>NC_138177.1:165296270-165896270 GCF_964165515.1 Mesoplodon bidens | reverse complement strand
AACAAGGTACCTTATGGGTCCAGCATTTAGCATAACAAAGGAGAGAAGTCTATTGGAGTGAAGTTTCCAGATAATAGTCCACCTTTCCTGTGCACTTCTCTTTACAGTTTACAAAGCAAACACCTTTAAATTTGATCCTTACAACAGCCCTAGAGGTAGCCATGGTCATATTCATTTTACAGATGGGGAAACTGAGGCACATCAAGGTCCCAAGGCCATACTGTGAGTTAGTAGAGGAGCTGGGTGGGAACCCAGTCCTTCTGGCTCCCAGTAAGAAACACTGTGTCCTCCTCCTGGCCCTTAAAGCTGTGTTTGGGCTTCTTTCTAAGCAGAAAGTCCTGCCTTTCTAACCACCTGAGTTCAGTTTTTCCTCTTGGCCACAATTGGGGGCCATTGTCCTGATCCTCTGCTTCCACCACTGTTGCTCTGTTCTGATCGATGTTTACTTTTCTGGTCTCCTTCCTCGGCCACCATTCAGGGTCCTGGACTGGTGAAAGAATGAAGGGGAGAGGGAGGTGTCAAGGATGGCTGGGGTTCTGGCTTGTGCTAGTGGATGGATGGAGATGACTGGGGAAGGCAGGTTTGGGGTATAAAAGTATAAACATGGAGTTAGACCTGTTGAATTTAAGGATTTGTGAGATGGCCAAGAAATATCATGATTGTATATATGGATGACATTCACAGTGATACTTAGAAGCTATAAGACCTGCAGCTTTGGGAGTGAGGAGAAGCAGTGGATCAGGGGAGTGTGGGCAGTGGAGTGTGGATCCATGGGTATGTGCTCCTTGCCTCTGGTGTGCTTCTCCCATAGGGGGCACTAGGGGGCAGCACTCAATGGCAGAAATTGCCAGAACTTCGGAGTCACAGGATCTAAGTTGGAGTCCTAGATATACCCCTGTTCAGCAGCAGTGTGAACTTATCTCTTTGAACCTCAGCGTTTCTCATCCTAAAATGGGATTAGTGTGAGGGAGGACAGAACGGTGGTTCAGAGTTTGAACTCTGGAGACAGGGAGCCTGAATTTATGTCCCAGTTCTGCCACTTGCTAGCTGTGTGACTTTGACCACATTATTGAACTTCTCTGTGCCTCAGACGCCTTGTCCACAATGTTAAAGTAGTAATAGTTTCATGTGGTGATTACTACAGAGGCCAGCACATGGTAATTAGATGACAGCTATTTTATTTTAACCCCTTCTTCCTGCCCCCTCTCTGCCTCCCCAGCTATTCTGGGGCCAGGATTCTCAGAGGCCAGACCACTGCCTCTGAGAATAAGCAGGAGAACAAATTACTATGACTGACCACAAGCATCTACTATGTGTTAGGTATATTATGAGCCTTATTCCCATTTAATCCTCACAATAACTCAGTGAATATAGATCCCAAATCCTTATTTTATTTATTTATTTATTTTCAGCGGTATGCGGGCCTCTCACTGTTGTGGCCTCTCCCGTTGCGGAGCACAGGCTCTGGACACGCAGGCTCAGCGGCCATGGCTCACGAGCCCAGTTGCTCTGCGGCATGTGGGATCTTCCCGGACCAGGGCACGAGCCTGTGTCCCCTGCATCGGCAGGTGGACTCTCAACCACTGCGCCACCAGGGAAGCCCCAAATCCTTATTTTATAGCTAAGAAAACAGAGGTTCAGAGATTTAAGCCTCTTGCCCAAGTTCACATAACTAGTTAAGGGGCAGAGCCCAGAACTGAGCCCAAGTTCTTTCTGTTCAGAGCCTGAGCTCTTTGCAGTGGCTCCTCTGGATACCACTGAAACTGGGCTCTGGAGAATGCCCCAGGCCCCAGCAGAATGGGGGAATTCTCCCCTCAAGAATTCTCTTCTGTAATCAGCTCTAATTCTACTTACCATACCTCTCTTTCCCAGATATAATTTCCTGGAATTCTGAATGGAATGAATGGAATGGAACCACCTGAAAGGGAACCCTGTGGGAATAGAATGGTGGAGGATGAACAGAATTGGAACATGGAAGTTGAGGCTGTTTTGGCTCTTCTGATTGGTCAGTCTGTCTATATTTGTCAAACAGTGGGCCAATGACCATTCAGAGTTGCCTCTCCCCTTTCCTTCATTGGCTAAAGGATGGTGTTCCTGGAGGCTGGAGAGAACCAGGGGAGTCCTGGAGTTATGCTGGGGAATGTTGGACAAGTAAGCTGGGCTCTGGACTGGGCTGCTAATGTGGTTAGAGGTATAGTTGGAGCCCTGGAGTTCTAAGGAGCTGGGCTATAAGCACTTCTGGAACTCTAGGTTGGGCTGTTGAGAGGGAGACCCCAGGTCCACCTGACACTGGGGAAATTACTGGGGCTCCCTGGCTTTAGTTTGCATGGCACCCAGTTGCTAGGCCTGGAGGGAGCTGCAGGCTGAGAAGCCATCCTGTACCAGCTTGAGCCGGTGGCTGCTTCTTTGGTTCTGAATTTGGTTCTAAGCTCTAGTAGAGGTATTTTCTGCAGCTTCCTCATGCTGGAAGAAACTTCATCCAACTCCTTCAGTTTACTGATGAGGAAATAAGGCTCCTGAAGAGAATAGCTTTAGCTGAGGTCACATAGTGAATAAACAGTGGGCCCTGGAGGAGGTGGTGTCAAGACAGGCTCGGTTCAAATCCTGCCTTTACCACCTAGTGCTTTGTGAGCTGGGGCAGCAACTCAGCCTCTCTGGGTTTAGTTTCCACATCAGTAAAATCTATTCATTCAGCCCTTCTCTTTTTTTTTTGCGGTACGCAGGCCTCTCCCTGCTGTGGCCTCTCCCGTTGCGGAGCACAGGCTCCGGACGCGCAGGCTCAGTGGCCATGGCTCACGGGCCTAGCCGCTCCGCGGCATGTGGGATCTTCCCGGACCGGGGCAAGAACCCATGTCCTCTGCATCGGCAGGCGGACTCTCAACTACTGCGCCACCAGGGAAGCCCCAGCCCTTTTCTTGCCTAGTCTCTACCTCACCTCCAGTACTACTCCCTCACTCTCTTACACACATACACACACAACACAACCCACACACAACACACACACACAGCAGCTTGGACACACATAGCCGATGCTGAGTCTCCCGGTCCCTCACAGGGAAGAATAGGCAGCTCTGGCCACTGAACACCACCCCCAATTTCTGGCTCTCTCCCCCCGCCCCCAGCCAGTCTCACATCCCCTGTTAAGCCTTCCCAGAGAGCCCCCAGCTAGAAGGCTGTCTCCCTGAGTTACCGCAGAAGGCTGTCTGAGCCCTCCTCTGATGCTTTCCCTCTCCCCAGACAGGAGATCCTGGAGAGTAAAGTCTGGTCTGATTCATCTCTGAGTCCCCAGCACCCAGCTCAGGACAGGGTCCAAGGGCTATGGCTGGGAGTGTTTGTGGGAGGAGTAAGTGAAGGAAGCCCCTCCAACCCCTCCCCTTTCTCGGGAGCCCATGACCTTCACCCTTCCAAACCACTGATGTGGCAGAAAGAGCCCTGGAGTGGGGGCTTACATAGACCTAGGATGAAAACTCAGCCCAGACTCTTCCTAACTGTGGGTACTTGGGAAATGACCTCACTTCTTCGAGCCTCAGTTCCCTCTTCTATAAGTAGCCTTTCTGGGATGCGGATGTGTAAGCTGAGAACTGGAAGACTTAGACAGAAAGACCTAGAGGAAGAGTCTTCTGGGCAGAGTAAAGAGCTGACGCAAGATGGAGATGAGCTTGGCATGTTCGAGAAACAGAAAGGAAGCTAGCATTGCTGGAGCGCATTAAGCAAGGGGAGAGTGACTGGTGGCGGGGGTGGAGACGTGGCGGGCACTGGACTGCACAGGGCTCAAAGGCCACTGAAGAGTCTGTCTTTTAATCTAAGTGATATAGGAAGTAACTGGAGGGTCTCAAGTGTGTGTGGGGGGTGACTTGATCTGACTAATACCCCAGAAGCTTCACCCTGGTCCCTGTATGATGATTGCCGGAGAGTAAGAGTGGAGGCAGGGAGTCCAGTGAGGAGGCTTTGGGAATAATCCAGGTGAGAGTGACAGTGGCCCGGACCAGGGTGTGCCTGGGAATGAGGTGAGAAGTGGTCGGATACATGACATATTCTGGATGTGGATCCCACAGGACCGGATGTGCCAGACACGGGCAGAGAGGGCTCAGGATGGCCCTTGGTTCAGTTATCTATTGCTGAGAAATAAACCACCCCAAAACTTAGTGGCTTAAAATGATATATTATTTCTAAAAATTCTGTGGTTCAGCGGGGGTCAGCTGGCTAATTCTGCTGGTTTTGCCTGGTGTCGCTTATGCGGCTGCATTCAGCTGGGAGCAGCGGGGGCTCGATTACCACGAGGGCATCGTCTCTCTCAGGACCTCTCTTCACCTGGTCTCTCACCATTCAGAAGTCTGATGCACAGCCCCACGAGTACGTGCCTCAGGATGGCCCATACTATGGATCCTCTGGCAAAGAAGATCTATAAGGGAGTTTTAGTAGCTGAACTGTGAGCATTTTTTGGAACATATTTTTTGTTTGAGAAGAACACAAGCCAAGATTTCAGGCAAACAATGAACAAGAAATTCCCCTTCATCTTGGAAGTTTATTACAAATCCATTGAACATTTTGGAATGTTACAGAATCAAGAGCAAGGTCAAGAAAAGTGGCTTAACAGCAAAAGTTAGAAATTTGACCATCGATCAAGGTTTGCTCTATTTCATAGTATCAGGCAAGATTAAAATTCCAAAATTGACATGGATGGATTTTAGAATATTTAAGGTTAAATGTAAATTCTAATTAAGCCAGAGGTTTTGTTCTTTGGACTAACTGTGAAGAAATTGATGGAAGGTTTGTTTATTATAAATGGAGTTTTGTTTACTACTCAAAATAAAGTGGTTCTCCTTAAAAAAAAAAACTCCCCTATGATTCTGAATACATAAACCTTTCAAAATAGATAAAATAGTAAAACTTCTATATTAAATATTTATTACATTTTTTCTTTTCCATTATAGTTTATTACAAGATATTGAATATAGTACCCTGTGCTATACAGTGGGACCTTGTTGTTTATTTAATTTATCCCCCTCTCCTTTCCCCTTTGGTAACCATGGGTTTGTTTTCTATGTCTGTGAGTCTGTTTCTGGTTTGTAAATAAGTTCATTAATATTTATTACATTTAAGTCACATTTAAAATCATATTATCTCAAAACATATTAACTAGAAATATTGCTTTTATCCATTTTCACTTTACCTGAAACAGTATTCAAACTCTACATAAATGTCTCTGGTATTTACTACTAGAGCCACTTTGGAATAAAATTCGTCATAAAATTCAAAAAACAAGCAAACAAAGAAGAAGTCTAGCTGACCTTCACAGCGAGGCACCTGGCTTCCAAGAGGACTAGACCCACTGTGCAAGTGCTTATTGACTCTTTGCTTGCTTCACACTACTTGGCATCCCATTGGCCAAAGCAAGTCATATAGCCAAGCCCAGAGTTAGCATGGGAGGGGACACACAAGGGCATGGATATATGGAGGCCTGCTTCATTGGAGGCCACCAAAGTAACAGTTTAGCACAACCCCCTGGGTTTGTGGTTTAAGGAAATGGGTGAAATTCAAGGGTAGAGGGGAAAGAACAGGGTTTGTCGGAAGTGGTAGGGTGGTGGTGCAGTGTCCCGCCCCAGATCTCCCAAGTGAGCCACTGAGGAGGACAGTAGGCTTGGGAGAGCCAGCAGCAGTGGACAGTCAAAGTCCCCGGCAAGTATGGTGAGGCAGGGGAGGGGGTGGTAATCAAGGTAGAGAACATGAAAAGCCTCTAGGCCATTCCCTCACTCAACAGGCATCACTAAGCCCCTACTTTGTGCCTTGCCCTGGTCTGACTGCTGCAGACACAGAGAGGAGTAAGACTTGGCATGCGACCTTGGAAGACAGATCATACCCACAGGTGCCAACACGGTGTGAGAGGTGGCAGCTTAGTGCTGCAGTGGAAGGTAATCCAGGGCATTTTGGGGTCTCAGGGGAGGGATTCCAGGAGTGGTTCCCAATGGAGGAGTACTAGAAAAATAAATAGACAAGACAGTGGAGCTGGAGTAGATAGAGGCCAGACTAGGCCCCAGCCTGGGCCCTATAGCTGCCTTCTAGCCGTGGCAGTGAAGAGGTGAAAGCAGGCCCACAAGTAGGCTCTGGGAAGACCACCTGCAGATATTATTCTTCCCATTTTATGGATGAGCAAACTGAAACTCAGAGCGGGTAAGTCATTCAACCGAGATCCAGCTCTTCACATCCTGGGCTTCTTTCCACACTGTTCAATTCTTGCTGAAATCATAGGGATGGTTGGGAAGGGGAGGATTCTCTCTTGAGCTGGCAGGGATGTGCCCAGAGGCTGGCATGGGAGCTGCTGTGGAGTGCCCCTCCCTGGGTCCTGGCTTTGTACCACCTCCCCTAAGTAAGGTAGAGCCCTGTGAGGAGACATTAAGGGAGGTGGTGACACAGACTGGGGATGGGCATACCCAGACTTGGAGCCCTCAGTCTGAGCAGGCTTGCCCTCAGGCCCCTCCTGTGGAGTCCCACCCTCAGGGGCCCCCTGTCTGAGGGATGAAGGATGGAGGGCAACTGTGTGGAGGTCAGAGGCCAGGGCCAGGGGAGAGCATGGGTTCCCTCTGACTAGGGCTGGGATGGGTTCCCTATAAAGTGAAGAAAGGTGGGGAGTTGCCAGGTTTAGCCCTAGGGGCTCAGGTGAGGGGATAGGAGGGAGGCTGGGAGCTTAGAGTCTTGCTTCAACCTGAATGACCTTGAGTTTGTCCCACTCTTCTAGGCTGGTGCTGCGGGTCCCAGCGCTCCGCCAAGTAGAGCCACTAGCACAGGAGCTCAATAATTCACGAGCCAGCTGGGCTCTGGCCTCCCTGCAGAAGGGAAAGGCAGCCCTGCCTCCAAGCCGACCCCCATCCAAGCCCCACGTCCAAGCTGTTCCTTCCTCCCAGCTTGTCTGGGGGCGGCAGTGGTGGGAGTGGCTGCTGAGGCCAGGCCTCAGATACAGGAGGAGGGGGTGCGTGGGGGAGATGGAGGCGGTGGGAGGGGAGGTCCTGGCATCTGACGCGCTCACAGCAAAAGCTTCTTTTCCTTGGAGCCACAGTGCTCTGCAGCAGGTGGGGCCGGTCGGGGGGGGGAGGCTGGGGGGAGGGGAAGGCAGAATCAGAGAAAGACCTGGAAAGGAACATAGAGACACACCTAGAGAGAGTCAGAAAGAGACAGAAGCGAGAAAAAAGGCTGAAGCAGGTGTAGTGGGTATGAATATGGGTGCCCACAATCAGGTAGGGAAGATACAGGCTATTTTTAAAAACCCATTCAGAGCCCTCATTCCATCTGGCTGGCGGGAAATCCAGTTTCCATTATTGTTGGACTCTTAACCCATGACAGCCCATAGGGTTGGGCCAAGGCCCAGAGGTGTTACAGAACCAGACATGAACAACGTCCTTCAGTCTGGTCACCAGGCCTCCCTGGTCACCTGACCAGCATGACCCTATCAGGTCAGGGACTGTGCCATTCAGTGCCAGCCATGCTTGGCACATGGAATCTTTGGTGATCTAAGGGACATTCAATGTGGGGTCCAGTCTTCTGAATGCCACTTGTCCCCTTGAATCCAGGGCCTAGATCTATCCATTTCCTAGGATCGGGAAGCCTGAACTGCCACTCCCACCCCTTATCTAAGAGGTTGAGAAAGAGCCTCCCACTGTGGTCCCTGGAAGCTCTGGGCAGTTTTCTGTCCCAGAGCCATACCCTTGCATCCCCCTGGACCCTGGGTCTGGGAATCTGTCCCTTAACAGAGTCCTTGTTCCTTAGCATCCTACAGCTGAGCAGCTGAGGCCAATGCAATGGTCCTTCTGGAGCCTGGAGGATGATCCCCAGAACCTCCACCAGCCACCCCTGTGGTGGTGGGGATGGCAGACAGGCAGAGCAGGACCCTCGTTGTGAGTGAGCAGGAGGGACTTGATCCTGAGCCAGATGGTCATTAAAGTATTCAGAGCAAATTTACATGTGCCTGTGGTCGGCCAGGACCTACCCTGGTCTTTAAGACCCCCCACCCACCCACCCATGACCTGGTCCTTACATATATTATTGTAAAAATTTTACTATGAAATATACATATAGAAGAATATATGTGTGTATATCCATGTATATATACATACATATAAAAATATAAAATATACGTATTGTTTAAACAGTAAAAATGAAGACACACACCACTAGTTTAATGGGACATTTCAGTACTTTTGAAGCTCTCTATATGATCCTCCTCTGTGGCCTCCCCTTTCCTCATCCTTCCAGAGAAAAACATCCTGAAAATAGTGTTAATCATTCCCTTAATGGTGCTAATCATTTGGGCTGATTTATCCACTGGACACAATAAGCATCGTACCTAGGAGTCTCAATACTTTTAGGGGTCCACAAAAAAGTTTTAATTTCTTTTATAATGAGAGCTGATTTATGCTGTACGCTTTAAACTTGTACATAACTGTATGTTAATTATATCTCAATAAAACTAAAAAAAAATCAAAAATGATTGAATAAATGGGGAGAAGAAACATTTTCTTTATTGAATTCCAAATATATGTAGATACCCTCCCCTCCAGGAGGGGGCACTTTATCAGCTTAATGGTGCTTTATACCTAGTTTGCTGAGAATTATTTTTTTTCTTTCTTTTTTTTAGTTTGCTAAGAATTTTTAACATAAAAAATTGTTGAATTATCAGGTGCATTTTCTGTATAGATTGAAATATTCACTTGGTTTTCCTTCTCTAACATTAATATGATTAATTACACTAGTAGATTTTCTAATGTTGAATCAAACTTCCTAGAATAAACTCATCTTGGTCATGATGTATTTATTATCATTTTTTTTTGTTATTATTATTTTTTTTGGTTGCACCACGTGGCTTGCAGGATACTAGTTCCCCGACCAGGGATTAAACCCGGACCTCAGCAGTGAAAGTGCTGAGTCCTAACCACTGGACTGCCAGGGAATTCCCGTGTTTATTATATTGTAAATACATTGCTAGATTTAGCTTGTTAATTTTTTGTTTAGGGCATTGACATCTATGTTCTTAAGTAATATTGTTCTGTAATTTTTCTTTCTCATACTCTACTTGATCATTTTTGATATAAATTTTTATTTCTCCACAGATTTGTCTATTTTACCTTTGTTCTAAATTTGTTGTCATAAAATTGTTTCTAATATTCTCCAGTTATCTTTTAAATCTCTGCTATAGCTGTAGTTCTGTAGTCCCACTCTTCAAATTTAACATTGTTTATTTGTGCCACCTTCCTTCTTTTTTATTTTTCTCTTGGTCAATCTTGCCAGGAGTTTCTCAGTATTGTTCCTGTGTCAGTTAGGAATTAGATTCAGCTGGAAGTATCAGACCCCCCCCCCCACACACACACAGCACAGCAGCTCACTGTTCTACCATCCCTAGAGTGAGGCCCTGGTCTTAAGGTCCTTGATGGCATCCACCACATCTGTGTTTCTGACAGCAAGATGGAGAAAAGGAGAAAGAAAAAGGTAGAGGTTGTGGGTCATTCTTCTCACTGGCTGCTTAACATCTGAGTGCCCCAGGCTCAGTTCTTTGTCCTTGCCTCTCCTCTGCCTTCTCTCCTCCCATGGTCATCTCATCCAGTTAAATACTACCTATCTGCTGATGACTCAGAATTCACACCTGCAACCCAGCCCTCTCTCCTGAGCCCCAGACATATAAAGTCAACTGCCCACTCGAAATTTCTGCTCAAATATCTAATTGACATTTCAAACTCAACATGGTCATACTTTAACTCCCTAGAAAAGAAAAATCCAACAAAATGCTGGAGCTGGGAACCCAAATGGTCCCTTTCTTCTGAATGTTTCCTGATTGCAACTTGCAGTTTGATTGCAACTTAGCTTCCCCTCCCCAAATAGAATAATCTTCAGCTCCTAGCACTCCATTGTTTAATGGAACTAAAGCAGTATTTAAAAAAAAGGAAATTGAATAGTATGGAATAGACTAGACCAAGGAATATCAGCATGCCTCACATGTAATTAGGGTGAATATTGCTTGTGAAATTTTTGTCTGCGTCCTGGGTTCTGTTGTAAAAATGTCTTTTTTTCTTCCAGTTCTATGGAGATATAATTGACATACAGTGTATAAATTTAAGGTGTACAGCAGAATGTTTTTTATTTTTGGCTGTGTTGGGTCTTAGTTGCTGCATGTGGGCTTTCTCTAGTTGCATTGAGCGGGGGATACTTTTCGTTGCGGTGCGCGGGTTTCTCATTGCGGTGGCTTCTCTTTTTGCAGAGCACGGGCTCTAGGAGCGCGGGCTTCAGTAGTTGTGGCATGCGTGCTCAGTAGTTGTGGTGCACGGGCTTAGTTGCTCTGTGGCATGTGGGATCCTCCCGGACCAGGGCTTGAACCCGTTTTCCCTGTATTGGCAGGCAGATTCTTAACCACTGTGCCACCAGGGAAGTCCTGATTTGTCTTATATATGTCACGAAATGATTATGTTGTGAACTGTTTTATTGTGGGTTAAATTTAAAAATTTTGACTGGTCTAGGTCTCAGGGTTCAACAGGTGCTTTCAGGGCAAACACCAGCTACAAGACTCATTTACTCTTGAGGAATTGCCCTTTCTTGTCATTTCTGAGCTCTGTTAATTCCCTTACTTTGTAGCCAGCTCACTGATGCTTTACAAGAAAAATTTAAAAAATTTATCTGTCATTTTTAAGTGCCATATATGAGGAAGCATTTCTCTGCTCCCCTCTTCTGCCATTTTGCTGGAAATGGAGCTCTCTTCCTGAGGGCCTATCCCATCTCATTCCATTACCACAGCTCATTATATTCCAGCTTCACTTGCCTCCTTTGTGTTCCCCAAATGCGCCAAACTATCCTGCAAAGAATCTTTGCACTTCCTGTTCGTTCCACCTGGATTGCTTCTCCCTAGCACTTCTAAAGCCCTCCTTTGCTTTCTTCATCAATCAGGATTTGTTCAATTATAAGTTCAAATAGCTCAAAATAGCTTAAGAAAAACAGGAGAATCTATTGTCTCACTGAAGTGAAAAGTCCAAGGGTACCTTCAGGTACAGCTGGAATCAGGTGCTCAAGTGATTTCCACGCTCATCAGGTCTCTGTTTCTGGGCTCTCCTGCCAGGCACCAGGCACACAATTCCTTTGTGGTGGCAAGATGACTGCCTGCAGCTCCAGGTCTATAGTCTACTTGGTCAAAAATTCCTGGGCAAAGAAAGTTTCTCTTTCTCAATAGTTCTAGTAAACTTCCTAGTACTGAGTTTCACTGGCCAGGCCAGGATCATAATCCCATTCCTGGAGATAGGCTGGGGTCAGCCCCACAAGAAACATGCACTGAGTATATAAGAGAAGTGGTTCCCCCCAAAATATAAAGGCACTGTTATCAAAAGTAGGACAAATAATGGTGGGAAGGCAAAGCCCACAGCTGCCCACTCCAACATCCTAGACTCCTCTATCTAAAGTATATTGCTGGGGTTATGCCCTATCATATCACCCTGTTTTCTTCCTTCAAAATATACATGTAATGCAATCTGAAATGATCTTATTTGTTTTGATTCTTTATGGCCTTCTCTCTTCCTCTGGATTGAGAGTGCTCAGAGGGCAGGGACCTTACTTGTCTTGATCACTGCTATATTTCTAGTGCTTAGAAGTGTCTGGTACATAGTAAGTGCTTAATGAAGGCTTGTGGTAGGAATGAGCTTGCTGGACAGCCCATCCTCTCTTGCTGTCTTAAGAATCTCCCATGCAGGGACTTCCCTGGCGGTCCAGTGGTTAAGACTCCGTGCTTCCACTGCAGGGGGCATGGGTTCGATCCCTGGTTGGGGATCTAAGATCCTGCAAGCCGGGCAGTGCAGCCAAAAAAAAAAAAAAGAATCTCCCACGTGAGTTTATTTGTGCAAGGCAGCCACATTTCCCCTTCTACTAGATCAATCCCATCACACACAAAGGTGCTCCTAGCGGCTCCCATCTTACAGAACCCCTGTTCAACCCCCTTTCTTGCCAGCTACCACTCTATTTGTCTGCTTGTCAAAACAAAGCTTACACAGAAGAATGGTCTGTGTTTGCCATAACTGCTTCCTTAATCTCAATTTATTGCTCAACCCACTTTTCTGTTTCCCCCCTTTATTGACAACCATCCCTGCTCAGGCTCCTTTGTTGGTTCGTTCCCATGATCCTGGCTTCTAAATGTGGTGCCTCAGACTTCTGTCCACTTCTCCATCAATACTTTCTCCCAAGGCCACTCATCTTATCCCACGGCTTCAAGTACCATCTATGGATGACTCCCCAAATTCAAGTCTCCAGCTCTGACTCTCCACTGCTGACTTCCAGAAGCTTCTATACACCTGCCTACTTATCATGGATATCCAACTTGGGTGTTGTGAAATAATAGAAAAAATATGTATATTGGTGTCTCCCCCCAGTTCCTGACACAGAGCTCCTAAACCCCTCGGAGTTTCCTGGGTCATGGGAGCAAATTCTGTTCTAACAAGGTGACTGTTGGCAGGTGCCTGAATAGCTTCAGGAAGGGAGCTGGTCACCAGAGAGACGGAGCCATGATTAGAAGCTTGGAGCTTTCAGCCCCACCCCCACCCCAACCTCTGGGAAGGGCAGAGGGGCTGGAGATTCAGTTAATCATCCATCATGCTCATGTGATGAAGCCTCCATAAAAATCCCCAAAGTACAGGGTGTGGAGAGCTTCTGGGCTGGTGAACATACCCACATGCTGGGAAGGTGGTGCACCCCAACTCCATGGGACAGAAGCTCCTGTGCTCAGAGATCCCTTCCAGATCTTACCCTACGTATCTCTTCATTTGGCTGTTCATCTGTATCCTTTATAATAAACTGGTAAATGTGTTTCCCTGAATTTTCCAGCTGTTCTGGCAAATTATTGAATCCAAGGAGGGGGTCGTGGGAACCTCTGATTTGTAGGTAAGTCAGACAGAAGTTGTGGATAACTTGGGGGGAATCTACTACTTATGATTGGTGTCTGAAGTGAAGGGCAGGCTTGTGGGAATAGGTCCTTAACCTGTGGGGTCTGCGTTAACTCAAGTTAGTGTCAGAATCGAATCACACTGAATTGCAGGACACCCAGCTAGGGTTGAAGAACTGGTTGGTGCGGTAAAACATACACACACACACACACACACACACACACATTTAATGACCAGAAGTGTCAGAAGTGAAGGATTCTATGAATAGAGGATTGAGAGTAGAGAAGAAAAACAGAAAAGATTTTCCAAAATAGGCATCCAAAACAAAATTCTTTCCAAAGGTTTACCTATTCTCCACGTGTGTAGAGCTTTACTAACTAGTAAAATATATATTTTTTCCCTTTCTGTGTTACTTTTTTTTTTAACTGAGTTTTGCTTTTCTGCATCAGACTGATACAGAGAGCACGATTTTACAAGTCAGACTTTCATTTTCCAGTGCACAGTAACTCAAACCATAACATCTGAATGCTGCTGTGCTAATGTCAATTATTTTAAATAATCTTTCCATGTTTTTTGGGGGGGGGCGCGCTGTGCGTGTGGCATGCGGGATCTTAGTTCCCCGACTAGGGATTGAACCCGTGCCCTCTGCAATGGAAGTGTGGAGTCTTAACCACTGGACTGCAAGGGAAGTCCTCTTTCCACCTTTGCAACTGAATGTATACCCCTTGCAAGGTATACTCTTTCTTAGTTAGACTAAAAAATGGGAAGATACAATGGGCTATTACTATAGACTTCTTTTGTTCTTCTTTTAAATTTTTTAAAATTTAATTTTATTTGTTTATTATTTTCACTGCGTTGGGTCTTCGTTGCTGTACACGGGCTTCCTCTAGTTGCGGTGAGTGGGGGCTACTCTTCATTGCGGTGCATGGGCTTCTCATTGCAGTGGCTTCTCTTGTTGCGGAGCACGGGCTCTAGGCGCGCGGGCTTCAGTAGCTGTGGTGTGTGGGCTTCAGTAGTTGTGGCTCGCAGGCTCTAGAAAGCAGGCTCAGTAGTGGTGGCATACAGGCTTAGTTGCTCCGCAGCATGTGGGATCTTCCTGGACCAGGGCTTGAAACTGTGTTCCCTGCATTGGCAGGCAGATTCTTAACCACTGTGCCACCAGGGAAGTCCCAACTTCTTTTGTTCTTATTTTTGTACTGAAGCAATTATCATGCAGGGGGAAAAGAAAAAAACCCTCTTGACCTTGATTTCTCTACAAAACCTGTTCCTCCCCTGGTCTTTCCCATCTCAGTCAAGAGTACCCCACCTAACGGTACCTCACTCACCCCCTGACTAATCATCCACAAGTCCTCTCAGTTCATCTCCAAATAAAATCCAAATCGTCTCTCCTCCGACCTCTTGCCATTACTCCTGGCCTGGCCTCCATCCTCTCTCAGCTGGATTACTGCAGTAATCTCCTAACTGGTCTCCCTCATCCTCCTCTTGCTGCCTTTCAGTTCATTCTCTACATGGCTAACAGCATGACCTTTTAGAATCAAATCAGATCATGTTGATCCCCACTTAAACCTTTCAAAGGCTTCCTCTGCACTTAGAGTAAAACCCCAAATCCTCACCCTGGCCTCCAGACCCAGCTCCTCTGATCTCAGCTCTCCCCATTTTCTGGCTTACCAGGCACTGAACACACTGGTCTTTCTGTCTCAGGACCTTTGCCCATACTATTTATTCTGCTGGGAAATCTCTCTCCTCAATTCCACATAACTGACTCCTGCTCATCTTTCAGGTTTCAGCTTAAATGTCACCTCTTAAGGAGAAGCTCTCCTTGACTCCCCTTTCTATCATGTAGCCAGATTTTTAAAAAACATTTATTTATTTTACTGTGCCAGGTCGTAGTTGCGGCACGCAGGATCTTTGTTGTGGCACGCGGGATCTTTGTTTTGGCATGCGGGATCTTTCTTTGCGGCATGCGAACTCTTAGTTGCAGCATGTGAGATCTAGTTCCCTGACCAGGGATTGAACTCGGGCCCCCCGCATTGAGAGTGTGGAGTCAGCCAGTGGACCACCGGGGAAGCCCGTCATGTCACCAGATTAGACCTTGTTCATGATTTCTAGGGAAGCACTACGGCCTAGTGGTTGAAAACAGGCTCTGGAGGCAGACTGCCTGGGTGTTGAATCCTAGCTTGGCCACTCCTTGACCATGTGGCCTTGGCCGCATTTACTTAACCACTCTGTCCTTCAGATTCCTTATCTGTAAAATGCGGTGTGTTAATAATATGCCTCAAAGGATAGGTACTCTGTACATGGCACAGAGTAAGTGTTAGGTAAACATTGGCAGGTATTTTATTGTTCCTTCATGGCACATTTCTTGGGATTTAATTAGTTTGGTTTCTGAAATGTAAGCTTTGTGGGAATAGGGTTTGTGCTTTTCTTATTTACTGCTAGCACCTTGCACAGTGGCTGGTACATGGTATGTGCCTAATTACATTGCTGAATGAATGCACAAAGGCAGACTCGAACTCACCCCTTTTGAAGCTTACAATCTAGAGAGCATGGAATCTAACCTTGTCCTTCTTACCCTTCAACACCTGGCCATTTTAGAGCTGTGAAAACAGACCCATAAAGGTGGGGTGATTTGAGTAAAGCTTCAAGGGGGAAGGGGTATTGCTCTTTCCAACTTTCCAGAGGGAAGTAAAACTCCTACTTGTCAGAAACGTGCTGAAGCACCAAAAGCACGTGGAACCAACAGAGCCCTACATCCGTTGTAAACACAAGTCACAGCCTTTTATTCTAGGAATAAGAACCAGGGTAAATTTTTCATCACAAGAGACATTTTAAAAGAAAAGAAAGAAAAAGAAAACCTGTGAGCTCTCTGGTTGGAGTAGCAGGATGGGTTGCAGTGCTGTTGACTGAGATGGCTGACACTGCAGTTGTGCCTTCCTGGGAAAGATATCCAGTGCCCTGTCTGAGCTGCTGTCCTCCCCCCACCCAGACATGTTGTTCATGCCACATTTAGGGATCCAGTGGCCTCATTTGACAAATGTGGGAACTGAGGCTTAGCAAGGAAAAGGGACTTGCTCTAGTCCACATGATGAATTAAACTCAACTTTTCTGGGCTTCCCTGGTGGCGCAGTGGTTGAGAGTCCGCCTGCTGATGCAGGGGACACGAGTTCGTGTCCTGGTCCGGAAAGATCCCACATGCCGCGGAGCAGCTGGGCCCGTGAGCCATGGCTGCTGAGCCTGCGCGTCCGGAGCCTGTGCTCCGCAACGGGAGAGGCCACAACAGTGAGAGGCCCACGTACAGAAAAAAAAAAAAAAAAAAAAACCCTCAACTTTTCTGACTTCTAGCCCAAGATTCCTTTAAGCTCTAATTAATATAAAAGCTCTTAATATGAGAATGGAGAGAAAGGAGAGGTGAGGGGGAGGAGAAGTTTGGAAGAAGGAAGAGGTGTTGGATCAGGTGCCCACTGGTGGGCAGGGGCACTGACAGGTATGTGGGGCAACCAGAGACCTTGTGGGGAGGGCAGGGGAGTCTGCTGAGGAAAGAGGAGATGGAGGCTGGGGCCTAGCTGGGTTATTTTCAGAGCTGCTATCTTTGTCTGCATCTGCTAAATTATTAAACTGATATCACATCCTAGAGGGTGCCAGCCCAGGTTGCCAGGAAGAGACTGAAAGGGAGGGGTTGGATCTCTGAGCAGAGGCCTTGAATCTTCTAGGCTGGGATAGAAGTCGACTTTTCAAGCCTTGACCTCCTGCCCCACTCCACTCTCAGCTGATGGAGGGGATCCTGCTTTGGGCCACAGCTGCACTTGCCATCCCCTCCGTAAGGTTCTGTCTCTGCCGGCTGCTGTCCTGGAAGGAGAGTGTGTATAATGGACAGGACTCTGAAACCAGGTCCCCCCTGGGCTGCCTCTTCTCTTTCAAGACCTCTGACTCAGACCACAGAGAGACATGACTTGCTGTGAGACCTTGGACAAATCCTTGATCTTTGTATGTCTTTGTGCCATAAGTATTAGTGGTTCCATTCCTCAGGTCCTGAAGTTCACAGAGAAAAAGTGCCTTTCTCAGGGTTGTGCAGCTAGGAAAGAACTGAGCTTCAATTCAAATTCAAGTCTCTCCAATTCCACATGCCTTTCCTCTCTATTCTTTTTTTTATATTTTAGTATTTTCTCTATTTCCTATCTTTCCTACAAAAGGAATGCATAACTTTGATGAAGATCAGAAAAAAAGAATAATCATTAGAGTTTAAAAGTGTATTTTCTAGGGCTTCCCTGGTGGCACAGTGGTTAAGAATCCGCCTGCCAATGCCGGCGACACGGGTTCGAGCCCTGGTCCGGGAAGATCCCACGTGCCATGGAGCAACTAAGCCCGTGTGCCACAACTACTGAGCCTGTGCTCTAGAGCCTGCGAGCCACAATTACTGAGCCCATGTGCCACAACTACTGAAGCCCGCACACCTAGAGCTCGTGCTCCGCAACAAGAGAAGCCACTGCAGTGAGAAGCCTGCACACTGCAACGAAGAGTAGCCCCCGCTCGCTGCAACTAGAGAAAGCCCGTGTGCAGCAATGAAGACCCAATGCAACCAAAAGTAAATAATAAATAAAATTTTAAAATAATAATAAGTAAAAGTGTATTTTCTAATTCCTAATGTTGTGTCTCCCAGGCTGGTTGTGCCCTAAGAGGTGGTTGGCTGTGTCCCCTGCCCATTCTTGGGAGCATGGAGCTCAGGGCAATTAAGGAAGCTGGGAAGGAAGCTGGGAGATGCCAAAGCTCTCTAACCTCTGATCCTGTATTCATGCTGTTCCTACCCTGAATCCTTCTCCCTTCCTGTCCCTCCACCATCTGTGCATCCATCTCACACTTTGATTCATCCTTCAGGTCTCAGTTTAAATATCATCTTCTGCAGGGAACTCTCTCTGATCCCCTCCCCACCCAGCTCAGTGTCTCTTCTGCGTTCGCACAGCCACTGTGTTTCCCCTATGCCAGGAGATACCTCACTGAACTGCAGTCACCTGTGTCCTCCCTAGGCTGTGTGCTCTCTGAGGGCAGGGCCCCATCTGATCACTGCTGTACCTTTAGCAGCCAGCTCAACAGAGAAGGTAATGATCAAATTTGTTGAGTGAGTGAAATAAAGAATGAATGGATAAATGAATGAATGAAGAAGGGGACTTCTCTATTCTCAACTAGCTCTGTCTACCCTTGTATTATTTTTCAATTCAAACAAATATCGTTTCAGTGGCCTTATGGGGCCAGGCACTCTATCTAACTTCAGGGAATCTCATGCTAAGCAAAACCAGTCTAAGGAGAGACTGTTAAGTAACTAAACTATAAACAAATACATATTTATATATGACTAGTGGGAAATGCCATAGAGGATAGGAACAGGGGACATATCAGAGAACAGCAGGGAGGTGAGCTATGACTTTGGGGTGGGTCACATCTGTGTTTGAATCTTTGTTTGGCCACTTATCTGCTGTGTGACCTTGAGCGAGTCTCTTCACTTCTCTGGGCTTTGGTTTCTCATCAGGAACAAAGGCTGCTGATGCCCCTCCTTTAGGGGTACTGTGGAGAGAGAATGTTCATCTATTCAACAAATATAGGTTGAGTATCTCCTTCTATTCAGAGAAACAACTTGCCCAAGGTAACCCAGATGGGCAGTGTGTGTGGGATTTGAACTCAGATCTGACTGGTTCTCTGGATCTGGCTGATGGTGGGAGATGGGCGTAAGTCCTAGTCTTGTTCCCCTTGGTTCATCCCCAGAAGTTGGGAGCAGTGATCTGCCTGATGGAGGCAAAACACCTGTAGATCTCGCCACGGTGATGGGGGAGGGATCTTCTGCACAGAGAAAGACACAAAGTTTGATGACACAAAGGAGACCATTCAAAGGGATGAACCATTCAGCAGGGCATTCCGTCATCCCCATTGAGCCCCTCTGACTCCCTGAACCCCATCTTCCTCACTGAATTTCCCTTCTTTTCCCTCTGTGAGCCTCTAGCACCAATGTACCCACTAAACCCCTCTCCCCTCGCTGAGCCCATCACTTTCACTGAGCCCCTCCCCTCGCCCTGCCCTGAGCCTCCGCTACTCCCGTCACTGAACACCCTCCCCCTCACTCCCTCCTTCAAAGTCCTCCTCCCTTACCCTTCACTGAGCTTGACGCCCCCTCATGGACCTCAACGTCCTCTCCGAGCCCCTTCTAAGCTGCCTCTCAGGAGCCGAGCTGTCTCGCCCACGAGTCCCAATCACTCAATCTAAGGCACTTAAAAGCACTTAGAGAACATGATGCGGAGGTGGGGCGGGGTGGTGTGGGGGTGGGGTGTGCTCCAAAGTCCTCCTTCTCCTCCACATCAAGCCAGTGCAGCGCCCCCATCAGCCTCCTCTTCAGCCTGGGGCGGTAATCACACTGGCCACACTTTCGGCAGGTCCCCTGAGCCCACCGTCTGCTGCAGTTCTTCCCAACTGGTCTCGGCTGGTTTCTGGCCCTCCAGACCCTGCCACCGCCCAACACAGAGCCCTTTCATTTCTGATGGCACTTTCAAGTGGATGGCAGTGCCATGGCGTCTGGGTCAATGTTTGGAGGGGGTATGGCAAGATCACTTCCGCTGTGGGAAAAATGGCTAGAGCTCAGTTCTATCGTTCTGCCAGTATGACTAAAGTCCCAGTTAAGCAGGGTCCCCTCAATGACAGTGAGGAGACCCAGGTATCTGAGTTCCCAGAGGGCATGAATGGATGAGCTTGTCCCTTTCGGCGGTCCAGATTGAGCCACGGACCTTGGGCAAGGCTCCACTACACCTTCTGGGTCTGTTTCCCGCTCTGTGTGATAGGTGTGGGGGCACCTACTGGGAGGAGCAGACAGGAGCAGGGGCTTGGAAAGAATTTTGCCCACTGAGGGGTGGGGCTCCCCTGGGGGGCCACCAAGATTTGCGAAAGCCGCGCCAAGCTCAGCAGCAGTGCTGAGGTTTGTTCTGCAAGTGAAGGGCTTGAGGAACCAACACTGCCAGATCCCCACCAGGAGGCCAGTCGCCCCTCTGTGTTAACCTCTCCATGGCCGCAGGGAGATTGGAGAAGGTGGTCCTGGTGAAGTTTGCGGCCCAGGAGACCAGGTAGAGCCGATTCAGCCAAGGGGCAGCGTTTGGTACTGTGCAAGGAGACAAGCCTCCTGAGTTGTGTCTCAGGCTTTCACTGTCACATAGTGTGGCTTCAGGCAAAAGCCTACCACAGGTGGGGACAGGAGTCCATGATTTCTAAGCACTAGCTACTAGAGCTTATGACTCAGGGGCCAGGCCAGAGAAGATGCGGTCCCCTTTCCACCCAAAATTTGGAGGAGGTGGATAGGGACTGGATGCCCTAGCAGAGCAGCCTGGGTCGAAGGACCAGGGACCTGAAGGGTTTGGGCAGTGTCCTGACGGGGCGGGGCAGGGGAGGAGGGTTCAGGGCATGTTAGTCTTTGATTGGCTGTGCTGCCCTTCGCTCCGCCCCATGGTCTATAAGACGCACCCGCGGCTGCCTTGGCGCTAGTGTGGGGGCTGTGGCCGCGTCTCTTTCTGATTTGAGGCATCCGTCCTTCCCAGCGTGGGGGACAGCCAGCCAGACCCGCGGACCTACTGCTGCGGACCGCCGGGGGGCGGGGGATGCCGGGCTGCCGCATCAGCGCCTGCGGCCCGGGGGCCCAGGAAGGGTCAGCAGAACCGGGGTCCCCGTCGCTGCCGCCCGGGGAGCGCCTATTGTCCCCTCAGCCCCCGTCCCCAACTCCGACCTTGACCCCGACCCCGGCTCAGGCCTCACCGCAGCCCGAAGTGGCCCAGGGGTCGGCGGGCTCGGCCGAGGGGCAGGAGCTGCAGCGCTGGCGCCAGGGCGCTAGCGGGGGCGCGGGGCGCACCGGGCCGGCAGGGGGCGCGGGCGGCGGCCCGGGCGCGGCGGCGGCGGCGGCGGCGGCGGCGGCAGGGGGCCGCGCGCTTGAGCTGGCCGAAGCGCGGCGGCGACTGCTGGAGGTGGAGGGCCGCCGGCGCCTGGTGTCGGAGCTGGAGAGCCGCGTGCTGCAGCTGCACTGCGTCTTCCTGGCAGCCGAGCTGCGCCTGGCGCACCGCGCCGAAAGCCTGGGCCGCCTGGGTGGCGGCGTGGCGCAGGCCGAGCTCTATCTGGCGGCGCACGGGTCACGCCTCAAGAAGGGCTCGCGCCGCGGCCGCCGCGGTCGCCCGCCCGCGCTGCTTGCCTCTGCGCTCGGTCTGGGCGGCTGCGTGCCCTGGGGCGCCGGGCGCCTGCGGCGGGGCCACTGCCCCGAGCCCGATTCACCCTTCCGCCGGAGCCCGCCCCGCGGCCCCGCCTCCCCCCTGCGCTGACCTCCGCGCCGGGACCTCTGGCCACCCCGACAGGCCATCGCCGAGGTGCCGACCGACGGATTGTGGACGCCGGCTGGATGGACGGCGTCACCGACGCGGATGGACAGATTGCCCGACCCCAGGAGACAGTCGGGGGGCCGAGGGCCCAGTAAAGAAGGCTAAACTGAGGTGCGGTCTTAGCGGCTGGTGCATCCGTGGGGCGGGGCGGGGCGGGGCGGTGCAGGGCTCCAGACCTCCTTCCCTAGGGCTTCTGGAGTCCGCTGGGTCCTTAATAAAGCTGTCCGCTTTCTGTTGCCGCCACTCCCAGACCTCCGGCGGAGTGTGGTAGTAGCACCAAGTCCCTATTACAGAGGTGGACAAGTGGAGGCTGCTCAGATCCCAGAAGGGGTTTGCCAGCAAACTTTTACCCGTTGGAGCCTCCTGCACAGACGCAGCACCCCACCCTCGCCTTCCACCAGCGCTGCATTTCCTGGGTCCCTTGGGGCTGTAAGAAGAGTCTTGCCCTTGAGGCTGCTGCTTTCTGGCACTACCCTTCGGGAGGCCAGAATAATGAGGCCCCAGGATGGGGTGGGGGCTGGCACAGCGATGTACCTCTGAGTTCTCCTCTCCTAAGCCCCTGTTTCCCATTCGGGGAGATGGAATCCCAGAGAGGCTACGGATTTGCTCCCATCATACTTATACTTAGGACCTTCCACTTCTAGGAGACAGGTCTTTTCTCAGGCCCTCATGCAGCTTCGCTAAGAGTACAGTCTGACTCAGATGACCAGGGTGGGGTGTTTGGTGACTGCCTGAAGCTTTGCCGGCTCTCCTAGGGGCTCCCTCCCAACCTGTCACTAAGATGGCTCTGCCAGGGATGGAGCCAGGTGACATCCTTTAACAGGCCCCAGGGGGGCAGGTATGTCATTGGCTTCTAGATTCTAGAAAGTGGGGCCTTAAAGGGCCAGACCTGAAAGGAGATCTGCTTCTCTTCCTTTCCACGTGCCCTTCAGGCCCCCCATTCCCCTGCCCCACTCAGCTGTGAATGGCCTGGCCGCTGCTTTGCTGCTCACTGGCTGAGTTGACCACAGCCTCACTTATCAGTCTGTGATGTGGGTATCTTCACCTCTTGGAAGGGCTGTAGTGAGGTTAACACAGGGCAGAGGTCTGTCTTTTCCCATAAATCACGGAAGAATGTTTCATTCTCTTATATCACACCTAGAAACAGGCACTGCTTTTGCTGACGGAGCCTAGGAGCTGATTTAAAGTCCTCATTTTACGGAGTGGCAAGGTCAGCTAGGGACAGAACTAGGTCCTAGGCCTGTGTGTGTCCTCGCAGTCTCTCTCCGCTGTCCAGGGGCAGGGGCTAGATAGAACTGGTGTCCGCTTGTCTGCCGTGTGACCTAGAACAACTCTGCCCTGTCTTTGGGCCCGTTTCCTCAGTCCCTCTCTGAATGTAGCTGTCCCTCCTCATGTCAGGGCTTAGGAATGGGGAGAAGGGTGTAGAACGAGATAATTAAGAGTCACAGGAATCTGGTGTAATCCCAGAGTCCTCAGGGTCAGGTGCACTGCTCTGAAAGGCAGAGACCCAGGGGCCCTCACCTGTCCTTCCCCCAGCTAGCTCTTCCTCTTCCCAGACCAAACTTTTTGCCTGGTTTCTCAGCTAACAGCCAGGACTTCCTGAACCCATTCTTAGCTGGGGAAGGGAAGACCAGGAGGAGGTCTCAGAGACTCTGAGAGCTTGTGGACTGGGAGAGCAGTGAGAGGCCCTTGGCATCCTCTGGCCTCCCCAGAGAGAGAGAGAGGACCTTCCAAAGCTACTTGGGTCATTTGGGATCTAGAGGCCCAGAAAGGACAAGGACTCCCTGGAGGTGACACAGTGAGGAGCTCAGGCTTCAGCGCTGGGCTGCAGCCAGGACTGTTTGTTTTCTGGGTTGCATGGGAGAGGGACACTTGGTCCAGAGAAGCTTTTAGCTAATGGTGTAAAGTGCTCTGTGTCACCACAATTTTGCCTTTCTCTGGGATTTATTGGTAATCAGCTTTGTCCTGATTTTGTGTGTGTGGGGGGGGCAGGTAGGGAATTAGAGATGGCTCTTGCTGGAGAAAGTGGTATATGTAGGAAATGGAGATTGGTCCTAGTGTCACAGGCAGCTCTGTCCCCTCCCTCCACTTCCAGATGTCCCACGCTTCTCACTAAGGGCCTCGGCCAGGGCACACAGTGTTCAGTGACTTGAACCCCAGCTCTTGGTTCAGTGGTCTTTCCACTACTCCTCAGCCAATTAATAAAAGTCACCTTCCCACCACTGTCTGGCGCACCCAGGGCCCCTCTAGAAGGCTTCATATTCTCCTCAATCAACAAACATTGATCTCTGCTCAGTCCAGGGCCTCAAGAAGCAGCACTGAATCAGAGGGTCTCTGTTTTCAAGGACTTGTGTCCCTCAGCCCTGTTCTAGGCAGCCTGCCCTGGTGATGTTGGAGGGCTGTTTTTAGGCCTTCACAAGTGACTGTAGCCCCTGGTTATATACTGCATCCCCACCCTGCGTGCCTTCCTGAACACTTTCTAGATGGCCCAGCATTCTAGCCCTGGGGACTGGACTGAGTACAGGGGATCCTGAGGGATCTGTGCCCTGAGGACATTGATTGCCACCAGTGAATCTGGAATGTCAGCTGAGGGAAGTGAGGGGCTGGAAGGCCAGGTCAGGGTTTTAGTCAGGCCCTGCCCCTCCCCTGGATGAGCCCTTTCGCTCTCTTGGCTGGTCCCTGACAAGTGAGGCGCCGCTGGGCGGCGCCACCAGAGGGCAGTGTGGGCTGCTTCTCCGGGCGTGTGGGCAAGGCCTGGAGCAGGCTGGGAACCCACAGTGTCCCCGCCTCCAGCCAGCCTCTTCTCTTGTTGCCCAGGCTTCTCAGGCTTTGAGCTTTAAAGGTCTGGCAGAATGTGTGGGTACTGGTGGTCACTTAGAGAAGGGGCGGGCCTCTGACCTCAGAGGGAAGGTCCATCAGGAAAGACTTTCCTGGAGAGAGAGGTTGCCCCTGTTGGCCGACACCGTCTGAGTAAAACCCCAGAGTAGTTTCACTCCTCCCAGATTTGTTACACTGATAATTGATTAGAACACCCCATCCTGCCGCCGCCCCCGCCGCCACCTGGGAATCAAGGTGGCTTCCTAGAGATTAGGCTGAAGCGACAATTCACAGCTAAAGTGCTCCAGGCCTGCAGTGGGCAGTCTCTAGGAGGCTCCCTTCCCCTAACAGCCAGGTCCCTGGAGAAAAACCCAGGGTCCCAGTCTCCTCCGAGCTGAAGGAGAAGCAGAGCCTTTACCTCCTCCCCTGCTTTACAGCTAGCATGGGAGGAGGTATTTGGGAAAGCTGGGAGATCCCCAGCCTATGTCTTCCCACATTAGACCTTGACCGCACGCTGGCTAGGAGTGATGGGGGAAGGGACTCCTTGGTTGTGGCATAATATATTAACCACCACCTCTATGCCAGGCACTGTGCTAAGCACTTTACACCCATTATCTCTTTCAGTCCTCCCAGCTACTCTGCAAAGTAGGAGTTAGCCCCATTTCCACAGATGAGGAAACTGAGGGTCGGGGGGGGCAGGTGACTTGCCCAAGGACACAGAACCTCTAAGTGGGGGACACCTTAAACATTAGGCTATGTGGCTTTTCATTTATCAGGCTAATGAGGGCTCCATTTATCAGGCTAATGAGGGTTTCTGAACTCACCCTTTGAGTCTGGGTACAGTGAACCCTGGTCCTTGGTTCTGGGGAGGGATGAGATCAGACATTGATCAGACATTGTGATCAGACACAATCAATGTGATCAGACATTGGAGGGGTGGCAGAAGGTGGCATCTTCTGCCACCCCTCCAAGGTCTGGGCACACCCCCAGAGGCTGGCTCCCCTGCTTGGTTGTCTGGGCTTTGGGGGGTAAGTCAGGCTGAGTCAGCACACCTGGCTTCAGGCAAGGGCAGGCCAAGGATGCTCAGGGCCTGGGCTTGCCTTGGAGGCTGCCTCCTCTCCCTGCATACGTGGGCTGGCCTGTTTGGTGCCAAGGAGAACAAAGAGCCTGGGATGGCAGAGGAAGAGGGTGACAGGCTCCATGGTGGGGCAGAAAGTGTCCTGTCTTAGAACTAGACAGGGGGCTTCCCTGGTGGCGCAGTGGTTGAGAGTCCGCCTGCTGATGCAGTGGACACGGGTTCATGCCCCGGCCCGGGAAGATCCCACATGCCTCGGAGCGGCTGGGCCTGTGAGCCATGGCCGCTGAGCTGGTGCGTCCGCAGCCTGTGCTCCACAACCGGAGAGGCCACAACAGTGAGAGGCCTGCGTACCGGAAAAAAAAAAAAAAACAGAGCTAGACAGACCTGGGATTTAGTCCTGACCTGGAGCTTCTCAGCTGGGAGACCTTGGGCAAATGACTTCCCTTCTCTGAGCCAGTTTCGTGTGTGTGTGTGTGTGTGTGTGTGTGTGTGTGTGTGTGTTTTATGGGGAGTTAGGGAGGAGATAATTTTTGAGTATTAAATGAGAGGTCACACTAAGTGCCTAGCACATAGAGGAGATCTGTAAATGGTTGGTGGAGCCAACCTACCTAGCCCAGGAGAAGCTGCCAGGACAGAGCCCCCAGGCAGTGTGGGCCTTTGCTTCTCCAGAGCATCACCATATCAGGCATCCCTGGAACAGTCCCCCTTCTCCCCCCATGACAGTCCCTGAGGAACTCCATAAGGGAAGAGGTGGAGGAGGGGGCAGGCTTTTTATCCCAGGAACATTCCATTCTAGCTGCTCAGACCAGTGGGGATCCCAGCCAAGGACAGAGGCCCAAGGCAGCTCACCCCAGGAGCCCCCACCCCTTCCAGGGCGGGAGTGAGTGGAGCCTGATTCCAAAATATTGCCCCTGCACCTTCTCTCCACAATGGCCCCTCTAAAGGAGGTAGATGTCGAAGGGTGTGGGTGGGACTGGGTGGCTATGGGAGAGAGACAGTTAAAGCTCTTGAAATTATTCTTCCAGCTCCTCCCAGCTCCTCCGAGCCTCGACTCTGGATCTGACTCCTGGATTCTGCTCCTTCCCTGGGCACCTCCTTCAGGAAGACTCCTCTCATTGACCCTACACAAGCATGGCACCCTCCTCACTTCACAGGAGCCTTTCACTTCACAGTAGCAAGGGGCTGGATTCTGGGGAAGTTGCCGATACTATTAATTTCTCTCTATATGCTGCATTTGACTTTGGCTCACACTGTACAACTGAAGATGTTACGACAAGTCCTTGAGACGCAATCAGATTGTTTAAGAGTGCAGCAAAGCTTTCCAATGTGAAAGTGAAAAGGATCTCTTTTAAAAATGTCATCATTCTTAAACAAGTCACAGTGCAGCTGGGGTCCCCATTTTGGAGATGCTGTTGCTTCTCAGTCTAACAGCACCAGGAGGCCTGTTTGAGGGGAAACATTGCTCTGAGCAATCCCTCAGTTCCCCTCATTCACCGTCCTTGCCCTCTCCAGGTGGGCACGTGCCTGCGGCCCCTCAGAAAGGTAATGGGCTGCTGGCTCCCGGGGGACACACCTCTTTCTCAGGAAGAGGTGTTGGCAACATAATTCTAAGTTTTAAATGAAAAAAGGGAGCACATTTATTCAAATATTCTGATGGTAGAGGGAAGGGGGCCACACTGACTCACACATAACCCAGAAAACTTGTAGAGTCCGCAAAATGAACGCATATAGAGTCAGTTCCTTGAATAAATCTCAGTGATGTGAGACAAGCACGCGTGGCTTTGAGGTTTACTCTGTGAGTGGCGTTGCCGCCTTTCCTTTTTGTGTGTCTGTCACGGCTCTTTTAAGTTGGCAGTTCCTTGAGCAGCTTCTGTTTAGTTTCATTTGGCACTCTGGGCCTGCTTACTGATTTGTAGACTGACTTCTCCCTTGACCTGGCTCAAAGTTGACCCTCTTTATGGAGTCTTCCCCAAATAAGGATGTGTTGAGGAAACTAGGGGATGGGATGCACGTGTGAGACTGTGTGACACGAAGGGATGCGAGTGCGTTTGTGATAACATGGCAGCATGGTGATCCCTGGAGGATTGTGTGTGACCGTGCTGGTGAATGGACGGACCTGTCTGTCACTCAGCCTCCCAGCAGGAGACACAGCACCCTCAAACTGGGCAGAGACTTAAAAAGGGACTATTTCCAAAGATGGGGGCTGGGCTTAAGAAACTAACAAGGTATATGCAGCTCTCCAGGGCTAGCAACAGGGAGAAGCCATTACAGCTCCTGGGCCCGAAGGGGTAAGAGGGGAGAGGAGAGGGGAGGGCACACGGACCCAGAGAGTGCAGCTGTGTGGAGAGGGCCCCTGACAGGAGCAGTGGTCTTTGGTTGAGAGATGTAGGCAACCATGGGGACCTGATGGGAAGAGAGCAGGGGGAATAAACACCTTATTCTCCTCCTCCCTCCAGTATCTCCTGCTGGGGACTCTCATTGGCTGAACCCAACAGAGAGGTAGGGAACAAGGGGGTCATTGATGCACAGTCCGTAGAGGTCAGCCTCCCAAGGGCACAGAGCCTGAAGAAGGGCAGAGAGTGGGACTGGAAGGGCCGACATATCATGCAACTGCCTGAGGGCATTATCTTCCATTCCCTAAAGGTCACTGCAAGGCTTTTTCCCCCTCTGGAGCGCCCCCCACCCACCACGGGTCACAGGGGGAGAGTGGACTGTTGCTTGGAGAGCACTGTGGGGTTAGGGATGGGGGATGGGTCTTTATTCCCTCAGCCTTCCCCTCTCTGGCTCTGATTCCCAGTTCTTGATTCCTTCCTGTCCTGGCATCTTAGATGGCTGCAGGAACTGTCCATGAGAGAACAATGCTAACCACTGAGTCAGTGTTTTTTTCACACCCTGAAACACTACATCTCTCCCAAACACCCCCGGGCACACCTGCTGCCACACGGGCCTCTGACATAGTCACCACAAGCCATGGCTGGTGTCACAGTTGCATTAAGAAAATGTACAAACTTGGCAAACAGTAATGCAAACTCTTTTTCTCTGTCACATGTATGTACAGGAGACATACTGTCACTCTCATCCATGTGAAATCAGAGTGTAGGGGAAGGATGGTGCAGGGGTTAACAGCAATGGCTCTGGGGGCAGACAAACCTCTTTGACCTCTCTGGCATCAGTTTCCTTGTCTGTAAAATGGAAATTCTTGCTCTTCTCTCATGGAGATGTTGGGAGGGTGCACTGAGAGGGTGTGGTCGGGGAGCACTTAGCAAAGTGATAGTTGTTAGTGGGAAACTCCTGTCTCCCACGTCTCGTGGGGAACACGCGCCTGCACAACATCTGACAGCAGAACACCGTCAGGCGCGTGTGCCCTTCCCCAGACACACCTGCCAGGAGCATGTGTACATTGACAAGTCCCCTCCGCCCAGAATGCTCTTTCCCCAGACATCCACATGGCTTGCTTCACACTGTCTTTAAGTCTTTGTCCAATCAAATGTCACCCTTTAAAGGAGGTTCACCCTTTTTAAAATTGCAAACCCAGCACTTCCAATCCCTTACCTTGCTATGTATATTTTTAGGCATTGCTGACCTTCTAAGGCTATATAATTTAGTTTCTTTCTACCCCATTAGAATGTAATCCTCACAAGGGTAGGGATCTTGGTCCTTTGTTTGCTGATGTGTTCCCACCCCTGGAGGGGTGGCTGGCACACGTGGGCTGAATCCAGTGCACACATGCGTGTGCCGTGGCTTTCTGGCTCTCTCTCCTCTGAAACGAGCATGTCCAGGTGAACCCCACTCCCCACCCCAACAAGCTAAGCCTGTGTGCTTACACTGTGAGCATTCCCCTCATGCCCAAAGCAGGAGTTGGGACAAATTTAGTCCCCCCATCCCAGGACCCTACTTGGGTAGGCATGGCCAGCGTGGGGTGGGAGGCTGCTTTCAGTCACCAAGCAAAGAAAGCCTTTCCACTCATCCTTCCAGCCATTCTGAGCCCAGCAGGGACCCAGTGAGCAGGTGAGATGGCTGGACTCACCCAGCTGACCAGGGGCCTCCTCTGCGGCCTTGTTTTTTCCACCCTGGCTGGAACCATCAAAGCCAGCACTTCAGAGGCCACTAATGAGGCTGAATATGTTAAGGACTTTGCAATCCTTGGATCAAAGAGGCTGGGTGAACAGTGGGCAGCGTCCAGGCCTGTGACTAGCTGATGCCCTGAGGCATCAGCCTCCCTGAGAGCTTATGGCTGGCATCTGGCACTCACTCCCAGACAGCCAGGCATGGCCCCAGATGCGTTTGGAAAGGAGAGTCCCTGCCCCTCTAGGGGACCTGCTTAGAGCAAGCCAGAGTATGTCCATCAGCAGTAGGGGGTGAGAGAGGAAGCTGGAGGATTGAGGGAGCCTTTCCCAGCAAGGAGGCCAAGCCTCGGCTCTGGCTCTGAGGGCCCTAGAAGCCCCCTAGTCCTAGCTGCCACCACTAGGGGGTGGGTCTCCAGTCCAGAATCACCCTGCTTGTTCTCCACCTGCTTCCTGGGAAGGGTTAGGGAAGGGTGAGCAGGGCTGGGGTCAAGCAGCCCTGAGCACTGGAGTGTGAGGCCAGGTCCAGGGTCATTAGGACTCCAGGTAGGAAACACTGAAATATTTGCTCTTTAGCAAGAGACTTGCTGAGGTGATGTCCAGGGGCAAGTCACACCTATGTGGACAGGGGCTCCTAGGACAGTTGCCAAGCTGGGCTGGTGTTGGGGGAAGGAGGAGCATTCCCCAGCTACAGCCCAGGACTCAGACCCTGCCCTCCAAATGTCCCCTCCCATAATACAAGCCAGACTCAGGCTGGGGGAAGCAGCCACAGATCCCACAGACTGTGGAAGGTCCTTCTCCCAGGAGAAAGCATGGTACTAGGTTCAGTGTAGACAATCTTTATTGGCAGGTGTTAAGAGTGCTAAATAGTAGCAAATACAGAGGGATGGGAAGGGAAGTGGGGCGTGGCTCTCCTCCCCCATGTAAGGACCCTGTAACCAGGCCAGTGGGGTGGGAGCACTTGACTGTGGCTACTTTGGACCCAGCACCCTCTGGAGAACAAGCTCCCAGGCAGGAGGACTCCTCAGCACATGGGGGAAGGGAGCTGTACCCCGACAGGGGCATGGGCTGTGTCCCACCCCGGGCTGCTTAGTTCCTGTCCACCGCACACCTCAACCGACAGCTTGGGGTAGGGGTGTTAGGGGACTGAGCTAAACCTATCCCTTTCCAAACCTAGGTATCTGCCTCATGCTTCAGTTTCCCTCCTCCTAGTTAGTGGCCCAGCCCGACCCAAAGTGACAGTTCCCATAACATACCATATTTTAGCCACTGTGTGGGCTGCAGGCCCTCGGAGGCTGCTGGTTTCACTGCGGGCTGGCCCGACCCAAAAAAGACCCCTTCTAGGCCACAGAAATCAACCTGAGATAGGCATTGAAGCTACCATCCCAAACATTCTTTGTCTCCTGAAGGCAATTGACCCCCAAGACGAATTTCCCCTGCACCCCACAATCATGCTGGTCCAAAAGTGTAGTGCAAATAACCAAAAGGTCCATTTACCAAGAATCTAAGCTTGGCCTTCAGCCCACAGGGGCTTCACTCGGGGGAGGAGTCTGGTCTGTTCAGTTTAAGGCCCAACCCTGCAGCAGTGCTGGGCTACCTGGCACAGGCTGCCTGTCTCTGGTCATGTTCTCCATGCACTTCTGGAGGCCCCACTCCATCTGCAGAGGCCTAGTCCTTGCTGGCCAGGGTCTGAGTCAGTTACAAGGCAGCCAGGTGGGATAGGAGGCATGGGCCCGGGACAGCAGAGGCTGCACGGGGGTCACGTAGTAACCGACAGTGGCGGGCACGACCCCGTCAGGGACGGCGGAGCGCCGGGCCAGGCAGGCCGCGGCCGCCGGGCCCTGCTCGGCCAGCGCCTGGAGCGCCAGCGTGGCGATGAGGGCCAGCGTCTGGCGGCGCTCGTGGCTCATGAGGCACACTGTGCTCTCGTTGACCACCCGGTGCAGCGTCACCAGGCAGGCGTAGCGGCGCACCGAGTCAGCCCCGCCGAAGTGGGCCTCGAGGTAGCGCTCCAGCATGCGCTGCTGCTCCGCCAGGTCCGGGAAGTCGATGAAGAAGCGGGAGCACATGTAGCGCTGCAGGGCGCTCACGTCGGTGCTGGGCCGCGGCCGTAAGCCCCGCACCAGCAGGTGGCAGTACTTGAGGAGGCCGCCCCCTCGGATCTCTTCGGGACTGCGTGTGGCAATGACGCGGTGCCGCAGGTGGTCCAGGGCCTCGGCGAAGTCCCCGTACAGGCTCTCGCCTGTCACTGTGGGGTGGAAGGCCTCGGACATGGGCGTGGAGGAGCACTGGCTGAAGAGCAGCAGGGAGTCCAGGAGGATCTGGAAGGAGTCTACGCTAAACTCGAATTGGCGCCTGACCGAATCCACGAACTTGAGCTCCACGTTCTTACCGCTCTTGTTGGACAACGAGATGAGGCTCCAGCGGTCCGTGTCTGTGCACACTTTCACCAGCTTCTGTACATAAGCCTCCTTGAGTGTCAGGGGTGTGATCTTGGCCCGGCTCACGCCGGCCGGCAGGAAGTCCAGCAGGCAGGCCAGCACCACCTCTTTGGTCAGCTGGAAAGACGCCTCACTGCGCAGGTCCACGCGGAACACCAGGTCCAGGTCCTTGTAGCCAAGGCCACTCTCGGGGTGCAGCACGTGGCTGGCGGCCGAGCCGTGCAGCCGCACACCGTGCACGCGCAGCCCCTGCTCCTCCAGGCTGCTGCGGACAACCTGCAGAGGGGATGGCAGGAGGGACAGGTATCAGCAACCTGGGCCCCTGGGGCCCGCTGTGGGCTTCCATGTAATAATCACAGTGACATCAACCACTGTTGACCACTTATCAGCTGTTGTGCCTTTGGAAAATCATTTAATTCTCTAAGCCTAAGCCTCTATTTCCTAATCTAGAGAGTGACCCGTTTGGAGGAATGACTCAGCAATAATGAAAGCACATACGTGCATAGAATTTACTAAATGCCAGGTCCTGATCTAAGCACTTTATACATTAGGATATAAACTCACGTAAATCTTACAGTGACTCTATGAGGTGGGTATTATTACTCCCACTCTACAGATGGGGAAATGGAAGCACAGAGGGGCCAAGTAACTTGCCCAAAGTCACACAGCTGGTGAATGCAGAGCTGGGAATTAAACTCAGAGTTCATGTCTTAACCAGTATGCAATCCCACCTCTCTAAAGCTTCAAGTAAAACACTTCGTTTTGTGCCAGACATGATGCAAACTGCTCAAATGTGTTGGGAATGTAACTGGCCATTTACATGCATTACTACATTAATGCTCACAATAATCCTGTTTGAGTATTATTACTCCAATTTACAGATGGGGGACCTGAGGCACAGAGAGGTCATGTCCAAAGTCAGAGAGTAGTCGGGCTGAGACTAGAACCCAGGACAGCTGGATTCTCAAGTCCATGCGTGCTCTTTTGACTATGACACATTCATTTATCTTTACAAGGACACAGAGAGGCAAATATTAGACTAATTTTACAGATGAGGAAACTGAGGCTTATAGTGGTAAAACACTTAAGGCTCAGAGAGGAAGCCATTCAGAAATGGCAGGGCTGGAAGTTGAAACCCAAACTCTTTCTGCTCTTGGGTGAGGGGATGGGTCCAAATCCCTGGACCCAGACATTCAGTTTTCTCAGCAGCCCAGAGTACTTCACACACCGAAAGTGACCAGGCAGCATTCCTACCCTGAGCGATTCTGCAACCCCGCCTTGATGCCAAGTCAGCTCCAGACCAGGCTGCTCTACTGGCCTCCCAGGGAATTACTACAAAGAATGCACGTAAGTGCTGAGGAGGCAAGCTGCAGTGGGGCAATCTGAGGCGGGCAACTCCCTCCAGAAAGCTTCCAGGAGGAGGACCCTGACTAGGGGAAGGTATTATCATGGCTATGGTGGGGGGAAACATCTGGCCATCAGGGACCTGCGGGGCCAGGCAGCTGGGGCAGGAGAAGAGGAATATTGGCTCGGCACCTATTGGGTGCCAGGCATTGGACCTTCTTACCAGAATCTATGGGGAATAGATCTTTAAAATCTCCAAGTTATAGATGGGGAAACTGAGGAGTGAAGTTACCTGCCCAAGATCACCCAGAGGTGATCCCGGTATGGCTGACTCCAAAGTCTATCTTCTTTCTACCACATTACCAACCCAGGGTTTGGAAGGAGCAGAGGCCAGAAAGTAGGGTTCTAATCCTCTCTCCCTTTCAAAATTTCAAAGTGAGGGCAACCCTCCAATCACTGAAGCCCAGGGCCAGAGTAGCTAGGGAGCAGGAGGGTGGGGGTTGGGGAAGACTGGCCAGGCAGATGGGGGAGGCTGGAAGTAAGGGGCCAGTTGTTGCAGTCCAGCCTGTGGGACTTCTAACCCACACTCTGGCAGCTGGCAGCTGTGCCCATGTAGGCCAAGGGGAGAACTGGGCCAAAGACTTTGTCCTAAGGACACTGGCAGACCTGCAAAGTAGACCAGCCCCCTCTCCAAGTCCCATTAGAGCTGACTGGGCCTTACTCAGTGCCAGTTCCTGCCCCCGGGCTGATGCCCACCCTAGGGCATGGCAGCTGGCCTGGTGAGTAGGTAGGAGTACCCTTGTTAAATCGCCTGTGTCAGGCCGTAGGGCCGGCCGTGTCAGCCAGCCAGCCAGCAGCTGTTGTCTCTTTCCCAGGTGTGACTACAGCCAGCTTGGCAGGCAGTCCCCAGATAGATACCGCCACACCCAAGGACTGCAGGGCAGCTTGGAGCCTCCTGAATCAGACTTTCCAGCCATGGAGGGGGCAGTGGCTGCACCTTCCTTTCTTCTGTGCCAAGGCCCTCCCCCAAACCACTCTGCTCCCAGGCTGCTGCTGAGACCTGCAGGGAGACCATAGGTGCTGTCAGCCAGCAGGCTTACAAAACTTGAATCCAGAGCCACTTGATGCAGGCCCTCTAGGTGCAGCTGGAGAGATCAGAGTCTAATTCAATCCTCTGGACCCAGAGAGGGCAAAGGACTTGTTTAGGGTCACACAGCCAATAAGTGGCTGAACTTAATTAAAACCAGTCCTCCTAGAGCTATGAGCAGGGGGCCTCCTACAGGAGTGTGGTCCCTCTAGCCCAGGGGACAAGCAAGAATAGCATCTCTAACTGCCCAGATCACTGCTGTAGGAAAACCTTGTGGGGGTAGAGAGGGAGAAAGGCTCCAATTCTTGAACCATTGGACAACTCAGCACTAGTGAGAAGCCCAAAATCAACAACCAGCACGCCCCCACACAAAACCAGTACCTCCACCCCCCTGCCACACACACACACACACACACACACACACACATACACATATCCCAATAGTTTGTGAAGCTGCCAGCTGCAGATTCCTGCCAGGAGATGGACTTTCTTCACACCAGGTGAAGGCACCTGTTTCCTTTGGATTCTGGAAGCAGAAGGGGAGTTGGAGAGCAGTTCAACCCATCCCCATTGAACAAATAGGGACACTGGGCCCAGCAAAGGGAATTGACAACTGTCCAGGCCCTGAAGCCAGATGTCCAACCTCCCAGTCCAACTCTGAAGTCACCACTTCCCCCTCCCCACCACAGCCGGCAGCTCCCTGTTTTGTGATATTTCTGACCCTAGTCTAGGATAGTAGTACATTGTACTATTATCACATTGTAGAGTCAGCTCCTATTGACCTGCAGTCTCCCCCACCTGGCTGGAAGGCAGGGAGGCTGGGTCCCAGTCACATCTATGCCCCTAGTGTGCTGAACAGGGCCTGGCACAGAGCAGACACCAGTAAAGGCAGTTTGGACCATACTGATAGGGGCAGGGACTTCCCCTCCAGGGCACTGCATGGTGCAGAGGTGAATTGCCACACTGGGTTCATGCCTGGGACAATAGTCCTAGAGACAGCATTTGGGGCCCCAAGGTTGACCTGACTGTCAAGGGGAGAAAAGCCTCAACTGGTTTCCTAATTACCCCATGACAGTGGGGCAGCCAAGAAATGCCTCAGTGAGCACCACTGATGAGTCAGCCCTGGGGAATCTGTCCCCACCCCCTCCCATTCCTTGGGAGAGAGGGCGAGGTAATCCCCCAGCAAGCACCACTCCCCCTCTGTGGAAGCTAAGGCAGAAGGAGCAGGGGGGTGGCCTGCTTCACCTGGCTTGCATGGTTCACTTCCCCAGAAAGAAAGTCAATCTGCTGGCAGGAATATGCAGGAATTGTGGCTAGATATTCTGGTTCCTTCTATCTGCTAACACCTAGAAGTTGAGTCTTGGGAACTGGGGAAGAGGTGGGAAAACCTTGAACCTGCAGTAACCGGCTCCTGGGAAGACCCAAGATTCTCTAGGTTTGATTTTCCCCTCTAGGTAATCTTAGGCAGCTCTCTGCCCGTCTTGGGGCCTCAGCTTCCCCAGCTATAAAATGCATACAATAATTACCATCTTCTGGTATTTCAGGGCATGACAGTGCCTGGGCTAACAGGTGAAAGAGCAATTTTAGGGTTGTTGAGAGTCAGGTAAAGGGAAGAGGGAGTCTGTAAAGAGGAGAACAGTTGCCAGAATTCTCTTCTGCTCCTCAGGAGAGAGGTGGGGCTTGGGGCCAGAGATTCGGCCCTCATTTCCAATCTTGGGGAGGGAGAGAAACACCTAAACTGGACACCTGATGTTGCCCTCCAGCATGCAGGCATCAGGTCTGGACTGGGGCTTAATCTCCTTCTGCCACAACCCTACTTGAGAGGGAGGGAGTCCTTGCTGAAATTTCTCAGCTTTCCCACCTAGCGAGGGGGCTCTTGAGCCATGCGCTGTGGGACCACAGGACACAGTCTGCTCCTAGAACCTTGAGAGAGGGAAGAGGTAGAGGGTGAGACCCGGGGATGACGATTTAGAGACGAAAAGAACTATTTTGGACTCAAGCATGTACATCTACCCACCCAGCGCTGCCTGGCATCTGTTGTCGGGGTTGTTCTTCCTCCACGGCCAGGTCCCTCCCCATTTCCCGCCCCTCTCCCAGCCAGGGCCTAGGTGAATGGTCCGAGCGGAATTGGGGCTCCTTAAGGGGCGGGGGACGGGAAAGTCAAGTGGGGAGAGAGTATGAGGTGCAGGGGGAGGAGGGTATGGACTACCATCAATGTCGTGCGATTTTGTTACGGCCCCTGTCCTTCTCTGAGCCTTGTTTTCTTAGCTTTCCAGCAAATCGAACAGACTCCGGGAGCCTCCCAGCCACGAGAGCCTCAGCCCCATATCCCCTCCCAGCGCCTCTCACCTGCACGATCTGCCGGGGCTGCACGCTCAGCGTGGGGAAGTTGCCGCGCCCATGAATGGGAATCGGTTCGCTCAGGAGCGCATCCAGCCGCTTCACCTGCGGCCAACTCAGCCCACTCAGGTGCCGTCCGAGGGAGGCCGATGCGGCCTCCGGGTCGGGGCCGCTGCCTGCCGGGGCGGCCGTAGCCACCACCGAGGCCGCAGCGGTCTCCACCTGTGCAGTCGCTCGGTCCGGGCTCTCCGCTCCGCTTTCCGAAGGCATCATTAGCCCGGCCCCGGGGCCCCGACGGCAGAAACCGGGGGGCGGTTAAGGGGAAGAGGGCAGGGAGAGCGGCTGGGCCGAGGCCAACGCGGAGGGCGCGGGGCCGGACGGCAGCGACAGCGAGGCAAACCCAGGGCACACCTCCGACGGCAAAGACCAAAACTGACCCTAAAGCTTGTGGCCTGGGGGCCCAGCCGACTCTTATAGGCCGCGGGCGACACGCCCATTGGTCCCGGCTGCTGTCACACAGCGGGAACCGCCCCGCCTCTCGACGCTCCTACCATTGGTCAGCAGAGCTTTGCACGTGAGTCACTGGTCACCAGGAAGATTCCGATTGGCTGGAAGGCACGCCCCTGCCCCGCCCACCTTCTCCGGCAGAATTCCCTCCTTTGGTCCTTAAAGAACTTCTGTTCTCCGTGATTGGCCCGGGCAGAAGGCAGGGCCTGAATTTAAAGGGACTGCGCCCTCCAGGGGCAGACGTGAGGGAAGTGACCTGTGGAGTTTGTAGTGGAGTCGGACCACTAAGATCCCCCCCACCCCCGCTGGAAGGAATTTCGAAATCACCCGGCCTGGTGCTGGTCATACGCTATTTTCAGAAGCCCAGAGAGATTGTGCCACTTTTTCAACTCCACACAGTGCCCCTCCTGCTCTCTGGCAATCTTCCAGAGTTGAGAAAAGGTAACAAACTTGTATACTGTGGTAGATACTTTTTTTTTTTTTAATGTGACTTTATTTGGAAATAGCGTCTTTAAAAAATTTTAATTTATTTATTTTTGGCTGCGTAGGTCTTCGTTGCGGTGCGCGGTCTTCTCATTGCAGTGGCTTCAGTAGTTGTGGCTCGCGGGGTCTAGAGCGCAGGCTCAGTAGTTGTGGCGCACAGGCTTAATTGCCCCGCGATGTGTGGGATCTTTCCGGACCAGGGCTCGAACCCATGTCCCCTGCACTGGCAGGCGGATTCTTAACCACTGCGCCACCAGGGAAGCATAACACTTTTTAAATGTACTCTCTTGAGTACATCACTGCCTGGCCAGCGTTAATGTTTTGGTTTAGGGGTGAGGAAACCTGCTCAGAGAAGGGGCCTGACTCTCTCAAGGTCACACAGTAGGTGAGACGGGGCCCTGGTGCTGAATCTGCGCTATAGAATCTGTGGGCGCATGCTCTTTCCACTACACTTGAGCAGACCCAGGGCCTTCACGGGGCTGGAGGTTGGAGGGAAGCTGGAACTGGGGTGTTGGTCTTCTGGCAGGAGCTTCCTGGGCAGCTGGTGGAAGTCTTTCCTGCCAGCCTCTTACCTTTCTTAGGTCCTGTGTGACCTTGGGCAAGTCACTAAACCTCTCTAAGCCAGTTTCCTCATCTGCTCCAGAGAAGGAGCTCAATAAATTTTTTTTTAAAGTTTGATTTGGGGGCCTCCCTGGTGGCGCAGTGGTTGAGAGTCCGCCTGCCGATGCAGGGGATACGGGTTCGTGCCCCGGTCTGGGAGGATCCCATATGCCGCGGAGCGGCTGGGCCCGTGAGCCGTGGCCGCTGGGCCTGCGCGTCCGGAGCCTGTGCTCCGCAACGGGAGAGGCCACAGCAGTGAGAGGCCCACACACCAAAAAAAGAAAAAAAAAAAAATTTGATTTGGGCTTCCCTGGTGGCGCAGTGGTTGAGAGTCCGCCTGCCGATGCAGGGGACATGGGTTCATGCCCCGGTCTGGGAGGATCCCACATGCCGCGGAGCGGCTGGGCCTGTGAGCCATGGCTGCTGAGCCTGCGCGTCCAGAGCCTATGCTCCGCAACGGGAGAGGCCACAACAGTGAGAGGCCCGCGTACCGCAAAAAAAAAAAAAAAAAAAATTATAAAAATTTGATTTGATTATTTATAGTTGGCAAAACATTTTCATATGTTCTATTGAAATAATACGTTTACGTGTTTTTCTCTTGCACTTTACAGAGCCTAGTGGGATGAGGCTTATTATTGTTACTTTTAATCTTTTTTTCTTATTTTAAATATATGTGCTTGTGGCAAAATTTTAGAAATTGAGTCTGATTCATCTCTGCAATATTCTCTTTTAAATTAAACATCATTCTTCTATCAATTAATTAAATATCATTCTCCTAACACCCTCATTCCATAAGGTAGGCTGGGCAAGGAGCAATGTGTCCAATGAACAGACAGAGAAACCAAAACCTAGAAATGGTAAACTATATTCCAAGGTCACCAGGTTGTCTCAGACAGACCTAGGACTAGATCCCAGGAGCCTGACTCTCAGACTAGAGCAGCTGCTTCCTCTGTCTGGAGGCCAGCCCAAGCAAGATCCTGCCCTTGTCCCCTCCCTCCTTCCCTCCATCTTATCTGGGTCAGGGACTTCCTCTGGCCCCCAGGGTGGGGACCTGCTGTTTGCTCCACTGCTTGGCTTTGTGACTTCGGGCAAGTCTCTTGCACTGTCCTCAGCGCAGTTGCTTGCTATTTTGTTTTACCTCCTCTTGAAAGATAAGAAATAGATAAAAATATACTTCAACCAAACCCAGAGTCTCCAAACCCTTGACCTATCACTTCCATGCCCCAGCAGAGGAAGGAAAAGAAAGGAAACTAACATTTACTGGATAACCTACTATGTACCAGATACTTTATATATGTGATCTCTAATTCCTAAAAATACATCTCAAGAAGTGGCATCATTATCCTCAACTTACAGATGAAGAACCTAAGGTTTAGAGAGGTCAAGCGACATGCCTAAGGTCATACAACTACTAATTGGCAGTGTGAGACTTGAACCCAGGTCTCCTGACTCCAGAGCCCTAATTCCCTCCTCTTCTTAAAAGAGTTGGCACAGATCACAGAGTCATGCTTGGCATAACCCTGGATGAATGGACCCACAAGATCCATTCATTTATTTATTCATCAACCAACACAGATATACTAAGCACCTACTGTGTACCAGGGGCTGGGCTAGGCCCTGGGATATGATAGGCAAGGTCCCTGCCCTTCTCGAACTGACATTCAAGTGTAGTAAGACAATAGTCAAGTAAGTAAATAAATAAGACATTTTGAATAGTGCTAAAAAGAAAATAAAACAGGGACTTCCCTAGTGGTCCAGTGTGTAAGACTGTGCCCTCCCAATGCAGGGGGCCTGGGTTTGATCCCTGGTTGGGGAGCTAGATCCTGCATGCATGCCACAACTAAGAGTTCACGTGCCACAACTAAAGATCCTGCATGCCGCAACTAAGACCTGGCACAGCCTAAATAAATAAATAAATAAATAAGTAAATAAGTAAATAAATAAATAAATAAATTTAAAAAACAGGGAAATGGAAGAGAGAGCAGCCACAGGTGTATGTGAGTGTGAAAAATATATAGCAAGAGAGGGGAAGAGAACTAGAGAGATCAATATACATCATTAGATGGTGTAATCATGGAAGTCCTCCCTAAGGAGGTGACATTTCCATTGTGTCTGCTGGATTCACTTCTGCCCTATCTCCCCATGCTTGTCCCTGGACAGCCAGAGCAGCAGAGAAGGTGTCAAGCTACATATTCCTAGAACTCTGAAGGCTTTAGCTGAGAGGCCCTTTGGCAATCATTTTGTTTACTCTCTTCCCACTTTGTAGATGGGGAAACTGGGGTCCAAAAAGCAGAAGGGATTTACCCCAAGGAGACTGGCTAGGGCTGGAACTACACAGGGGCAGCGCCTTGTAGTGTGGGCTGGTGCTGTGCCCACCCCATACACTTGAATTAAGTTCTCTAAGGAAGGAAACTTAGAGATCTCTTTTCCTCTCCCCTTCCTTCTGCCTGGGCTAGGAAGAGCAATTAGTAAATTCATGCACTGCGAATCACCCTTCTGTTGACACTTCTATTTCCAAAGCTAATTGGTCCAATGTTTGACCAATCACAGGACCTGAGAGTGTTGGAGGCGGGTGTGACTTGGGGATGTAGGAAGAGGAGAGAGAAGACAAGAGCAGGGGTAAACTCATAGGGTTTTTCAGTTTCACCAAGACCAACTTTTAATTGTTCCAATGAATGGAGGGGATAATGACAGCTGAAGTACATCCTGAAGAGTCCAACTGGCTTTCAAATTTTATATATGAGCCTTTTCCCCCCTGTACAAATTTCCCGTCTTAATTCTGACTCCAGCTGATTTTAAAAGGGAACTTACTCTGTATAATAATTGACTCATAAGTGACACACTTAACCTATCTGGGCCTCAGTTTCCTATTCTGTAAAATGGGAGAGAAATAGGAGTCAGGCTCTTCCATTCACACCTTCTATGATTTAAGGTGGTGGGAAAGGAGAAGAGGTCCCAGGAGAGTCTTGGTCCCTACATTGGCCCCTCAGCTCTGGAACCCGAGGCAGGAGCATCCTGGGATCAGCCCACATTACTGAGTGCATTGTTCCTAGACTCACACCAGGCACTTTCCACGCAGTTTCTCATTCAATTTTCAGAACATAATCTTTTGACATAGGAGTCATCTTTCACTTTGCACGAGAGAAAACTGAGGCTCAGAGAAACTAATTAATTTGAGCATGAGTTGGCGAGTGGCACTTCATATCCAGGTCTGGCTGAATCCCATGCCCTACCCAGGGTCCTGCCCCTGAGGATGACTTGGTTTGTTCAGTTACACACAGATAATCCTCCCCTATGGAGAACACCCATTCCCTCCTCCCATGGTTCTTGTCCTCCACCCTGCCTCAGTCCCTCATGGCCAAGGTGATTTCCTAGACTTTGTCATTACCAACAATTATGCCCCTACCCTGAGTATTTTCAATATCAAGTATCCCATCCTTCGGACACCACCTCCTGTCTCTTCTGCTCACTCCCTCTAGAACCCTGACTCCATCAGTTCCAGATCTACCAGGACTTCAATCCACTGATCTTCCCACCTTTTCCCCTACTGTTCCTCGCCTCCCTCATGTCCTGACTTTCCTCCTTAACCAGCTTAGATTCTGTGGACCATAATTATAATTACTTCCTTGCATACGCCCTCAACCCCCTTGCTCTTTTCTTGTTAAGTTGCTCTCACCTAGCAAAACCACACCCTGGTTAATCCAACTCTGCACTTGCACCCACACAGTTGGCAGAAGCTTGAGGAAGACACACAACCCTGCTGACTGGTCTCACTTTAATGTCACACCCACCCTCCTCCAGGGGACCCTTTGCACTGTCTCGAGATCCTACCATATGACCCAGTCCTGTCACTCTCCCGTGGTCCTATAGACAATTTCTTACCTTCTCCTCTCCCCTCAATCCCGGACAGCTCTTCCCCCAACCCTCCCTCAGCTCTTGACCTCGCTTCCTACCTCACTGAGAAGATAGAAGTGATCAAAAGAGAATTTCTGCAGACTCTCAACACCTCCTCTACCCAATCCCTGGCTCTGTGCCTCACTTTTACCCTCCCTCCTGCTACCTTGGATGAACCCCATTTGCTCCTCTCTGTGCTTCCCTTCCACTCATACACCGGATCTCCTGCCTCTCACCTGCTCAAGGACTTCGCTTGGGCCATTTCCCCCTCTCTACTGATTCATTCCAATCAGTTTTGAGACATAATTTTTTGCATCTCAGAAAAAAACACAACAAAACCAAGAAACCTCTCTTGACCTCACATCTGCATCCCCTCTACCCCATTTCTCTATATAGATCTTCCTTGACTTACAGTGGGGTTACATCCTGATAAACCCATGGTAAGCTGAAAATATCCTAAATTGAAAATGCATTTAATACATGTAACCTACTGTTAACTAGGTTTAGCCTAGCCTACCTTAAACGTGCTCAGTACACTAACATTAGCCTGAAGTTGGGCAAAATCACTTAACACAAAGCCTATTTTATAATTAAATGTTGATTATCTCATCTAATTTATTGAATACTGTATTGAAAGTGAAAGACAGAATGGGTGTAAATGTATCGGTTGTTTCCCCTTGATGCGATGTGGTCATATGGTTCAATGGGAGCTGCAGCTCACTGCACAGCATCACAAGAGAGTATCAGACCCAATATCGCTAGCCCAGGAGAAGATTACAATTCAAAATTCAAAGTACATTTTCTACTGAATGAGTATTGCTTGTGCACCATTGTGAAGTCGAAAAATTGTAAGTAGAACCATTTTAAGTTGAACCACCATAAGTTGGGCCCCATCTGTATAGAAGAACTCTTTGAAAATGTTCATATTTGCTACCTTCGCTTGTTCTCTTCTTGCTTGAACACACTTTAATAAGGCTTTTGTCCCCACCGCTAGACCAAGACTGCTTTTTGTCGAGGTCACCTGTGACCTTCACGTTGCTTAATCCAATTCTCAAGGGGTTTTGGCCCCACCGTGCAGCTTGCAGGATCTTAGTTCCTCCACCAGGGATTGGACCTGGGCCACAGCAGTGAAAGTGCCCAGTCTTAACCACTGAACCGCCAGGGAACTCTCCATCACATTTTTTTTGGAAATAGGTTTACTGAGATAAAATTTAGCTAATGAATTATACGGGTGAAGTATATGATGGCTAACGTATACTTCACCCATATGAAGTGTACAATTCAGTGGTGCTTGGTATACTGACAGAGCTGTTCAACCAGCACCATAATCAATTTTAGAACATTTTCATCACCCCCCAAAGAAACCCTGTGCCCTTTAGCAGTCACTCCCCATTTTCCCCCAACCCCTTCAACTCACAGGCAACCACTAATCTACTTTCTGCCTCTGTATAGATTACCCTATTCTGGGCATTTCATATAAATGGAATCATACAATATGTGGTCTCTTGTGACTGGTTTCTTTTACTTAGCATAATGTTTTCAAGGTTCACTTATGTTATAGCATGTATTAGTATTTCACTTTTTCTTTATTGATAAATAATATGCCATGGATATATGGATATACCACATTTTATTTATCCACTCATCAACTGATGGACATTTGAGTTGTTTCTACTTTTGGCTATTATGAATACTGCTATGAATATTCATGTACAAGTTTTTTTTTAACTGTTTTTTTCTTTTTAAAGAGCAGTTTTAAATTCACAGCAAAATTGAGAGGAAGGTACAGAGATTTCCTGTATAGACTCTGCCCCCACATATGCATAGTCTCCTCCGTTATCAACAAAATCCCACCAGAATGGTACATTTGTTACAACTGATGAACTTACATTCACACATCATCATCATTCAAAGTTTACATGAGGGTCCACTCTTGGTATTGTACGCATACAAGTTTTTGTGTGGACATGTGTTTTCATTTCTCTTGGGTAAATATCTAGAAGTGGAATTACTGGTCATAGGTAATAAGGTCACTTTATGTTTACCCATTTGAGGAACTGCCAGACTGGTTTCCAGAGCAGCTGCACCATTTTACATTTCTCACCAGTGGTGTATAAGGGTTACAATTTCTCCATATCCTTGTCAACACTTGTTATTATATGTCTTTTTTTTTTGCGGTACGTGGGCCTCTCACTGTTGTGGCCTCTCCCGTTGCGGAGCACAGGCTCCGGACGCACAGGCTCAGCGGCCATGGCTCACGGGCCCAGCCGCTCCGCGGCATGTGGGATCTTCCCGGACCACGAACCCGTGTCCCCTGCATTGGCAGGTGGACTCTCAACCACTGCGCCACCAGGGAAGCCCCTCTTCTCTTTTCTGTCTACACTCACTCCCTTGGTGATCTCATCCAGTTTCAAGCTTTAAATGCCATCTCTGTGCTGGCAAATCCCAGATTTATATATTCCAGCCCAGAGCTCTCTCCTGAACTCCAGGCTCATTTATTTAATTTTACACAACACCTCTACATGTATCTTTATGGTCTCCTCAAACTTTGAATATCAAAAGCTGAATTCTTTTTTTTTTTAATTTTTAAAAGAATTTATTTATTATTTTTGGCTGTGTTGGGTCTTTGTTGCTGCGTGCGGGCTTTCTCTAGTTGCGGCGAGCAGGGGCTACTCTTCGTGGCGGTGCGCTGGCTTCTCACTGCGGTGGCTCCTCTTGTTGCGGAGCACAGGCTCTAGAGCATGCGGGCTTCAGTAGATGCAGCACGTTGGCTCAGTAGTTGTGGCTTGTGGGCTTTAGAGTACAGGCTCAGTAGTTGTGGCGCACGGGCTCAGTTGCTCTGCGGCATGTGGGATCTTCCCGGACCAGGGCTCGAACCTGTGTCCCCCGCATTGGCAGGTGGATTCTTAACTACTGCGCCACCAGGGAAGCCCCCAAAACTGAATTCTTGAACTGAATTGCTCCTCCCACAGCAAATGGCAACTTCCAGTTCTTGGGCTGAACATATGAAGCCATTTTTTATTCCTTTTTCCTCTCACATCCCACATCCAATTTGTCCGCAAGTCTTGTTGGCTCTACCTTCAGAATACAGGCAGACTCTGACCCCATCTTGCCCCCCACCCAGCTTGCTGTCACCTCCGTGGGTATCACCCCCCTCCCCTGGATTATTGGAGCCTCCCTGCTGGCCCCCCTGCTATTGCACTTGTCTCCTACAGTGTGGTTTCAACCCAACAGCCAGAGCAACCCTTTTAAAACACAAGTCAGATCATGTCATTTTAATGCCTCCATCTCACTTGGAGTAAAAGCCAAAGTCCTCCACTCACCACAAGGCTCCATGGGACACCCCTCCCCCATCTCCTCCCACTCTCCCCTCACTCATCTGCTGCGGGTACACTGGCCTTCTTGATGCTCCTCTCCCACCTCAGAGCCTTTGCAAATTGCTTTCATCTGCCTGATACACTCATCCCCTCTTGGCCACATGGCTTCTGCCCAGTTCCTCCAGGTCTTTTGCTCAGTGTGTCCTTTTCTCAGTGAGCCCTAACTACCCAATTAGAATGGCAGTCTCCCCTCCCCACCCTCTCCTCTGCTTTATTGTTTCCATAGCACCCAGCACCACCTACACATCATGCTACACATCATACCTATTTATTGCCTGTTCGTCTGTTGGAACAGAAGCTCCAGGAGGGCAGAGATTTTGTCTGTTTTTGTTTTCTGTGTATTCCAGCTCCTGGAGTCTATAAATATTCATGGGCCGAGTGAAGGGATGCTTGAGGGAAGGAGGAAGGAGCACTCTTCCAGAACCTGATCTTGCAGGGCGTGGTGCAGTGTGGCTAGAGACAGATCTCTGAGGAGGGACTTGAATGGAGTCCTCCTCAAGGCCATGGAAAGTTGGTTCCTGTTTCCAGCCAAGGAAGCCTGGTGAAGTAGGAACCGAAAGCTTGAGTTCCTGTTCCAGCTTGGCCTCTTGTTGGCTGTGTGCAACTGGGTGCAAATCACTCCCTTTCACTGAGCCTGGGTTTTCTCATCTGCTCATTGAGGTATATGACCTAGTCTCAGGGCTGGCATAAAAGACCCAGTGCATGAGGGGTCCTGGCATGTAGTCAACAGTCAGTGCATGCTTGCTCTCCCCAGAAGCAGTGCTAATTTGCTAATTTGGAGCAAGGTTCAGATAGGTGTGGGGTTTTGCGGGGGGCGAGGGAGGAAGAGAGAGTGAGACCATAGCGGCAGATGAGGCTCTGGGAGAGAAGGAGGAGGCTGAGGGCTAGACCCTAAAGGACAGGGAGAGACACCAGAAGACAGAGCTGTGAGCAGAGCACCCTCAGATCTCACTGCCCTCACCTATGGGGCAGCTCATAAAGCCCCACCCCTAACAAACTCATTTGAGCCCGTCCAGCCCCTTGGGGAGGCAGGCAGACATGACTGATGATTGATTACACCCATTTCGTGGGTGAGGAAACTGAGGCTCAGGAGGTGGCAATATGCATCTCTGTCTCATCTCCCTTGCTAGAGGTAAGCTCCTCAGGTTCAAGGGCTGCCCACTTCCATTTCTGTCTCCTCAGGGCTGACGCTGCCAACTGAAAACGGGAGTGGGTATTCATCAGTGGGCTTCCAGCCCCAGCAGACCCCACACCCTCTTCTGTAATAAATTTCTTGCAATATCTCTTTCCTGTAATGGAATGAGATTCACAGATAAAATATCCTATTCACACACTCAAAATTTTGGAAAAAAAAAAAAATCAAGGTAATGCCCTAACTGAAATGTAGAGAAGAAATGAAAGGAAGGTAATCTGTTTTTTTTTCATGATTTAATTTTTAATTGATATATAATTATAAAACATTACTTAAGTTTCAGGTGTATGACATGGTTTGATATTTGTATACATTGTGAAATGATCACCACAAAGTCTAGCTAACATCTATCACCACATGTAGTTACAATTTTTTTTCTTGTGATGAGAACTTTTAAGATCTACTCTCTTGGGACTTCCCTGGCAGCGGTCCAGTGGCTAAGACTCCACACTCACCACAGCTAAAGATCCCACAGGCGGCACCGAAGATCCCACGGTGCAGCCAAATAAATAAATAAAATAAATATTAAAGATTTACTCTCTTAGCAACTTCTGAATTATGATACAGTATTATTAACTTTAGTCACCATGCAGGACACCCATGATTTATTTATCTTAACTGGGAATTTGTAGATATTTATTTATTTATTTATTTATTTATTTGCTGTGTAAATACACAGGCAGACAGTTGCAAAACAGGGCTTGCCAAATTGAAATGTGCATAGGAGTTACCTGGGAATCTTGTTAAAGTGGAGATTCTGAACAGCAGGTCTGGGGAAGGACCTGACAACCTGCATCTCTAACCAGCTCCCTGGTGTTGCCCAGCAGCTGCTCCACTGGCGCTGGCGGGAGAAGGATGCTTCCTGTTCCTTGGGCCCACGCACCACCCCGCCTTCCCAGCAGGACCTCTGCCCAGGGCCATCCCCTCCCCAGGCCCAAGCAAGGGGCAGCCCTGTCGGGACGGCCCAGAACAAACACTGCCCAGGAAAGTGCCCGCCCTATGCCAAGCCTCATTCCCGGCACCCATGTGGCTGGGTGCCCGCTGCCACTGCCGAGACAGCAGTTCCCACAGGAGGAGCCCGCCCTGGGGTATGGGCCACTGGGGAGGGAGGGAGGCCCTGGCAATCAACGTCCGAAGGGGTGAGGGCTTTGTGTCCCTGCCGCACTGCCGCTTGGGCAACTAAATCCCAGTGCATTGTTTTCTTGCCAGGAGCGCCCTCCCATCCCCCTGTCTCCCACTTCTCCCTCATTCCCTTTGCCCTCAGTCTGGCCTAGGCCCCTGTAATGGGGAGCCCAGATTAATCTAGCTGTTCCCTATCCTGAGAAATTTTTAGGCTGGAGGCCAGCAGACAGGCAAAGAGACACCTTTCACCTTTAAGCAGGTGTTCTGTCAAAGGAGGTATGTGGGAGGGAACTCATTTCCAGCCTTTTGGGTACCAATCAGAGAAGGCTTCCTGGAGGTGGCAGGAGCCCAGCAGGGCGTGAAGGCAGTGGAGGGATGCCTTAGACAGCCCTCTCTCCCAGAGTTCCCGCCTGGCCAGGGCCTGCTGATCTGGGGCACCAGCAGGGGCATTGCTGCTGTGAAGATTCCAGAGGACCCCATTTTACGGGCTAGGGTAGAGGAAAGAGAAGCTGGGTTTGAGGCCCAGCTGTGCTGCTGACATACTGTGTGCCTTCTGGGGCAAGCCCTTTTCCTGTCTGGGCCACCATAAAGGGATGGGATCTGGGGATCCCCAAGGCCAGTCTAGCTCTAAAGCCTGCGGTCCCTTGGTGACCAATGAGGAGGATTTATCAGCTCTGAGGTGGGGAGGCCAGGCAGCAGGCTTATGCAAGGCTGGAGCTGGCTCTGGGCAGGGGGTGTGGGTTCCGGGGAGACTCTGAGGCGGTCTCCCACCTGAGAGCTAGGCCAGACTGTTCTACTTTCTGGGCTCTGCTGGAAGGCAAAACATCAACCCATGACAACAGGAATAACAAATGCCCCTCCCTCCCACGAGGACTGTGCTCCACAGCTTACAAAGCTGTTTTCTTGCTACCATCTCATTTGATCCTCACAAACTTGGCGTTAGTGCCATTTGACAGATGAGAAAACTGAGGCCCAGAGAAGTCAAGTCACTAGCACAAGGTCTCAGAGCTAAGAAGACATCCCAGGACTTAAACCCAGTATCCCATACATGGTTTAGGGAAAGTTTCCTGAATCTCCTGGGTCTGAATTGTCCATGAAGTACAACCCTTGAACATGGGGCCCTAAATTTCCATCAGGATCATTAACTTTGGATATTAGAGCTGGAAGGCTAAATCTCTCACTGTGCAGGTGGGGAAACTGAGGCTGTAAAGAGGAAGGATCTTGCCCATTTGCTAGGTAAGGTACTGGCCTCCATCCCTAGGTCCTCAGATGAAGTTCCTGGGGCTTTTTCAGCTCCCTCTCCTCCTAGTGATCTGGAGGCCTGTGTTTGGGCACAGTGGGGGGAGGGTTTAGTGCAAGAATCCTCCAAATCAGAGAGGGAGCCTGACAAGAATGGGGAGGGGTTAGGTCTTAGAAAATATGCTTTGCCTTTAGGCTTTATTTCCTAAGATGAAGATGTGTCACTAAAGCAAGGAGGAGATGGTGGTGGGTTTTAATTTGGTTTTGTTCTTCACTGTTTGCTTCCCAGGCAGGAGCTCAAGCCTTGACTGCCAAGGTGGATGATGCTCAGCCAACCCCTGTCCAGGTCTGCTCCCCTTTGGGCTCAAGGCCCTGGCTTTGACGTGATTTTAGTGGTGAGCCTGTGTCAGGCACATATGGAAATGGGAGTGTGATTTCTGTGGCCCGATCATAGCCCAACCCAGAATAAGGGTGGGGTTCTGTTTGGGCCTGGGTGGGGATCTTCGTCACTGGGCTCAGGTCCAGTTTATGACCAAGGTCAGCGCTCATCCTGGGAGCAAGGAGCAGGGAGCAAGGAGAAGCAGCCTTTGGTCCCTCCCAGGGCAGACCCAGCCCAGGAGGGTGAGTCAGGCAGTCCGGCTGGGAGTCCCCCGGCCTTCCTTTAGGCTCCTGGACTGGAGCAGAGGCTCCGGTGAAGGTGATGCCCAGGCTCTCTGGTCCACCGTCAGGTGTGTCTTAAGGGGAGGTGACCTCCCACCTCCACCCAGCAGCCTCCCACCAGACAACCTGCCCGCTAGAACTCTGGACTCTCTTTCTGCTGGTCCTGCTCCAGGCTCTGAAGTTCACAGAGGCAAGTGGTGTGGATCATGGGCTCTAACTGTCCTCAGGGCTCTGTCCAGAGGTAAGCTGATGAATTGGCTAGCTGGGAAAAATAACCAAAAGCCCCCCACTGTGGCTGATTTCAAGCCACCCATGCGATGTCACTGCATGTAGAGTTGGGAAGAGATTCACAGAATCAGCTCTTGCAAGCAGGTAGGAGCCAGCTCCAGCACACCACTGGCTCTGTCCCAGCACAGTCCCACTGCCATCCACAGGGCAGGTAGGGGCTCGGGTCCCACTAGCTCACAGGGGCAGGGTGCCCTCGAGGGTTTCCTGTCCTGTCCTCGTGCCTGTTGGTGTGAAGGTGACGGTGATTATGATCGTGATTGACGTTGTGATTGTGATGGTTGAGGCTTCACTTGCTACCACTGACCTCTTCTCAGTCAAGGAAGTGCCTCCGTCCCCCGAGGGCAACTGCCAGGAGGTGTGTGTCCAGGAGTACGATGGCCGATTAGGCCCTCCCCAGGGCTGTATCGTGGCTCTTTCTAGGACACTGGAAGCCTGATGTGGCCTTATGGACAGATGTCCTGCCATCTCCTACTTCCCCTGTGCGTCGATGAACTAGCCTTATACCTCACTGAGGAAACAGGAGCCCAATGTGTGGGAAGCCCAGCCCTTACCTCTACTGACCCTATACCCCTCCCTGCACTCGGCCCATCTTCTCCTTCCCTACTCATTCCTGAGAATGAGGCCCTTCTCTTATCAAAGGATGGCGCTTAGTGGCTTCCCATTGATGGGAATAAAAATCCCACTTCTTTCCCCGGCTGATTTTATTTTACTTTATTTATTTATTTATCGTTTTGGCCCTGCCACGTGGTATGCGGGATCTTAGTTCCCCGACCTGGGATCGAACCCGTGCCCCCTGCAGTGGAAGTGCGGAGTCTCAACCACTGGACCGCCAGGTAAGTTCCTCCCCGGCTGACTTTAACCTCACCTCCTCCCACCCTGGCTTCCTATGCTCCAGCTACTCGGGCCACCTTTCTGTTCCACAAGCACAGCAAGTTTGTTCGGCCTCAGGGTCTCGTAGTCCACAGTCGCCCCAGATCTCTGCACAACAGCTTCAGCTTCAGCTCAGAGTCCTTCCCTGACCTCCTCCTCTTAAGGGGCTCCCCCAGTTCCTCTCCATCTCATCCTCCTTGTGTTTCCTGCCCTGCAGTGTTCTTGTCTACTTATGTGTTACGGATTCGACTGTCTTCCCCATTAGATTGTAAGCTCCACGGTGCAGGGACCTCATTCTCTGCTGTATCTGGTACCTGGTCTGTGCCCAATAAAAGGATATGGAATAAATGAATAGATGTCTGTGTTTCTTCCCTCTTTGTTCTCCCTGGGTCATTACTAGCATCTTGTTTGAATGTCCAGGCCTGGTTTCTGCTCTGTGCTGGGCGATAAACGGAAGGGGCAATGTCCCAACTGCACTTGGCCGGAGTGTAGGGCACTTGTGGTGGTGACCTCAGAAGTTGGTAGGTGATTGCAAGCGGCTCTGGGTCTGACCAGTGTTGAAAGGTCCAGAAGCCACTGACTTGGGTTTGGTTTTAATAAAGAAGGCAGCATCTCCTCCTAGCTTCATGCTATCATTACCACCAGGCTTCCTTACTGGGTGGACTTCTTTGGTTTTTGGCTGCCCTACATCCCAACCCCCTTTCTCTTTAGGGGGAAGCCCCCACTACATACGTCTCGATGGACGTCCTACTACTGAAGTTAAGGGGACCACAGGCCCCTCCTCCCACTCCTTGGCAGATAGGACATGGGCACATGACCTGGGCTCGGCCAAGTGGATGCCTCAGCCCAGAGCTTTGAATCTTGAGTGAGTGATGCAAAGATAGGAGGGTTTAGAGTTCACTCAGAAAGGTGGCCTTTGGTAGTAGTGGTCAGTGTGGTGTCTGATGGTGACAGTTCTGTCTGGGTGTCTTGCTGAGGGGCTTGGTCTATCCAATGCTGAAACTTCCTTGGTTCCTGCCCTTTATCTCAGCCTGGATCACTGGGCTTTGTGTCCATTCTGGGAGGTCCCCAATATCTGTTGTTTCTTCATAGGTCAGCCAGAGTCAGGTTCTATTGCTTGCACCCAAGAACTCTTATTGCCACCTACCTCCACCACTAGACATTGTCATTATCACCATTCCCATCAATCCCAAGATCAAGCACCCATCAATTTAGCCCCATAATCTTCACCAGACACCATCACCATCCATGTCTTGTGACCTCAAGCATCAATAGCTTTAACCATCTTCAGGCTCTCAAACTGTATTTGTTAGGGTTCAGTGCAGGAAACAGAAACCCTGCCTTAGTGTTTTTAGCAGGAAGGTATTTAATAGAGGACAATTGTTCCAGAGACCGAAAGAGCCACACCTCTAAGAATGACTCCCAGAACCATACAGAACTGATCCACCAAGAGAGTCACTGTGAATTCAAGAACACGCCCCTAAACCTTCAGTCCAGGGATCAGGAAGCTGCAGGTAAGAAGTTGCTGCCACCACATTCACAATTGCCACTGCCTCTGGGCAAGCAGGAAGCTGGACCCGATACAAGAACACTGCTGCAGAAAAACCTCCTGTTACTGCAAACTTGCAGGCCGGCAGAAACAGCCAAAAGGGAGCAAAAAAAACCAAAAAACAGACCCCCAAAACCCCCACTACAACAACCAAATCATAAATAGTGCTTATTATGTGGCCAGCACTCTTCTATTATTATCCCTATTTTATAAATGAGAAAACCGAGGCACGGAAAGGGCTGCACCTCACTTTAGCCTTCCAAATCTTTTTTTTTTTTTTTAAAGGACTGTTATATTATTTCCAGTTTTTTTTTTTAATTTTTTTTTTTTAAACCCACATTTGTTTATTTATTTATTTTTGGCTATGTTGGTTCTTCACTTCTGTGCGAGGGCTTTCTCTAGTTGTGGCAAGCGGGCACTCTTCATCGCGGTGCGCGGGCCTCTCACTATCGAGGCCTCTTTTGTTGCTGGAGCACAGGCTCCAGATGCGCAGGCTCAGTAGCTGTGGCTCACAGGCCCAGTTGTTCCGTGGCATGTGGGATCTTCCCAGACCAGGGCTCGAACCCGTGTCCCCTGCATTAGCAGGCAGATTCTCAACCACTGCGCCACCAGGGAAGCCCATAGCCTTCCAAATCTTGCTGGAGTGAATCTGATAAGTGGAGCCTGTTCCACATATAAACACTGCAAGGGAGGGAAATGTAGTTGTTAGCTTTCCAACCTCCCCGTCTAGGAGGGTGGGATGGAGGCTGAGAGCCCAGCCACAGGATCTACCCTGTAAACCGTCACTACACTGTCACCTCTCCATCACGCTATGATCTGCTTTCTTTCCCCCCGAAATAAACTCTGCTTTATTCAGATAGCAAGAGGTTGAGAATCAAACATTATATTTTATCTTATTTTTTTGGCTGTGTTGGATCTTCATTGCTGCGTGCAGGCTTTCTCTAGTTGTGGGGAGCAGGGGCTACTCTTGTTGCAGAGCCCGGGCTCTAGAGCGCAGGCTCAGTAGTCGTGGCGCACGGGCTTAGTTGCTCCGCGGCATGTGGGATCTTCCCGGGCCAGGGTGCGAACCCGTGTTACCTGCATTGGCAGGCGGATTCTTAACCACTGCGCCACCAAAGAAGTCCTCAAACACTATATTTTAAACCTCATTTGCACATCTTTGAAACCAGAGGGGACATCCCTGGGCCAATCACCTGGGATGACCTTGGCTGACAGACACCTGGATGAGGGAACCATCCCCTTAACCACCATCAAGTCATTACCAGCCCCGTCACCTCCTCCACCAACACTGAGCTCTGACAGCCGTCACCTTTTCCGTCACTTGACAAACGTCACCATCAATGTCACTACTACCATTGTCATGATTATCCCCATTACTTCCATCCCCAGCGGCAGGGCGGTGTTGAGTGGCCATTGAGGTCACTTCGTTGCCTTGGCGCTCCAAAAAGTAATTGCTTAATTAGATGGTTGTGCTTTGAGCTACTTCCTCAAAGTAGGAAATCTTCCCAGGCTCTGATGAGGCTGGGGATGGTTTATATACTGGAGGGGTCTGCCCCTGTGAGGGTCCAAGGCAAGCCTCTGGGAGGCCATTCCATCCATCCCCCTGCCTTTGTGGTGGAGAAAAGCAACATAGTAGTTAGGAGCACTGGTCAAGTTAGTCTAGGTCAGCTTAGACAAGTGACTTCACCTTTCTGGGTCTCAGTTTCTTTATCTGTAAAATAGGATAGTACTTGTAGAGGAACGTGGGGATTAGAAGTAATGTAAATAAAGAACCTGGCACAGTGCTTAGTGCTTAGGAGGCTCTCAAATGGAAGTCACTAATACCTCTTATTTCTTTTATCAAACACTTATATAGAGCTCACTTCGTGCCAGCACTGTTCGGAGCACTTGACAAATTTCAGTTCATTAATTGGAACTTCATAAGAGCCCGTAGAGATAGGTACTACTGTTTTTCCCTTTTTACAGATGAGGAAACTGAGGCATAGAGAGGTTAAGCAGCATATCCAAGGTTACACAGCTAGTTAGTGACAGAGCTGGGATTTTAGCTCAGGGAGTCCAGCTCAAATCTGAGCTCTTGACCCTGATGCTGTCTGGCAGCAAGTGTTTCTTCCCTGTTCTAAAAAGCTCCCCTTCTGCCCCATCCAGGTTGGAGAAGACGCTGCTCTTTTTGTCCAGCAATTGGAAACGGGCCTCCAGAAGTCACTGTGTCCAGTTTCTCATCTTGGACAGAAATACCCGCATTCACCTTGTCCAGGGCCTCCCATCCCTCCCAGCCGGGAAGTCTTTCCTGTTGTCTGATTTGGATTTGGGCTGAGGCAGCCGTTTCCAGGGAGGAACCACCTGGGCTGAGATACCTCGTAGTGGGGACCTCGGGAGATGTGGTGGAGGGAGGGGGCTTGACCCTGGGCTCTCAGCCAGTGGGATGGGGGTGGAGGGGGTCTGGGGTGGGTGGAGCTCTGGGGCAGGCCTCCCTGTTAGCTGCTCTGCAGGAGGCCTTGTTTCCCCACCCACCCCATGACGGCACCGCAGACCTCTCAGGCCCCAATGGGCTCCAGGCCCCTCACCAAGCCCCCTCCTCCTAAGCTCCCGCACGCCTTACCCAGGCCCTGTCGTGTCCTCTGGGCCCCCTCTTCTTGGTCCCCATCCCTTTTGCCCTCTCGATGTCTGACATCGTTGTCTGCTCCCTGGATTCCGAGACCCCATTCTGCCCAGGCTTCCCTCTCCCTGCAACCCTTTTGGTCTTTTCTCCCTCTTACTCCATCGTGGGGGGCTCCTTGGGGAGCTGGCACCACACCCCAGGGCCTGGGCATCTCAGTCACCACAGCCTCAACATGTCCCAAAACCACCACATCTTCTCGCTCCAAATTTGGCCTCCATCTTAGCCGGGGACCCAAACCGAAAAGAAAGCTTGGGGTCTCCCTAGACTTGCCCCCTTCCCCTCCACACGACATCCCGGCCATCTAACAGTTAGTAAGCACTTACTGCATACCAGGTGAAGAGCTCCCAGAGTGGGGCCGACCAAAGCAGGTTCCTGGGCACGTATAAACACTCCTGAAGCTTCCACAAATACAGGGATGGAGAAGAGGTTTGTAATAAGTCTGGATTTTCCACAGTTAAGCTGGGGTGAGGAGGGTCCCTCTGGAGGGTCGTGTGAGGGGGCTGCTCGTGGCTGCTGGGGTGCATCACTCAGCACCCCCTGCAGGACTCAGGTACTCGTTCCCCCAGAAACCACCTAGTATAAGATTATGTCCCCTCCCTGGGGGCAGCCTGGATTCAGGGACTGGTCACCGGGGAAGCTCAGGGGCCTGGTCCCCTTGCCTCAGTTGGGGTTAACTCTGAAGTGCTGTCCCAACACCTTGAGGAGAACATTTCTGACACCCCACGACCTATTAGGCCTCTTGTTCCCTCATGCATAGACTTCCTGTATTTTTCATTCATAGCCTTCGTCCCACTTCATAACTGTCTTCATTCATTTGTTCAATACCAGGAGTGCTCCATGCACTGATGCACCAGTGAACAGGAGGCAAAGTCCCTGCTCTAGACGGGAGACAGGCGATAGCCGTATATAGTATAACGTGAGGTGGTGACCTGCGTTTTGAAAGAAAGTGAGGAGGACAAAGGATAGAAGGAAGGAAGATGCACTTTTTTTTCTTTTTTGATGTGGACAATTTTTAAAGTCTTTATTGAATTCGTTACAATATTGCTTCTGTTTTATGTTTTGGTTTTTTGGCCTCAAGGCACGTGGGATCTTAGCTCCCCAGCCAGGGATTGAACCCTCACTCCCTGCACTGGAAGGCGAAGTCTCAACCACTGGACCACCAGGGAAGTCCTGGAAGATGCTCTTTTGAGATGTTAACATTTGAATGGAAGCCTGTGTGGAGTGAGAGAGGAAGTCACAGCGACATCGGGGCATGGAACATCCCAGGAGAGGGAACAGCAAGTGCAAGGGGCCCTGAGGCAGGAATGTGACCATGAACTTGAGAAACAAGGAGGCCGCCAGCATGTCCAGAATGGAAGGAGCCAGGGCCAGCTGCATGTGCTGGATTCCTTGTTCCTTCATCCCACCTCACCGGTGCCCTTGGGCAAGAGCCTGCCCTGTCCTGAGAGTCAGGGTCTCCATCAGGTGCAGCGGGGGTGAGTCATCCTTGGCCACTGCTGGGCAGGCCTGTTGAGATTAAATTGGGGCCCCTTATCGTTTTCTCCCCTGGCCCCCCTCTATCGTTCTCTCCTAGCCCTTAACCCGATTTTGAACTATATTTTTATGTGTGATTACTGGCTGTCTGTAAGGTCTCTAGGTGCAGGGACGTTGCCTGCCTCATTCACCAGGAGATGCCCAGAGTCCAGCACTGTGCTGGTTTATACAGGAGGCACTCAGTAAATGTTGAATGAATGAATGACACCACTTTATAAATTATAAAGCAGGGGTGACGGGAAAGGCTGTGACGGTTGTAAAATAACTGCTGTTTACACAGGCAGAGGAAGCTGCCCAGCAGGAATCTAGCCAGTGTGTGGCTGGGGGGTGGGAATCTGAGCAGCCTCGTCCCCACCCCACCCCTAACCCCAGGACTTGGTAAGACTGAAAACAACACTAATAACAACAGTCATTTCGGCCATGCTACCTCATTTAATCTGCATAACAAAGTCACCGGGTGTGTACTACCATTATACCCATCGTAAAGATTTCGAAGCTGAGGCTCAGGGATTTTAAGGAATTTACCCAAGATAAATAAATGGTGGGGCTAGGATTCACACCCAGGTCTGTCTGAGGTCATGGTCCACCAGAGGGTTAGCAGTGACACTCTCCTGCTCCTCTCCTCACTTTTACACTTTTAAATCTTCCCTATCCCCATCTTGCCTTCTCCAGACTCCCTGCTCCAGGCACCTGTCAGAACCTGTTTATCTATCTGTAAAGTGGACACATTAATCCCTGCCCATTTCATAGTGACGGCTCATGAGGATGAGGACATTCTGGACATTCTGTACATTGTCAAGGGCTGGGTGGTGCCGAGGTAGTGGAAGACGCAGCAGGGACCTGCCCAAGGCCACCTCGAGGTGGCAGGTGAGCATCCCTGGGTTGTGGCTGGGCACTGTTGGTGAGTGAGTGTGAGTGTGTGAGGCTGAGGGTAAGTGTGAGTGTAGACCAGCCTCCAGGGGACTCTTGGAGGGCAAGAAAAGCCCCCTCTGCTTCTAATGTAAGGCGTCCGAAAAAGTAAAAAAGGCTGCATGATACATGGTATATTTTAACTGTTTACATTTAACAAATGAATGCTTTTAACACACAGAATACAATGCAATATAATTGTGCTATTCACAAGATAATTACAGGATTTATAGAAAATATTAATTCATTGTGCACTGCAGGGGGTGTGGTCGGGTAAGGAGACACAAGTTTAGATTTGCCTAATGAGCAGTCTGTGCTTCTCTCCTGTCTTGTACCTTTGTCACTGCATGTTATATCCTCATTTGGGCATCTCAACAGCCTATAAGGCCCTACTCCATCTGGCCCCCTCCTCCCCCCCCACTCAGCCCACTCTCTGGCTTCTTCACGGCTCTTTGAATCAAAGCAAGCACAGTCTTGCCCCAGGGCATTTGCCCTTGCTGTCCCCTCTGCCTGGGACCCTCCTTCCTCAGATACTCTCATGGATTACTTCCATCACATCTTCTGGTCTCTATGCAAATGTCCCTTCTCAGGAGCCTTTCCTGTACCATCCTATTTAAAATTGCAAACCATCCCTACATTCCCTATTCCCCATCCCATCTTTATTTTTCTCCCTAAAATAACTTTTCAACATCTCATCACCACACACACAACACACACACACACACACACACACACACACACTCTATTGGTTTATTGTCTAGCTGCATCACCAGGGCTGCTAACAGCTGGACCATAGTAGGTACTTAATAAACAAGAATGAATTACTGGTTACATCAAAGGGTTCTATCTGATGCCCTGTCTGTGAGGCCCACCCCAGTTCCTTGACCTGGTGCCCATGCATTATAGGACGAATCTCTGCTATCTCATGGGGGTTGGACATTTGGACCCCAAGGGATGTCCTGGTGCTGCCATCTGAGAGGCACTGATTTAAACCAGATGGGGAACAAAGTGAGAGAGTGGCATGGACATATATACACTACCAAACGTAAAATAGATAGCTAGTGGGAAGCAGCCACATAGCACAGGGAGATCAGCTCAGTGCTTTCTGACCACCTAGAGGTGTGGGATAGGGAGTGTGGGAGGGAGGGAGACGCAAGAGGGAAGAGATATGGGAACATATGTATATGTATAACTGATTCACTTTGTTATAAAGCAGAAACTAACACACCATTGTAAAGCAACTATACTCCAATAAAGATGTTAAAAAAAAAAGAATATCTACATAAAAAAATAAAATAAAAATAAACCAGATGGGGACTGTGATCCCCTGCAGCTCCCGAGTCTCAGGCCATTCCCCAGTGGCCTCTGGGACCTACCTACTGCCCCCTGGTGGCTATACCTACCCCTGAAGTGCATCTGGTGTGGGTAACCCGTCAAGAGTCCTAAAGGTTACTGTGTGCCAGGCTCCAAGACTCATGTCATCCTCATCTTATTCCCATTTTGTGGTTGAGGAATCTGAGGCATAGTCAAGGGAGGGTTTTGTTTTAATGGCAAATCCCTGATGAATTCCCTGCAGACCTCTCTTCCTCCCTTTATGTTCCTCCTAAAGGCTTAGAATTCACAGTGCACGCCATGCAGGTGCTTGCTTGAGCTGTGGCCTCTATCTGGAGTGCCTTTCCCCTTCCCTCCTTTATAGGTCTCAGCTCTGCTGGTTGTCCTTCTCAGGGCTTCAGGGCAGGATGCGGTTAAGTGCCTCTTCTGGGTCCGAAATCTCCTGTGCGTCCCTCTGGTAAAGCACTGAGGGAAGGTGGGCAGTTCAGGAGGACGGGGGTGCAGCGGGGAGCAGGAACCACTCCTGCCCTTTACTGAGCTGCTTTCCTCACCAGGCCATCAGCGCCTTGAGGGCAGGGACATATTTTCGGGTTTTTAAAAATCTTGTATTTATTCATTGATTAATGAGTTCATTCACAAATGTTTATTGAGCACTTATTCTGTGTTCTGAGATCGATTTTGAGCTCAGAGACGCAGCATCAGTGCTGTGAAGGGGATTAACAGGGACTGAGACGGAGGATTACAGGAGATCCCAGTGCCCAGTGTAGGGTCTGGCAGAGTCAGCAACAAAAACATTTGAATTAGAGCCGAAAGGCCCCAAGGCCAACCAGCTGTTAAGGGGCAGGACCGACTGCTTCACCATCCCTCTTCAGTACAGAGAGAAGCTCTTCTAGTCCACTTCCCAGCTGTGTGGCCTTGGGAAAACTCCTTCACCTCTCTGTGCCTCAGTTTCCTCATTCGTAAAATGGTATTAAGTATTACCTCTCTTTTAAAGCTGTTCCAAGAATAAATGTGGTAAAGGCCTGAAAAGGGCTGAGCACAGAGTCTGGAATACAGTTAGTGCTCAATACATGTCAGGGAGAAGATGAGGAAGAGGATGGAGGCCAGGAAATTTGGAGGAGTGCTGGCGGGCCTCCCTCAGCCCTTGGATCACCCGCTCAGCCTGGGTGGGCAGTTTCACAAATGGCCACGAGGTGGCGCCCAAACCCCAGTTATTTAGTTGTCGGTAATTTTTTTTTTTTTTTTTTCCTTTAGCGGAAGAAGTTCTTTAGGGGAGTTGGGGCCAGAGAGGCAGCTGGGCTCCTATGGCTTAGGATGGGTGGGGGCTGGGGGCTGGTCATGGCGCCCCTTTCAGCCTCTCTCTCGTTTTGGTTTTTCTCTTGGGGTTTCCCTGTTAGTGTTCAGGTATACAGTCCACCCCACCCCCAGTGTCCGCCCCCTGCTCCCCCGCCCCGACTTTTCCCCTCCCTTCCCGGGGTTGGAGTCCAAGGCTTCTAAGTAGGCCATGATCCTTCACTGCCAGCTGATGGGCACCCTGGCCCCTCAAGCCATTTCTCCTTCCCTTTCTCATTCATGAACGAGGCTAGGTTGCAGGGATTGGGGGACACTTAACTGAACACGTCCCGTAGGCCTTGCAGGGTGGGGAGCCAGAGGAAACGACCCTGTTCCTGTTCTTAATATTCTGGGGGTGGGGTGGGAGGTCGGAATAGAAAGCAAAAGAGACAAAAGGAAAACATGCAGGAGTTACTTAAGACTTCCTTCCCATCTGTATTTGCAGCACACTGGAAATATTATCCTCATTGCACAGATGTGGAAACTGAGGCTGAGAAGTGTTAGGCCACGCGCATATGTTGCCCTTCGCGTACACTGGGCTCTCTCACCAGCAGGGGTTGTGGTCCACACTAAGTATATTCATAAATTCATTCAACAGCATCTACCAAGCTCTGCAGATCCAGTGAGAATCAGACCTAGCCCCTGCTCTCGGGCCCTAGCAGTCTGGAGCGAGAGGCTGGCAGAGAAGCACACAGGGCAGTTTGTCCTTGGAGTCAGTGCTGGAGGCAGTGGGGACCCAGAAGATGCAGTTGCTGGTGCCACCTGAACAGGTTGGGGGCACGATGGGAAGGAAGGTCTGAGAGATCTCTAGATTCCTTGAGGACCAAGAATCTACTCAAGTGTAATGTTCAAAAAGGGAAAATCATGACCTTCATACAAAAAAAAGAATGTGTGTCAAAGATTTTCTTTAACTCTGTAACTGACAAGGAACCAGCAAGGTGTTAAAAGTAGTTCAAATGAGAATGTTCTCTCCTGGACAAAATTCCTTTGCATGGTTATAAATAGGAATCATTTGCTTGCCATGGGCAGGAATCATTTGCATTATTATCTGTTTTCTACAAATTACTTCTATCCTTACAGAGTTATAAAGTCAGTCAAAGATAACCAACAGCACACCGTCCTAAGGATCAGATCATCATCAGAGGATGCTCAGCCTTCCTCTGAAAGGACACCTAGGACTCTCTTTTGCTTTTTCCAAGGGCTTTATATGTTTTCTTGACTAGCCCTTAGAAGGATCAGGAGAAATCAGGTAGCAACTGTTCCTGAGGGAGTAGGTCATCTGGAGAGAGCCTGGTCCCCATCCTTCCACCATCCCCTTCTGCATCCAGGTGACAGATTTCCAACTCTAGCAGGAACTGTCCAGTTAGTGCCCACCAGCAGGTGGCACTGAGGCAAATTCTCAGCAGCATGGTAGGGAATTCTGGGGCTGGGAACTGGGGGCTGACTCCCAGTTTTCCACCACTGCTGGCCTTCGGGAGTCAGGTTTCATGACTTGAGAATATCACAGGGCTGTTTCCAATGTGAGCTCACCTAGAGCCATGAAGTCAGTCATTCACTGATTCAGCCATTTTTTCATTCAACAAACATGTGGTCAGGCCCACAAATCATGTTCCTGAGATTCTCCAGAGAATCAGTTTTTTTCTTTGCTTGTCCTTGCTTGCCTGGCTTTGTTGCCAGGACTGAGAGCGATCTGAAATTCTGAAAACTCAGAATCACTCCACTGCACCCCAGCCCTGCCTACGCATGTGTCCACTTCCCTTGGAAAATTCACCTCATCAGAGGTTGAATAAAAGCTTTAATTCTATAATCTTTTAAGATCTTATTATTCCCATTTTCCAGGTGAGAAAGCAGACTCCTCCTCTTCTGGGGCTGTCCTGGCTGTGTGGGAAGGCTGTGCCCCCAACCCTTGAGGACCAAAGATGGCTGAGATGCCACCCCAGACCTCACCACTTCCCTGGCCTTCCCACAAGTTCACACTCACAGAGGCCTGCAGCATAAAAGGCACCTCCTCAGCCCTTCCCAGGGGTCATAAGAGTTCTCCAAAATGTTGTGGGGATAACTACAAACTCAGTGCCCGCCGGACTCAGCAGACAAGGAGCTCTGGAGTGACCTCACCTCTCTCCTCAGCTGGGACCCCTGATCTGGTGTAGGGGCAGCCGGCTCAGGGATGGAGGTGGGCAGGTGGGGTCCTGAAGGCCACTGTGGCTGTAAATCTGCGCTGGGGCGTGAGAGTGGTGGGGGGAATGTGGCATTGGGCCACCAGAGGGCGCACTGGGCACTGGGCAGCGGTTTCCAGGAGGGTCCTGCCCTGGCTCCTTGGCCCTGCCCTGTATGCTGGGTCCAGTATCGTGGAAGAAAATCTTCCTCCCATCCTGGGAGGTGGGGAGTGAGTTAGGGTGAGGGTCCCTGCTCCCACAATGACAAACATCCACAGGACAGAGGTCACCACAGTGCTGTTGTCAAGCCCCTCCGGAATTTCCTGAAAGAGGAATCTTTGAGAGAAAAGAGTTGGACTACATGGGAGGTGGATCCTGAGGGAAAAGGCCCCTGGTCTCTAAGTACCTTGGGCCTGCAGGCAGCGAGATATCGTGGGAATGAGGTAGAGGTGGCGGGGTGCAAAGCATGTGGAGAAGTAGAGGACAGGAAAGGGAGGCGGAATCATGAAGCTCTCAGAGGCCTACCTTTCCCTGAAGAAGTGACGAGCCCAGACAGGCCAGGAAGATTCTCCACGCTATTAGCACAACCTTGAGTCTCCCTTCTTTCCCGAGAAGCATGCAGCCTGACTCAGCATCCAGGACAGCTTGTACCAATGGCTTGGACTTCTTTGCTCTGAAAAATTGGGACATCCCTAAGTTGTTCCTTCAGGAAGGGTCCCTGGGGCTTTTTGCAAAGGCAATGTTTCCTTTCCTCAGGAATGCTCTGAGAAACTGCTAGAACGTCTGGTTTGGCGAAGGCTGTGCAGCTGAGAAATGGGCCCCCTCAGTGGTCTTGACCAGATTTTCTGGTTTCTTCTTCCACCAGGACAAACCAACCAGGGTGGCCTCCTTTGGACTGGTAGATTCTCTGGGATCCTTGGATTTACCTCAGGAGAAAAAAAGGTGCATCTCTCACTATCACTAAGATGGGCACGTTGGTGCTGTATGATGGGGCAGGCCCTAGAGCCGGTAATACTGCCAAGGGCTGAGAGTCTCACTGGGAGATATTTATTCAGGAAAGAGGTTTGTTCTGTGCAGAAATAAAATAAAGCTTTCTTCTTGCTTATTCTTCCCCTCTGAATATCCTACTGGCATCTGGCGTCCACTTATGGGCTTCAAAGTCACTTCAAAATGTGGTTCAAAGACTACCTACTTAGGAAGCTTGTCAAAAATCCAGGCTCTAGGGATTGGGCCTATGAATCTGTATTAAACCGACTCCTCAGTTGATCCTAATAAATAAGGTTGAGAAGCACCACCTTGGAGTACTTCAGATGTAGCCCACAAAGTGGCAGAGCTCTATGGGAAGCCACTTCTTCACCCCCATCCCCTCCACTACACCCTGACCATCTCCTGGATCTAGTTCCAGCACTCTCCAGTGACTCTCATGTCCCTCTCCTAGCAGGAGCTTGGACCTCTGAACCTACTCCTGCTACTATCTTTTGTTTTTTTTCCTACCTTCACTTTCCTTCTGTTCTGATTCTCTCCGATACTCATTTTTAATTTAATTTTATCATTTAACAATCTTTGTGTTTATATAAACAACCTGAAACAAATTTTTTTGGAGCTAGGTGATGAATATCCAAATGAAGGAATGAATTTCAATTGTCCCTAATCCTAGGGGATTATTAGTCCCTATGCAAATAGGCCTAATGAGCACTGCACTAGGATTTCTAATTATCCTTAATGAGCTTCCAAAATGCATGGGGCATAATAGGGTAAGGTGGGTTGTTACCTAAATGGCCCAGTGAATCAAGCCTCTGGTCTCTATACCCTCCCACATTGACTCTGGGCTTGACCATGTGACTTGCTTTGGCCAGTGGAGTACCAGTAACCATGATACAAACAGAATCTTGAAAAGTGCTGGTACTTTGGGGCTTTCATCTTGGAACTCTCATGGAATCACCATGTGAGGAAACCTAGCTTGGACTATCTTCCTTGAGGATGAAAGACCACATGGAGAGGGAGGCCCAGCCATCCCCACTGTCCTAGCTGAACTCAGCCCTCAGCCATTCCTCCAACTGAGTGAAGCTGCACAAGCAAGCCCTGGAAAAACCAGCAGAAGAATGCAGCCAATCCACAGAATCATGAGAAATAATAAAGCATTATTAAGTCCTAAATTTTGGGTGTTTTGTTATGCAGCAATAGCTGACTGATACATAGCAATAATCACAGGTCATAGCAATAATCACAGAACAGTACTTCTGTGCCACTATTTCTACCTGATATTCTGTAGCCTCATGTATATCTGCTTTAGTGAAGCAATAAAAAAATACACTGGCTTAAACAAGATAATTTCTTTTTCTTATATGTAGGTGGTTCAGGGCTGGTGGGGCAACTCTGCCCACCCTCAAAATGGCTCCTCATCTTTGGGTCCAAGGTGACTGCTCAAGCTCTTATTATCTTCCCACCAGCAAGAGAGAGAAGAGCAACGGGAGGACATGCCCAATGCTTTTAAGGGCAAAACCCAGAAGTGGCACGTATCACTTCTATTCACATTCCTTTGGCTAGAACTTGGGCATATGGCTTCACCTAGTTGTAAAGGAGACTGGGAAATGTATTTTCTAGCTAGGCAGCATGTGCCCAGCTAAAATATGGCAGTTCTTTTTATTAAAGAAAGGAGAAACTACATAACATTGTAAATCAACTGCACTTCAATAAAATAAATTAAAAAAAGAAAGGAGAAACTAAGTATTTGAAAATAACTGGCAGTCACTGCCATAGTCTGCCTGCAGGGTGAGTATTCTCATCAATAACTATGAGTGTCCTATAGACTAGGTGGTTTTATCCTCACTGTAAATCAATAACGGAGTCAAGTTTTTTTTTTTTTTTTTTTTTTTTTGCGGTACGCGGGCCTCTCACTCTTGTGGTCTCTCCCGTTGCGGAGCACAGGCTCCGGATGCGCAGGCTCAGCGGCCATGGCTCACGGGCCTAGCCGCTCCGCGGCATGTGGGATCTTCCCAGACCGGGGCATGAACCCGTGTCCCCTGCATCGGCAGGCGGACTCTCAACCACTACGCCACCAGGGAAGCCCTGGAGTCAAGTTTTATGTACAAATTGGTCAGGATGATTTAGGCTGCAGGTAACAAAATACTCAACTAAATGTTGCCTAAAGACTTGAGAGTTTTATTATCTTAAAAGGTCTTGTTTTGGAATCAATACTGCTGTCTTATTTCTGTCTTCCCGTCTTCTATTGATATGTTAGGGGTCCCTCCTTCATGGCTAAAAGATGGCTACAGTGGTTCCAAGCATCATATCCACAGATAAAAATAATAATAACAGCTATCATGTATCGAGTGCTCATCATGTGCCAGAGATGTCTAAACATTTTAGATGTATTTGCTCATTTGATCTTCACGACAACCCCATGAGGAAGGTGCCATTATTATTTTCACGTTGCAGATGAGGCAGGAAGATCAAGTAACTCTCTCCAGACCACACAGCTAATCAGAGCCCAGCCGTGCTTTTAACCCTCACTCTGTTTTTAATGGCTCAGCTGCTCGGCCAAAGACAGCATCTCCAAAAAAGAAAGCTGGGGCAGGCCTTGCTCTAAAATGGCTCTCTCTCCTTTTATTAGAGAGGGAAATCCTTCCTGAAGCCCGCAGCCCACTTCCCCTTCTGTCTCATTGGCCAGAAGAGGGTCACAGGCCTACCGCAACCCAATCACAGCAGAGGGGAGTGGGAACACATAGAATTATCTTTGACAAGCCATCAGCTCCCCCGCCACCCGCTTCTCTGGGTAGGTACATTGCCCTCTCACCTGAACACAACAGGCTTCTTTTAGTAAGGAAGCAGGGGGCAGAGTCTGCCCCGATGGCAGAACCCAGGCTTGCCTGGGGGTTCCCAGTTCATCAGGATTGAAATAAATTTGACTCAGACCCCATCCTTCACCCTCCCCAAGACTTCTGCAATTTCTCAGGCTTACAATTGTGTGGCTCTGGTTTCCTGCTTCTGCTGAATTCTAGCAGCTGTTCCCTTTATTTCTGCCCTGGAATTGACTCAAACGTAGGATGCAGCCCATTTCTTCTCCCAAGAAACCATGAATCTGCTGCTCTAGTGAGCAGAAGCTGTTTGGGTCTCTGGAAGTCACAGCGCTGCTCAGCACACAACTGAAAGCGACATTATTAAAATCTGTGGCCCCCAGGCCTTCTTCACTCACGCTTCATCCCAACACCCCCAGCCCTATCTGCTGCCCTCGCTGGGCTGCCTGCTGCCATCTGCTGGCTCCCGCATCTCCACCTGCCCTCCTTCCTTCACAGCCCTCCCACCTCACCGCCCCCAGGGGCTTCCCCTGCTCCGCTCACTTGTGACGCCAAGCAATTTGAGTGATTCGGCCTTCCCCAGCTTCTCCTCCTAAACTCGGCTACCTGGCTACCTTTGCCAAACCCAACCAGGGGCCTCAGAACAAAAGGGCTATTGATTTATTTATTTATTTTTTGGCTGCGTTGGGTCTTCGTTCCTGCGCATGGGCTTTCTCTAGTTGTGACGAGCAGGGGCTTCTCTTGTTGCGGAGCACGGGCTCTAGGCGTGCGGGCTTCAGTAGTTGTGGCGTGCAGGCTCAGTAGTTGTGATTCGCAGGCTCTAGAGCGCAGGCTCAGTAGTTGTGGCACACGGGCTTAGTTGCTCCGCGGCATGTGGGATCTTTCCGGACCAGGGTTCGAACCCATGTCCCCTGCAATGGCAGGCGGATTCTTAACCACTGCGCTACCAGGGAAGCCCAGGACCTTTTATTTAAAGAAGCAGGATCTACTCTCCAGAGAAGGAAGCTGTGGTTATAAATAACAATGGTCCCCCCTCTGGATTCCTCTGGGTGAAATCAAAATTTCACAATAAATTGACAGCCAAGAGGGTCCTCCCCCTGTCGGGGCCTCAGCATCCTTAAAGTTCACCATAAAAGACACAGTCGCTCTTCCAGAAACTGAGAAGTAAAACCAAATTGCATTAGAAAGACACTGTCCTCCTGGAGCTTTCTAAATCCCTGTCCCCAAAACTGGTGCCTCTTGATGCATCTAGGGGTTACCCGCCCCGGCCAGCAGGTTATCTGCTTCTGAGACTCAGAAGCCTCAGTGATTCCTCGTATGAGCCTGCTGTGAGTGATTCTGAGAGCCAAAGAAGTAGGAAGGATCCTCAGCCCAGCATCTCTCACAATATTCCTAGAATCATCTCAAGACCAGCATAGCTCAGAACCAAACTCTAGTCCTTGCCCAGCCCACGGGAGTCAGAGTCCCACCCTCAGGCCTTAGCTGTCTTCTGTCTGCCCCCAGGGTTTGCTCAGATCAGAAGCACCCCCTTCCCGATCTGGTGGCTCAGACTCAGTATCCTTACTCCCAGGCTCTGTACAGGTGCATTTCTCTGACTCTCCTGCCCTGGGCCCACTGATCAAGGGTTTGGCCACTGGCGGGACTAGGGCTGAGTTGGGGAGGAGGGGGTGGAGGGAGCCCATTGCTCTGATGGATGCATTGAGGGGGGTGGTGAGTATGTAGGAGAGAAGGCAAGGAGGCGGGGATAGGAGCTGGCTGGGCCCTGTGAGGGGTGAAGAGCCCTGAGAACTCACCCATAACCTCAATGTCACGGCAGCCCCAGGGCTTTTAAGAACAGGAACGGCCCTCGTGCTATTTTCCACTGTGTGCTGCATCTTTAGTAAAAGTCTTGCTCACACAACAGCCGGTACCCACGGTTGCTCTGTGAGCTGGGGAAAATGTTCTCCATGCCTCGTCCCTCACTTGGGTCCATTCCAGGGCAGAAACAAAGGCCATAGCGACAAGAAATCAGCAGAAGCAGGACAGTGGCCATGAGAACTGGCAGAGATCTGGGGGAGGTCTTTGTAGAGCCACAGCCCATCTCCAACCCCAGAGGCTGGTCAGAGGCCGGGTTACATCTTAGGGGCAGACATTTGTCCCCCTCCTCCTGGGATTCTCAAGGTGTGGTCCTGGGATCATCATCAGCAGCAGAAGCATCTGGAAAGTGCAAATCCTTGACCTTACTTGAGACCTACCTAAGCAAGCCTGGGAGGTGAGGCCCAGAAATCTGTGTTGTAACAAACCCTCCAGGGGATTCCAATGCACCTGGAGTCTGAGAAGCACATCAGAGCTAACAGAAGCCTGATTTTGTCCAGGTCTTGTATAACTAGGGCGTTTCCTTTCCTCTCTGCCAGTTATTCATTTAGGGACAGATGCGGAACCCAGTTCTGGTCAATGAGACAGAGGAGGCTCTGGAAAGATATCCCATCCCGAACCCCCTCATAAAACAGGAAGGACATCTGTCTTTGCCCTGTCTTATCACCTTTGGACACCGCCAGAAGCTGTGTACAGAGGGGTTAAATGTGGGGGCTCTGCAGTCAGGCTGCTGGCGCATGAGTCCCAGGGTAGAGGGCAAAGGGAAAAATGGAACAAAATTGTAATAGTCATACTGCTAACATTTATCAAGCGCTTTTCATATGCCAGGTGCTGTTCGAAGTACTTCACTTAGCATATTTCACCCTCATAGCAGTTCTAAGAGGTAAGCTCTGTTATTCCCATTTTACAGATGGGAAAACTGAGGCACGGAGAGGTTTAAATGACTTGTCCAAAGTCACATAACTGATATATGGAGTCAATGATTCAGACCCAGGCTGTGGGGGTGGGCTTCAAAGACCACGTAGGAGATCTTGGCCTTCTCCTAAGTGCCACGGGAAGCTGTTGAAAGATTATAAGCAGGGGTGCAGCTCTGATTTGCCTTTTAAAAGTCACTGAAGCACTTTGCACATAAAATTCTCCAGGTGGCTGGGGATGAGCCAGATGCACTTGCAGGGCCTGTTCTTCAGCCTCTTTCACTCGCCTCTGAGCCATCACCCCCCTTAGCAAACCCAGAGGCTTGGGTGACTGTGTGGGACCAGGGTGACTCATGCTGGTGGAGGTGGGAGAACCACAAATACTAGTCACCCTCTGGGGAAAAAACAAATAGCACCAAATCACTATGATATAAGTTCAATACAAGAATAGAAAGATGATCTTCGGAGAGTGGGACTGTAGGTGATTTTTTTTCAATCTGAATTTTTACCGTTTCTACCAGTTGACCATGTATCACTTGTTATTTAAAAACCAACTTTATTATGCAGAAAAAGGAAGAAAAGGGGACAAACAGCCCTCTCCGGGTGGTTGGCTTCTGCTGGTACCATCTTTCGCTGAAATAGGCATAATGATGACTAATTCTTGGAGACTGTTGATAGAGAGTGTGCTGGCCCCTTTCTCAGTGCTTTCTGTGACATATTAACCCATTTAATCCTCACCAGGTCACAAAGCTGAGGAGTGACAGGCTAGAGTCCAGCATTTCAACCACGTACTCTGCTGCTTTTCTGGAAATTGTTTCCATGTCCCCTGTGAATAAAAGGCCTGTCCTCCTTTCCTCTCTCCACAGTGAAAGTGGCCTCCATTTTGGGCAGCAGGATCACTCAGGTGGTGGGTTAGGAGCAGGGGAAATTGAGGAGACCAACAGGAGTGTCCCACAGTAGTTTGAATCCTTGGAAGCCCAGACAAAACTCATTCTTCTTGTTTGTGTCAGTGCACAGAACCATCAGCCTAGACCCCAGGCTCCTGGGACTTTCATGGTACGTGTGGGTAGAGAGGGGTGTAGACATCCAAGCATTGTGGTTAAAAAATGTGTGGCTTCAAATCCTAGCTCTACTGTTTACCAGGTGTGAGAACTTTGGCAAGTGCCTTGTCTTTGTGAGTCTCAGTTTCTTTTTTTTTTTTTTGCGGTACGCGGGCCTCTCACTGCTGTGGCCTCTCCCACTGCGGAGCACAGGCTCTGGACGCGCAGGCTCAGTGGCCATGGCTCACGGGCCCAGCCACTCCGCGGCATGTGGGATCTTCCCGGACTGGGGCACGAACCGTGTCCCCTGCATCGGCAGGCGGACTCTCAACCACTTTGCCACCAGGGAAGCCCGAGTCTCAGTTTCTTCATCAGTAAAATGAAGATCTTGACAGTTGTCAGTGTTAAATGGCATAATATATGTAAAGCCCTGAGCATAGTGCCTGGTGCGTGATAAGCACTCATTAAATGATGGTTATAGTCGTTATTATTCAACAAGCGTTTAGGGAGCAACTACTTTGTGCCCAGCACTGTGCCAACAGCAAACACTCCTGGAGGTCCCGGAGCCCAGGAATTGCACCTCCAGGCTCCAAACACCCACAGACATAATTTAGCAGAAGCAAGAAGCCAGAGCTAGCGAGCCCTAGCATGACCACCGGATGGGGTTTGAGTGAAACTTACCTCAGTCTCATGGGGCTCCTCTGCTGACACCTGGCTTATAGACATTAGGGCAGCACATACCCTTTCTTCCTGGCTGGCAGAAGTCTGACATGGTCAAGGTTTGGGGGACACAATGTATCCAGGTCTCAGGGGTAAATTGTGTCTGGTCTGAGCTGAGTATGGCTTACCTATTCTGTTTTGCCAGCAAAGAACTTGATCAGAGTCACTCAGGAAGTAGCTGGCAAGGCTAATCTTTCAACTGGTGCAGTTTGGGGGTGAGTGTGTGACTCCATTCTGACAAGCAAGGAATAGTAGGACCTATGTCACAAGACTGTTGGAAGAATTGAATTCATGGTTACACACAAAGTGCTTAGAACAGTTACTGGCATTCATAAGTATATGACTGGGGTTAGTAGACTGGTTTTATCTTCCTCTCCCACCACCCTTTCCTCTCTGTTTCAGCTACTTTACACACTCTGTGCCTTAAATCACTATTTACAAACAAATATCTATATTTCCTGATCTCCCTTACGACAGATCTAGCCACTTAACTAAGTTTTGGCTAATGGAATGTAAGTAGAAGTGGTTGTTTAACTTCCAGGAATTGCCCTTAAACAAGACTGTGCCGTTCTCTTCCCCTTTTCTTTTCTCCTACTAGATGAAATGCAGGCGTGATGGCTGGAGCTGGAGCAGCCATCTTGGACCATGAAGCAAAGCTGAATGTGGAGGATTTGGGACCAACAAGATAGAAAAAGTCTAGGTTCATAATGATTATGGAACCACCATACGAGCCTGAATCCAGGACATTCCTGGCCATTCACATGAGAGATGGAAACTTCTAACTTCCCTCTTGTTTAGGCTCCTGTTGTTTTGGGTATCTACCCCTCACCGATGCAATGAATCCAAACTGATTCAGGAACAGAATTTGGATTTGGACCCAGGCTTGCCTGTCCTTGAGATGCCCCACCAGGTACATGGCAGACTACCTGAATCAGAATCATGGGTGTGGAATTTGGTTAAAACGTGTATTCTGGAGTCCCACATCAGCTCTGCCAAGTTAGACTTTCCAGAGTTAGGGCCTGGGCAATTCTATTTAAAGCAAGATGCCCACCCAGAGGGTTCTAATGTACACTCAAGTCTGAGAACATGACGTGTCATTCTGTTTCCTCTTGCAAATCCTAAGAAAATCAGAAGTCCATTCTGATCTTTTGGGTAGAACTAAAGGTAAGTAGAACTCAGGGGCCTAAAAATAACAGAGGACTCTGGGTTGGAGGGGGGCTTGTGGACAGAGGTCAAGAGTCAGGAGCCTCAGGTAATCTGTATCTATCCCCCGAGGCAAGGGGCTGTGCAGCCCTCTCTGAGGTCGAGGACACAGCTCTATTGCGGTGGGGGGTAGGGGTGGTTGGATAATGTGGAGGATCAGCCATCTCCACACTCCTGCCCTCACACATGGCAATTGCTCCAAAGCTGGGATCGTCTGAGTCCCTGAGTGTCTCTGGCATATTGAGATGCCCTTATGGAGCCCAGGACAAGCCCCAGGAGGCAAATCTCAGCTCAGGAGCCTGGATTTTGGTGCAAAGCTGTTTCCCCCTTTGCCAGCCACTGTTCTCCTTTTGAGAAACAGCTCATGCCTTTCATAAGCTGGTGGGCCCCAGGGGAGACTCAAAGCCTGACATGAGGTACCTGGGGACCATGTGATGAGAGCTGCGTGCTGTCTGACTTTGCCACAAAGTCAGGTGTGCCCAGCAGCATCTGTCATCAAAGGGAGAAGGCACACAGGGAGGGAGACCGGGCCCAGGCACGTCCTGAAGCCCAGGCGAGCGCTAAGCAGGCAGTTAACTCCCCGGAGGCCCTTCTCCAGCTTCCAGCTGCCCCGCCCTCCACCCACACCTCAGACGCAGGTCCCCCAGGCCCAGTTGCCCAAGGATTGAAAACTCGATCCTGTGCCATATAAAGAGCTCGGTGGACACTTGGCCTAATACTTGGTGAAGATTGGAACTCACAGGCAGAACGCCCACAGACAGCAGGTCCCTGGTGAGACAGAGGGTCCTGGTCCCTGCCTTGTTCTCCCTTTCACAGGTGAGTGTGAGAAGGACCTTGGGTTGATGGCGTGAGGGGAACGAATGCTAAGCAGTCTGACCTTAAGCATCAGCTATCTGGGAAAGCCAGCCTGGAGGCCTTGGGCGCCTGTGCCCCACCTCATCATCATCCCAGGAAAGGCTGAGTTCAGGCACAGCCCCTCCTTCAGGGACCCAGAGCCACTGGTCCCAGCTTGCTAGTTGCCAGGCAACCCAGGATGAGCCTTCGAGGTCATTTCTCAGACAATCCTGAGGTCTCTCCACAGGCTGCTAACAGATGGTTCCACAGCAGCCAGCCCAGCCAGAAATCGATTGCTGTGGCACTGCTGCCCGTTTCCGACGGCAACAGTGATGAGAAACCTTTTCAGGGTTTCTAGCAGTACATTTTGTTGTCCGTTTTGCCTGGAAGGAGAGGCGGCTTGAGGTCAGGCTCTATGTCAGTTCAAGGCAGTGGCTGGTCTTGCCAGGTGGGCATGGATTTGGAGGGAGGGAGATCGGAGGACTGGTGATAAGGAGGTACTCTGTGGTTGGACTCTCAGGATGGGCCCAGATTGCGAGAGAATGATTGTCCCAGGTGACTGTCCACCAAGGGGCACCCCTTGAATGGAGGCTCTATATTCAGGGGACGCCTGTGGGTGTCATTCTCTTCCCTTCTCTGTTTGTAGGACCTGGACAAAATTAGAGAAAATATTGCAACATCCACTAGGCCTTACCTTTAATACTTCTAATTGCAGTGAGACAAATTTTAGGACAAAAGAGACAAGTCATGGCTTTTTCCTGTCCTGTTATCCTGACCTAAGAAAATGCTAGCAACATTTGGCTACTATTCCCTGGGGACAGAACTAGTCACAACTAGATTGTGACTCTTACTCATTGCAGGCAGCTTCAGAGGTGACATCTCAGCATGACTTTCTTGCCTTCTCTGAGGCACGAAGAGCTTAACTTTCCGATAGAAATGTTAAACTGCAAGCCAGCATTTTTTTTTTCCAGGACAAGGACAAACTCCCTTAAGAATTTTGCAAACATTACATGTTCTCTTTCCCCTTGTTGCAATATGTATAATTTTTCTTCTGGTGCAACTTGCTTAATAGTCATAGTTTGTTAATTCCATCTGTTTCCCAAGAAGAGGACAAATTGTTACATGGTGACACCCTGGGTTCTGAGAGTCTCCATAAGCCACAGCTGGTCAAGAACCTCATCAGTGGAGGAGCAGCAATTTGTCCTCCTGCAATAGAACCTTATTGTAGAGTTGGATGTGCTTCCCCATCCTCCTTCTGCACCTCCATTCTTTTTTTTTTTTTTGCGGTACGCAGGCCTCTCACTGCTGTGGCCTCTCCCGTTGCGGAGCACAGGCTCCGGACGCGCAGGCTCAGCGGCCATGGCTCACGGGCCCAGCCACTCCACGGCATGTGGGATCTTCCCGGACCGGGGCATGAACCCGTGTCCCCTGCATCGGCAGGTGGACTCTCAACCACTGCGCCACCTGGGAAGCCCTGCACCTCCATTCTTAAACTTACTGAATGGCAGCGTTGGGCCTTGTCTAAGACAGCATGGCCCACTACAAAAAAGCTCATGTTTCTGTGAAGGCCAAAGGCATACAACAATAAGCCAGTGCCCATGAGGTTCAGTGGTCTTTCCTTGTGCCCCTCACCCAGGACTAGGTGGCCTTGAAGCATGGGGAAATGTCCTACTGCAGGCTCAGTTGTGATATGAGCTGAGAGACACCTACACATGAGACCTGCTGGCCTGAAGATGGTGGAGTGCTCTGAACCATTATCAACATAGGATGCTAGTTCTCCTGGAGTCATACACGTGGGTCTGGGAGCCAGCGGGGGGAGGTTGGAGTGGTACATACTCAGTACCCAGGAGGAGAACTGGGTCCATCAAGAGATACAAAAGTGATTCCTCTGAAGTGGAAGCTGAGACTGTCACTGAGAAAACAGGTAATGAGGTGGGTTACGGTGTTGGCTGGGTGTTGACCTTGACTGTGGAGAGGAAATGCAGGCTGCCATAAAGCAGAGACAAGGAGGAACCTGGAGACAGCCCGGGGTGGGGTGCGATTATCTGGACACCTCCTTGTTCCTCCAGTCCCAGTGGTAAAAGTAAATGGAGGGGGCTTCCCTCGTGGTGCAGTGGTTGAGAATCTGCCTGCCAATGCAGGGGACACAGCTTTGAGCCCTGGTCTGGGAAGATCCCACATGCTGCGGAGCAGCTGGGCCCGTGAGCCACAACTACTGGGCCTACGCGTCTGGAGCCTGTGGTCTGCAACAAGAGAGGCCGCAACAGTGAGAGGCCCGCGCACCACGATGAAGAGTGGCCCCCGCTTGCCACAGCTAGAGAAAGCCCTCACACAGAAACGAAGACCCAACACAGCTAAAAATAAATAAATAAATTTATTTAAAAAAAAAAAGTAAATGGAGGATTTCTACCCTACATGGCGAAAATACACGCGGGGTTGAGATTCTTCACGAAGGAAGCCTTGAATCATGAATGAATCCTCCAGCGGTGGTACTGGCTAAAGGCAAAAGGAATGCGCAACCAGAAGTGCCAGTGAGAACCACGGCCCCAGGAGGACCAACAGGCTCGGATGCCCCTTGGTGGGCCCTTGGAGGGCGGTGGGGTCTAGACCAGAACAGTCAAGAGGGAGCCTGGTCAGACAGCCAGCACCTCCCAGGGCAACTGGGAACCCTGAGTCCTTCCAGCCTCTCCTCCTCTCTCCTCTTCTCCAGCCCCTAGTGCCCAGCTCTCCCTTCCCGTCGGGAAGGACAGGGGCCTCTGGCCCTAGAGAATAGTTTGGTTGATTTCCCTCTCTCCCCAATAGCACCTTTCAAAAGTGGTCCATAGAGGTGTGTCAGAGTTTGGGTCTGGCGTCTGACCTCTTGGATTCCCAGCCCCAGCACAACAATTACTTGCTAAGAGTGTGTATGTGTGTGTGCCCATGTGCGAGTTACTTAGTCTTTCTGTGGCCGTAGCTTCTTCCCCTATGAAAGGGGAAAAAGTACCTAAATCTTATGAATTATTGTTGAAATTAAATGTAGAACTAAACCAAAATGTTGGGCTTCCCTGGTGGCACAGTGGTTAAGAATCTGCCTGCCAGTGCCAGGGACACGGGTTCGAACCCCAATTCGGGAAGATCTCACATGCCAAGGAGATCTGTGTGCATGCCACAGATCTCACAGGAGTAGTTGTGTGAGTGTGAGCCTGTGCTCTAGAGCCCACGAGCCACAACTACTGAGCCCGCATGCCACAACTACTGAAGCCCGCATGCCTAGAGTCCATGCTCCGCAATAAGAGAAGCCACCACAATGAGAAGCCTGCGCACCGCAAGGAAAAGTAGCCCCCGCTTGCCGCAACTAGAGAAGGTTCGTGCACAGCAACGAGGACCCAATGCAACCAAAAATAAATAAATAAATTTGTAAAACCATAAGATTTCTAAAAGAAAAAATAGGAGAAAAATTTTACAATCTGTAGGTAAGAAAAGGTTTCTTAGACTGGACACAGAAAACAATAACCATCAAAAAACAGTAAATTAGACTTCATCACAAAAGTCATCTTTAATAAAATGAATAGACAAGCCACGGAAGAAAATATTCACAAAACCCATATCTTGACAAATGATTTGATTCCAGAAAATATAGTTTCTAAAACTCAATGATAAAAAGACAAATACCCAGTTTTAAAATGGGCAAAAGATTTGAACAGATACGCCACAAAGAAAGATATGAACTTGGCCAATAAGCATAAGACAAGATATTTAACATCATTAGTTGTCAAGGGAATGTAAATTAAAGCCACAGTGAGATACCACTGCAAAACCTCACAGAATGGCTAACAACGAAAAGACAGTCCCAAGAGACACTGAGGGTGTGGAGCACCTGGAATGCCCGTGTATTGTTGGTGAGAGGATAAAACGGCTCAGTCACGTTGGGGAACAGATCTGGCAGTTTCTTATAAAACTAAATACTTACACACCCTGTGACTGGCAAGTCCACTTGTAGGCATTTACTAAAGAGACATGAAAATATACGCCCACAAAGAGATTTGGACAAGATCCATAGCAGCTTTATTGACAAGCCCAAATGGTAAACAGCCCAAGTGTTATCAACAGGACAATAGATTTGACTGTATACTTACAATAGAATACTAACCAGTAAGGTAGAAGGGACTATTGCTAGATGGCAGCAACATGGATGAATCTTAGAAACAGGCTGAGGGAAAGAAGACGGACATGGAAGAACACATAGTGTATGATTCCATTTATATGAAGTTCTAGAACAAGCACAACCAATCTATGATTAAAAAAATGATTACAGTGTCTGCCTCGGGACTGGGGACAAGGGTGACTGAGGATTGACTAGGAAGGAACATGAGGGAATTTCCTGGGGTGATGGAGGTGTTCTGTATATTGATGAGGGTCTGGGTAACATGGAAACCTGCATTTGCCAAAATTCATCTAATGGTACACTTATAATCTGTGCATTTCACTGAGTCTAATTTTATCTCAAAAGTAAAAAAGGGGGGCTTCCCTGGTGGCGCAGTGGTTGAGAGTCCGCCTGCCGATGCAGGGGACAGGGGTTCATGCCCCGGTCCGGGAAGATCCCACATGCCACGGAGCAGCTGGGCCCGTGAGCCATGGTCGCTGAGCCTGCGCGTCTGGAGCCTGTGCTCCGCAACGGGAGAGGCCACAGCAGTGAGAGACCCACGAACCGCAAAAAAAAAAAAAAAAAAAAAAAGTAAAAAAGGGGGCAGAAGACCTGAATAGACGTTTTTCCAAAGAGGTCATGCAGATGGCCAAAAGGCACATGAAAAACTGCTCAGCATCACTAATCATCAGGGAAATGCAAATCAAAACCACAGTGAGATATCACCTCACACCTGTCAGAATGGCGATCCTCAAAAAGAACACAAATAACAAATGTTGGTGAGGATGTGGAGAAAAGGGAACTCTGTACACTGTTGGTGGGAATGCAAATTGGTGCAGTCACTGTGGAAGACAGTGTGGAGGTTTCTCAAAAAACTAAAAATGGAACTACTATATGACCCACGAACTCCACTTCTGGGTATATATCCGAAAGAAACAAAAACACTAATTCGAAAAAATACATGCACCCCAATGTTCATAGCAGCATTATTTACAACTGCCAGGATATGGAAGCAACCTAAGCGTCCACCAAAAGATGACTGGATAAAGAAGATGTGGTGTATCTACAACAGAATACTACTCAGCCATAAAAAAGAATGAAATTTTGCCATTTGCAGCAACATGGATGGACTTGGAGAGTATTATGCTAAGTGAAATAAGTCAGACAGAGAAAGACAAATAATGTATGATATCACTTATATGTGGAACGTAAAAAATACAACAGACAAACGAATATAACAAAAGAGAAACAGACTCACAGATATAGAGAACAAATTAGTGGTTACCAGTGGGGAGAGGGATCAGGATAAATGCATTATAAGGGTAGGGGATTAATAGGTACAAACTATTGTGTATAAAATAAGCTACAAGTGGGAATTCCCTAGTGGTCCAGTCGTTAGGACTTGGTGCTTTCACTGCCGAGGGCCTGGGGTTCAATCCCTGATCAGGGAACTAATATCCCACAAGCCACACGGCGCAGCCAAAAAATTAATAAATAAATAAAATAAGCTACAGAGGGAATGGATAAAGAAGTTGTGGTGCATATATACCATGGAATATTAGCCATAAAAAGAAACAAAATTGGGTCATTTGTAGAGACGTGGATAGACCTAGAGTGTGTCATACAGAGTGAAGCAAGTCAGAAAGAGAAAAACAAATATTGTGTATTAACACATATATGTGGTATCTAGAAAAATAGTACAGATGAACCAGTTTGCAAGGCAGAAATAGAGAGACAGGTGTAGAGAACAAACGTATGGTCACAAAGGGGGAAAAATTGGAGGAGGGGATGAATTAGAAGATTGGGATTGACATATATACACTAATATGTACAAAATAAATAGGTAACTAATAAGAACCTGCTGTATAAAAAATAAATAAATAAAATTAAATTTTAAAAAATAAAATGAAAGTAACAGAAAACCCTAAAAAAAAGCTAAACAGGGAATATAGCCAGTATTTTATAATAACTATAAATGGAGTATAACCTTTAAAAATTGTGAATCACTCTACTGTACACTTGTAACATATAATATTGTACATCAACTATATTTCTATAAGAAAAAGAAAAAAAGAACTGCAAACAAATATTGAACTCTAGTCAATGTTATTCATGCTGAAGTGTTTAGGAATGAAGTGTACCGACACCTGCAAATTACTCTTAAATGCATTAAATATAAGATGTGTTGTTATTCACAATAGTCAAAATGTGGAAGCGATCCAATTGTCCATTAACAGATAGATAAACAAAATGTGGTATAGACACACAAAGGAATATTATTCAACCTTAAAAGGGAAGGAAATTCTGACACATGCTACAACATGAATGAACCTTGAAGAAATTTTGCTAAGTGAAATTAGCAAGTCACAAAAGGACAAAAACCTCTATGATTCCACGCATATGAGGTACTTAGAGTAGTCAGATTCATAGAGCCAGAAAGATCGGTGGTTGCCAGGGGCTGGGGGTGGAGGGGAATGGGGAGTTATTATTTAATGGGTACAGAGTTTCAGTTTTGCAAGATGAAAAAAATGTGGAGATGGATGGTGGTGATGGTCACACAATGTGAATGTACTTAATGCCACAGAACTGTACACTTAAAAGTGCTTAAAATGGCAAACTTTGTGTTATACATATTCTACCACAATTAAAATAGACAAAGTAAGATGCATTGATGGATAAATACATGATGAAGCAAATGTAGCAAAATGTTAACAATTGTAGAATCCAGGCAGTGAGTATATGTGCATTCATTGTACAGTTTCTTCAACTTTTCCATGCATTTGAAATTTTTCAAAATAAAATATTGGGAAAAAATAGATATGGGAAAATAGTAATAGTGTAAATTAGTACAACATTCCTGGAAAAAAATTCAGCAACATTTATCAAGAGCCTCGTCCCATTAATTTCCCTGTTCTAAGGGAATAATTGGAATGAGAACAAAGATGTATGTAAAACTGGAATTGTTACTTTAATACTTGGCAGAACTTAGCGTGGAGGCCTGGGGTTTTCTCTGTGGGAAGATATTTGACTGCCGATTCAATTTACTCATGTGATGAGCAGACTCTAAGATGACCCCCTTCTGGTATCAAATCTTTGTGTAATCTGCTCCCCTTGAGTGTGGGAAAGACATGTGATTTGCTCCTAAACAATAGAATGTGGAGTCATGGAAAGTCATTTCCATGATTAGGTTATGTAAGATTGTAAATTCTGGCTGGCTGGCAGACTCTCCCTAGACTCTCCCTATTGCCTTTTTGGCTTGTACCCTCTGATGAGGCAAGTGGCTGTGTTGGAGAGGTCCGTGTGGCAAGAAACAGATGGTGACCTCAGGTTAAGAGCCAGCTGGGAACTGAAGCCCAGAATCCAACAATTTTTGAGGGACTGGATTCTGCAAACAACCATGTGAACCTACAAGTGGACTTTCCCCAGTTGAGCCTTCAGATAAGACCTAGCCCCGGCCAACGATTGCAGCCTTGAGAGAGATTCTGAAACAGAGCCCCCACCTAAGATGTGCCCAGACTCCTAACCCACAGAAATCATGAGATAATAAACATGTGGTTTTAATTTGCTAAGTTTGTTGTAATTTGTCACATAGCCATAGGTTACTAATTATAGAACTATTCAGCTACCTTATTACTTTTTGATTCAGTTTTGGAAAGTAGTAGTTTTCTAGAAATGTATTCATTTTGCCTCAGTTTTCAAATATATTGGCATAAAGTTGTTCTGTTTAAAAACTTGATTGTAAAATATAACTCACATACAGGAAGGTGCATAAAACATAAATGCGTAATATAATGTACAATTACAAAGCAAACATCTGTGTAATCACCACCCAAGTCAAGAAATAGAATATTGCCAGCACCACAAGAATCCCCATGGGCCCCTTCTCAATCACATCCCCACCTTTCCTCTTAGGAGTAATCATTCTTTTATTTACGGTTATCTCTGCCTAGTGTTATAGTTTCATCATTCTATATAGCTTATCCATCCTTATATAATATAGTTTAGATTTTTCTGTTCTTGAATTTTAAATAAATGGAAAAATCCCCTACATATCTTTTGTGTTTTGCTTCTTTTGCTCATCACTGGCTTTATAACATTAATTCATGTTGTTGTGAAGTTCTAGTTTATTGTCACTGCTGTTTAATATTCCATGGTATGATTATACCAAAATTGACTTAGCTACTTTATTATTGATAGGTATTTTGATTGTTTCCAGTTTGGGGCTCCATAAATAATTCTCCTCTGAACATTTTTGTACATGTCTCCTGGTGCACAGTCCATGCATTTCTTAGGGCATTTTTCCAGTGGGGATGTTGCAGGGTCACAGGATGTGAGTATTTATACCACTTTACTGCAGAATGCCAAACTTTCCCCCAGGGTAGTTGGGCTAATAGTCACCAGCAGTGTATGAGAGTTCCTGTTGGACCATACCCTTGTGACCACTTGTCTTGTCCCACTTTTGAATTTTACCCAACTGGTGTGTGTATAGTGGTATTTCATTATAGTTTTTGTACTACCTTGATTATTTATGGAGTTAAGCACTTTTCCATGTATTTATTGGTCATTCGGATTTCCTTTTTTTTTGCAAAGCATGCATTGAATTTATTTGTCCATTTTTCTATTTGGTGGGTTTGTCTTTTCTTGTTGATTTGCAGGAGTTCTTTATATATTTGAAATAAGACTCCTTTATCAGTTATATGTGTTCAAGTATTATTCCATTGTATGGCTTGTCTTTTCATTCTCTTTGTGGAGTTTCTGGATTCTGATATAATTAAATGTATCTATTTTTCCTTTATGGTCACTTATGATAACTTGTTCCCTTGTTTGCATGGTTAACGGTTCACATTTTAAAAAACATAACTTGTTGAAATTTTGAGGCTTAGGATGATGGTGCATTCCTTCGGAGGGCATTTGCTTCTATCAGGTGCTAGGGGGCATTACAAGCCCAGGATCATTTTAAATTAAGTTTACAGTCTGAATATTTGGAGACCATGATAGATGATGTGAATTGTATGCATAAGGGACAGCTTCAGGAAGCAACTTCTCAGGAATATGGTTTCTTTCCTCCTGCTCTTTTCGGCACCATGGCGTATTTCCTTGTAATCCCCAGGGGCGGGGGTGGGATGGTTTCTGCTGCTTCACTCTTACAGTGAGAGTGTGGCCCCTTGGGGTCTCTTATCAGCTTCTCCTTCTTGATTAGGTCCTAGGCTTTGTGAGATCTCAAACCTGAAGCCCATCAGATATCAAACCCAAAGTTGGCAAATGACCTCAGGGAAAGATAGCTCCACACCTTGACTAACCTCACTCATTTGGCTTAGGTTTTGCCTGGTTATTCATTACAAGCTTGTCAGAATTCAAGGATGCTTATTCATTATAAGCATCTTCCTAAAAAAATCTTCTTTTCAGGAAGATGTTTTTAGGAAGATGCTTACCAGAAGCTTCACTCCTAAAGACTTATGTACTAAGATGTTAATTGGCAAACTAGTTAAAATACATACAAATTAGGTAGAATAGGTAGTGTTCAAAAAAAGGTGAATTATTAAATTATGATATCCATATATGATAATTACCATGCCCATTTTCTAAAATACACCCTATGGCAAAGACTGTCAGATGTCCATCAAAATCTGTTGTCTCCTGCTTTTGTATTAGCAGTAAGGTTACTTTGCTGCCAAGCTAGAAACTACATTTCCCAGCCTCCATTGTAGCTGGATGTAGCTACATGATAGATTATTATCAGTGGATGTGAGCAAAAGTGATGGGTGTCACCTCCAAGCCCAGGCCTTCAAGTTTAGGTGCATTCCCCTTCATGCCCTTTTTTTTTTTCCCATTGGGCTAAACATGGGCCATGATTTGACTTTGAAGATGAAGACAACACCTTAGGAGTTGTCAGAGCCACAGGATGGGAGAGACCTAGTCCCTGAATGACTGTAGGGAGCACAGTGGCCCCAACAATCTGGACCACTCATCTCAGGATTGTTACATGAGAAAAACAAACAAACTTCTGTTGAGTTACTGTATTTGGGGATATCTTTGTTATAGCACTTTGCCTTTCCCCCTAATTAATACACACCCACTTAATGGTTCCATTTCATGGAGATGTCAATCCATTGACCTCAGTTGTTCTTCTTCCTCCCATCTTTACTTCTCTTGGGATCTCTTCTTGATTCTACGGTCTCTTATGACAATCACATCCCTGCAATATTAAGTCTTTAGCCCCTCTTTCATTTCATTTTACTTGGCAAAACTCATCCTTCTGGTGCCTGTGTTCAAGTATCTGAAGATCACTGATAAAATCATACAGTTAAGGCTGACTGGTTTTCTTTTCTCAAACAGAAAATGGACTCAACATGGAAAATTCTTCTATGTTTTTTGAATAAGCACAATTTCCTTCTTCTCTACTCTCTCAAGATTATAGTTTCATTTCTTTTCCTTGTTCTTCAAAATTTGTACCTCCTTTCCTAGGTTCATTCTTGTTTGGTGACCTTGCCTCATTTTTTCCTAAGAGAATTAAAGCCTTCAATCACACCGACATGTTTCATCTTCCCACCACTAAATCTGCAAACCCACCTGCTTCTGCAGGCCCTGGAGAAGCTGGCCCGGCTTCTCTCAAGGGTGTCTGACTCTGAATCTCTGCCTCTTTTACATTCTCAAAGTGTTTTCTTCTCAACTGGGTCATTTTCCAATAGCTCACGGCTATCTGTAATATCTCTCTTGTTTCACCCGACAAAACAAGACACATATCTCTATTCACTTTCTATCCCATATGACACACAACCACAGACTTAGTGGCTTAAAACAATCCAGATTTATTGCGTCACAGCTTCTGTGGGTCAGAAGTCCAGCAGGTTTTTGCTGGGCTCTCTGTCCAGGGTCTCACCAGGCTGAAAGCAAGGCTCTGGTTGGCCAAGGCTCTGATCTCCTCTGAAGCCCAGGTTCCTCTTCAAACTCACTAGTTGGTGGCAGAATTCAGCTCCTTGCTTCTCTATCCACACTGTCTCCCTAGGTTAGTGTCAGTTCATCTGGTGATGTGGCTTTAAACGCCATTTAGATACTGAAAGACTCACACCATTTTATCTCTAGCCCAAACCTCTTCCCCAAGCTCCAGACTCATTTCTGTGGGAACTTATCTGATAGTTTCATTCAGCTCTCTCACTGGCATCTCAAACTAAACGTGTCCTAAAGGGAACTCTGGATTTCCTGCTCCCCAAACCTGTTCTCCCTCTGGGTGACTGCACCAACCCGCACCCAGTCAGAGAGCCAGGAACCTGGAGTTTTCCTTGATCCCTGCCTTACCCTCACTTCTCATACATAGCTTGTCAGGGTCTGTCATTATACCTCTAAATTACACACATCTGAATCAGTACTGTCTGCACCTTAGTCCTGACCTCTGTCACCTTTTCCTGGACTACTGTTCTAGTCTCCTTACTTCCTACTTCCATCCCAGACCCCCTAAATCAATTCTCCATATGGCCCAAAGGAATCATTTAAAAGCATAAATCAGGTAATATAACTTTCCTGCTTAAGTCATGTGAATAATTTCCCAATGCACTTCAAATAAAATTCACTTTCTGGGACTTCCCTGGCGGTCCAGTGGTAAAGACACCATCTTGCACTGCAGAGGGTGCAGGTTTGATCCCTGCTCGGGGAACTAAGATACCACATGCCTCGCAGAGCGGCCAAAAAAAAAAAAAAATTCACTTTCCCCCCTGGCCTATGAAGTCTGTGGTCTGTGTAATCTGACCACTGTCTCCTCTGAAGCTCTCAAAAATGCCATCGTCCTGCCCATTCCTCTGACTGAACAATCTCTCTACTGTTCATCAGGGCTGGTTCCCTCTTTCCTTCAGCTGTGGTTTAAATGGTACCAGCTCAGAGAGCCCTTCGCTCTCCAATGAATCTAAAGGGTCCCCTCCTAGTACTCCCTCCGTCTCTTTCAGGGCACTTGTTTGATGGGTGCACTTATTTATTGTCCATATGCCCCACCAGCCCATGGTTGGTTTCACCTTTGCACGAATGGTGAACTTGCAGAGAATGGGACGCTATTCTAGCTGTGGGACTGGGCTGACTTCTAACCAGCCAGGCTCCCAGGAGCCTCCCAAGTAGCAGCAGAACAGCGAGTGCTGCAGGGGTGAATTATCCAGGATGTGAACTCAGGGCTGGTCACTAGATTTTTTATTTTTTATTTTTTTAAATTTACTTTTGGCTGCATTGGGTCTTCGTTGGGTTGCGCGGGCTTCTCATTGCAGTGGCTTCTCTTGTTGTGGAGCACGGGCTCTAGGCTCGAGAGCTTCAGTAGTTGTGGCTCTCAGGCTCTATAGCACAGGCTCAGTTGTAGCACACGGGCTTAGTTGCTCCCCGGCATGTGGGATCTTCCCGGACCAGGGTTCGAAGCCGTGTCCCCCGCATTGGCAGGTGGATTCTTAACCACTGCGCTACCTGGGAAGCCCCAGATTTTTTGATATCATTTTTTAAATGGATATAAAATTTACACATAGTGGGCTTCCCTGGTGGTGCAATGGTTGAGAGTCCGCCTGCCGATGCAGGGGACACGGGTTCGTGCCCCGGTCCGGGAAGATCCCACATGCCGCGGAGCTGCTGGGCCCGTGAGCCATGACCGCTGAGCCTGCGCGTCCGGAGCCTGTGCTCCGCAACGGGAGAGGCCACAACGGTGAGAGGCCCACGTACCGCAAAAAAAAAAAAAAAAAAAAAAAAAATTTACACATAGTAAAATGCACACATCCTAAATGTACAATTCAATGAGTTTTTGTTTTTTTGTTTTTTTTGCGGTACGCGGGCCTCTCACTCTTGTGGTCTCTCCCGTTGCGGAGCACAGGCTCCGGACGCGCAGGCTCAGCGGTCATGGCTCACGGGCCCAGCAGCTCCGCGGCATGTGGGATCTTCCCAGACCGGGGCACGAACCCGTGTCCCCTGCATCGGCAGGCGGACTCTCAACCACTGCACCACCAGGGAAGCCCAGGGAAGCCCTTCAATGGGTTTTAATAACACCCTGATCAAGATATAGAACACTTCTATCACCCCCAAAATTCCTACTTTCCCCTTTCTGGTCAATCCCCAAACCCCACAGGCAACCGCTGTTGGTAGCTAGATTTTTTTTTTTTTTGCGGTACGCGGGCCCCTCGTTGCTGTGGCCTCTCCCGCTGCGGAGCACAGGCTCCGGATGCGCAGGCCCAGCGGCCATGGCCCACGGGCCCAGCCGCTCCGTGGCATGCAGGATCCTCCCGGCCCGGGGCACAAACCCGTGTCCCCCGCATCGGCAGGCGGACTCCCAACCACTGCGCCACCAGGGAAGCCCGGTAGCTAGATTTTTATTCCCTGTTCAGGCAAGGGCAGTGGAGTGTTTCTATGATACTCCAGCCAATCCATATACCTTGACACCACTATTTTTATCAATGAGACCCATTTCTATAATTAAAAAAATTTTTTAATTTATTTTATTTTTTAGCAATAAAGGTATGTATATTGTTTTTGTAGACAGCGCTATTGCACACTTAATAGACTACAGTATAGTGTAAATATGAATTAAAAATATTTTTTATTTTATATGGGACTACATTGATTTATAATATGTTAGTTTCAGGTGTACAGCAAAGTGATTCAGTTATACATATACATCTATCTATTCTTTTTCAAATTATTTTCCCATTTAGGTTATTACAGAATATTGAGCAGTTCCCTGTGCTATACAGTAAGTCCTTGTTGGTTATTTGTTTAAAATATAGTAGTGGGTATATGTCAGTCCTAAGCTCCCAATTTATCCCTCCCCCTCAGTGAGACCCATTTCTAATATTCAGTGTGCTAACTGGCACAGCTTCTGGGGTGAATGGGAAATAAAATAAGCTGAAGCTCTGGTAGTGGTCAGGACTGCAGAATGGCCCTTCTGGCTAAATGAGAGCTGATAACTTCCAACCCTCTCCCCTCTCAGTGTGAATTCTCAATCAGAGCAACTGTCTGCTCCCTGGAGCAGAGCTTAAACTAATACACATCTAACATCACGCCGTTTATGCTCAAATTCAGACACTACAGCGAAGCAGCACCAGTGGAACAGGCTAAGCAAAAGGGACCTTTGGGGGTTGGATAGTGGGCCTGGAAAGCCAGCCAGTGGACCCAGGGCTGGCGGGCTGCTGAAACAGTGAGTCTGGGTGATGTGTCCTCCAGGGCACACACCCAGCCCAGCAGACGTAGATCACATCAGAACACAGTCTTCCCTTATGACCTGCCACCTTGTTTCAGAGCCACCCTTGACCTCCCCCTCCGCCTTCCACAATGCAGGCTGGTACCAGGGACCCCTTGGGGATGTGGAAGGAGAAACAGCTCCAGAGGTGCTTGACAAAGGCTGCCCCCATCTCTTTCTCTGCAGCTCCCAGACTTTCCACCTTGGACTCAGGGACTCCCTCTCCTGGGTTCAATTTCCTTGGTCTTTCTTCCTTACATCACTCTCTAGGACACCCTGGGCACTAAGAAGGTGGGCTTCAACTATCTACAAGTGTCCCCTTCCACACCCCCATCCTCTCCCTGAGCACAGAGAACAGCATACAGTGGTGGGTCCTCAAAAAATATTCCTTGATGGAAAATTGCTTTCCTGGCTCTCACTGGCATGATCCTTTTACTGAGTTTATGACATGGGCAGTAATTGTGAATCCTTTGTTACAGACAAGGAAATGAGGCTGAGTGTGTCTGCCTCACCAGGCTGCCAGTTCTTCCAGGATGGGGCTCTGTGCTTCCATCTCTCCACACCAACACACACCCCTCACTGAGCCTATTTGCTGAATTGCACGAGGGCAGCTAAGGTTTAGTTTCCTTATCCGTAAAATGATGCATCATGTCGGGCATTCTCCATGTGCCAGTACCGGTCCACTCTTCACTTTTCTCCATTCTGCACTGGTCAACAGAGGCTGACATTTCCTAAGGCTGCAGCTCTCCTCAGGTTCTGGGACTGTCCCTTGCTCCCTGGGTGGTGAAGCTTCCTGCCGCTGCTAGCCACTGAGTATCTCACCAGCCTTTCTTGGTTCCTTTAACTGTGCCCACTACTTTGAAATAATCTTTTCATCAAACCCTTTTCAATTACCCCTTTAAATGTGCCATCTGTTTCCATCCAGTGCCCTGACTGCTACAATAATTGGTACCAGAATAGCCTCGGGAAACAGATTCTTGGCTGGGATTCTGGGATTCTGGGATTGGGTTGCTCACACATCTTGATTAGTGTGTGAACAGCCTCCTTGACGGGGTTAATGGACGATGGTTATGTGCGGCACCACAGTTACTGCCTTTATGACTAGTGGTGGCGTGACAGGAACTGGTAAGATGTTGGGAGATCAAGTAGCTATGACACTTAGTCACTATGGTGACAGAAGTGATTACAAAGACTGGAGTGGCCTTCTGACTCTACATTTGATTGCCCTTGGAAACACACACAAAGGAAAAAAAAAACAGATGGAAAGCCTTGAACTGGACTAAATGGGAAAGAATTCCCATTATGGTCCTAGAGGCAATGAGAGGTGATGGAGTGCATCCTGAGGAAAATCAGCATCCCTTGTGAGGAAACTGCCCCAAGTGAAGTCCCTGCAGGATATTTATGCTAGGAAGGCTGGTTTCCTCAGACTGAAGACGGGGGGTGGGGGTTCGGGGCGGGGTAGGGCTGCTGCCTTCACCAACGAGGAAGATTCAGGAGGTGTTGGGGGTTCCAAGTTCTGACCAAATGTCCCCATCCCATGCCTGGGCTTCCCATTCTTTCTTTCTTTCTTTTTTTTTTTTTTTTTTGGTGGTACGCGGGCCTCTCACTGTTGTGGCCTCTCCTGTTGTGGAGCACAGGTTCTGGATGTGCAGGCTCAGCAGCCATGGCTCACGGGCCCAGCCGCTCTGCGGCATGTGGGATCTTCCCAGACTGGGGCACGAACCCGTGTCCCCTGCATCAGCAGGCGGACTCTCAACCACTGTGCCACCAGGGAAGCCCCCCCATTCTTTCTTAACCAGTGCCTTTCCATTAGCATAAGAGACTTGGTAGGGTTGCACATTTAACTGGCTCTGCAACCCTGGGGCCCTGACCATCAAGGCCTGGGCTTGGTCCTTTGCTATATCTGCTCTGTGACTACCAGAATCAAAGATTCCTTCAGAGTCATTCTGGAGGCTTTTTGAATGTCCACCCTTGCACTGAGTCATGAATTCAAGGCTTTCAGTTCATTTTTAGCCTGAGTGAGCTCAATGTAAATTAACTGGCAGAATTCCACCACTGATTTCCTGACTCATGGTAAAAGAGCACTTAGGCGTGGAAGGGTCAAATGGAAGCCCCTGAATGGCAACGTCCCCACCATCAAAACAGCAAACCAAAGGCAACACTACATCCCTGAGGGAATTCTAGAAATTAGCGCCACCATCAAGGATCTGAGATATGTCAGGGGGTCATTCCTATTAAGACTCAGTTTAACATACCTATTTGGCTGGTGCAAAAACCAGTTGGGTCTTGAGGAAAGACTATAGATTACTGTAATTAATTATAGATTACTGTAATTACTATAGTTAACTAGGTGGGATGCCAATTGTAACTGTGATTCCAGACATGAAATCTTTACTGGAACGAATCAACACAACTTTTGCCCTTGTGTACATCTTTGACCCCAAATTCTTACTTTTCTATTCCACTAAGTAAAGATCATCAGAATTAGTTTGCCTTTGTGTAGCAGGGACAGCAGTATATCTTCACTTTACTACCTCAGGGCTTTGTTTACTCTCCTGATTTCTGCCATAATATAGTCCAAAGGATACTGATCATCTTGACATGGTTCCAAACATGCTGGTCCATTATATTGATGACATTACGGTAATTGGGCCTAGTGAGCAGGAAATTGCAAGCACTTTAGATTCTTAGTAGAACATATGTATGCCAAAGGAAGGGTGATACATCCCACAAAAATTAAGAGGAATGCCTTGTCAGTGAAGTTTCTAGGGTAGCCAGTGGTCTGGGGTATGTCAGGATATCGCCTCCAAAATGAGAGACAAGTTACTGAACCTGATACTGCCTACAACAAAGAGAGAGGGAAAACATTTGATGGGACTCTGGATTTTTGAGGCAATATATACTACATGTGGTCATGCTGTTCTACCCATTTACTGGAAAAACCTATAATACTGCAAGTTTTGAGTGAGGCCTGCAGCAAGATAAGACTCTACAGCAGGTCCAGACTGCAGAGCAAGCTGCTCTGTCACACGAGCTTTACGATTTAGAAGTTTATGGCAGAAAAAGATGCTGTAGGGACAAGCTCCAGTAGGAGAGTGGCAGTACAGTTACAGACCCTTAGGGTTTTGGATTAATTCATGCCCTCTTCTGCCAATAGCTATTCTCCACTTAAAAACAGCTCCTGGCTCACAGCTGGGCATGATAAAGACTGAATGCCTGACTGTGGGACACCAAGTGACCCATGCAACCGGAACTGGACATTTTCTGATCCATCTAATCATCATATTGGACATGCATGGCAACATTCTATTATTAAATAGTATATATGAGATCAGGTCTGAGCAAGTCCAGAAGGCACAAGGAAATTGTAGGAACAGGTGGCTCAAATTCCTGTGGTAGGTACTCAGTGCTTCACCGCTTCTCTCTCAACCCAAAGGTCGGGAAGTTGCTATGGCAAGTTATCATGGAGGAAAAAGCAGACATGGTTTCCAAATGAGTCTGCATGGTATGTGAGCACCAGCCACAAATGGATAACTGCCACATTAAAGCCACACTCAGAGTGTCTCTAAAAGACAGTGATGAAGAGGTATCCTCTATGGGCAGAAGTTCTTGTTATACTGATTGTCCATTTTGCATGGAAGGAGAGATGACCAGAGGTACAGATCTACTCTGATTCATGAGCAGTGGCTCACAAGTTGACTAGCTGTTCAGGGACTTGAAAATAAGAAGACTGGGAGATTGGTGTTGAAGAGTTAAGAGGTCTAAGGGAAAGACATATGGATGAATTGCTTGAAATGGGCACAGGTGTTGAAGTTATTTTTAACCCACACAAATGTCCTGAGAGGGCATCCATTTTGAGGGAGGGTCTCAGTGAGCAGGTGGACAAGATGACCTATCCTGTTGATGTCAACTTGTTTCCCCATCTGCCCTGGGTCTTGCTCAATGGGCCCACATACAGAGTGGCCATCATGGCAGGGATAGGGGTTATTCATAGTGTGGTAGATGAATAATGACCTCCCAGAGATGTCCATGTCCTAATCCTAGGGACTTGTGAATATATTTTATATGGCAAAGGGTAAATTAAGGTAGCAGATAGGATTAAGGTTGCTAACCAGCTGACCTTAAAAATAGGGAGATTGGGCTTCCCTGGTGGCGCAGTGGTTGAGAGTCCGCCTGCCGATGCAGGGGACACGGGTTCGTGCCCCGGTCTGGGAAGATCCCACATGCCGCGGAGCGGCTGGCCCCGTGAGCCATGGCCGCTGAGCCTGCGCGTCCGGAGCCTGTGCTCCGCAACGGGAGAGGCCACAACAGTGAGAGGCCCGCATACTGCAAAAAAAAAAAAAAAAAAAAAAAAAATAGGGAGATTATCCTGAATTACCTGGGTGGACCCGGTGCCATTACAAGGGTCTTTAAATGTGGAAGCAGGAGGCAGAGTCCGAGTCAGGGTGGTGTGAGGTGAGAAAGATTCTACTGGCCGTGGCTGGATTTGAAGATGTAAAGTGGGAGCAAGCCAAGGAATGCAGGCAGCCTCTAGAAGCTGGAAAAGACAAGAAAACAGATTCTCCTCTAGAGATTCCAGAAAGGACTGCACCCTTGCTGACACTTTGATTTTAGCCCAGTTAAACTCATTTCAGTCTTCTGACCTCCCAAAATGTAAGATAATAAATTTGTGTTGTTTTAAGCCATTAAGTTTGTGGTAATTTATTACAGCAGCCATATAAAACTAGTACACATAGACTCAACAGATTTCCCTCACCAAATCTGATTGGGCAGTTGGCACTGTTGAGTGCCCCAGCTGCCAGCAGCAAAGACCAAGCTGAGTCCCCTGTATGGCACTATTCCCTGGGGCAACAGTTCTCAAAGTGTGGACCAGGAAGCCCTGGGGGTCCCCAAGACTCTTCCAGGGGTTCTATGAGGTCAAATCTACCTTGTTAATACTAAGACAGTATTTGCCTTTTTCACTGTTATTCTTTCATGCGTGTACAGTGGAATTTTCCAGAGGCTACACGACGTGTATACAACAGACTGAATGCTGAAGCAGATCTGAGAATCTAGCTCTCTTTTATTAAGCCAGACTCTAAACAGATTTGCAAACATGTCAAATAATGCCACTCTTCTGACAATTTTTGTTTTGAAAGTTGTTTTTCATTAAAATATTTTATTTACGTTGCTATGTAATGGGTTTATTCATTTTAAATAGTTTAAAGCTTTAATTTCTAATCCAGTAAAATAGATATAAACCGTATAAACAAAAGCCCTTTGCAATTTTTAAGAGTATAGTTTTTCAATAATTTTGAAGAGTGTAAAGGGATCCTGAGACCTAAAAAATCTGAGAGCCACTACCCTAGGGGGACCAGCTACTTACCTAATGGTAGGTTGATTGTCCCCTTCCTTCGTAAGGGATCTATGACCTCATGGTAATGAATATGGATTCTTGCTCCGGACTTGGCTTCCCTGCCTGCAGTGCTTCTGCCAGCCTCATCATTTTTGGACTTGCTTATTCATCACTATGCTATCCCACACATTGCCTATTTTCATTTTATGGTGAAGGGCGCATAGCAATGGTCTCACCCATGGAATGCACTGGACGCACACTGTGCCCCATCGCTCAAAAGCAGCTGACTGGATAGAGAAATCTTCAGCTCCAGCTGGGAGACAGCAACCTTCAAGGTTAGGTTATTGACGTGTAGGACGCAGTATAAAATCAGCAGCTCCACCTCTCTCACAGCCAGAATGCAGAGGCCCAGGGACCAAGGGGTGGAAGTGAAGGTGGCTCCTCTCACTATTATTCCAATTAACCTCCTGGAGGAATTTTTGCTGTCCATCGTTCAACTTTGTGTTCAGTGGGTCTGGAGTCCTTAGTGTCCAAGGGAGGAATACTTTCTCCAGGCAACACAGATGTGGTTCCTTGAAATTGGAAGTAGAGTCTTCCTTCCGGTCATTTTGAGCTCTGTATGTTGCTTAACTAAAAGGCAGAGTGGGCATCAACTGTACCAGACAGAGTGATGAATCTGGAAAATGGAAGGCGGGCAGGAAGGCCACGTCTGGAATCCAGAGGATTCACTGGGTACCTCTCAGATCTCCCATGTCTAATAACAACAGTGGGAAACAGCAACCCAATAGACCAAAGACCAATAAGAACCTGAATCGCATAGGAATAAAGACTTAGAACACACACACACACACCTGGTAAAGAACCAGATTAGCCAAAGTGCTGGCAGCTGGAGAGAGGAGCATGGAAGGGGTGGAAGAAGGCGTGACTGCTATAAATATATTTATGTTGTGATCAGCGTGACCTTGTGACCAGCTACAGAAGCGGGGCTGGAGCAGGTTTCTGCTGGAGCGATGTTTACCTTACATGTTTACTACATGTTTACATTACATTATCCCCCCTCTGCTGTCTGATTGAAAGAGCCTTGATGACGACTAAGTTAGGCTCCAGGTAAGTGTGACTGAAGGATGACAAGGATATGGTGGCTGATGAGACTGTTTTTTCCCTGTTAGGGATGAGCTTTCTTTACCCCTTAATTTTTTTTAAGTATTGAGGTGAAATTCACATAACATAAAACAAGCCTTTTTTTTTTTTTTTTTTTTTTTTTTTTGCGGTACTAGGGCCTCTCACTGTTGTGGCCTCTCCCGTTGCAGAGCACAGGCTCCGGACGCGCAGGCTCAGCGGCCGTGGCTCACGGGCCCAGCCGCTCCGCGGCATGTGGGATCCTCCCGGACCGGGGCACGAACCTGTATCCCCTGCATCGGCAGGCGGACTCTCAACCACGGCGCCACCAGGGAAGCCCGAAACAAGCCATTTTAAAATGAACAATCAGTGGCATTTGTGCAACCATCACCATGATCTATTTTCAAAACTCTTTCATTACCCCAAACAAATTCTGTACCCATTAAGCAATAGGAATATGAGTTTAACAAGGACAAGAGTGAATGGTGGGGGAGGAGGGGGGGGTAAGGAATTGCTCTGCTTGGATACCCTGTCTCCCCTCTAAATCCACTCTCCCCTTGTTCCATTCCTGGAAGGCTGACCTCTGTGGACTACACTCAGTGAAGTCACTCAGGTGCCTCCGCTTTTGGCTTGCAGATGGGTCTGACCAAGGGGAGGCACCAGCAGGATCAACGTCAGAATATTTGTCCCCTGGCTCCGTCTGGCAGAGGCTGTGTTCTGCTCCCCATGGCTGCAGCCCCAGCAGGGCATTCCCCCCGCCCCGCCCCCATAGTAACAACTCCCTCCTTTTGCTCTTCAGGTCTAGGAGTTGTAACGGCTTCCTGTAATGTGAACTCCCTGGGTCCCACCCCTGGTAGGTTCCCTTAACCCTGCCCCTACCTCTGTAAAGACTTCCTTAGTTGAAGGCTCTTCAGTAACCCTTTGAGTGTACCATCCGTTTCTACCTGGGACACTGATACAAAAATGGATGGTGTGGTCCCTCCATATGGTCCTTTTGGCATGGACCACTTCAGATTTTATGGATCAAACCAGCTCTGTTCACAGGTCCCAGTCTGGGCAAAGGAGATGCTTTCCTCCACAAAGCAGGTTCCAAGGGTGCCGGGGGTGTGTACCAAGGCCTCACTGCCCTCTGGCGGTCAGCTCCTGAAAATGTACCTCAGATACCCAACCTCAGCTGAACTCAGCCCACGGGGCACTGGTGCTGAGCCCATTTCACTCCTGAGCACGTCTCACCCAGGGGTTATTGTCCCCACTTTACAGCGGAGAGCCTCTCCATTGCCCTTAGTATAAACCAAAATCTCGACCATGGGCTGCAAGGTCCCATCTTTGCCTCCCCTCCTGTCACTCTGATCCAGCCACATCAGCCTTTCCTCAGATCCTAGGGTGTTCCCACATGCAGCTCCCAGTTAGAACATTCGGGCACTCTCTGAAACCTTCATCTGGTTAACCTCAGCTCATCCTGTAGTTCTATCCATCACTTAGGAAAGTCCTCCTCGTCACCCCTTCCTCCCCTCACTGTCACACACACACACACACACACACACACACACACACGCACACACACACGGGTTTTCCTGGCAGTACTGATTAATGTTGCTCTTCCCCAGAGGCTGAAGGAACCTGAAGGCAGGGAGCATCTTGCTTTGCTCACAGCTGTATTCCTGGTGCTGGACCCACAGTAATAACCACACCAGCCCGACATGGATTAAGTGTTTCTCTGTGCCAGCCATTGAGCCAAGTCCTTCGGGGCTCTGGGCCACCCTCCTCCCACAAGTCCCTGGTCCCCAGGGAGCAGCCCTCGACTCTATCAAAAACTCACACGAATTTATTAGAATATGAAAAAGATTCGGTTTCTTCTGTACAGGCGGCAGAGCGGCAGCAGCTGTGGTGGCTTTGAACATGGTTGTCAACGTCACCCTTGCATGGTGACTCCTGCCCAAAACAGCACTTACATGGAGAGGAGGGGGGACAGGTGAGCACCCACTGCCCAGTCCATTGGGAAGGGGGACGCTCTGACTATTGCACAATCCTGGGGAAAGGAGTACCCTTGGGAGAAGGACAGACACCAGTAGGCCTGGGCCTGGCCCATGGTGGCAGTGGGAGTAGAAGTGTGTGCCTGTGAGCAAAGGCCTCTGGGGGCCCAGGACTCAGCCCACCCACCAGCCCTGGCCGGTGGGAGATGCTCAGGGGAGGCCCCTCCCCTGAGGACGGGGCTCCACAGCAAGCTGGGTGCAGTGCTTACAAGAGAGGTTCCAGGGGCCAATGGGGGAGGGGAGAGGGATGAGAGAAAGAATAGGCCAGCGGGAACTGAGGGTCAGGCCCAAGAGAAAGAAGGTGCCAGGAGGCCCGGCATCTGTTAGAGAAAATCATGATTAGGGTGTGTATGTGAGCGGGTGAGGTCATTTCTGAAATCAGAGCCCTGGGGACAGAGGGCTGTTTTGGGGGACAGTGTTGGGCAGACAGGCACAGATGAGGATGGGTAATGCTCCAGAGTAGGATGGCTGGAGCTCTGTTCAGCTAGAGGTTTTCAAAAATGTTTTAAAAACAGGAATGCCCTCTGTGCAAATAGAATCATACATGGAAGTGTGAACAAACAAAACAGATAAAAAGGCAGCACTTTCTAGTGCCCCTGACAGTGGCCCCTGAAGGCCCAGTGGTCCCCGCTGGAGCACAGTTTGGAGAGCTGAGTCATATCATCGTCCAAAGCGCCCCAGCTCCACACAGAGCTCAGAGATGCCCTCAGCCTGCAGCTCTGAGTAAGGACAGGTCAGGTGGCTGGCCAGGGTGACAGAGCTGGCAGGAGGAGGGTGGGACGGCCATGGGTCACTGATCCCTCCCCCAGTCAGATGCCTGGTCCCCTAGTCTTAACGCTGTTAATGGAGGGCCCGGCCTAGGCCAACAGAGGCCTCGGCTCCTTCCCTTTCCAGGAGGGACCAAGGCTGAGCCAGAGGCTCTTTGGTTAGAAACTAAGATTGACTTCGATGAGGAGGGTGACAGATTGGGAGGGGGCCCTCCGAGGTCTGGGAAACTCAGAGGCCCTGGTCTGGGTATGGGAGAGAGCTTGGATTAGGAAGGGCAGGGTTTGCCTCAGCCCAGCAGGTCTGCCAAAGGACTGGGAAGGCAGTTCTGCTGGGAGGGAGGGCGCTTCCCAGGAGGCAGGGGGAGCCGTGCTGCGGTGGGGGCTGTGGGCCCAGCTGCCATGCGACAGGGGGAGGGGCAGGGCCAATCCAGGTCGGGAAGGACGAGGGGAGCCCCGCCAGCAGACCCCTGCTCTGGTGGGAGAGTCTGTGGTGGGACGAGCACCGCCCGCTGGCCCCAGTGCTACTGGCCCTTGGGGATGAAAGGCTCTCCCTCCCCAGGCTCAGGATGGGGGCCTGGGTCACTGAGGCAGCGCTGTAACCTCTGGGAGCTGGGGCTGTCACTTGGCGCAGGGGTGAAGACGTCGTCGGTGCCTGGGGACGAGGGCTCCTTGGTCCGCATCATGATGCCCCTGTCGTTGTCCTCATGGTCCTCCTCGGGCACCCTTCCTGGATCCCGGCTCAGCCCCAAGACCTTGCCCTTCAGCTCCTCGTTCACCAGGTCCACAGACTCGGGCGACTGTGGGGAGGCTGGGTCGATGGTGATCACAGGCAAGTCGGCCTTTGGCTCATAGGCCAGCGGGTCTGGGGACAGAGAGCCAGGCACAAGCTGGCTTCTGCCCCTGAGCCCTGCCCAGCGTGCGCCCCACCTCAGCCCGTGCCAGCGACTCCTACAGAACCTCAGCAATCCTGGAGCGCTTCAAGTCACTCCACAGGGGCCTTTCCAAGCCCCTGTCAACACAGCAGATTGCTTTTCTTCCCCTCGGACTGGGGTCTGAGAGGTAGGACTGTGCTCCCCTCCTCAGCCCTGGGGCTCCCGTAGGAGCCCCTCCTCAGACCAAGAATTCAGGTTCCGTCCTGAGTCACCGGGTCCTGGAAGGCCTGCCCTTGTTTTCCCCACATGCTGGTGACCCCAACGGTGCAGCCGCCTCCGGCCTCCCTGCCAGGCACCCAGCTCCTCGGCATGAGCCCCACGTGGAGCGCTCGGTCCCTGGGGAGGACAGCAGGGCCACTCTTCTGCCCCCTTTGGTGAACCCCCAAATCTACCCAATGTAGGAGGAGCTTGGGAGGAGGTCAGGGAGGGAGCAGCCCGTCCTCCCCGCGGGCTCTCTGACGCCCGTTCCTGTTGGAGCCTCATCCTCGAGATGGTGGCACTGTGTGCCCAGCCTTGAGGCCCCTCGCCCAGCACCCTACACCCTGCCTTACCTGAGCCAATGCGGGCCCGCGACATGGTGGGCGAGTCCAGCTTGTGGGCTGGCACCGTCAGGTAGTTGTTGATCTGATAGAGGAAGAGCAGACAGGGGTGAGCATGGGCGGCCCCTCTGGACGGCACCCAAGGCCAGTGGCCACACCCTCCTTTGGTGTGTCTGGGGTGCCGCTCCCTGTCTTCCCGGGCCAGTGCTAGGTCCTGAGGGCTCGGCCCAGCCTCTTGTCAAGCTCTGCAACCTCCGGGGTGGCCTTGAACACCCCCCTCGCTGCCCCACCTCTCCCACGGTGACACCTGCCCAGACTCTAGCTCCAGCCCACACCTACCCCTGAGGTACAGACCCAGAGAGTCAACTCAGGAGTGTCACCTGGGCCCTGGATGGCCCCCAGGTATCTCAGTGCAACACGCTGAAACTGAACTCAGCTTCTTATCTTCCTTCAAAAGCTGTTCCTTCCTTGGTGGACCCTCTCTCAGCCACCACTCCCGACTACCCCAATGGAAGGCTAGACGTGACCCCTGACTCCTTTTCCTCTTCCCTCAGTCCCACCTCAGTCTGGTGACCAAGTCTTGCTGCTTCCACCTCCTAAATGTCCCTCGAATCTACCTGCTCCTTTCCTCCCCCTGCCACTGCCCTAAGCCGGGCCACCCCCACTGCTCCCCATGTCGTTCCCTTGCTTAGAACCCTCCTTCATGACTCTCCACGCCCTTGGAATACAGCTCAAACCCTTACACCATTAACAAGCTTCCTGGAAAGCTGAGCCCCCTTAGTCTGTGGTCAGGAACTTATGCACAGCTGCTTCCTTCCGCCTGGACCTCCCTCTGCCACACTCCCTCCCCTGTGGCTCTTATTCCTAAGCATACCCTGACCACTTCCTTGTTCAAGGTGCTCAGGGCCCCTTGCACTTCCTGTCCTGCACGGGCTACTGCATGAGAAGCTCCGTAAGGGAGGGACTGGGCCAATTCACCACCGGATTCACAGAGGATACTTTGCTGCTTGGCACTTAGGAACCGCTCCACAAATGCTTCCTGAACAAATGAATGAAGGCGTGTGTGCCTTGCTTTGTGATTCTGGACAGGTCACTTTCCCCTGAGCCTTAGTTTTCTCACTAGAAAATGAGGGGTTAGAGCACAGGGACAGACTCTTCTAGCTCTGATGCCTGAGGACACAATGGGGAAGGGGGCCTCTTTGCTGCTCTGAGTGGGGAAGGGGGAGAGAAGGCAGCTTTCTGGAACCCGCCCTGGGGCTCAGTCTTTGAAACAAGTGGAGGAGTCCAAAAAATCAGATCCGAGTGGCTCTATCTCCAAAAGGGCCTGGTGGTGGCGGTGCAGGAAGAGGAAGAACCCAGGCTCCCGGAGAAAGGTGGGAGCCAGCTCCAGTCCCAGACACACCTTCTGCTCCAGCTGCCGGGCCTTCTGTCTCTGGAGCAGCATCTGGTTCCAGGCCTCCTCGTAGGGGTCTGCCACCAGCGTGTGTCTGTTGTAGGACCGCAGCTGTGGGAGGAACAGTTGTCAGGCAGGGCAGGCCCCAGAAGCCGGGCCTGGAGGGGCTGGGCGGCTCTGGGCGTGTGGCGCGGGGCTGGGGCAGGGAGCGGGCGGAGGGGCTCCTCTGCTGTAGGGGGGCCGGGTGGGGAGCAGTTCCTCACCCGCTGCCTGGTCTTCTGCAAGTTATTCCTCAGGATCTTGCGGATCTCCTCTTCCTTGTCCTTGGACAGTGCTGGCAGGATGCGCTCGGCAGGCAGGGACTTGGGGTGGATGTTCCTGGGATAACGGGGCACAGATGAGAAAACTCCTGGGACCCTGGGGCCTGCTGGGCTGGGCCAGAAGGGTCCTCCGAGGATGGCCGGGGTGGGGGGTGGGCTAAGCCTCAGGTCCTCAGTGTGGCCCTGCAGCTCTCCCGCCCACCCCAGTAGGATGCCCCAGGGGGCCTGCTCCAGGTGGGTGTCGAGGGGTCAGTGTGCCTGCAGAGGCTGCCAGGGTTGGCCACTAGCACTCACTGCATGGAGACGGTGGAGACGGCAGAGGGGATCTTGCCCATGCCCCCACTTTCCACCAGCTCGATAGCCTGCTTCATCTCCATCTTGTGGTAGAAAGCGATAAGCTGGGGCTCCTTGGAGCGCTCGCCAGCTATCAGACACTTCTTCACATACTTCTTATTAAACCGATTGAGCCTGGTGGGAGGAGGGAGGACATGGATGAAGCCACCTCCTGGGATGGGTTGATGCCCAGGCCCCGGGAGACCCTTACCTGCCCCTCCCCACCCTCCTGCCCACAAGGCCTGCCACCTACTTGTCCTTCCAGTGGTGGTGGCCGTAGTGGCCACAGATGTCCTCGATGCCTGTCAGAAGGTGGTCCAGGAACTGAAACGGGCCCAGGGCCAGGTCAAGCCTTACTACTGGGCTCCTCCCCTACCAAGACTTCTGAATGGGCGCCCCCCTTCCACCCTAGTGCAGCCCTGCTCAGCCCAGCCCTATAGTTCCAGGACCAGCCAGGAGGTGGCACCTATACCTCACTCATCCTGAACCCCAGGGAAACCTCAAGCCCTCTGGCCACTGGGGCCGGGCTGAGACCCCTTCTCTGAACCCACTTGTGCCGATGCCTGGGATAGGTTTCTGCAGAGGCAGAGATTGCATGACGCCCCTTCCTCAAGTTCTCGGCTGCTCATACCACACCTCCCTATTGTGTGACCTGGTGACCTCAGGAGGCTGAAGGACCACCTGGGCACTGGGATGAGGGAGGAGGGGCTGACTGAGGGCATGGACGTGAAGCCTAGCTGCTCCCCAGCTTCCGGAGCCTCCTCCTGCAACACAGGGCCCAGGCCCAGCTTCCAGTACCTGAGTGTGGATCTCCTCGTTGATAGAGCGCTTCGTTTCTTGCTTTTTCTTCACAGCCAGAAGGTCTACCAGGGGCCGAATGGTCATGCCCTGGAGGGCAGGTGGGTGTCAGGCACTGTAGCTCTGCTACTCTGGCAGGGAGGCCACAGAGGTCCCCCACCCCAGGGTCCCTGAGTCTGGGATGCCCTCTGCTCTGAGGTCCCCCATCTCCCAACCTCCCAGCAGCACTTATATAAAGCAGGTCCTTAAGGCCCACTCCTTCCCAAAGACACAGCCAGCGGTTTCACAGCCCATCCAGCCGAGTGACTCATACACAGGCATCTAGCCCAGGTCAGAGGTCAGAGGGCCTGGGTTCAAGCGTGAGCTCCACCACAGATGCGTTCTGTCACCCCGGGGAAGTCAGGCCTGGCTAACAGGGAGGACCACCTCTGCTCTGCCCCCCTTGCAGGACTGACACCCAGGAGGACCTAGTAAGAGCAGCAGCAACTAATTTAACTGCATACTTGCCATGTGCCAGGACCAATTGTGTTTTACTAGGATTAGCACTTCAATACCCACAATGACCCTAAGAGGTAAGCCCATTCATTATCCTCATTTTACAGATGAGAAAACTGAGACTCAAAGAAGTTAAGTAACTTCCTAAGGTCTCATAGAAGTAGTAAAGCTGGATTCAAACTCAGGCAGGGAGGTCCCTACCTCAAAGCTGCTTTCATTAAAAATGGGCTTGGTAGGGCTTCCCTGGTGGTGCAGTGGTTGAGAATCCGCATGCCAATGCAGGGGACACGGGTTCGAGCTCTGGTCTGGGAAGATCCCACATGCCACGGAGCAACTAAGCCCGTGCGACACAACTACTGAGCCTGCACTCTAGAGCCTGCAAGCCACTACTGAAGCCCGTGTGCCTAGAGCCCGTGCTCCGTAACAACAGAAGCCACCACAATGAGAGCCTGCGCACCACAACGAAGAGTAGCCCCCACTAGCTGCAACTAGAGAAAAGCCCACGTGCAGCAACTAAGACCCAATGCAGCTATAAATAAATAAATAAATAAATAAATAAATAAATAAATAAATAAATAAATTTATATTTTTAAAAAAGGGCTTGGTAAACCATTAGCATATACAACTGCAAAGTCAAGGTGATAAAATATTTTTGAAGATGGAAGCAGGGCAAGATGACAAAAGAGGCAGTCCCCTCTCCTTTTAAAGGACAGAAAACAAGTCCAGCCCCAGGAAATTTCCTCTCTACTGTTTTTTCCCAAGAAGGCAATGATGTTTCCCATCTAGGGCCTGGCCAGGATTAGTGTCCAGGAAAGATGGAGGGGATGGTAGAGAAACAGAGGCCCAGACAGGGTGTTTCTCACTTGCCCAAGATCACAGGTCAGATAAGGAAAAGCAATTAACATCATCTCAGGCTGGGCTTCCTTGGGGACTCTGAGGGCAGTGAGGCTCTCAGCTAAGTCTGGGTTGTTTAAATGCACAGAAATCACAGCCAGCAGGCTGGAAGGATTCTTCAGGATCATCCAGTTCAGTCCCCTCACTTCACAGATGGGGATCTGAGACCCAGAGACAGGAGGAGAGTCTTTCCTGGGGTCAGACTGACAACAGCAGAGCTCTGGCTAACTCCAGACCTCCTGCTGGCCAGCTCAGGGACCTTTCCAGTTCCCCATGTTGTGCTATTATTCCCATTTTACAGATGCAGAAACTAAGATCCTAAGACATTAAACCACTTCCTTAAGCCCCTACACTGAGCATCATGGGCCTGCTGACTGGACCCACTCCTCTTAATGCTATCTGGATTCCCAACTAAACTAGGCAGCAGTCTGGTTACTTTACATTCTGATTGGTCACTTTTCAATGACGCATGATCACAACTCTCTCTTTACAATTTAGGACACTGGGGCCCAGAAAGGGGGAGTGGCTTGTCCCTGTGATAACTGCACTAGTTATCAGTGGAGCTGGGACTAGAACCCATGGGCCTCCTCTTGGGTCATGTGCTTCCTCTTTCCTGATAGAGTCAGGGTCCCCAGGCAGGGCTGCTCCACCCTGTCCAGCACCTGCACAAAGACGGTGAAGAAGATGACGGTGATGATGGCCGTGAGGAACAGGTCACACATGGGAAAGTGCTTCTTGTCCAGGAGGTAGCCCAGGGAGAAGGCGATGGCCCCTCGCAGGCCCCCGTAGGCAATGATGAACTGGTCCTTGGGGGTCAGCTTCACGATGCGGAACTTGTTGATGAACCAGGTCAGGCCCAGCACACCTGCCGGGGAGGGGAAGAGAGGGGTCAGGCTGTCCTAGGCCCTCCTGGCTTCCGCAGCAGAGAGACTTCTCTGTCTGGAGGAAGCCTCCACTAGTAAGCCCACCCAGCTCACTCATTTCTCAGGTCCCTCAGCCCAAGATGCTCCAGATCCCTCAATCCAAGAGCTGGGTGGATCTTCAGTTTAAGGGGGTCCCTCAATCTGGATATATTTTAGAGACATTACAGAGGCCTCCAGTGGCTGGAGGTCAGGAGGGGGATGGGAAAAGAGATGGCCACAAGTTGATACCTATTAAATATGATGGGTACATGGATCTACTTTTCTGTGTGTTTGAAATCTTCTGTAATAAAAAGTTATTTAAAAATGCAGAGTTCAGAGTCCAATCTCAACCCACAGAACCAGAATTTCTGCAGGATGAGGCCCAGGATTAAAGGGGTTTTAAGACAGTGCAGCAAGTAAATGCGACGCCCAGACCTAACTGCAGAGAGGAGGTGAGATCCAGAGCGGGGAAGCCATGCAATCACTGAGGTAATGTGTGCCTGGCAGGTGAAGCAGCACCCAAGGGCCTAAGGCCTGGTCCCCGTGTGCACCCCAGGCTGGCAGCAGAGGTTGGGAGGAACTGCAGGCAGCTTTGAAAGTGCTACAGTCCAGACACTCACAGACCTGGCTCTGTGGGCCTCGGTCCCCTCCCCAGACACCGACAGGCTCAGAATCACAGGGCTCCTGAGGCCCCTCCACTGGCACACCATGACTGTCTCCCCAGAGATCACGGATGCACCTCAAGCACGTCCCTCTCCCCTCAAGGGCCCATTATGGCCTCAGCACTGCAGACAGCAAGAGCGGGGAAGCCCAGCCAGGAGCCAACCCAGCCCCTCCACCCAGCGCACTTCTCACACACACACACACACACACACACACACACACACACACAGCACCCACCCCCACCACGCACACACACCTCCCCTGGCTCGGGCCCGGGACCTCACCCAGCACTCGGGCGATGAGGCAGAAGAGCAGGGTGCTGATGACAAAGGTCCAGTTCCAGTGGTGGGAGCCGGCCACGGTGGAGACGCCGAGGAAGATGAAGATGAGGGTCTCGCTGACACTGCTCCACATCTTCAGGAAATACTTGATGGTCGTGTGGGACTTGTGGGAGATGTTGGCCTCCACGTAGGGGCGCATCACCACTCCCGAGGCAATGAGTCTGGGGTCAGGGAAGTGCGGGGTTAGGGGTTCAGAGTCGAGCTGTACCCTCCCAAAGCGCCTCCACTGCCAGGGAGGCAGACAGGTGCCCGTCTCCTGAGCTCCCCTTACGAGTCAGACGCCCTGTTCTCACTCAATCCTCTCACCCAACCCTGTAGACACAGGCATATTCTTGTGTTTTCTAGACGAGAGATCTGAGACTTGTAGAAATAAAGTCGCCTGCCCACGGCCACACGGCCAGCGAGTGGCAGAGCTGAGATGCAAACAAAGGGCTGCCCAACTCCTAGGCCTGTGCCTTCTCCCCGAGGCCATGCTGCCGCTCCACCTTTCAGAAGTCAAGTCTGAGGCCTCAGGTTTATCCCCCCCGAGTGTGGGGTCCCTTTAACCTGTGGGGGTCCCCACGGGGAGCTCTCTTCCGAGCAGCAGCCCAAGCCCTCCCAGCCTGGTGCCCACCCCTGGGCCCCATTCCTGCTGGCCCAGCCTCCTCGTGGTCACCCCCAGTGCCCCAATCCGGCCCCGCCTCTACACTTCCAATGGTCTCCCCTACTCTGAGCACCTTTGCACCTCACTGCCTCTCCACACTCCCCCGGCTTCAAGACCCATCTGGGGCCTCAGGACCTCCAGGACCGTCACTTCAAGGGAAGCCTGGAGCCTCCTTGCTGGGGCTGCTGAGGGCAGCAGCAAGCGTGAGTGACTGCGTCCGGCTACCACCAAGGGGTTCCCTTTGCGACAAATGAAGGGAAGAAATAGCTGGGCTGAGACCTTCCAGAACCTTAAACTCAGTGCTTCAGGGGAAGCCCTGGGACCTGGAGTCTGGATCTGGGGGCTGGCCGCTGGGTAGCTCCCTTTGACCCTACAAGCCTGGGGAATCTGAGTTGGCAGCCCCCCATGCCACGCCCAGACTCACGCCATGATGCCCGACAGGTGGAAGAGCTCGGCTGACAGGTAGGCCATGTAGCTGTAGAGGAAGACGAAGAGCGGCTCGATGACGCGGATGTGGGAGGTGAACCGGGAGGTGAAGGCTGCGATGACCCCGTAGACCACGCCCACAAACACCCCGCCCAGGGACACCACGAAGAAGCTCAGGAAGCCGAGGACAATGTCCACGATGCCCACGCGGTCGTAGTTGGCAAACTCCTCAAAGAGGTGATACAGGACCTAGGAAGAGTGTGCAGGCGGGTCGGCAGGATGCCCCACGGCTCCCGGGGGTCCACCCAGGGTGATCCTATCCCCTCCGCTGACCACGGCCATGTGGTAGCAGAGAAACCCTAGCACCAAGCAGGTGCCAAAACCACCGGTCTCGGGGCCAAAGGGTCTTCGGGCCTGCAACGTGCTGTGCAGGTAAAGAGCACAGCTCTGCAGCCAAACCACCTGGGTTGAAATTCTGGCTCTGCCACTCCCCAGTTGTATACGTGAGGCAAATTACTCTATCTCCCTGTGCTTTAGTTTTCCTGACCAGAAAATAGGGGTAATAGTACCGACTTTACAGGGCTGTGGTGAGATTAAATTAGTCGATGAAGGCAAAGTGCCTATCACAGTATTAGCTGCTACTGCACCAAGTTCGCCTCTCATATCCTTGCCTGGATTTCGGTTTTTCCTTCAGCACAAAGCAGGGGAAGTTCAGGTAATGAACTAGGACAGGACTTAACCGCTGAAGTTTTCTGAAAATATACATGGCCAGGCCATACATACCCGACTTGGACTGTGTGGAAGTGGGGCCCAGAAATCTCTGCTCAACAAGTGGTTGCAATGAACCACCAAGTTCAGGCACTGTGGGACTAGAGGCTCTCCATGGCTTCCCCACCTCCGGGCGGGGGAAATAAACGGTCATTGTAACACTACCATCAGACTTTAAGTGGCACTTCATACACTGTAAAGCCCTTTGATTATGGTCATCCTGCTCAACACACTACAGCCTGAAGACGTAGGCAGGCTAAGGATGCTTGTTCCCTTGCTAAACTTAGGGGCTCAGAGTAGTGAAGCGACTTGCCAGACGGCCCCCAGCCCAGGAGCAGCAGAACTGGGCCTAGAGCTTGTTCCCTGACAGCAGTGGATGGGGCCTCCCTGGGGATTCAGCTTGGAGGTTCTGCCCCCTCTTAGGTGCTGGCTGCTTGGCCTGCTCCTAAACAGCTCTACCTAGAAACCAGCTGGGGAGTGTCCAGGCCCAGGGGATGCTGAGGGAGTGGGGAAGAGGACCTGAGGGTCCCTGAGACAGAACCCTCCAAAGCCCCCAGTACCTGGGCCGCACCTGGAAGCAGGGCACCTTTGCTCCAGGGCAAAGGCCTGAGGCCACTCAGCTTGGGGCAGCCTTCAGCTCTACTGTCTGGAAAATGGGGCACTCACACCCATGCCCAGAGCTCTAGAAAGGGCCTGACTGGGGCTAGACAGGAAGGGGAGATGCCAAACACCGGCCCCAGTCCCCGGGGCTGCCAGGACACAGCCGTCCGGGAGACAGGGCAGGGCTCCGGTGACGGACAGCAGTGCATTCTCAGCCCTGGGCTACCTAAACTTACTCCTGGCCTGAGGAAATTCATGGGTCCCTAAAGTGCACCACCTGGGCCAGTGGGGCAGGTATAGAGGGCAAGGTCCTCCTTTCTGGCCTGGTACCACTGTCCCTGGGACTAGAGAAGCAGAGTAGCATACTGGTAAGCGTTTGGACTCTGGACTCAGACTGTGTAGATGTGAATCCCAGTGACATCATTTATCAGCTAATATGACCTTGGGCGAGTTCCTTAATCTCTCAGTGCCTCAGTTTCCTCACCTGGAAAACTGGGGGAAATTACCATGCTAAGCTCACGGAGTTTCTGTGCAGGTTAGATGAGACAATACATATTCCGACAGGAAGCACTCAGTGAACACCAGCGATCACCACCAACGCTGCCACCGTCCTGGGGAGGTGTGGCCGTGGCCCAAGGTGGCTGCACTGAGGTATCCACTCTTGTAACCACGCCCTGCTGCTCCCCAGTAGTGCCAACCTGAACCCCAACACCCAGATCCTCTGGGGAGGGCTTCGTCTCTGGCACTGACTGATTTTGCAGACATCAGTGAGTGTGACTCCTGTCAGAACCCCGGGAGGATGACAGGCTAAGCACTGCAATCCCTGTTACAGATGGGGCAACAGGCTGGTCTGGTAACCCTGGGCAAGAAGAGACAGGACAGACACCAGCCTGCTCAGGTCAGGCTGCTGCTCCACCAGCCTCACAAGGAGCTGACGAGGGCGGCAGGGAAGGAAGAGGGAGAGGAAGCCCAGGCTGTCTGCAGCCGACCACCACCGTCTGTCACTTCTTTCAGGTGCGGCTTCCTGAGGGGCTGGCGGGGAAGTGGGAGTGTGTGTGCGAGCGTGCACGCATGTCCTTGTGTTTTCCTGTGCGGGCAGCTGCTCTCTGAGGGCTCCAGCTAGGAGGGGGGTGTAGGCGTTTTCACAACACAACGTGAGTGTGCACATACACGTATCTGTTTCCTGAGGAAGCCGACGGGGAGGAAGGGTGTGTGCAAACATATACGGCCTTGCCACATGCAGACCCTGCATTAGGGGGTGTCTGTCCTTGTTAGACCTGGAAGGAAAGCACTAACTACTCTGCCACTTTGCAGCTGTCAAAGGTGAGGCCCAGAGAGGTACAGTCGCTTGCCTAAGCTCACACAGTAAGGAAGTGGCCAACCCAAACCAACCCACTTTACTTGTCACTTTCTGGAGGTTTTAGAGGCAAGGTCCCCTTCTACAATTGCTGCCCCCGAACTCTGCACAAATTAAACTCTAACTTAAAACACAGCTAACATGAAAGCCGAAACGCCCCTCAGAGACTAAATGGTCTATGAAGGGTTAACTGAGGCACAAAGAGGATAAGTAATCTAACAAGGTCACACCACAATCCATCAGGGTCAGAGCATATGACCTGGTAAGGCCAAGAGCTCAGGCCCTGGAGTCAGACAGACCTGGCTTCTAATTTTGGTTCTATCATATTCTAGCGAGTTATCTAACTTCTTTGAGCCTGATTCCTCCTTTGTAAAGTCAGAATAATAAGCACCTCCTAAGGTGGTCATGAGGATGAAAGGAGATAATCCGTGGCCAGTGCCCATCATGATGTCTGCACACAGCAAGCAGGAATGGACATTTGCTATCTTATTACTACCATTAGCGGGTGGATGTGGGATTCACTCTGGACCTGAATTCGGATCTGCGTCTTGTGTGCACGTGGGTGTGGTCCCTGCCCCCTCACCACAGTGACGGCATCATTGAGCAGGGACTCCCCGAAGACAAGGATGTGCAGCAGCTCATTGATGTGAATCTCCTCGAAGACGGCCAGCACGGCCACGGGGTCCACGGCTGAAATGATGCTGCCGAAGAGCAGGTTTTCCAGGAGGCCGATGTTGTTGATCTGCTCGCCGCCCACCAGGCACACGGCGTACATGAGGCCGCCCAGGAAGAAGGCATTCCACAGCGTGCCCACCACAGCGAAGATCAGGATGGTGCCCAGGTTCTCTGTGAACTGCCGCAGCGGCAGGAAGTAGCCCGCATCCAGGATGATAGGGGGCAGCAGGAAGAGGAAGAAGACGTCTGACTGCAGGAAGGGGGGCGTCTCGCCCACGCCCTTGATCAGGCCCCCCACCAGCAGCCCCACCACGATCAGCAGGCAGCTCTCTGGGACAATGCTCGAGATGGTGGGGATCACGTGGAAACCTGCAGAGGGAGAGAGAATGGGAGGCGTGGGCTTGCGGGGATCGAGGAGAACAGAAGGCTGGGGGTGGGGGTGGGGACGAGGAGGGGAGCTGGTGAGAGGGGCACAGGCTTGGCTTCAGAAGGCCGCTTCGTTAACTTCCTGAGCCTCAGCTTCCTCGCCTGTAAAACAGAGCTGATGATACCAGCCTCAGAGGGTTGCTGTATAAACTAAGTGATGATGCTGTTAAAGTGCTTTTTGCAAAGGATATACAGATGCTATCTCTGTCACTGTCATAAAGTAGTAGAAAGAAGCAGCTCTGTATGCCTCCAGAAAGCGGAAATTATACACTGATTACTGAGGCTCCAAGTACCTCCAAGTTCCCTGACCACCCTGTCTGCCCAGGTCAGTGTAGGAGTTCTTTTCTGGTGCCTTCTCCTCTCACAACTTCTATCTGCAATCCTAAGGGCATTACCTACACCTGAACCCAAGTCACTTTCCAGGCACAAGTTCAGGGAGACAGATGTGAGCTCAAGACCAGGCCTAACAATCCAACAACTCTGTCTGAGCGAAGACAGCCAGTTCCTCATCATGGAGGTATTTAAGCAAAAGGCAGACAATGGTTGGTGGGGAAGTGACACAGGAGATAGGAAGAAGCACAGAGGAGTCAAAGAGTATCAGTGCAGGGAGGAGCCTGGGGAATCATACCGCCGGGGGCCTGCAAACGTGCAGAACGCACGCAGCAACTTCCAATCCCAGACTCGCATGCTTTCCTGCTGAGCCCAGAGAGCTGCTCAGGAAGCCGACAGCAATACATCATTTTTGCATGTGAGACAAAACCTGTTTGCCACCCTGTTTCTAGCCCAATTCCACCCACTTTAAAGACAGGGCAACTGAAGCTCAGAAAGGGGAAGGGACTTGCCCAAGGTCACAGGGCAAATCAGTAGCAGAACCAGGACAGAACCCAGGTCTGACTCAGAAGCTCCCATCAAATTCCACAGTTCTTTAAGTAAACCTCTCCTTCCTCCCCATTAAGGCATGAAATGCCCCTCTGCTTGAGACCCATCAACTATCTCCCCAAGCCAGGTCCTGACCAGCAGTAGCAGCAGGCCACTCTCTGCAGCGGGCCCCTTTGGTTCCAAACCCAGAGCTGGGAGGTAGCAAAAATCCTTCAGAGAGGGCACCTCTCAATGCTATGGGTTTGGCTATGGGTTTTTGGTTTGTTTGGGGTGAGGAGGTGGGTGGAGAAGACCTGGGCATCTAGCTGCACATCGTGCACATAACCCCCAAGGTCCTCTTGGTTAAGAGGGTCTGCTTGACACTTTGCTCAAGGTGAAAGCTCTTGCTCTCCTCCCCTCCTTAGCCTGTAAGCTCTGTGCAGGCAGATTCCATATCTGTTTATGATTATATCTCCAGGGCTGGGGACACAGTAGGCACTCAACAAGTATCTACTGATCTGAAAATGCAAAGGGCTTGGCCAGGGCCCACATGATTCCCGATAACCTGTTTGGCCAGGTCTCTGCTCTCTTCATCCCTGAGATCCTTGGGAAGGAAGAGGAACGTCCCTCCCCACGCCCAAAGCCCTCCTGCTCTCAGGTACTGATCTGGGTGGTGCCAGTACAGCTACAATTCAAGACTCAGTACACTATCTGGCCCAGAACCTTGTCACAGCGCCAAGCACCCAGGAGATACTCAAAACATGTTGGAAAAAACGCATCACCATCCTAGGCCAGGAGACTTGAAAACAGACCTGACCAAAAGTCACCTCTTAGCTAAAAAGGCGCCCCCCCTGCCGTCCCCTGTCTTTGAGCACCCTTCAGTAACCCTCAGTGTTCACCCGGCTGGTACACTGGGAAGGGTAGGTCAGGTTGAGTCGGAGTCTCCCTTGATCACTTGCTAAAAGGTTAAAGTCCAAACTTTCAGCACTGCCTCCATCATCTGGTCTTGTTCATGCCCCATGCTCCCCGCTCCCCACTGTCAATTTTTTTTTTTTTTTTTTTTGGCCACGCTGTGCAGCTTGCGGGATCTTAGTTCCCTGACCAGGGATCGAACCTGGGCCCACAGCAGTGAAAGCACCGAGTCCTAACCACTGGACTGCCAGGGAAGTCCCCCCACTGTTTATTCTTATGTTTCAACCTTGACAAATTCCTTGCAAATGAGCTACATCCTCTTTTGCCTGCAGAACTTTGCATAGTCTAGTTTGCCTCTCCAGAACACCATTCCTGTACCTCTACCCCCCCACCACGTGTGGCTGACACCATATCCTTGGGGAGACAGGATGTGAGTTTGGGGAAGCCAAACCCAGCCAGCTGGCCTCCATACCCCTCCCCCCCCCCCCCGGGAGCTGGGCACCAACGGCTGCCTCAAGAGGAGGCAGAGTCTAAAGAGCCAGCCCAGGGCGGGTGGAGGACAGCTTCCACCTCCACCCAGCATGTTAGGCTTTGAAACTGTCTCACCGCCCTCTCTGCCATCAACCAATCCACAGAGCTTTCCTGGCCCCAGGAAGTGCCAGGCAGTGCACGGAGACCCAGAGACAAATAAGCCACAGCCCCTGGGTGGGGGTGGGGGGTTGGGTGTGTGTGTGTGTGTGTGTGTATTTGTGTGAAACAAGCCAAGAACAATAACATAAAGAATGTTCTTTACTCCTAAAGGTGCATCAGGAGCCAGGCCCTGAGCAGGGAGCATGGCACATGTCACCTCTTTAGTCCTCACAACAGCCCTGTGGGATAGGTATTGTCCCCATTTTGCAGAAGAGAAAGCTGGGGCTCTGGCAAAATTCAGTAGCCTCCCCAGAGTCTAATGGAGGAGTTTGACTCTAGCTCAGAGCATCTTACTTTCTTCAAATAAGCCAGCCCCCAGGGTACCTGGGGCTGGAGCCCTGCTCCCGGAGCAGATCCTCCCAGGTCTTCCTGTGTTGGCCCTGCCTCTCAGGGAGCAGAAGGAACTCCGGCCCCGGCCCCGAAGGCAAGGGAATGGGGTGGGGGGTGGGGCGGGTGGGGGGGCAGGCCCAAGCTGGGGAGGAAGGTCTGGGATCGCAGCTTCAGGGGGAGGGGGTAGATTCTGTCATCAGCACGGTGGAAGGGGGCCTGAGGGCCTGTTCTGGGGTGTCCCTCTCCCAAGGTCCTGACTCCACCCTGTGGAGTCCCCAACCTGTACCCCTGAAGAGTCCCCTCAAAGTGCAGGAAGCTTGCTGACACTGAGTGAGGTGAAAGGGGGACAGTTGGGTTCCTGGTCCCCTCACAAAGGCCCAGCACTGAGGCAAGACCCCAAGATGCCAAGAAATGAGGCAAAACTTCCAAGGCTCGAACTTGTGGCAGTGGTGGTGTCACCATGATGGAATCGGGGGTGGGGCAGAGGCAATTAGAATCAGATCCAGCTCCGTGAGAGGTGAAACAGACCTTGGAGATCATCCAAATCCCCCATTACACAGTTGGGGAAACTGAGACTCAAAGAGAAGCGGTGACCTGTCAGTGGTCACGACCAGTCCCACCACGAGAACCTGTGAAGCTCCAAGTCCAGTGATCGCTCAAGCCACACGGCCTCCTTCAGGAGCACCCAGGCCTCCCAGAGCAAGGACAGGAGGAGAAGGTGTGGAATTCAACATCTCCGCCATGGGGCAAACCTGCAGACACAGGTTGGGGCTGGCCTCCCTTTGATGTGAAGAGGCTGGGGGAGGGGAGAGGTGTTTCTCACTCTGTCTCTTGTAGGTGGCAGTTGGGCAAGTGGGGGCACTGTGGGAACACACACACGCGCACATACATACATACTCACACACACTCTCTCTCTGACACACACACTCGCTTTCTTACACACACACATGCACACAATCATCCATACTCTTGCTCTCTCTGACACACATACTCTGACAAACACACACTCACCCACCCTCTTCTCCTTCTTACACAGACACACGCACATACTCTCTGACAGACACACGTAAACGGAACAGGCACTGGACTAAACGTCAGATTGATGAGGGGCTCCTGGTCCTCTGCAGCCTCTCTGCTCCCCACCATGAGAATATTTTATTTACAGCTCCTCAGACTGTCCCCATCTGCTGAGACTGGCACAGTGGAGCAGGCAGGCGAGGCTGTCCCACGTCACCCTTGGTTGCCGGGGTGACCAGACACCCCAGTCCCACTTCCCGAATCTTTCCCCTGCCCTGGCGGTCAGAGGAGAGTGCCGGGAAGAGGAGCCTCCTTGGCCCACCAGGGCCGGGTCACCAGGGACCCAGGGGCACGCGATGGGCTCTGCCGCCGTAGTTCCATGCCTGAGGACTGCTCTGGGGCTGCAACTCGGCCAGGTCCCAAGGGGTTCCTGGTTGCACAACAATTCCATTTCTTTAACTCCCTCTTCAACTGCCCCAGCAACCAGTCTCAACTATAGTAATGAAAGGTAATACCTCCCAAGGAAAGCCTGGCACTCCATAGTTTACAGCAGTGTGCTGACACGTCTAACTTACTTGCACCTCACCAAGCTCTGGGAAGTCACAATTACCATCCCCTCATTTTAGAGATGAGGAAACTGAGGCACAGAAAGGTGAAGCAACTTGCTCGAAGTCAAGCGGCTGGTAACTGATTCAAATCCAGACAGTCTGGCTCCAGTCTGTGTTCTTAGCCACTCCCTACATCATCCCTGGTTCTATGGTTATTTGTTTCTAAGGGGAGCGTCAGAACCCAGGACTGAGGGGCCCCAAAGTGGTTGCCAGGGTGCCAGAGGTGTTTCTTTCCAGGAGCTCTTCTCCAGGGAAGTCGCGCCACTGCTCCTCTTCCACTCTAGAGGCCGAGGAAAGACCTTGGGGAATCTTTCCCATCTTTTAAGCCCGCCGCCTCACTCCCCAGTTAACTCAGCCAGAAGGGGTCAGTCTTCTCCTAAACTCCTAGGGTAGGAGGAGGGAATTGTCAGATTGCTCAGCCCCTGCCTGCCTGGTCTGTATTCAGCTCCGGTCTCCACTGGGGCCGGAGGGTTCTTTGGGGTAGGAGGGACTCTTGATTGTTCTTGAGTCAGATTCCTCTCAGTATTGATTCTTCCCACCATCAACGTCAGCTCTGAGGACCAGGGAGAAAGATAAACCAGATGCAGCTGGCGGCGCCTCAGTAGGTTTGCAGCCAGACCGGCAGAGACGAAGATGTGTGGCACTCGCCACTCTGCCCTTGGTTCCATTCAGGGTGTAGCCACTGACTAGCTTGGTGGTCTTGAGCAAGTTACATCCCCTAACCTCAGTTTCCCCATCTGTGTAAAAGCCTATTTCAGAAGGTTTCTGGAGCACAAGAGGACATAATCAGGGCAAAGAATGCCAAACAATGCTGGCACTCAATGCTAGCAAAAAAGTGGTGACTGCTATTATTATTACAATCTTCAAAACCCAGGTATAACATGAATCACTCTACATTATCATGACCTGCTGGTGCACACTTGTCCATCACTTGGGTGTTGAGCTCCCTAAGGGTAGGAACTTTCTAGAGTCAGCTGGGTCTCCAGCTGCCAGCATAGAGTAGGCATACTAACTATTTGTGAATTGAGATAAAACTGACTTTCAGATGTGAAGTGTGGGAAAAGGGAAGGGGGCTCTGAAATTTCAAGAGTAGGTGATGCTCCCAGAGCAGGACCATCTGAATTGGGCTTTGAAGTTTACCAGAGAGAGAAGCAGGAAAAAAGGCATTCTAGGGTCTGTATTCTTTAAAGACCCCAGCATAAGTACCCTGCACGTAGCAAATGGATGTATGGGTAATGAGTGAATGAAAAACAAGGAAAGAAAAAGACAAATAGGAAGGCTTGACTTCACCAAGCCTTTGCCAATATCCAAATATGAGTGTTGCTGAAAAGATTAAATGAGATGGTGTATGTAAAACACTTAGCACAATACCTGTTACATTTCTCTTTGAGTCTTGGTCTCTCCTCTGTCACTGGGGTGATGACTGACCTGGTCACCCAGTGACCAGGGTGGCTGAGATCATTTATTTAGAGCTCCTGGCCCACAGGAGTCACCCAATGAGCAACAATTTAAAAAAAATGTAAACCAACAGTGCCCACTCAGTAAGACTATATTTGATCATGATCCACTTTAAGATACAATCTCCAGCACAGAGAAGGAGAAAAACACTTACTGGACACTTAGAGTGTCTGATGCAAGGCTTTTACATATCTCCTCTCATTTCATCTCATATCCTGACCCCCATCTGACAGATGAAGAAACTGAGGCTCAGAGAGGTGAAGTGACTTGCCCAAGGCTACCAAGCTGGGAAGTGGCAGAGTCAGAATTAGAACCCAGGTCTCCTAATTGCCAGTTCTTTGTGCCAGGCTGCATCAATGAAAACTAAACCTGTGAGCATCAACAGGAAGAGAATTCAAGTCTGCAATATGCCTCCCCTGCAAAACAGCCAAAAATAAATCTGTTCCAAGTACCTGGAGAAGAACTGTTCCCCATGCTCGTGGAGTCAGTCTCTCTCTGTGCCTTTTCCCATCATTCTTCCAAGTGGTGCCTCTATCTCTTGCCTGTTTCAATCCACATCTCAGGGAGACAGGGTCCCACCCTCTGGGAACATCGAGCCTGGGTGGGAAATTAGCTAATAAGCTAGCTGAGAACACAACAACATACGCTGGGCCACCTGAGGCATGGGGAAAAAAGGACTAGGCCAGGGGGTCAAAACCTGGGTTTGAGGCCCAGCTCTGCCCTTTAGTAACCAGGAGGCTTGGGCAAATCATTACACCACAGACGACCTCAGTTTCCTCAGGTGTAGACAAGTGAAAATCAAGGGACTGGATACAGAAGCACCTGTACATTGTGACGTGGCAGACAAACTTCAGAGATGATTGATAAAGGAGAGGTAAGGGCAGAAATGCCACATGGGCCGGAGGGCAGGGGGTGGACAAGGAGACTCGAAAGCAATAAGCAGAGTGATGCTGTGACTGCCGGGCCCTCTCGGAGACCTGGCAGGAGAAGCTGTGATCAGGATTCCAGGTTCGTTAACGCTTAGCACTTAACCTCCCATCCCTATCAACCCCTGTCCTCCAGTTGCTAGAAGTCCCCAAACCCCATCTCTGTGTACACAGAGGGAAATCCTTCACCTTGAACTTCTACCCACCTTTCAAAACCCAGTGCAGGGTTTTTCCCTCCTCTGGGAAGCCTTCCCTGAACCCCCAGGCTGAGTCAGGAGCTCCTGCAAACTGAGGAGTGAGAGCTCTGTAGCTGGTGTGCTAGTCGACTTGGCAGCCCAGCACACGGGGCTGGCACTAATCTTGTCGAATGGATCTGAGGTGGCTTTCCAAATATCCTGAGCCCCATGAAAATAATGCTCAGGATGAGTGGGTTAAGGGAATGATGGAAGCTTCCTAAAGGACGTGGAATTGAAGTTGGGTCTGGAGGGCAGGGGGCTGATGGGGCAACAGTGAACAAATGTACAGAGAGGGCGTCTCAAAAGCCTTCCAAGGACCCTGAGGCCTCCAGCCAGCCTGGAAATGAGACTGGAAGCGAGGAAGGTGCTGGAGCACAGCTGGAGGAGGCAGGCATGCAAGGACCCAAGTCAAGGGGCCCGAGCTGATGCTGCGGGCCTCCGAGGGGCCCCTGACCTTCAGGCCTGGCCCTTGAGCCAGGTTCTATTCCTGCCCTGCCTTTCACTCCCACCAGACTTCTCCCTGGGTCTCAAGACCCATTTCAGTACCCCCTACTCCCCCTCACCTCACCCTGAGCTGGAACAGCAACTCTAGGTACCTAGTCCAGCCTCCCCAGTCACCCAAGCTCTCCATGAACATTTGCTGAATGAATTTCACTCCCGCAGATTCTCCCCACCCCCCCACAGGATAGATGCTGGATGCAGAGTCCCCATGCGGTGAGGCGGAGGATGACTCACAGAGGGGCGGGGAGGTAGGGACACGGACAGGGACAGGCAGTAAACAGCCTGTGTGTGTTGACAAGATACAGAGATCCAGCAGGCAAGGGCAGGCAGCAGAGGTCTCCGCGCAGCCAGAAAGGGCAGCAGCTCAGGGGGGTGGGTAGGACCTCAGGCTCCAAAGACTCGTGGCTGGTTTGGGTCCCTGGCAGGGGACCTTGTGATACACACTGGTTTCTTTTGATTTTTTTCAAAATGGAAATATATTACTTTGGTGATTTAAATGAAATCACGGTCATTTAAAACTTTTTTCCAAAAGAATATAAGTTCATTAAGTCGAAGGAGAATAATCCGCCAGTGATTCTCCTTTTCCTATACCCATTCTACAACCCCCTAACCCCCGAAACAGATTGATATATAAACTTCGAAGCTTTTCTGTATCTGTAAGTTGAAAATTTTTGTGTAAATAGTGTATGCTACACACTGTGCTGTGACTGCTTCTATGGGGCAGAGACTGCGCTAAACACTTCACTGCAGCATCTTGTTCAATTCTCTCAACAACCCTACTGCAGTAGGTACTATTATTGTCCCCATTTTAAGGTGGGTAAAGAGAAGGTCAGAGGAATGACCACTTACGTGCCCCAAGGTCAGAAAGCCAGGGTTACAGAGCAGTGTTTCAGACCCAGGCTGACCCCACGCCCCCAGCCCCCCAGCCCTGCCCCCTGTGAAGCAACCTCACTGTATGTACGGCCTTGTCTGTGCCATCACATATTGGATGGTCCCTCCACGATGGCATTAGGCTGAAGCCTGCTTCCTTATACTCTGAGATCCTCCACTAAGAGTTCCAGGGAGGCCTCACCTCTGTGGCTGGCAGTGAGACTAGAGGGCCTCGGCTTCTGCTTTCTCCTGACTCTGTGGTACCACTGGTATCAGAAAAATCTAAATCACATCCCTCTCAAAGGAGGCCTTGCTGGGCTCCCCAGATTTCAACCACAGAGTGTGGAGGAGAGGAAAGCACAGAATGCTTGAGCTGGAAAAGAAGCCGGCATCAGTCTGGTTTCAAGCCACCATCCCCTTCCTTTGCTGGTGCCCCAGGTACGCCACTCCCGAGCTCGGGCTCTGCCCTGCCCAGCCCCAGCCCCAGCCCCAGCCCCAGCCCTGTCGTGACTCCTGCCAGACTGCTCTCAGGACCTACAGACAGCAGCAGGAGCGCCAAGCACCAGTCTGCCCCACGCCTGGGGTGGGGAAGAAACAAGAGGTTCAATAATAGAGGTTCTATTTCCAGAAACCTTAGAGCCCTGGGAAAGCTGGGTTTTGCTTTTCCTTTTGGTGGGGGTGGTGTGTAGTCTGCAAAATCCAAATTTAAGAGAAAACTGAAATTGAGTATACCAAATACTTGCTGTTCTTAATGTCCCAGCTGAAAGTCACTTAACTTAGAAGCACAACAATGAACTAAATTCATTAGATATAACTTGAACTTGCTCACGAGATCATCGTACTCAGATAGAGAGAGGTGGAGTACAGAGAGGTGGCCGTAGGAAAGCAACACAAAGAGAAATTCTACCATTTCCAGGACAACAGCTGTGCAGAAAGCAAGTCCTGGCGCCCCATTTTCAGCTGCCGCAGAGGAGGGAGGGGAGAGCTGCAGAGAGAGAACAGGACTTAGGTGGTGCTGGCTGGGCGGGGAAGAGGGAACAGCGCCCTGCGGAGGCATCCAGGGCCCCTTCTACCCCTCCCAGCTCAACTGGCTACAGAGTCTACACTGTGCTTCACAGCGTCTGGGGGTGGTGATGAAGAAGGGGTGCCTGGCACCCCTCAACTAGGTTTTGGTGACCACTCAGAGAGGCCAGAAAGACACTGATGAAAGAAAATGACTCTCAGAGGACAGAGCTTGGAGCGAGCCTGAGAAGATGGGGAGGCTTCCGGTGGGATGGGCGTGGGGTGACCCTGAGGCTGGTGTGTCTGGGTGTGCACAGGGTGGACCTGCAGAGTGGCAAGGTCCCCACCCCCAAACCTGCTCCTCCTCCCACGGTCCCCATCTCCCCAGCATCACTCAGTTGCTCAGGCCCCAAACCCTGGAATCATCCTGACTCCTTTCTTTCTCTCACAACCCATAACCCAATCCAGTGGCAAACACCGGATCTGGCTCCACTCACTCCCTTCTGGAGCTACTGGCCTCCTTGCTTTTCCCTGGACGCAAATATGATTCCACCCCAGGGCCTTTGCATTTGCTGGCTCCTCTGCCTGAAACATTCTACACTGAATACGTGGACATGGATGGCAGATTCCCTCCCTTCTTACGGGTCCCTCCTCAGGGAGGCCTTCCTGTACCCTCCTATCCGCTTACCCTGCTTTATCATCCTTAAGAGCACTTATCACTTCCTGTCTGTATGTGCTCACTGATGGTTCCCCTGACCCAGAATGCGAACCCCATCAAGGCAGACTGTCCCAATCGCTGTTGTGTCCCTCGCACCTAGAGTTGTGCCTGGCACACAGTAGGCTTGCAATCAGTATTTGCTTAATGGATGGTCGTCTCCTGCCTCAGTGACCTAACAAGGTTGTTGTGAGGACCACATGAGACCCAGACATGGGAGTACTGAGCAGACCGAAAGAGTCTGCTCACACCGTGTGGCTGGCCATCTCCCGTCCAGATTGCTCAAGGGCAGGGACCCTGTCTTACTCACCGCTGACTTTCCAGCACTTAGCACAGAGCCTGGCACAGGGCAAGGGTAAAACTTGTTTGTTGAGTCTGCATGACTATTTGAGGGCAGAATTCCTGTGCTAATTTAACCTAATCTCCAGTGTTTGGTACTAAGCTTGTGTGCATTACACACTAGCTGAACTGGCCTGAGCCTGAAGGAAGGGCTGGGGTTAGGGAGACACGGGGAAGGCCTTCCAGGCAAAGCCCCAGCATCCAGAAAGGCAGGACAGGCGGAACGAGTGTGGTGTAGGCAGAGGACTTCTACTGGGTGTAAATGACAGTGAAGGCTGAAGAGGAAACCATTACTCAGATGGTCATACAGCAGCCTTTCCTCTGGTCCTCACTAAAACCCAAGGCAGTAGACAACAGATGAGGAAACAGAAGTTCAGAGAGATCCAGACATGCACCCAAGATCACGGGTAATAGCAGAGCCAGGTCACAAAGCTGAGACCACTGACCCAGTCCAGTGCTCACCCAGGGCCAGACTGTGAAAGGCCTTAAGTAGCCTGGAGAGAGAATTCTGGGTCAACCTGGTGAACCAGGCAGGACTGCTGGAGGGCTCTGACAGAGGTGGCGGAAAAGTCCTGCCTGCAAGCACCCTGGGGAGGGAGTCAGGGAGAGGGTGCTGCCCCCAGGCTCAGCACCCTGGGGTGGGGCAGAGCTCTCCAACTGCCTAGCCATCAAGTCTAGGATCCAGGGGCAGCCGGCACTGCTTCCTGCAGATTCCAGCAGGTGGAGAAGCCCAGCCTCCATCTCACCTCCAAATGCCTGCAGAGACCAGGAAGCAACATTGGGAGAGGAAAAGGGCCTGAGCCAAGCCCAGGGTGGGGATCAGGAGATCCGGATTCCAGTCTAGATCCTGCCACCACCTCACTAGGTGCTTTGAACAAGCCCTTGCCTTTCTCTGGCCTCAGTTTCCCCATCCTCAGAGGCATGTTGAGAGCCTTTCCAGCTCTGACATCTGACCGATGAGCCCTGCTCATGGACAAAGCTGGGGCTCTGTAATACCGTCTCTGTCCGTGCCAACAAGCATGACGTCTGGGCCCAGAAGAGTCTTCATGCAGAGCAAGACTGCACAAGCAGCATGGGGCAGTGTACAGAGTCCTGGTCTGCCGACAAGGGAGTTGGCTTCTGTTCCAAACTTGAACTTCTCTGTGATCTCTGGCAAATCATGGTACTGCCCTGAACCCCACTTCCTTCCCCTCTAGCATGGGGATAAAGCAATACCGTGGCACAGGGTGGCTGTGAGAAAGAGGAGGGAATGGAGGCAAAAAGACTGAGAGGAAAATAAAACAAACACCCAGAGAGCTGCGGCAATCACCGTGACGACTCCGCTTTCAAGGAAGATGCGGAGGGAGAAGGACACATCTTGGAGGGAGGGGTGGGATGGCAAGGGGCCTCTCTGCTCCTGGGGAGCAGGGCATGTCTGCCCTCCAGGGCTCAGCCTATTGTGTGGCCCAGCGTGGCTGCCACCTGACTTGGGATCCACAAGAGCACAGCAGGAATATGGTGACACCAGAGGTGCTGGGCCCTCCGCGGGAGTAGAGACTCACTCTGAAGCCTCGGCCCAGCCAGGCAGCCAGGCCCTAGTGAGAGGAGGAGCCCCGGTCAGGCGGCAGTCTGCGCTAGAGGCAGCTTCTCTTGGGGGCCCGGCAGCCAGCTCTCTGGGGGACTGAGGTAGAGGGGCTGGTCCCGGGCTTGTAGGAGGGCTGGGCCAGGGGAGGCAGTCCAGGTGCAGGCTGGGAGCGAGACGGCTGGGAAGGGAGACGCTGAAAAAACACACCGGGGTGTCGCCTCAGAATTCTGTCCCAAGTTTCAACTCAAACTCAGTTACCAGAGGAGGCACGAGGCTGGTCTTGAGAACCCAGCAGCCTGGTTTCCTGGCTCTGCCACCTACTAGCAGGCACTCAACCACTGAGTCTCCATTTCTTCATCTGAAAAGTGGGGCTCACAATCATTTCTGTGTCAAAGGGCTGTCCTGAGGGTCCGAGGAGATGATGTATCTGGAGCAAAGGGCTGCCAAAGAAAGTGCTCAGCAAAGGGCATGGTCCCATCGCTGTCTCCCCAATCCCAGGCCAGAGGGGACCCGCTGGCACCAGAGCACGGCTGCCAGGGAAGCAGCTGTCAGGAGACCGGGGCACCTTCTGAGGCAGCCCCTCCGAAGCAGAGCTTGGTGCCCTGTCCCTGTCGTCACTGGTTCCAGGCTGAGTCTGGCTGGCAGGAGTTTCTAGAGGTGCTGAGAGAAGACAGAGGGGACGCTGAAGAGAGGCAGAGGCCCCACTGAACCTGCTTCTCGTCCCCTATAAGACCTGTAAAACCTTCTCCCAGGGTACCTGAGTACAGATCTTGAGAGCTGTGGGTGCGGCTGGGGCCCTGCGGATGCAGGTTCCCTGAATCCTCGGCAGCAGAGTCCCTGCGGTTAAGCTGCAGGAGCTTCCCCCTAAGCAGGTGCCCGAGGCACTCATCTCGGGTCTGCCCTGAAAGTCTCCACACACCTCTCCTGAAAACAGCTCAGTTGGCCGAGCGTCGCAAAGCTTTGGGGGGGGGGGGGCGGGGAGGCGGACACAGAGGGAGCGTTGGCGGGCCTCTCCCTGCCTCCTCTCTCTGTCCACAGTGGACAGTTTGCCACCTCAGGCCTCTGGGAGCCAGGAGATATGGGGAGTGGATGGGAGAGCTGAGCATGCTCAGAGGAGGCTGCCCTTTAGAGGACACTGCAGAGATGAGGACACAGCCGGCTGCAGGCCTTGGTCCTGGTGCCAGGAAGGCCTGGGGCTCCAGAAACATCAAAGGGAAGTTGGACCTCTCCTGGCAAAGGAGATGGGCAGCAAAAAGCCACAGGAGGTTAGAAGAGGCAGGGCCTCCCCAGACCATTTCAATCTGACCCCTCCATTTCACAGATGCAAAGAATGAAGCCCAGAGACAGGCAGGGACTTGGCCAAGGTCACACTGCAAAGTGGTGGCAGAGCCAGGATTCACACCCAGGACTCAATATGCCAAAGCCAGTCCTCACTTGGAACACAATACCACCCCTCATACTACTCCCACCTTTTTTCAAAGAACCACCTCTTTTCTAGCACTTCACTGTGATGCTTTGTACACATTAACTGCATGGTTCTCCTGAAAGTTCTCTGATACAGGTATTGTCATCCTCATTCTGCAGCTAAGAAAACGGAGGCAGAGAGAGGTGAAGGGACTTAACCCAGGCCCTACAGCTGGTCTTTTTGACTCCAGAGCCACGGCTCAGCTAGGCTGCCTCCATCTCTGAGCCCTGGCTTTCTGTCCTGCTGGCTGGGAGCAGAAGCCTCAGTTTACTTCCAGCTCTGTCACTCCCTTGCTGTGTGACCTTGGAGGTAAGCCACCCACCCACTCTAAACCTCTGATTCCCTTTAGGTAACCCCTAGCAGTACCCACGTGCCCTGGTTCTGCGTGTGCTTTGCTTGAAGGAGAACCAGGAGCTATCTGGTACCCTAGTGAAGAGGAATGGAACGCTTGCAGAGGCACCTCCCAGGCCTGGGTCGGGCCTGTGTGCACTGCCTCAAGGGGCACAGCGTAGCCCTCCAGCTGCCCGCCAGCACAGGAAGGGAGAATCACACCAAGCCCTGTGCTTTCTCATTTTGCCTTAGTAACGCCATGAGATAGGCAGGGTTTCCATTTTCTGAGGAGAAACTGAGGCTCTCAGAGCCTGAAGAACTTGCCCAGATGGCACACAGCAAGCAACACAACTTGCTTGCTGTATTTGATCCCAGGACCACCTGATCCCCAAAGACAAGCTCTGCCCTCTAGCCAGGCTGCTCAGTAGGAAACGACCTGTAACAGCTTCCTACTGTCTATCACTCTCGTCCTCAGGGCACAGGTTCCAGAGTCTGGCTCAGATTGTGCGGGGAGAGCCTGGCTGGAGGCTGGGAGCCCATCAGTGAAGAGCCAGGCATGGAGGGGCAAGGTCCCAGGCAGGCTGAGAGGCTGCCCACCTGCCTACTTGCCTGCCACCAGCCTGCCCCATAGAAGGCAGTGCCCTGTGCCCAGGAAGGAGTAAAGAAAGTCACCATGAACACCTGCTTCCCCCTGGGCAGGGGCCATCGTATGATCCTTCACATGGTACAGAAGTGGGGATACCTGTGGCAGCAGAAGCCGGGAAAGTAGCCCCTGCAGGGCAGGACACGGAGGGCCTGGAACTCCGGCTGGAGCCCCGATTCTAATCAGCTAGCTCAGTGGCCCAGCTTCTGCTTGAGATGGGGATGTTAATGATGACAGCCTCACTGAGGGCTCCTTAGTCCTCACAACTACCCAGTGAGGGAGGCCCTATCACACCCACATCACAGATGAGGAACCTGAGGCTCAGAGACGCTAGGTTACTTGCCCAAGGCCTCCTAGCCGGTAAGTGGCAGGGCCAAACAGGACTCCAGCCCAGGAAGCTGACTCCAGAGCTGACAGGTGCTCATCCTCCAGGGTGTTTCTCAGCCAGGTTCCTCATCTGAGCCACAGAGAAAATGATCTGGATACCATTTTCTCAATTCTCTGAAGGACGGACCTAACTAGAACTGTCTCAGAATGTTCAAAGGACCAGGCTGGGGGCCTCAGTATGGAATAACTATTGTTGTTATCAGTGGAAAGGGAAGAACCCTGTCCCTGAATGCCAGTCCCCACACTGTCCTAACTATGGGCCTCGGGTTTGCTCCCCTGTGAGCGGAGGGGACCAGGGAACCTCAAATGGGTCTTTCACTCTGACTTCCCAGGATTCAAGGTCACTCAGTTCTTCCACTTTCTGGTGCGTGTGACCCTGGGTAAGCTAGTTAACCTCTCCAGACCACAGGGTCCTCATTTATAAATGGGGACACTTCCACCCACCTCACAGGGTCAGGTGAGCCCCATTGTGTGGATGAAGGCAAAGGGCCTGTGAGGTAAGGCTCAAGCACCAGGTGGTGATGCCTCCTATTCTTTGAGCAGGACTCCTGTGATGTCACCATTCACCGCCTCTAGAACACGTGTCACTCCACAACCTCACCCTGAAAGCAGATACCAGGGCTCAGAGCCCCTCCCCAAGTCCCACCCTGGACCAACACGGCACTCCCAGGCGGGGCCTTGCCAGCTCCCTGATATTCACTGCCCTGGTGCTTTCATAATGAGCTGTGGCTCCTAGACGGATGGGAGCCAGAGCACAGGAGCCATTTCTGCTGCTGTGTGCCTGGCACCACGTGCGGTGGCTAAACACCGAGGAAAGTGGGGCCCTCCTGGGCTGGTACCGTGCAAATCTTATCATGCCAAATTCTTCCTGGGAAGGGGCTGGCTAGTGAGGCAAAGGCCCAGCCCATGCTGGTCAGGGTTTTGTTTCCGGATTCTTGACCTCAGCCTAGGCTGTAATCTCACAGGCCTGGAAAACCGCCCTCTACCCTCTCGTAGAATTTGTGAGGGTGAAGCCTCAGGAGACCTGAACACTGAGCTGGAAGCTGTCTGAGCGACTACTCAGATCCAGGCCTTTGTCTACCTGAGGACAGGGACAGCAGTGCTAACTTGGTTTCTTAGGAGGAGGAAGTGAGCTCCATGGGGCTGGGGGACTCACACAGCCCCAGGTTTGGGGGTCCTAGACCAGGGCTGCATCTCCTATCCACCCAAGTCCCATCCAAGTCCCCGCTCCTGTGCCCCACCTCCCTGCTTCTCTGCTTTCTTGGACCAGGGGAGGGTGGGGACAGATAAGTGCCTGGAAGTTCTAGTCCCCAGTGGCCTCAGTCAGGAACCAGGGGGAGAGCACCCTTCCTGCCTAGCAGGGAGTCCCCACAGATAGGAGATGGACCGGTTAGAGCCAAGCTCTGGTCCAGAGAGAGTGGGAACGGTGGGGAGGGGGGTGGCGGCAGCAGGCGGGGGTGAAGTGGGGTGCCCTGTGAAGTTGTAGCTCCTACGCCTCCCTTGGTTCAGATCTGGTTCCATCACTTGCTGGCTCTGTGACCTTTCCCGGGCCACCGTTTCCTCACGTTTAAGATGGTGGGCTGAGTTAGCTTCTCAGAGGCCTCCTCTAGCTCTGACAGCCCCTGATTTTACATAATAGCCAGCTCACATGCATCACTTTCCATTTTGCTTTGTACTTTCGCATACTTCGTCTCATTTAAGCCTCATGGCATGCTTCAGAGGCAAGTATGGGTTCTCCTAGGTTAAAGATGAAAAAACCAAAGCTCAGGGCATTTAAGCCCAAGAACACATCCAGATAGGGCGCAACAGAGCCAGAACTTGCACCCTGGGCTCCACATTGAGGAAAGCTGAAGGCAGTCCAGTCAGGCCAGGGTGAAAGGCCTGAGAGACCGGTTCAGGAGCTCACTTAGCCTGTCTCTCTCAAAGCTGCTCCACTGACACAGAGAAGGGGACTCTTTTAAAAGATCAGATTTAATGACAAAAGTAAGTTGCAAAAGATTACGGACAGCATGATTATTATTGTGAAATTGTTTTTTATTAAAAAGAACTTCATACAACTGTAGGGAAAAGTCCAGGCAGACACACTGAACTGTGAAGACTGATAAGCTCTGAGGAGCAGCTGGGGTGAAAGGTATGATTTGCATTTTTTTCTTTAAATACTTATGTAGTGTTTGTTGGTTGTTGTTGTTTTTTTTTTTTTTTCCTTTTTACAAACGACAACAAAAATCTGGGGGGAATTTTCTGGGCAGCAGCTCTAAGTCAAAACTCAGCATTAAACATGTTACTGTAATTGATTATCTCACTTAATTTTCACAAAAACCCTATGGAGGATAAGAATATTCATAGCAGCTTTATTCATAATTGTCAAAAAAGGAAACCAACCCAAATGCCCACCAACAGGAGAATGAACCAACTGCAGCTTACTCACACGAGGCGATGCCGCAAAGCTACGGAAAAAACAAACCTCTGGGACATGCAAAGATAAAGGGAAACCTCCCAGAAATGCTGAGCAAAAGAAGCCAGACACAAGGGTACCTGTGTCTGACTGCAGGTATATGGAGTTGAAGAACAGGTACAACCAAGTGACAATGACAGAAGACAAAACGGTGGTTCCCACAGGGGAGAGTGGGGATACAGACTGGGAAGGGCAGAGGGGACTTTGGGGAGGTACACAGATGTCCTTTATCTACATCTGGACGTGAACATTTGTAAATAATCAGTGAGCCATAAGTACACTTTAAGATCAGCGTACTCTATGGCATGTATGTATGTTATTCCTCGATTAAATGAACAGAGGGAAAATGGTTTAAAAAAAACATGCAGGCGAGGGACTTCCCTGGTGGCACAGTGGTTAAGAATCTGCCTGCCAATGCAGGGGACATGGGTTCGAGCCCTGGTCCGGGAAGATCCCACATGCCGCACAGCAACTAAGCCCGTGCGCCACAACTACTGAGCCTGCGCTCTAGAGCCAGTGAGCCACAACTACTGAAGCCCATGAGCCTAGAGCCCGTGCTCTGCAACAAGAGAAGCCACTGCAATAAGAAGCCCGTGCGCTGCAACGAAGAGTAGCCCCCGCTCGCTGCAACTAGAGAAACCCTGCGCACAGCAACGAAGACCTAACGCAGCCAATAAATAAATAAATAAATAAAAGAAAATTTAAAACAACAACAGCATGCAGGCGAGAATTATTTCCAGATAAAAATGATGCTGATAGGTCAGGTACTCAGCCCAAGGTTATACAGCTGGCAGGTAGTAGAGCTGGGATTCAAAGCCAGGTTTGTTAGATTCTGAAGACCTTAAGCTGCCAGGCTATACTGACCCCTGACTGCCCTGAAGGATGCCCTGAACCTCCCAGTGGGTCCCTGTGTCACTACAAAGGCAGCCTTGCCCCTGGGTTCAAGACCGTCTAAGACCATCTGGCTCTTCACTGTTACCACTGTGGTTCAGTCACCTGCTCACACCAAGTGGATGCAGCCTGGCTCCCCGGAAGGCTCGGCACACTGAGGGCTGCGGTTTAACCAGCGATGCCAAACAGGAGCAGAGGCCACACCCACAGCTAAAGTCTTGGGCCCACTGGAAGCTGGGATGCGAGGAGTGCCCTGTGCCAGGAGGGGGTGCCTGGTACACACCCACTCACCATAATAGGCCCTGGCCCACAGTGATGGAATTTCAGATGTGTAAGGATAGCTAAGCAGCACTGCTGGGCCCGGGCTTGGCTCTGATACCCAGCCCAGCGCTCCAGCCGCGAGGCTTCACTGCCTCACATTCTCCCATTAGGACCTCAGCTCCTGTTGACCCAGAAAAGCCAGACCCTGCCAGTCAATCTCACCCTTCTTCCCCACCAGGGACCAGGAACAGGGGAGCTCTGAGGAACTTGGCTTCCCCAGAGCCACCACATTCTGCTTTAAATTTCCAGCCTGCCCAGGCTCCCCTCCCCCTCCAAAGGGAGCCACCTCCTGCTGCTTGGCATGGATCTCTCTCTCCCGCTATATCCTCTCCACTCTCTCCCCAACTCCTACACAATCCTTGTCCCAAATCATTTCCTGCAGCTTCCCATCTGATCAGTTTCTTAAGAAGCATAATTATCCAGGGAGGGAGGAGGTGGAAAATTCCCAGAGCCAAGAACACTGGGGAAAAGTTCATCCAGTTCATTCTCCACCTGCCAGGAAAGCCTCTGTCCTAAACACAAGCCAGTCAGTCACGGTCACACCTCCCTCCTAAACCTCCGCAGTTCCCACCACTACACTACAGTCCTCGCTGCTCTGCAGTGAATCAGAAGCCTTTCTGATCTGGCCCAACTTCGGTGCGGGCCTCATCACCACTACATTCTAAGTGACGGCGCCAGAACTGAGACCGTCTGCCACCAGGGCCCACGCTGCATGGTGCCGCCTCCCTGTGTCACTTCAGCCTGCCTTGTATTTAAGCTGTTTACATGTCTATCTCCCACACAGCCCTGCCATTGCGTAGTAGGTGCTCAGAGGCAAGCTGAGGAGGAGGTGGGACGCCCAGGGCCAGCAGCCTCACGCCTGCAGAAGGGCCAGAGGACTGTTCCAGAGGAACAGTGCAGGAGGGAAGGAGGGAAGGGCCACTCACTCCGTCACAGAAGAGCTCCGGACCAGGAGCTGAAGACCTGCACTCGCCCAGCTCTGCCACCGCCCCCCTGTGGCCTGTGGGCAAGTCATTTCCTCTCTGGCCTTCTGCTTCCTCCTCTGCAAGATGAGGAGGCCTCGCCGCTGCTCGGGGCCCTGCACGGCGCTGTCACGGAACCTCCACATCTCTGCCCGTCAGTCACCACACAGCTGCAAGGACAGGAGCCGGGATTCGAGTCCAGGCCTTTTAACCCCCGACGCCCTTATCTTTTTCCATTACACCTCCTGGACTCCTAACTCCGTCTCTAGCATCCCTCCCAACAATCAAGTCCAATTCTCTGATTCCAGGCCTGCCCTTTCTGGGCCTGATAACTCCCCAGGCCACGTGGGACCGTAAGGTTCAGGGGGTAGGAGGCATGTCAGGGCCCTGGCGCTTGGCGGCGCCACGCCTCCCACATGACAGGTCTGGTGACATCCTGCCTGGAGGTGCTGGGGCTGGGCAGGGGAGGGGGCAGGAGTCCAGCAAAGCCTGGCACCTCACTCAGCCCCTCCCCTCGCCACGTGCTCTCGCCCCCTCCTGCTCCGCTCCCTAGGCACTCCTCCCTGGGCACGGCTCTCCATCCCGCCCCTGGCCTGGCCAGAGGTGCCTGCCGGGAAGCTTTGCTCTTGTTGCTCTCACAGACCTTGCTGAGTAGCCCTGGGCCAGGGCCCTGCTTTGCTTGGCTCGCTGTGGCCCAAAGCCAGAGCCGACCCTGGGAGCCGTCTCTTGACCCCTCGGCTGCTCTGCACATCCCTCCCCAGCTCAGTGGCACTGCACGCACCTAGCATCCAATCCGATGCCTAACCCAAGGCCCACGGGCCAAGCAGGGTCTGGCCCCCGCCTTCCTCTCTGTCCTCACACCGCGCCTCCCTCTTATTCCACCCCAGCTTCCTCAAAGACGCTCTCCACAGGGGCCCTGATCTTTGAAATGTGGGTGCCTTCTTGCCATTGGCTCAGCTCAAAACCAGCTCCTTAGAGAGGTCTTCGCTGACCATCCAAGGTAGCACATCTTTCTCATATTTATTTTCTTCCGGACACTTATCACTGCCTGACGTTGTGTCCACCGTGCAACACCCCACACTGGCCTGTGAGCCCCCTGACATCTGGAGCCTCCTCATCTTGCTCCCGGCTGTGTCCTCAGCACCCAGAAGACTGTCTGATGTGGGCCGGGGCCGGGGCCGGTGGTGGTGAGGCGTGTGTTACGTATTAGACTAGGTGGCCAGGGAGCCCTCTCTGAAGAGACGGCATCTGACCCAGAGCATGAATAAGGCAGACGGCCTGTGGCCATCTCCAGGCAGTTTTCCAGGTTGGGGAAAGCAAGCGCCGCGGCCCTGCGGAAGGGGAAGAGGTCTGGCAAGGCTTTGTGTGTTTGAGGAACCCAAGAAGGTTGGTGGGAGTGGTGGGGAAAGAGCAGCAGGGAGTGAAGGAGAGAGAGGAATAGGCCACACCTCTCCTGGATTTTATCCCAGTTCATCAGGAAGCAACTGAAAGGTTTTAGCAGGGGAACACCACATTGTGAGTCACGTTTCTAAACGACCCCACTGGCCGCTCTGTGGAGAGCTGATTACAGGCAGAGGGGAGTGGGGCCAGGAGGCCACTGGAGGCATCCGGGTTAGAGATGCTTGTGGCTTAGATAGGGAGAGCAGAGGTGGAAATGGAGGGAAGAGGAAAGCGTTCGATCCGTGGAGCCATCTGTCCACTGGCCTGAGAGGCCTGGCCGACTCTATATCCCTCTGGCTGGAGTTCTAGGCGCCTGGGAATCCAGCCCAGCCCACCTACCCAATCTTATTTCTCAGTAAACCCCAGCCCAGACTTTCCCCCCAGCTGGCTGGGCCTCCTCTCAGCTGCCCAGTCACACCTGCAGCAGGTGCTGCAACCCTCACTTGACCTGCCACCTGCCCTCCCCTTATGAGGGTCTAGTGAAGGCACCTGCACAAAGGCCCCTGCTCCCTGCTCATTCCAGCCACATTTCTCCCCTCTGAAGTCCTCCTGGGCTTTGAGACAGTGGCACATCAAGCACTTAATTATTCCCTCTTCCACTTTCCCGAGGTAGCTGTAAGCTGGATAAAGGCAAATACCATGACTCGCACCCTTCGGGGTTGTCGTGACACTCAGGCAGTGATGCGCCGTGTGGAGCCCTCAGTACAAGGCCAGGCACTCGGTAGGTCTCACTCAATGGTAGCTTCCTCCTTATCGCCTGCATATGAGGACTCCCATCCCTGGTGCCCACTGTCCCACATGGAAGCTCGGCTCCTCTGCCCAGCCAGGCACGTGGGTTAAGTACGTTTGGGGGTGAGTGAGGTGGAGGGGATGCAGAATGCCCCAACGGCTTTCAAAAGCAAAAGTCAATGGCTCTGCCTTATCTATGCTCTGCATTATCCACATCTCATCTTTCTCCAGCTCCTCCCTCCGTGTGAAATGAGCAAACTCCTGCTTAACCTTCAAGCTCTGGGAAGCCTTCCCGATCCGCCTCCCACCCAACTCCTCCCGTGCACCCACAGTCCTGTGGGCCCCTACTGTGGCACTTCACAGCACATGGCAAGTGCCAGTTTCCATGTCAGCCGCTCCCATGAGGTTGGGATTATATTTATTCATCTTTCCATCTTCAGCACAGCATTTATCACGCACACATCAGTGTTTACTGAGTGTGCGTCTCCCCGTCTTCCACCTGAAGGCCAAACTCAGACACTTCAACTCACAGTCTCATTTTATGCCCACCCCATTCCTGGTGACATTCAGCCCTACCCCAATGTCCTCCGGCCCCCTTACCTAAAACCATCCTCCACTGCTAGACTTCACTCTCATCTCCTCTTCCTTTATTTTATTTATTTTATTTTTTATTTTTTAATTTTTTTTGGCTGCGCTGCGCGGCTTGTGGGATTTTAGTTCCCCAACCAGGGATTGAACCCACACCCTTGGCAGTGAGAGCGTGGAGTTCCAACCACTGGACTGCCAGGGAATTCCCTCCTTTTCCTTTAATGTTACAGGACAGTGGTGACTCCCATTTCTGAGCGCTTATGATGTGCTCGGGGCTTTACAGACATTACCGCATTTGACTGGGAACACTGAGGCTCGCAGGGTGGGGTGGTTACGAAGTGGCAGAATCTTCTGCCCTTAACGCTGGCACAGATCACCTGGCACCTCATCACAGCTGGGCCTATTTTAAAAATCCTCATCTGGGGGCTTCCCTGGTGGTGTAGTGGTTAAGAACCCACCTGCCGGTGCAGGGGACACAGGTTCGAGCCCTGGTCCGGGAAGACCCCACATGCCGCAGAGCAACTAAGCCCGTGCGCCACAACTACTGAGCCTGCTCTCTAGAGCCTGCGAGCCACAACTACTGAGCCCGCGTGCCACAACTACTGAAGCCCGCATGCCTAGAGCCCGTGCTCCGCAACAAGAGAAGCCACCGCAATGAGAAGCCCGCGCACCACCACGAAGAGTAGCCCCTGCTCGCCGCAACTAGAGGAAGCCCACACACAGCAACAAAGACCCAACAAAGCCAAAAATAAGTAAATAAATAAATTTATTAAAAAACCATCATCTGTTCTGCAAAATTTAGTGCTTTTATAGCTACACATCAAATTGTCATACAAAATCGTGCTCATTAAACGTTTCAAGTGAAAAGTCTTGCTACTCCAGCTGGGTGGTGAAAGGACTGTTATGTAGGAGAAACAGCATAGGACTTGGAATGGGAAGCCCTGGGTCTGGCTTCAGCTATGCCATAGTCCGGCTATGTGACCCTAGGCAAGTCACCTAACCTCTCTGGGCCTCAGTTTCCTCATCTGTAGAAAGGAGAAGGACAGTATCTCCCCAAAAGGTTTCCTGATGCATGCCGGAAAGGGCTCTACCCACTTCATTAAAATAATAAATTTTGGGACTCCCCTGGTGGCGCTGTGGTTAAGAATCCGCCTGCCAATGCAGGGGACACGGATTCGATCCCTGGTCCGGGAAGATCCCACATGCCACGGAGCAACCAAGCCCGTGTGCCACAACTACTGAAGCCCGCGTGCCTAGAGCCCGTGAGCCACAACAAGAGAAGCCACCGCAGTGAGAAGCCCACGCACCGCAACGAAGAGTAGCCCCCGCTCGCCGCAAGTAGAGAAAAGCCCACACGCAGCAACGAAGACCCAACGCAGCCAAAACTAAATAAATAAAATAAATTAAAATAATAATAATAATAATAATAAATTTTATTTACCTGGAGCCACCTGCCTCCTGTGTTTAGCACAGCACTGGATGCCCAGCAGGGCATCAGTAAGTCTTGCTGAGTGATTTTTCAGTTGCTGGGAGATTCAGGAGTCACAGAAAAGAAGCTGGTATTTCTCCTCCTCCTGATTCTAGAAGGACTCCTAAGTGCCACCATTTATCATATGTTCAGAATGTGTCAAACCTGTGCCATGTATCTTACAAGGGTACTCTCCCTGAATCCTCCCAACATCCCTGCCAGGTGTTGCCCCATGTTGGGGATGATCAAAATGAGACAAACAGGTAAAGTGACTTGCCCATAGTTAAGGTGCTACTGTGGTAGAGCTTAGATTTGAACCCAGGTCTGTCAAGTTGCAAAGCCTGTGTTCCTAACCACCATGTTTCCAAAGGAAACTGCTCTCGGACACTCCTCTGCAATCCAAAGGTCCTGCCCCAAGTAGAAGCTTCTGGCTGTGCCCAGTGAGCCCTGTTTCACTCGAGCATCTCATCTAAATCCTACCTATGCTTTAAGGCCTAGTTCACCAGTCACCTCCATAAAGCCTCCCTGATCCTCCCAGGTGGGAAGGTCTTTCTGCCTCCTCTAAACCCTCAGAAAATTCCATCTGCACCTCGACTCGCACCCACTGTCTACTGCCTGACTCTCCTGCAACTATACTGAATTTCTCAGACCAGTCCTTGAGCTCCTTGAGAGAAGCAGCTCTTGGGCATCTTTGTTTGTTCCACCAGCCAGGCAGGCCCCGAAGGGTGTGGTAGGGTGCCAGCTCCCCTCCCCCACTGAGCTGTAATCTGAGTCTTGGGCTGGGCTCGGTGAGGTGAGCTGGCCCTGCCTCCACACTGGCATCCTGCCTACCTGGTACGGCATCCAGATTCCTGTGGGCCCTGGCCCCAGGAGATAAGATCTCATTCCCTGGTTTGAGGGCAAAGATGCTATAAAAAGCAGAGCACCTAGGCTCCGTATTGGCTTGTGAAGGAGCACAAAAGCCTGAAGGATTTGATGGGTGAGGGCAGAAGCTTCTGGGTCCCAAGGCTTGCACTCGGTTCTCCTGCAAGGACCTGTATGACCAAAGCCAAATGGCTTCTCGGCCAGGAACAGCTCTTCTGATGGATAGTCCAGCGCGAAGCTGCCCTTCCTTAGGCTTTTAGGGCCCACTAGAGAGGTACCAATGCTTAGGTACCAACATCAAGGCCAAAGACCACAGCCCCTCTTCTTGGTCCAGCTCTTACTGCCTAGAGACCCCTGAGTTAGTTAACAGAGCAGGGAAAGCCCTCCCTGCCCTGCCGTTAATTCACTTGTGGCTCTGGGCACATCCTCTCTCGGCCTTAATGGGGAGATGAGAGGACTGGGTCAAAACATCTCCATCTCTCCTTTGGGCCCTGGGGCCACAGGCTAATATTCTACAGGTAGAATAATATTGTCTACTTTCACTCCCGGAAGCAGAGTCAGAGCAGGAGATGGGGGTCCTCAATCCAAGAAACAGCAGAGGCCAATCGGGGCTGCCTAGTACTGTGCCCTCAAAGCCTGTCTCCTTCAGAGGCAATGCCTTGTTTCTGCCGCCTCCGACGTAGCTGCTTCCCGTAACAGAGTCTCAGAGGACTGTCTGGGCCCTGGCCACTTTAGGAAAAAGGGCAGGAGGACTGAGTTACCTCCCAGGGTGTCAGCTGAGCTCACCTTGGAAACCCACCAGAGCCAGGGGCAGAATGAACCCAGTACTTTCCCTGTCTACACTGGGCAGGGGGAGCCTGCTTCATCTGCTTTGATCCTCAATCCGGAAAAGGTTTTCTCTACTTTACAGAATCATCTTCCCTCCTCTTCTCCTGGGACACAGCTTGTTCATTCTGACTGGGTTCACTCCCCTTGCCTAGAAGGAGTTCTGCAGTTCCCCAGGCAAACCCCTCTCCTCCCAGAGGTAAGTACCACTTCGTCCAAGGAAAGCCCTTTACCCTTCTTCAGATTCCCACAGGACAAGGGCCAAAGCTCTTAACCTTTGGCCGGGGGGTGGGGGCACAAATCCTGCTGAGAATCTGTGGCTACTATGGGCTTTCTTCCTCTGATACAAACAAACAAATGTCTGCAGATATTTGGAGGGGGATGGTCCATGGGTCCCCTGAACTCCATCAAGAACTCAGAAAGAATCTCAGAAACCTAGATCTAGATCCTAGAAGAACAGCAGGTCACCCAGTCCATTCTCCCACCTAAGCCAGGATCCCTTCTAACAGCAAGGCCCCCTGAGTGATGTTTCTCTTCTCCACCTGGCCCACTGCTCAAGATCACCTCCTTCAGGGAGCCTTCCCTTGTCTCTCCCCCTCCTCTCTGAGCCCCTCTGCATCCTAGCCAGAGCCACACAACTTCCCACCTGTGCTTTCTCCCCTGTGTGTTGTCTTACTTCCCCAGCAAGAGAGCTGGCTCTCTGCAGACCCATTCATTTAACCCCATAACCCTGAGCTACAGTTGGAGATGACCATTACCATGAACTTGAGAATTCTGTGCTTTGAAGCCAGTGCTCATGACAGCAGTGGCCCATTCCCCCAGAGGATGGGGCTGTGGAGATCTCCTTCCGAGGGCCTCAGTCTGCCCAGGCCTCACCAGAGGTGGGGCTCCTGTGGGACGACTGCCTTTCCTGCTGGAAAGTCCCGGAGAGCCTTTCAACAACTGAAATCAACAGACGGGGAAACTGAGGCCCAGGGAGGCAAGATGACAATATTCAAGAAAGAGGCAGAGCTAGGACTAGGCCCCAGGTCCCTGATTCCCAGCCTGGAGCTCTTTTCCTTACACAAGTGGCTTTATAAAAACTAAATCCGGTTACAATAGCCAGGACATGGAAGCAACCTAAGTGTCCATCAACAGATGAATGGATAAAGAAGATGTGGCACATATATACAATGGAATATTACTCAGCCATAAAAAGAAATGAAACTGAGTTATTTGTAGGGAGGTGGATGGACCTAGAATCTGTCATACAGCCTGAAGTAAGTCAGAAAGAGAAAAATACCGTATGCTAACATATATATATGAAATCTAAAAAAAAAAAAAAATGGTTCTCACGAACCTAGGGGCAGGACAGCAATAAAGACTCAGACGTAGAGAATGGACTTGAGGACACGGGGAGGGGGAAGGGTAAGCTGGGACGAAGTGAGAGAGTGGCATGGGCATATATACACTGCCAAGTGTAAAGTAGATAGCTAGTGGGAAGCAGCCACATGGCTCAGGGAGATCAGCTCGGTGCTTTGTGACCACCTAGAGGGGTGGGATAGGGAGGATGGGAGGGAGACGCAAGAGGGAGGGGATATGGGGATATATGTATATGTATAGCTGATTCACTCTGTTATAAAGCAGAAACTAACACACCATCGTAAATTATACTCCAATAAAGATGTTAAGATTAAAAAACAAAGAACAACAAAATCTGGGAATGCCCTGGCGATCCAGTGGTTAGGACTCCATGCCTTCACTGCTGAGGGCACGGGTTCAATCCCTGGTCGGGGAACTAAGATCCTGCAAGCCTCGCAGCCACAAAAAAAAAAAAAAAAAAAGATTAAAAACTAAAATCTGCCTTCACACTCTCACACTCATAAACGCACAGAAAATTTCTGAAAAGATGCATGAGAAAGTTAACAGTGGTAACCTCTGGGGAGTATGACAGTGGAGGTGGTCAGAGAAGTGAGGAGGAAAACTTTTACTTTTTACCTTAATACCCCTGTCTACTGTTGAACATGTTTTATTTATTCATATTATAAAAATAAACCTGCCACAGAAAGGAGATTCTGGCCCCAGCCCACTCCCAACACACACACAAAAACAAAGAGAAGACATAAGTCAACCTGTCTAGGTACAACTATAAAGTAGCAAGACTGCCTTTTTGCATGGTTTACGGCACTGGTCTCATTAATTCACAGTCACAGTGCGGTTGATGACTCGATGAATCTTCCTAGGAAAAGCTTAATTCAATTAGGGCTCTCGGCAGCTCCCTGAGGAAGCTCTGGTATCTTGCTTTTACTTATACAAATTGAGGGTAAACCAAACAGATGCAGACTTTCCCAGAGAGACCCCACCCAGCCCAGAGAGGATGCCCTAGAAGACCCTCCATTAGAGCCAAGCCGAGGGGGGCAGAGGGGGTGGAAGGCGGCTGTGGCAACAGCACTTACACAGGTGCTGGCTGACGCCTAGAGCATCACTCTGTGTCAGGCTGGTTTCTTGTCTTCCTCAAAGGCTTCACATGGACACGATCTCTACACGGAAGTCAGTCATGCACTTATTTGTCCCCCAAGTATTTAGGAGCCCTCCCTCTGTGCCAGGCACAGAGAAGAAAGCAAACAAAGGCTGTGCACTCAAGGGGCTTCCATTCTTGTAGGAAGCCTGTCCTAAGAATAGCTCTCTCTGTCCCGCCTGCTTGCCTAATTCCTCTCCATCTTCAAGACTGGCTCAAATTCCACCTCCTCTGAGAAGCCTTCCCTAACCACCTGTGCCCTCGGGGACTGCTTGTTCCCTCTGAACTCTGCCTCTGCCAGGAGTCTGCCGAGACCTCAGCACAGGTGGACCATTTTCTCCAAACAGACTGGAAGCTCCTGGTGAGCCAGGCCTGGGTCTCACTCTTCTTGGTTCCCCGATGTGCCACAAGCTCAGAGCCCGCTGGCTGGTTTCAGCTGACCTGCTTCTACGACCCCACCTTGGACAGATGAATTAATTAGCTGCTCTCAGTCCTGGCTGGCCAGCCCAAAGCCAGAGCCTCTGTGAGTCTGCTGGCACACAGCAAGTGCTACGTAAGTGTTAGCTACTTATTATTTTGGTGAGCTCATAGATTCTGCCTGACACAGCTGTGATGTCACCTCTCCGCTTTTCAGTGGCCTGGCCTCAGATAGGCCCAGCGCTGTGGAAGGGCCAGTCTGGGCTTAGGGGTAAGTGTCCCCCAAGGGACCGGGAAGGGGACTTGGGAAGGAATAGGAATTCTCATGCTGAAGCTCACTCAGAGCTGCTTAAGGCTGTATGTTTTCAGGAAAGAGCTTGCCTGGGTAATTTGGGGAAACTCCAGGTTCTCAGAAAGTCAGTGTCAGAACTCAGGGGTCATGTATGACCTAACAGACTCCAAAACTGGCCCCGCATGTTGAAAGAGCTTTCCGGGGAAGGAAATGAAGTCAGTACGATCCCAGGGAAGCGGGGCAGCCCACTGATCCCGGCCCAACTCAAAACTTAGTTCAGTTAAAATTAGATTAGCCTGTAAGATTAAAAATACTCACATATAATCACGGCCTGCCTTAAAGTATCAGTTGATGTTTGTCGGCATCTAAAGAGATGGTTGGGCCCAGCGCAGTGTGTGCAGACAATCTTGGGGAGACATGTCTGACTCAGACGTTTACAGGGGGAGTGAGTGCTGCAGAAGGAGGCCCACACAGGCAATGGATGACTCAGGAATCACCCAGGTCCTGGGTTTGCTGAGTGAGCCTTCTCTCCCCACCACGGAAGGGAAGGGGGGCAGGTGGGGGAGGGTGACAGGAGGAGGGGAGGGAGGGAGGGAGGGAGGCAGGCCCGCCAGCTGTGTACAGGCTGGCATTCCCGAAGGGAGCCCAGGCCTGCTGAGCTCCAATGCCCTGTCCCTCCTGTGTTTCTGAATGCCACCACCTCTGAGAAGGGCTATTTGCTTCATGGTAAGACTTGGAAGAGAGGGGGGGGTCACAGTTTCCTCCCCCCACCCCAAGAAATGATCCACAGAGAGCAGCCAAGACTTGAAATGCCTTTAATCCTTCCCTGTTCAAAATGATCATGGGAAAAATAAAACTTTTGAACCGAAAGGGAATCAGGGCATGATGATAAAAAGAACAAGAGCTCCAAAGTCAGACAGATCTGGGCTTCAACCCCACTGTTTTCTAGCTGTGCAAGTACCTGACACAGCCTCTGAAACAGGAGCTTAATAAGTGACAGCTAATATAATTAACAAATATTTAACATAAATATTACAAATTAGGAAACGAGGGCTCAGAGAAGTAGTGCCTTGCCTAAGGTCACACAGCTAAGCAGCAAAAAGCTAGCACCACACCATATCTCAGGGTCTCTTGACCCCTTCCCTCTCCTGCCCCATTCAGCATGTTTTCTGTTGTAATTCACTTCTCTGCCTCTCCTTTCTCCTCCCAGAGGGCCTACAACACATCAAGGGAAAGGAAAAGTTTCCATTTCAAAAGTTTGCTGCTCCACAGGCTGTGAGAATGACAGGTCCCAAGGCTGAGTCAGCCGTCACACTCTCACACACTTTCTTCGTACAAATACAGGCATGCTTGAGGGGTTAAGAACTTGGAGTTAAGTTGACCTGGGCTCCAGACCAACCCAAACCACCATGCTCCTTTAGCCCCTCGCTCCTCCAAGAGGAAACAGTGTCTCTCCTGTCAACCACTCAAGTTACCAACGTGGCTGTGCCTGGTCATTTACTCTAGTTAAAGACCATTGGGACCTCTGGTCCCCCTTGATCTTCACAACGACCTGACCAGGCAGGAAAGAGGACACCGCCTTGGGTTAGAAATCCAGGGATTGTGTCCTTTGCCACTTACTTGCTAAGTGACCTCAGGCAGGTCACAACCTGGGGCTCGGTTTCCTTCGATGTAAAATGGTTACATCAATTCCACCTGCTATTCTAACCCACAGGACCATTGAGAAGATCGGAATTAAATACTGTACACACAAGTGCTTTGGAAACAAGTTACAATACTAATGAGAATTACTACTAAACTCCACCTGCCTTACAGGGCTAAAGAGAGTTGTGCCATCTGCTTCCAGCACAGAGGTTGCCTCTCAGGGGATCCTGCTGGGCCCCAAGGGTAACCAAAAGCAGCCCAGTACCCTTCCAGCCCAGAAGCAGGAGATGGTAATCACAAGGTTAGCCATCCCCTGCTGGGCAAAGGAAACTACTCTTTAAGTGGCATTCCCCTGCCCAAGCAGGGAAGAAGCAAGCTCAGTCAGACCACTGAGAGAGCAAAGAGATGGCAGGCAGGGTCACTAGCAGAGGACAAGGGATAGGCCCAGCCTGGCTGCGGGATTCAGGTACACATATGTGGACTCACAGGGACAGAGGATGGGCCCAAAGCCAGCACAGAACCCCTACAGCTTTCCCAGGGCAGGGAGAGGGCTTCCACCATCAACAAGTGCCAGCCCCCAGAGGGAGTCCTAAAATCCCGGAAGGCAGGTGCAGTGAGCTGGGTACCCACCCCGTGCAGGGTCCCGGGCATCTGCTGAGGAGGACGTGAGAGGCAGGAGATGCAGCTGCACCCTGAGAGGAGACTGTGCCAAGGCTCAAACAGAAGATAAATGGCAATTCAGCATCAGAGCAGATAACCCCTTTGGGCTGTTTCCTCATCTGTGAGACAGAGAGCCTTTATCTCATAGGATGATAGTAGGAGTTAAATGAGATTACTTTTATAAAGTGCCTGACACCACTCTGTAGATACTCAATAAATGGTAATTCTTACTAAAACACACATTCCCCCCCGCCAACAGAAGAGATGTCACAGGGCAGGCCAGGCCTAATGCCAAAGTTGTGGATAAACAGTAAGGGATACGGTTTTAGCGGAGAAATGAAAGCAACGGCTGTGGGCTGGAGTGGGCTGGGAAGACCGCCCAAAGTGGAGGAATCTGAACAGGCCCTGAAAGCTGCCACAGCACGTTGGGCTCTGTGCTAGCATTCCCACGTTTGGTCTCTACATCGATCCTGGAAGGTAGAGACGGCATCCTTACCTTCCCGATGAGGCAAGTCAGGTTCAGAGAAACCAGGGGCCTGGTCACACAGGTACAGAGGGGCAGAGGCAGAGCCCGGGCTTTTGTGACAACGTCTGTCCTTCCCACCAGAGCTGGAGGGGCTAGGTGGGGCGGGAAGGAGAGGCAAGGTGCACCTCCTGGGTGTTCAGCTGAATGAAGTCCAGGCGATATGACCAACAGAGGCCCCCTAAGTGTCCTGGAGCCTCAGGACACACATGTCCTACCTGAAGCTTCTTCCAAGTCCCCAGATGACCTCCCCTCCCACTATCCTGCAGTCACTCAGCTGTTTTCCCGAAGAGGAAAAGGTCACCTTTTTCTTTTTGGAGAGTTCCATCTGGGCTTCTAGAGACAGTTTCAAGGTGACCTTTAAGTTGTTCCTCTCAACTTCTGAGAAGTGAGAGAGGCGAGTTCTAGTCTTACACAGGAAACCAGTTGCTGGGTCTGATATCCACGCATGTGAAGTGGGCAATAATGATCCCCATCTCCCCTCCTCACAGACTTGCTCTAAGGAGGACATGGCAGAACACACCTTGCAAACACCAAAACCAGAAAAAGCTGTAAGATGTGATTGGGACAAAGGAAGGTTTTTTTGTCTCTGGTCAGGAGACGAGATGAATACCTGCTTCATAGGCTGCCAGGAGTTCCGGGTCCGGGATATCCGTAAACAAACACAGGGGGTGCCAGTGGTGAGCTGGGTTACAGTGAGGCTCTCCCTTGAAACAGGCACTGGACTGGGAGCAGGTAAACAGGGACAACGTGGAATTCATGCAGGGTCCAAACCACAATGTGAGGCGGAGGTGGGGGAGGGGAAGGGGCCTACCGAAGGCTTGGAGTCATTCTCAGAGTTCTCCCAATAGTCTAACTCCAACTCACGTCACGAGCCCCTCCTCACCAAGGAAAAGGCAAGAATCCCTGACTGTCAGAGAAAAAAGGCCCAGAGACGGGAAGTGACTTGCCTAATGTGACCCACTGAGTCACTTAGGAAAGAATCCAGAAGCATCTACCTTAGAACTTCAGCTCTAACCCTACCCTTCCCACACGCATCTCCCACAGTATCTACCTGAGGCTCTGCTCAACAATTAGGATAGGAGTGAGAACTGCACACAGCACCTTCTATTTTTAAAGGAGGGATAACTTGCAAGGGAAGCAGCTGCCCCAGATGACAGAGTGAGACCTCCAACATAGCTCCTACCCATGCTGGGGTGCTGAGAGAATAGGCAAGACCCCCAAATGAACTCCTAGGCTCCTGGGTAACTGATAGTACAGAGGGAGCATGGCCTCGGCACACCCCCCATCCCCCAAGTCGGTTGGTGCCATGTCCCCTCCCCACAGGACCTGCTCTGGAGGCAGCTTAAGTGAAGGAAGAACAAAGTCAGTAGGACTGACTTTCAGTCCTTCCTCAAACCTTAGGGAAGGACTGCTGGTGGCAGCCTAGGTTGAGAGATTTGTAATCCTCCAGCCTCAGAGGAAGACTGTAGGAGGGGCTGAGGTAGGGATGCATTTACCTTAGGTGGTTAAAATACCAACAGGAGCAGCTGCAACTCACTGAGTGCTTCCTATAGGTACAAAGCCAGCTTTACTGTGCGTTTCTTTATGTCATCACGCCAGCAGCATTAGAGCAGGATACTATTATTTCCCCCTTTTTATACTTGAGGAAACTGAGGCTCAGAGAGGGTAAGTGGCAGAGTGGTGCCAACCTCAATTCAACACTGCAAAGGGGGAGTTCCCCGGTGGCCTAGTGGTTAGGATTCGGGGCTTTCAACTGCCGCAGCCCAGGTTCAATCCCTGGTTGGGGAACTGAGATCCCGCAAGCGGTGTAGCCAAAACAAAACAAAACAAAAAAACCAAAACACTGCAAGGTAAAGGGAAAAATGGGCTTTCACTTTTTGCCACCTGAACTGGGACCCTTAAGATCTTTTGGCCATCTTTCTCTCTACCCTCTTTCCAGGATGGCCAGATGCTAGGGCACCCCTGTTTTCAGAGGCAGAAAATTGCCCTATCAAGCCAGAGACACAGTCTCTTGGAACTACAAATGCCCTCAGAGATCATATCCAGCCTCCTCACTTTACGATGAGAAAACTGTGGCCCAAGGGTGACTTGCCAGGGTTACCCAAGTCAGTGGAATGGCAGAAATGTCAGACCTGCAAGAGGCCACAAAGATCAACTGACAAGTGGAGAGGCATGACTGGCCCAAGGTCACAGAGGGAGGTGGTATTAGAGGCCAAGTTTCCTAACTTCTAGACTGATACCCTTGTCATAGCACCACCTCTGCCAGCTGCCCAGGGTCCCGGGCACAGTTTTGGCAGGGACAAAGCAGGCCAAGCCTGACCCCATTAGGATTAGAGGTAATCAGGCCTGCAGAGACAAACTCCTGACTATCCAGAGTAGGATCTTTGTGGTCATGCTGTCGACCCACCAGAAGGCACTGAGACCCACAGTGTGTGCATTAGCCTCTACTGCCCTAACACAATGTCAGGTGAGGGGGTTGGAAAGAGGAGGGCAATTTATAAATAGTGCTTATGAGGCCTCTTCCTGGTCTCACACAGGCAAATGACACATCAGTCACTTCAGCTTCTTACCAACAAATTAAGACACAGGGTTTCATGATTCAATTGATATGGTAAAATTTAGAGATTCTTGCCAGTTTCACAGGTGGGCGAGACCTGCAGAAAAAGGCCCCAGCTTGTTCAAGGTCATGTATTTGTCCGAATCGGTACACATGGCTCCCCTTGCCCAGACCTCGATTTTTTCCGGAAAGCTGGCTGCCCTCAGGGGTAGGTGCTGGTGGCCCAGCTCCATGTGCAGGCCTGCTACTGTCACAGGACCAAAGCCCCGTATCAGGAAGCCAGCTCCTGGATCTGTCAAAACAGAAGCACGAGTGCCCTCCTGCAGCATGTCCCAGAGCCTGCCTCATACCAGCCTGGCATCACCACTCAGCTCCTGCATGTCCTTGGGAAAGCTGCAAGGCTTCCTGCCAAGAGTCACGAACTCTCCAAACCCAAACCAGCAGAGTTCCAGGCCCCCGTGCCTTCCACAGCTAGCTGGGGGCTAGAAAAGCAAAAGCAGCTTTCAAACCCCCCCCCCCTCTTGCCCCCCGGACACCACTTCAAGGGACTTCTGGGCTATGCAGGCTCTGGTGAGCTCCATCAACCACCCAGCAGAACAGAGTGCTCAGGCCTAGCAGGGTGATAATCCTCTGGAAGGGAACAACTTTTCTGTTTCCTTCTCCCAAAAAGAACGTTTCAAAGTCTCTTCAGATCAGAACATGCTGAGCTCCTCCACCTGTCCCTCTCCCTCTTGGATGAGCAGCAGGCAGGCCAACATGACAGCACCTTGAGACACAGCTGGGTGCAACCTGGAGATGAGCTGGGGCCAGACCAAGCTTGACCCTCCTCCACTCTCCCTCCACCCCCAAACCAGACTTCGGGAATTCCCAAGGCCCCTGTCCCATAAACTGTATAAGGAATGGCATTCCCAGGCAGGAAACTGACTCAGGGGCTCCTGACCAGCCTGGGCAGGCAAAGCCGACAGATAACACTCTGGGGATGAAGGAAGGTGAGGATATGGGGATGCCTCATCTTCCACCACACCTGTAAGTCTCCAGCACACAGGTCCCCCTCTACACTCAAACTCCTTAGACAAACCAAGTAGAAATAGCCTCCATCCTGGAACACCCTCCCATGAAGCATGTAATTACACTGGTCGCTGTTGACAGAGCGGACTGTGCCACTTGCTGAAGACACTCCTGTCTCACACAGCTGGATGCCTGGCTCCCCTCGGGGTCTGTCCCAGCCAGAGGAGACTTGCCAGGCCTGGAAGCCTCGCTGAAGGTACCTAGTACCTGAAGCATCCCATCCTCTGGTCCTGCTCTCTCCCATGAACAATGCTGGCTCCAATCTTAGGAGGCCTCAGACCACAGAGGCCACGGAGCTCCAGTTTGAGAAGGACCACGATGATGGGATAGAGGCTGCCTACTTTACAGTAGTCCAGACCTTTATTCCTAGGCAGCCTCAAGTGGTAAGGATGGTTCAAGAAGCTCATTAGTTTGGTGGCGGCGGAAGCGTCAGGGGCGAACTGCACTTACCTATCTTCATAAGGCAGGCCAGCAGGATCCAGAGGGAGATTTCGAAGGGTATGCGCACGTGTGTGTAGTCGATGCCCAGGACTGGAAAGGCCTTTCGAGATTTCAGGCTGTGTTCAGTGAAGGAATGGTTAACAGGGCGGCTCTCGGGGGCGAGCTCCGGCGGGGCGGTGGTGACCTCCCCAATGGAGCGTTCCCGTGGCGGCTCTGAGCCTCTGATGGTGCTGGCAGTAGGGCTGGGCTGGAGGCCATGGCTTCTAAGAACGGGTAGCAGCCCCACCAAGGCTACTGCCACGAGCAGCGAAGGGAAGATTCGAGGCGGAGAGAGGCCAGAGACACCAGACCAGAGAAGCATCCTGTTGCCACCCTCAACGCTTAGCAGAGTGAGAGTAAGACCTGGAACATAGGTAGCAGGGAGTCAGCAGCGGGGGAAGAGAGACTGGGGGAGTCTCTAAGCAAAGTTCATGTTTTAGAGATGTGTTTTTGTGGAAGCAGTCCTCTGGAAGTGGAGGAAGGCTGGGTTCACGATCTAGAACTCCAAACTGGGGAAGAGGGACAAGGACTCAGTTAGGACCGTAAGAGAAGACCAAAAGGTCTGGAACTCCAGGCCTGGGAAAGGGGGTGGGGGAGGGGAGAGACTGCACCCTAGGGACAGAGGAAGGGACAGGATGGGTTGGACCCCAGGCAAGGAAAAGGAAAAGGGAGGGTGGGGACCCTCGGCTGAGGAAAGTGACTGATGAGCTGGGACTCGGCTAAGGTAAGGGGCAGGGAGCCTGAGCTAAAGGAAGGGGATCGAAGGGGGTGAGACCCAGTCGTGGAGAAGAAGAGAGGGGGCTGAGAGCCCAGGCTGCGAGGAAGTGAAGCCAGAAAGCGGCCGGGAGTTTCCCCACCCAAAGAAGGACCGGGTGCAGGCGCGCCGGGCTGAGATTCCGGGGAAATGGAGGGAGGCGGAAGGCGGAGGCAGGCGGCCTGGCGAGAGAGCGCCTTGGCGCGCGCTGAGGGCGGCTCGCGGTGGGCCAGCAGCGAATCGCCCCTCCTTGCGGCCCCGGCGCGGTGCTGCCCTGCGCCCTGGCCCAGCTTCAGCTCCTCCGCGTCCGGCTCCACTTCCAGTTGCAGCCCCGGCCCCAGCCCCGGCGGCGGCGGACTGATGCTTCTCTGAGCCCGGCGCTGCCACTTATAGGCACCAGCGAGCAGCCGGTGCAGCGGGCTAGAAGGACCTGTCAGCGCCCGCTCAACGCAGCGACCCCTGTCGCCGCGGAAAGGAAGTATCGCGTCGAAAGAGGAGGGAGCGTCAGAGACGGCAAAAAAAAAAGTCCGGAATCTACAGAGATTCTGACTAACATGAGTAAAATGCTCTACTATTTACAAAGCGCCTTCACATCCACATCCACATCCACAGTCTCATGGACACTCCCCAATAATCTTGTGAAGGATGTAGTATTATCTTATACATTTAGTTACCGTGTGATCTTGAGCAAATTACTTAACCTCTCTGTTGCATAGTTTTCTCATCTGAAAAAGTGGGGATAACAGGAGTACCTATATCTGCTGATCTGCTGTAGTATAGTATATGTGATGACTAAATGAGATAATCTATGTAAAGTGTTTAGAATGGAGCCCAGCACATAGAACAATTATTATGGTTCCACTTTTGCAGATGAGGAAACAGGTAAAGAGCGTTCCTTAACTAGTATGTAAATGGTTATATCGGTTTGCTAAGGTTACTGTAACAAAGTACCACAAACTGGGTGGCTTAAAGAACAGAAATTTACTGTCTCATGTCCTGGAGGCTAGAAATCTGAAGTCAAGGTGTCAGCAGAGTTGGTTCCTTCTGAGGGTTGTGAGGAAGAATCTGTTCCATGCGTCTCTCCTGGCTTCTGGTGGTTTACCAACAATCTTTGGTGCTCCTTGATAACTCCAGTCTTCACGTGGTGATCTCCCTGTGTCTCTGTCTCTGGGTCCAGATTTCCCCTTTTTATAAGGTTTCCAGTCACACTGGATTAGGGGCCCACCCCAATGACCTCATCTTAACTTGATCATTTTCAATAACCCTACTTCCAAATAAGTCCACATTCACAGGTGCTGGGGGGTTAGAACTTCAGCATCTTTGTGGAGGACACCATTCAACCCACAGCAGCAGCGGAACTGAGATTGGAACATATAGTGTTGGTTGGAATTTGTAAGGTTTGAGAGATCATGGCCATACACTGGAATCCTTGGAAAGCTTTTAAACACTACCATTGCCTGGGACCTTCAGAGGTTTGTATCCACTTCCTCCAGGGTAGTGCCCAAGCAAGATGGATAGTTTTTCAAAAGTTTCCCCAGGTGATTCTCAACTAGGGTTGAGAATTATTGAGATTACTGAAATGCCACCCTTGTTTTGCAGAAGAGTGAATCAAGGCAGAGGAAGTCCAAGTGACTAGCTTGAGATCACAAAATGATGTCAAAGGGCTTAGTTCAGTTTAGCAACTATTTATGGGCCTCTTGACAAGGCTTTGTGCTGGGCTTTGGCAACACAGACATAGACATGGGGAGGAAGGAGGTGGCAGTGGTTAGGAGGGGGCACAAAGTGGATACAACAAGGGCTTCTAGGGTGCTGATAACATTTTCTTTACTGGGTGGTGGTTACAAAGTTTACACAGATGTAGTTGTTCTGTGATAACTCATTGAGCACTCATGATCTGTGTACTTTTAATGAGATATGCTCTCCTTTCACATAAAAGTATATTCAAATGCTACTAGAGTGATGTGATTGTGACTGAAGGTGCCAACATTAAACTGAACTCTCTGTACTTCACATTCTCCTGGCACAGGTCCAGCCATTTGGGAGATGACAGAAGAGCCTAGAAAAGCCTTCAGAGAAATCCAAGGGCCTTGTGTCACCTGGAGCAGATGAAAGGAGAACATCAGCTATAATGGAAATAACCAAAGAGAGGAAAAGCATTTAGGACAAGGATCAAAACAATGACAATATGTCTCACATGGTTCGGTCCTTTATAGTTTACAACCAAGTGCCCCAGGTTTATCAATGATCCAAGTCCTGGTGCTCAAGAAATAGTAGCTATTATTCTCATTTCCATTTTACAGATGAAAAAACTGAGGACTCACAGACATAAAGCCATTTGGCCAAGATCACACAGCTATTAGGTAACAGATCCAGGACTTAAGTCAGTTTTCTGACATCTTAATCCAGAGCTCTTTCAAAACACCACAGGTTCAGTGTAGAAAAAAGGAGGCAAAGGTGGGGCTAGTGGAGGGACTTCATGCAGGTGACATGGGCCAGAACCCTGAGACCTATAGTCCTTTCCAGTCTTCTTTTTTTTTTTTTTTTTTTTTTTTGCCATGCTGTGTGGCTTGCAGGATCTCAGTTCCCAGGGATTGAACCCAGGCCACGGCAGTGCAAGTGCCAAATCCTAACCACTAGATCATCATGGAACTCCCAGTCCTTTCCAGTCTTGAGGTTAACATTCACCCATGCACTCTGATCCTCCTCACTCTCTGACTTTCCCGCATTCTGGTCCTCAGTCAGTCCTTGGGTGCCAACCTTGGAGGTAGCAGATCCCATGAGAACCAGGAAATAGCAGCCCTAAGATCCTCCACAGCCTGGAGAAGGTTGTATCAACATGACAGTGCCAGGAAAGAGCCCTTGGGAAAAACCACCTGGGGCAGCCCATGGCCAAGGCCCAGCCTAGACCAGGCAGTATAGCATAAGAATTAAGATTAAGAATCTAGGGCTTCCCTGGTGGCGCAGTGATTGAGAGTCCGCCTGCCGATGCAGGGGACACGGGTTCGTGCCCCGGTCCGGGAGGATCCCACATGCCGCGGAGCGGCTGGGCCCGTGAACCATGGCTGCTGAGCCTGCGCGTCCGGAGCCTGTGCTCCACAACGGGAGAGGCCACAACAGTGAGAGGCCCGCGTACCGCAAAAAAAAAAAAAAAAAAAAAAAAGAATCTAGCCAGATTGTCTAGGTTCAGATCCCCACACCACCACTCACTAGTTAGAAGACCTTGAGTAAATCAGTCAACCTCCCTGATTCACTGTTTCTTCCTCCAACACATGGAAACAATAATGCCAATCTCATGGGGCTAAGGGTCTTAGCCAATGTACATATAGAACTCAGGGCAGCAGCCAGCAAGTACCACATATATTTACCATCTTTATCTTTATTTACATGTACTGAGGGCCTCAAATGTAGATTTTCTGTGTTAGGGCCACATGAAGTTATACATTCAGACACAGAAACACAGGCTAGAAAGAAGTCCCTCACGTTTGTGAAATTGGTCCCATCATCAGACCACTCCCCCTGTGGTATGCTATAAATTTAATAATTTTATATAAATTATATTGCTGTGTATTCTGTATGTTTTTTAAAATTTATTATTTATTTTATTTTATTTATTTTTGGCTGCTTTGGGTCTTTGTTGCTGCATGCAGGCTTTCTCTAGTTGCAGTGAGCAGGGGCTACTCTTCATTGTGGTGTGCAGGCTTCTCACCGCTGTGGCTTCACTTGTTGTGGAGCACGGGCTCTAGGCATGTGGACTTCAGTAGTTGTGGCACACGGGCTCAGTAGTTGTGGCTCATGGGCTTAGTTGCTCTGCGACATGTGTGATCTTCCCGGACCAGGGCTCAAACCCGTGTCCCCTGCATTGGCAGGTGGATCCTTAACCACTGCGCCACCAGGGAAGTCCCTCTGCATGTTAAAAGCATGATTTTGTTGAAGGTAATCAGTTAAAATATGCTGCAATATTTGTAACCGTGTTTTAGCAAGTCCTCTTTTTTTTTTTTTTTTTCCTGGCCACCCCACACGGCATGTGGAATTTCCTGGACCAGGGATTGACCAGGGATCGAACCCATGCTCCCTATAGTGGAAGCACGGAGTCTTAACCAATGGACCACTGGGGAAGTCTAGCAAGTCCTCATTTTTAAACCATTGCAGGCCCACATTGCTCTTGACTCAGAGGGGCCATATATCTGCAGACTCTTCTTCCTGCAGATCCAGAACAGTTGCAAGGTGCCTGGGCCTGGGTGGTATCCCCCCTTGCTTAGGCCATGTCTGCTCCTCAGTCCCCCTCATTGACTCCTTTTGCTAAAAGTAATGGGAATTTTATGGAATTGCTATAGCTATGACAGATACATAGCAAACAATGTGTAGTGCTTGGAAAGGATCCTCTGGGCCACTTACTAGCTGTACATCATGAGCAAGTCATATTTTGTTTATGTCACTCAGTTTATTCATGTGTATAAAAAGTGGGTGAGGTCAGAACACCTGCCTTTAAGGTTAGTGCAAGGATTAAATGGCTGATGTATGTCAAGCTCAGGTCCTTACACATTATTGGCACTCTGTAACTGAGTTCATTTCCTTATTTCCTTTGTTATATAACATCACAGCCCGGCAAGGCCCTCTTCTTTTTTTTTAATAGTCTTTTAAAAAATATTTATGTATGTATTTATTTATTTTGGGTGCGCCAGGTCTCCGTTGCAGCACGCGGGATCTTCGCTGCAGCATGTTTAGTTGTGGCATGCGGGATCTTCAGTTGCAGGATGCAACTTTCTTAGCTGCGGAATGCATGTGGGATCTAGTTTCTCGACCAGGGATCGAACCCAGGCCCCCCGCATTGTGAGTGCAGAGTCTTACCCACTGGACCACCAGGGAAGTCCCAAGGCCCTCTTCTTTCAGTCTCCCCTTCACTCACTTCACTCCAACCACACTGCCTCCTTGCTATTTCTCAAACACTGCCAGCCACACTTCTACCTCAGGGCCTTAGCACTTGCTGTTCCTGTTGCCTGGAACACTCTTCTCCAGATATCCACTTGGCCTACTCCATCACATCCCTCAAGCCTTTCCACAAATCTTCCTTCTCACCACTACTATGTGGTGACTCCTGATACTTCCCCTACCTGACCACTACTACCACTACCACTCAGGCCCAGCCACCTTCTCACATATGATATAATAAACCTATTTACTGTATTTATTGTTTACTGCCATTCCCCCCCATAGGATGTGAGCTCCAGGAGAGCAAGAGAGCCCTAATGAATGAATGAATGACAGGGTATATTACTTGCACATGAGAAAACTAAGATTCCAAGGAGAGAGTCAGTTGTGGCCACAGAGCTGGGAAGAAGGGGAGCCAGGTGAGAATCCAAGTCTGTCTGACTCTGAAATCCAAGCTTTTCCCACTTCTCTGGGCTGATAGCCAGCATGAAAAAACATGCACGTCCTCGGCAACTAGGAGAGAGTTGGTAAGGAGGTAGAACTTGTGATCCAGTGAATGGCTTTTAAGCTAAAGTCATAATTCACTCAATAAACTTTTAGCACCTACTGTGTGCAAGTCCCTGTGCTTCCTGCCGTGGGAGACTTGACTATGGATCTGATCAACACCCATCAGTGAACTTGAAACTCTTATATCTACTCACAGGCTGGAAGTCCTGTGGGTACCTCCATCTCCACAGGTACTAAACGCAGCCCTCCACCTTCCCCTGAACTTGCTACTACTCCACCTTCTCAGGTACAGATTGCTTGGCCCTGCTGGAAACATTAGGATTTAGGAGGCTGGAGGGGAAAGGCCCAGGGTTTGAATTTTATTGAGTGCCCTTGGGAGGGCAGATGGTCCTGTCCACACTTTGGAAAACTCTGGCCTGGACTATTAAAGTAAACTTTTTACTGTTCCCACATCCAGTCTGCGCTATACACAGCTTTCAGGGAGAACATTCTGAGCCATGGCCCCCCTGTTTAGACAGCTGTAGACCCCATTCCTGACATGGCACTCAAGGGCCTTCACACATTCAGGGCCACAAACTTTTTTTGCCCTCTAATTATTTATAAAGACATTTGAAAGTGTAAAGATAATATAACAAACATCAAACTTTTTACCTTTCTGAATTATCAGCTGTTACATTTGTTCTGTTTGCCTTCAATTTTTTTTTTACAGATATCTGCACTATTTTATCAAATTTTAAAGTCTCTTTGAACCTTCACTGACATCAACCTCTATCAAGAATGTAATGTAGGACTTCCCTGATGGTCCAGTGGTTAAGACTCTGCCCTTCCAATGCAGGGGGTGAGGGTTCGATCCCTGGTCGGGGAACTGAGATCCCACATGCTACACGGCCAAAAAAAAAAAAAAAGTAATGTACATCAGCATCTACCAATGACAGGGCAATCTCTATCATGAGCATAATGCTTTTTTTAAAATTTAATTTGTTTTATTTTTGGCTGCTTTGGGTCTTCGTTGCTGCGCACGGGCTTTCTCTAGTTGCAGTGAGTGGGGGCTACTCTTCGTTGCTTTGCGTGGGCTTCTCATTGCGGTGGCTTCTCTTGTTGTGGAGCACGGGCTCTAGGCGTGCAGGCTTCTGTAGTTGTGGCATGCAGGCTTCAGTAGTTGTGGCACGTGGACTCAGTAGTTGTGGCTCGCGGGCTCAGTAGTTGTGGCTCGCGGGCTTAGTTGCTCCGCGGCATGTGGGATCTTCCCAGACCAGGGACTGAACCCATGTCCCCTGCACTGGCAGGTGGATTCTTAACCACTGCGCCACCAGGGTAGCCCACATTATTTTGACACCTTAACACACATCTCTTCACCCCACACTCCCTTCCAGCTATTGCCAAAAACTTGAGAGAATTGTCTGTACTGCCTGCATCGTTTCTCTCCTCCCAGCCTCTCAAATCTGATCCAGTTAGGTTTTCACCCCCATATGCTGTACCTAAAACCACTCTTGTCAATGTCACTAATGACTTCTGTAGGAGAATAAAAATCTCTTCCTCTGCCCATCTTAGCTTCTCCAGCTGGGGCTGCGTAAATTATACTAGCAAAAGACAGATTAACAAGAGAAGAAAAAACAGAAGTTCATAAACATGTGCACCATATACCCAGAGATGAGTGACTCAAAGATTAGTTAGAACTTGGGCTGATATAGCATTTTAGCAAAGGAATGATAAACTTTTAGAGAAGTGACAAGAGAAAGGAAAAGGATCTGACTCTAGGGGCAGCAAATTGTGGGAAGGCAAATCAAGGGAAATGATGGTAGATAAGGGTTAGTTAGTAAAGTTTGTATATAGATTCCTCCAGAGCTGTCTCTAGGCTGATAAGGGTCTAAAGTTGTCTTTGGTGATTGACTTCTGTCCTTCCCGGTAGAGACAGGAGGAAGGACACCTTTATAGATGTGTGTCCTGCTTTTATGCAAATAAGGGTAGGGTAGAGAAGCCTCTCCTTCTTCTCAATTGCCTCTACCTTCAAATAATCCTTATTTGATGTGAGTTGCAAAAAATATTAATAATAATAATAATAATCCTTATGCCAAAGTGGCATATTTTGGGGTGGCACATTCTGCTACCCTGTACCTCCATGTTGCTTGATCAAATGGTCATTTCTCAGTCATCTTTCTTTACCCATCAGCAGCCTTCAACACTTCTGATCACCTGATCCTTCTTGAATCACTTTCTTCAATTAGCTGGCTCTCTCTCCTGGCTTTTCTCCTGGTTTTTCTCCTGCCTCGCTGGCTGCTCCTTCTCAGTCTCCTGTTGCTGAATTCTGCCCCTTCTCCTTTTCCTCCTCCTCAGCTGCAAACTCTGAATGTTGCGGCCCCAGGATTCAGTTCTCACACTTTCACTGCTCTATATCTGTATTCATTTCTCTGGTGATCTCATCCTTTCCTGTGGTTTCTAATAAGATCTATATGCAGACGATGCATAGATTTTCATCTCCTCTGCTCAAAACTCTAGACTTTTACATCCAACTGAATGCTCAACGTGTCCACCTGGCTGTCCAACAGAAATCTCAAACTCAGCATGTTCAAAAAGAAACTCCATGCCTTCCCACCCCGTCCCCAAGCCTGCTTCTCCCCCTGTCTTCCACATCCAGGAAACAATCACTCTGTCTTCCCACTTACATAGGCCAAAAACCTGAGTCATCCTTGACTCCTTTCCTGAATCCAATCACTTCTCTCCACCTCCACTGCTACCACTCCAGTCCAAGCCACCACCCATTTCTTTCCCAGATTATTACAATCGCCTCTGAGCAATCTTGCTTCAACAAAGAGGGATCCCTGAAAAGCCTAAGTCAGGTACTGTCACACCCAGCTCAGACCCCTCCAAGGTCCACATGACTTATAAGGACCCACCCAATGTAGCTCCCACCTCTCTCTGGCCTCATCTCTTTTCCCCTTATTTGCCCTTATTCCCTCTGCTTTAGCCACCCTGGCTTCCTTGCTGTTTAGTTTTCAAACACTCAGGTTTACTCCTTCCCAGAGCCTTTGACCTTGTTATTTCCTCTGCCTGGAATGCAGTTACCCCCAGGTATCAGCATGGTTTCCTCCTTCACTTCCTTGGGGTCTCGCTCAGATGTTATCTCTCAGTGGGGCCATCCATGACCACCACACCCCACACCCTATCTCATACTCCCTCTTTCCTTCCCTTCTTTTTTGGCTGCACCGACTACTTACAGGTCTTAATTCCCCGACCAGATTGAACCCAGGCACTCAGCAGTGAAAGTGCGGAGTCCTAACCGCTGGACCGCCAGGGAATTCTCTCCTTCCCTTCTTTATTTTTTTCCACAGCTCTTTCACTGTCTGACTTACTACACATTTTTATGATCTGTCTTGCCTTCACTAGAATGTAAGCTCCATGACAGCAGGGGATTTGAGGCAGAGAGCATGATGGTTGGTAGGACAGACTTGGAGCCAGTATGCCAGGATTTGATTGCTGTCTCTACCACTGTCCAGCTGTGTGACCCTAGGCAAGTTACTTAACTTCATTGCCTCTCAGTGTCTTCATAAGTTGGAGGTAATAACAGACCCTGTGTCATAAGGTTGCTGTGAGAATTAAATGAGTTAATGCATGTAAAGCGCTTAGAATTTTACCTCTATAATAGTAACTATATAACTATATAACTATAGCATAACTATATAGTAAATGCTACATCAGTGTTTGCTATTATTATTATTGTTATTATTATTGCTACTATTATTACAGAATGCTTGGCTCTTAGTAAGTCCTATACAGTTGTTAGCCATTGTTCTCTGCTATATCCTCAGAACTGAGAATAGCACTTGGCACATAATAAGGTATTCAAGAAAGATCTGGGGCTTCCCTGGTGGCGCAGTGGTTGAGAGTCCGCCTGCCGATGCAGGGGACACGGGTTCGTGCCCCGGTCCGGGAAGATCCCACATGCCGCGGAGTGGCTAGACCCGTGAGCCATGGCCGCTGAGCCTGTGCGTCCGGAGCCTGTGCTCCGCAATGGGAGAGGCCACAACAGTGAGAGGCCCGCGTACCGCAAAAAAAAAAAGAAAGAAAGATCTGTTAGGGAATTCCCTGGCTGGCAGTCCAGTGGTTAGGACTCAGCGCTCTCACTGCCAGGGCCCTGGGTTAGATCCCTGGACAGGGAACTAAGATCCCACAAGCTGCGTGGCACAGCCAAAAAAAATCTGTTAGACGAATGCATTAGGATACATGTATACATAAACAATATAAAGTATTTTTGTGTGTCTTTCAAATTTATATCAATGGTATCATATCATATATATCCTTCTTCATCTTTACTTTTTCAATCAATATTTGTAACATCTAGCCATATTGATATATAGAGATCTCATTCTTTCCTTTTAGCTGTTGTATAGTAAATATTCCATCACATTTATATATCTCAATTTTTATATCTGTTTGCCTATTGATAGACATTCAAGTTGCTCCAATTTTATGTTATCGTGGACAATTTGTATCAAATGCCTTTATAAATATCTCTTGGTGTCCATGTGTAAGAATTCTTCTCTATATATACTTGAAAATGGAATTTCTGGATTGCAGGATTTGTACATTCACTGCTTTCCTAGACTAAATTGTTTTCCTAAAGTACCTTTGGCCCTTCTGCCTGCAAGTATGAGAGGACCATTTTTCCCATATCCTCCAGACTTACTTGAGTCAGACTTTTTATTCTTTGTTAATTTCATGGGTAGAAAATAGTATCTCATCATTTTTTAATAGATAAGATTTTTTATTTATTTATTTTTTATTTTAGGCTGTGTTGGGTCTTCATTGCTGCGTGCAGGCTTTCTCTAGTTGCGGCGAGTGGGGGCTATTCTTCATTGCGGTGCGTGGGCTTCTCACTGTGGTGGCTTCTCTTGCTGTGGAGCATGAGCTCTAGGCGCACGGGCTTCAGTAGTTGTGACACACAGGCTTCAGTAATTGTGGCACGTGGGCTTAGTAGTTGTGGCTCACGGGCTCTAGAGCACAGTCTCAGTAGTTGTGGCACATGGGCTTAGTTGCTCTGCGACATGTGGAATCTTTCTGGGCCAGGGCTCGAACCCATGTCCCCTGCACTGGCAGGTGGATTCTTAACCACTGCGCCACCAGGGAAGCCCAAGATTTTTATTTTATATTTATTTTATTTATTATCATTAATTTTTGGCTGTGTTGGGTCTTCATTGCTGCGTGCAGGCTTTCTCTAGTTGTGGCGAGTGGGGGCTACTCTTTGTAATGGTGCACAGGCTTCTCATTGTGGCAGCTTCTCTTGTGGTGGAGCACGGGATCTAGGTGCACGGGCTTCAGTAGTTGTGGCGTGCAGGCCTAATTGCTACCAGGGAAGCCCTCATCATTTTTTAAAATAAACTTTTTACTTTGGAATATCTTTAGATCTACAGAAAAGTGACACAGATAGTCAAGAGAGTTCCCATATACCCCTCACTCAATTTCCCCTAATGTTAGCATTTTACGTCACCATGGCAGATTTGTCAAGTCGAAGAAGCCAACATTGGCTTATTACTATTAAACTCCAGACTTTCTTCAGATTTCACTACTGTCCTTTTTCTGTTCCAGGATCCCATCCAGGATACTACACTGCATCTAGTCCTCACATCTCTTTAGCTTCTTCTGGTCTGTGACAGTTTCTCAGTCTTACCTTTGGTAGTCTTGAGGAGCACTGGTCAGGTATTTTGCAGAATGTCCCTCAATTTGGACTTATCTGATGTTTTCCTCATGGCTAGACAGAGGTTACGGGTTTTGGGGAAGAGATGAAGTACACTTCTTTCTTTTTAAAATTAATTAATTAATTTTTTTTTTGGCTGCGTTGGGTCCTTGTTGCTGCACGTGGGCTTTCTCTAGTTGCGATGAGCACGGGCTTCTCAATGTGGTGGCTTCTCTTGTTGCGGAGCATGGGCTCTAGGCACTCAGGCTTCAGTGGTTGTGGCACGTGGGCTCAGTAGCTGTGGCTCGTGAGCACAGGCTCAGTAGCTGTGGCACACGGGCTTAGTTGCTCCACGGTATGTGGGATCTTCCCGGACCAGGGCTCGAACCCATGTCCCCTGCATTGGCAGGCAGATTCTTAACCACTGCTCCACCAGGGAAGCTCCCTGAAGTACCTTTCTTATCACACCCTATAGGAGGTCACATGTACCCACATGACATTACTGGTGATGTTATTACCTTTCATCACTTGGTTTAGTTGGTGTTTCTCCTCTGTAAAGTTACTATTTTCCCCCTTTCCCTACTCTATTCTTCGGAAGTGATATCTAATCATTTTAATTTGCATTTCCCTCTGCAGTTGGGAGTTCCTGTGAGAATTACCTCTTCATCCTTTGCTTATGTTTCAACTTGTTTGCTTGTCTTTAGTTCTCACCGGCTTCTAGGTGTTATTTACATATAAACTGCAATTATCTTTTTCCAGAGAGTCATTTAGTATTTTAATTTTCTTCATAATGTCTTCTGCCATTTTTAAGTTTTTAATTTTAACTGAATCATATTTACAAATGGTTTCCTTTAATCTTTGTGCTTTCTGAACTACCTTTTGAACACCCAGCCATGACTCAGCAATCCCCTAACAATCGTTGGTTCTCCTGACTTGATTCATGTTGCCCTTTTGCCTCGAATGCCCTCTCTGCTTCTCACTGCCAAACAAGCTCCTACTTATCTTCAGTGCCATAAACCAAATAAAACCTTCTGTGGGAAGCCCCTCCCAATTGCCCCAGGTAGAATTGGCTGCTCTCTCCACAGTGCTCTCACAACTTGTCCACACCTTTATTAAAGTACATATTGCGGACTTCCCTGATGGCGCAGTGATTAAGAATCCACTTGCCAATGCAGGGGACACAGGTTCAAGCCCTGGTCCAGGAAGATCCCACATGCTGCGGAGCAACTAAGCCCGTGTGCCACAACTACTGAGACTGTGCTCTGGAGCCCACGAGCCACAACTACTGAAGCCCTCATGCCACAACTACTGAAGCCTGCGCGCCTAGAGCCCATGCTCCACAACAAGAGGAGCCACCGCAATGAGAGAAGCCACTGCAATGAAAAGCCAGCGCACTGCAATGAAGAGTAGCCCCCACTCGCCGCAACTAGAGAAAGTCTGCACGCAGCAACAAAGACGCAACACAGCCAAAATTAATAATTAACAAAAATAATAAAGTACCTCATCTAAGTGGAATCATACTTTTTCTGTCCTTTTGTGACTGGCTTATTTCACTTAGCATAACATCCTCAAGGTTCATTCATGTTGCAGCATGTGTCAGAATTTTTTTTTAAGACAATAATATTTTATTGTATGAACATACTACATTTTGGTAAACCGTTCAACAGTTGATGGACACTTTGGCTGCTTCCATGTTTTAGCTATTACGAATAATGCTGCTGTGAACATGGGTGTACACAGTAGTGTGTCTTCAAGACCCTACTTCCAATTTTTTTGAGTATATACCAAGAAGTGGAATTGCTGGGTCATAGGTTAATTCTGTTTAATTTTTTTGAGGAAACTCCATACTATTTCCCACAGCTTCTGCATCATTTTGCATTCCTACCAACAGTGCACAAGTGTCCCAGTTGTTCCACATCCTTGCCAACACTTGTTGTTTTTTGTGTTTTTGATAGTAACCATCCTAATGGGTGTGAGGTGGCCAACTAATTCATCTTTGTAACTGAACACTGGGCATGGTACAGTCAATGTTTTTTTTTTTTTTTTTTTTTTTTTTGTCAGTACGCGGGCCTCTCACTGCCGTGGCCTCTCCCGTTGCGGAGCACAGGCGCCGGACGCGCAGGCCCAGCGGCCATGGCTCACGGGCCCAGCCGCTCCGCGGCATGTGGGATCTTCCCAGACTGGGGCACGAACCCGTGTCCCCTGCATCGGCAGGTGGACTCCCAACCACTGCGCCACCAGGGAAGCCCCCAGTCGATGTTTATTGAATGAATGAATGAGGCTATAGCCTGGATCAGTGGTCTTCAGACTTTTTGCTCTTGTGCCCCCTTAAAGAATTTTTTAAATTCCGCATTTGTGAGGATTCCAACAGGAAACAACGCACTCAAAGTAAAACAATTCAAGAAGGTCATATATGCAAAGAAGCTAATGTAGAAGGTGTGGTCAAAGTGTAGGGAAATCACAGGGGATTATGCTGGAAGCTGGGAAGGGCAGCAGCCAGGCTGTTACCACCTGCGGTCTAAAGGGCAATTCCTCTTCCTTAAGAGGAGCACTAACTTTCTGTCCAGGGACAGGGCCAGACTGACTAGATGTCCAGAGGTGGGAACAAGGGAAATAGAGACCCGAATCTCACTCTCTTCCCTCCCTCCTGTCTCCTGCCAGGACTTCCCATTGACCAAATCCAAGCCAAGGCTAGAAGGCATAGAGCTGTTGATGTCCTCCATCCAAGTCAGCCAACCAGGGGAGAGGAAGGGAGGAGTAGGTCGAAGAATGGACCTGCTGGTCCACATGCAGGCTATCTGGCACATTTTAAAATTGACAACTGAAACGTTCATCTTAGGGGCTTCCCTTCCCTGGTGGCGCAATGGTTAAGAATCCGCCTGCCGATGCAGGGGACACGGGTTTGAGCCCTGGTCCGGGACGATCCCACATGCCACGGAGCAACTAAGCCTGTGCACCACAACTACTGAGCCACGTGTTGCACATACTGAAGCCTGCACACCTCGAGCCCGTGCTCTGCAAGAGAAGCCACCACAATGAGAAGCCCGCGCACCGCAATTAAGATTAAATGCAGCCAAAAATAAATAAATAAATAAAATTAAAGATACTACAGTTTTTTTTGTTTTGTTTTGTTTTTGCAGTATGCGGGCCTCTCACTGTTGTGGCCTCTCCCGTTGCAGAGCACAGGCTCCGGACGCGCAGGCTCAGCGGCCATGTCTCACGGGCCCAGCAGCTCCGTGGCATGTGGGATCCTCCCGGACCGGGGCACGAACCCGCGTCCCCTGCATCGGCAGGCGGATTCCCAACCACTGCGCCACCAGGGAAGCCCCAAAGATACTACAGTTTTAAAAAAATGAAAATAAAATGAAGGAATGGATATGGATCAAACTTAAAAAAAATAATAAAATATTCATCTTAAATGTAAGCCATTGCAAAGGATATACTTGCTAGCATATTGAAAATATTTTAAATAAAACTGTTCCATCATCAGTTGAATGTAAGTATCATCATGGTTTGATACTATTATTCATGTCAAGAAAATATCAGAACAAGCTGTACATTAGCAGGCAGAAATGCTACATCATTATTATTTTTCTTCTTGTAGGTATAGTTACATTTTGCTTCCTCTCACAAATGTTCTCCTAGGGTAATATATTTTCTGCTGGAAAGTCTGTTATTGATTACTTAATTCATAGTCCCAACAGAAATTTATATATATGATTGCACTTTAAGAAATTTTGAAATTTAAATAATGTAAAATTTCCTTTGACTCTAAAGCTCTATGTTTTAAAATTTCTTCTGGATTGAAATATCACTTATTATTGTATTAGTACACAATTGATCAAAGCAACATAACATATATCTTTTGAAAAATGATTATTAAAGTGTAAAATGATATTGGAAATGTATCTCTTACTGAAATAGATTTTTTTCAATTAGTTTATGTATTTATGAATAAATGTTACTTATTGCTGGAATGAAGCTGGGTTCAGCATCAACTTTATATCTATTTTTAACTTTTATAAATAGAAACTCTGAGAAACCTTGTTCAAATAAATAAGTAGGTGAAAGTGGAGGGAGTTCTGTTACAATAATATCACTTAATTATTTGAATTCTTGGCGTTACAAGCCAAAAAATTACATAGTGACCTATCATCAAAAGTTATTTTTAATGACAACAAAATCAGAATCTCCTTCAACTCTACTGAAAGCAAAGTACCAGCAACTGTCCCACTTTTTCAAAATGCCTTATTTTCCAGTCATCACAGTTCTTCACCTTTGGTTGGTGCCCTGAAAGTGTTTAACCCCCCACCTCAACCCCCTGGGGTAAGGTTGTGGGTGAAAATCAGGGCCGAGAGCCTTTTGTAAAGTATGAGCAGGGTGGGTGGGAAGGAAAAAGGTGGACCTGGACTTCAGAGCGTCTTCTCCAGAAAATGTGTCTTAGGAAAGAGCACGAATAGAGTTTGAGGATGCAGGTCAGTTCTTGGAAGTATCTGTGCCACACACCCTTGCCTTCAAGGTACTTCCAATCTAGTAGGGGAGAGAAGTTAGCAAATTGCCAAAGTACCAAATGCACTGAGGGGTTGGTGAGTAGTGATGGAGGTATTCAGGGAGTTTACTTCCCGCTGTGGGAAAGACTTCATGGGTGAGGTGGCATGTCAGCTGCTTTTCAGGTCGGGTAAGATTTTGACAGAAGAGATACTGGAGAGGACATTCCAAATGGACCACACTGGATGAACAAAGGCTCAGAGAGAAGAAGCCATAGGGGAAAAAAAAAAAAGGAAGCCATAGGGCATGTTTGGGGAATAAGCAGAGTGTAGACAGAGGCAAAGAGTGGGAGAAAAGACAGAGACATAGAATCATAAACTCTCAAGCCTAAAATCTTAAGAGCCACCTAATCCAACCTCCACAATTACCACCAGCACTGCGCCAAAATCCACTCAGTTCTCAAAAACATCTAGTCACCAGGAGCTCTCTCTTTGTAGAATACCCCATCCAGTGGAAATATAAGGCAAGCCACATATATAATTTAAATTCTTCTGGTAACTACCAAAGGGAAAAAAAAAAGAAACAGGTAAAATTAAATTTTTTTGTCTTCTCAGACTTTTTAAATCCCCATTATTGATTTACATGCAATAAAATTAACCAATTTTCAATGTATAAGTTTTGTCACATGTACAGGGGCAATTAATTTTAATAATGTTTTATTTAACTCAACACATCCGAAATATTATCCTTTCAACAAGTAATCAATATAAAAAACTGTTAATGAGATATTTTACATTCCTTTTTTTTTGTACTAAATCATCGCAATTCAGACCAGCCACATTTCATGTGCTCAGTTGCCCCATGTGGCTAGTATGTGCCCCATGTGGCTAGAAGCACAGATCTAGAGGGAAATCATTATATCCTTGGACCACTCTTGGTGGTTAGAAATTTTCCCTTGGATGGTAGAATAATGCTGGCTTGGTTTCTTCTTTAAACATCGGCATCTTCAACTTGTTTACCATAGACATGTATTAATATAGAATTAGCATAGGAATAAGTACTAGGTGTTATGGTTGCTCATGTGAGGGGCACCCCATCCTGGCCTTGTAGGTCAGGGGAAGATTTCAAGAGGAAGATACACAGGAATGGACATAATTAATACTAAAAACAGATTTGATTATGTTCAGCTTATAATTATTCTTTAAACCATACTTATATGTTTGATGTGCTCTTCTGTATAATGTACATTTCACAATTTAAAAACATAGGTCTACTCCCCAGTAGCAATGAGCAATGATCCAGCATCCAGAGTTTGTCTTCTAAAAACCATTCTCCAACAGAAAGAACCAGGGATCTTTGGAGAAGTAGATGATTTTAGGGCTGGGGTAGAGAAAAGACAAGATGAGCTTAGAGCATCTTGTAGTGCCAGAAAGTAAGGAAGTGTTCAAAAACCAAAGGTTGGGGGGGCATGGCAAACGCTCGGGAGTCAACCTGACAACCTGAAAGAGTTCCCAATGGGCAAAGATGGACAATTTGAGCAACAAAAGAAATAACATAGTATTGGATTATAACCCAAAGTATAAAATAAATATTACAGAGTCCCTACTGATAAAACTAAATGATTGAATAAATAAATAAATAAATAGGGGAGAAGAGACAAATCTTCTTTAAAGAAGTATTCCAAAGAATTTATGTAGATGCTTCCCCTTCTAGGAGGTGGAACTTAATCCCACTCTCTACCCGTTGAGTGTCAGCTGGATTTAGTGACTTGCTAAAGAATAGAAAGGTAGGGGTGGGGGCTAGGGAGTAGATGCAGTAACTTTACAGTGGAGAGGCCTGGCCAATATCACCAAGTGATGGCGGTTAACAGCACCAGTAATAAGTCATGTGGGTAGCATGCAATCCATGACAGGGTGTGATGAGAAGGTCATTTCATCTCTGGGCTATTTTTTCCCCAAAACCCATAACTTCAGTCTAGTCATGAGGAAAACATCAAGTAAGTCCAATTTAAGGGAAATTCTGCAAAATACCTAACCAGTGTTCCTCAAGACTGTCAAGGTCATAGGAACAAGGAAAAACTGGTAAGTTGTCACAGACCAGAGCAGAATAAGGAGACAGGAGGACGAAATGCAGTATAGTATCCTGGATGGGATCCTGGAACAGAAGAAGGACATTGGTGAAATCTGATTAAAGTCTGGTGTTTAGCTACTGATAATAAGTATATCAATGTTGACTCCTTTGTTTGTTTGTTTGTTTGTTTTGTGGTACGCGGGCCTCTCACTGCTGTGGCCTCTCCCGTTGCGGAGCACAGGCGCCGGACGCGCAGGCTCAGAGGCCATGGCTCATGGGCCCAGCCGCTCCGCGACATGTGGGATCTTCCCAGACTGGGGCACGAACCCACGTCCCCTGCATCGGCAGGCAGACTCTCAACCACTGTGCCACCAGAGAAGCCCCTGACTCCTTAGTTTTGACAAATACACCTTGGTAACATAAGATGTTAATGTTAGGGAACTGTTGACTGAAACCATCTGCCTTGGTCAGGCCTGGTTGCTTGAGTTGTCTCACAACAGGGGTCCCGATAAGGAACATGGTGCTGCAGCCGAAAACTAACCGGGAGAATTCGAGAAGTGCTGAAAGGAGGGAGGAGACGGTATGTCCTGCCCTAACACCCCAGAAACCCTCACGCTGGAATCCATCTTGGCTGAGAGATGCATGAGCCACCAGGAAGGACCCTGAGTCACCAGATATGGGCGAAGCAAGATGATTGACCAGAGACAACCCGGAAACTAACCCCATTACCATAAAACCTGAGACTGTGAGCCGCGTGGCAGAGCAGCTCTCCTGGGTTCCCTGACCCTGCTGTTCTCTGCCCACGCGCCCCTTTCCAATAAAGTCTCTTGCTTTGTCAGCACATGTGTCTCCTCAGACAATTCATTTCCGAGTGTTAGACAAGAGCCCAGTCTTGGGCCCTGGAATGGATCCCTCTTCCTGCAACATTAGTATTAGGGGAAACTGATTGAGGGGTATACGGGAAGCCTTTTGACTATCTTTGCAACTTTTCTGTAAATCTAAAGTTATTCTAAAGAAAAGGTTTAATTTTTAAAATATATCACATATAGGGCTTCCCTGGTGGCACAGTGGTTGAGAGTCCGCTTGCCGATGCAGGGGACACGGGTTCGTGCCCCGGTCCGGGAAGATCCCACATGCCACGGAGCAACTGGGCCCGTGAGCCATGGCCGCTGAGCCTGCACGTCCGGAGCCTGTGCTCCGCAAGGGGAGAGGCCACAACAGTGAGAGGCCCGCGTACCACACACACACACACACACACACACACACACACAATATATATATATATATATCACATATATATGATATGTAAATATGTATATCATATATGAAAGCAGGGGGAGAAAGGAGAAGAAAGAAAGAGAGAGAAAGAAAGAATGAAAGAAAGGAAGGAAGGAAGGAAGAAAGAAGAAAGGAAGGAAGGAAAGTCTTGCTTACTCGAAGCAGAAACCTCTGATGAGGTTGCATTGCAGGGAGCATGGGGACAAGGTGGGGTGGAGTAGCAGGTCCAGTGGTTACTATAAGTTGGGTCAGGGTTAAGCCTTTGGGACTTTATTCCGTGGCAGTGGAGAACCATTGAAGGTTACTGAGCAAGGGTGTGGCTGATTATAGAATGACTCAGCCAAAGTCACACAGTTTCAGCTTCCCCAGGCCCCTTCCTTCCACGTGCTCTTTATTCTTTGCCTGCAGAGGCCAAGCTCTGGCAGGAATCTAAGTCACTGGCACAGAGATGATCACCTCCACTGCCCACCCTCCCACCCCCACCCTATCCTGGTTCAGTGGTCTTTAGAGGCTCAACATTGCCACACCTGGTAAGGAGCAGAGCACCTTTCAACCTTCCCAGCAGAGACCCCTGGGCAGGGAGGTGCAGGGCGGGGCCTCCTGTAAAAATCCCACAAGCTCTAGGTGGAGTCATTTCTACCATACCCTCCTTGCTCTCTCTCCTCTCTCCTCCCATAGTGAAAGGAAACCAGTCCATCGGTGGGGGAAGGGAGCTCGGGGCAGAAGAAGAGGCAGTTTCAAGACTGAACCTTCAAGACTGACACCAGGAAAATTGTCTGTTACCAGTCTTTCTTCCATGGCCTGCTTGGAAACACAAATATGTCCAGGTCAGAAGCTGGAGGGGAAGAAAAGGGGAGAGGAAAATTGTCAGTGTACAGTTTGCCCTCCATATCCGTGGATTCAACCCACTGCAGATTTAAAATATTCAGAAAAAGAAAACTCCAGAAAGTTCCAAAAAGCAAAACTTGAATTCGTTGAGCACTGGCAATGATTTACATTGTATTTACAACTATTTACATAGCATTTACATTGTATTAGGTATCATAAGTAACCTAGAGATGATTTAAACCTTTTTTATGGTAGATTTATGTTTTTATGCAGATTCACTCTTTTTTAATATTTTATTTATTTATTTATTTTTGGCTGCGTTGGGTCTTTGTTGCTGCACGTGGGCTTTCTCTAGTTGCAGTGAGCGGGGTCTACTCTTTTGTTGTGGTGCGTGGGCTTCTCATTGTGGTGGCCTCTCTTGTTGCAGAGCACGGGCTATAGGCGTGCGGGCTTCAGTAGTTGTGGCACACGGGCTTCAGTATTTGCGGCACGTGGGCTCAGTAGTTGTGGTGCACTGGCTTAGTTGCTCCACGGCATGTGGGATCTTCCCAGACCAGGGCTCGAACCCGTGTTGCCTGCAATGGCAGGCGGATTCTTAACCACTGCGCCACCAGGGAAGACCCTAGAGATGATTTAAAGCAGGGGTACCCAACCCCTGCCCCCCGCCGGACCCCGCCATCTGCGGAACAATTGTCTTCCATGAAAGCAGTCCCTGGTGCCAAAAAGGCTGGGGACCACTGATTTAAAGTATACAGGTGAAGGGTGGGCTGAGGGTGTGGGTAGGTTATATGCAAATACTATGCCATTTTATAAGGGACTTGAGGATCTGCAGATTTTCGTATCAGCAGGAGGTCCTAGAACCAATCCCTCACAGATACTGAGGGACGACTGGTACACTTTTCCTGCCAGCAGTTGTAGCAGTGAGAGTTCAATGCTAGAATCTATCAGATTTCCACACATCAATTAAGCCAGTTTGGACTTCCCTGGTGGTGCAGTGGTTAAGAATCCACCTGCCAATGCAGGAGGCAGGGGTTAGAGCCCTGGTCCGGGAAGATCCCACATGCCGCAGAGCACCTAAGCCCATGCACCACAACTACTGAGCCTGTGCTCTACAGCCTGCAAGCCACAACTACTGAAGCCCAAATGCCACAACTACTGAAGCTTGCGTGCCTGGAGCCCGTGCTTTGCAACAAGAGAAGCCATTGCAATGAGAAGCCCATGCGCTACAACGAAGAGTAGCCCCCACTCACTACAACTAAAGAAAGCCCGCATGCAACAATGAAGACCCAACGCAGCCAAAATAAATAAATTAATTAATTTAAAAATAATTAAGCCAGTTTTCTCATCCTTTATCTTTTATCCCTCCATGGAAAAAAAGAAAACAAAAGGCTAACATTACTGAGCAACCTGTTCTGTGCTAGGCACTACGCATAACTTCATTCGGTCCTCACGGCAACTCTATTAGTATACCCATTTTATTTATTTATTTATTTATTTATGGTATTTTATTTTTATTTATTTATTTTTAGCTGCATTGGGTCTTCATTGCTGCTCGTGGGCTTTCTCTAGTTGCAGCAAGTGAGGGCTACTCTTCGTTTTGGTGCGTGGGCTTCTCATTGTGGTGACTTCTCTTGTTGCTGAGCATGGGCTCTAGGCACACGGGCTTCAGTAGTTGTAGCATGTGGGCTCAGTAGTTGTGGCTCACGAGCTCTAGAGCGCAGGATCAGTAGTTGTGGTGCACAGGCTTAGTTGCTCTGTGGCACGTGAGATCTTCCCAAACCAGGGATTGAACCTGTGTCCCCTGCATTGGCAGGCAGATTCTTAAACACTGTGCTACGAGGGAAGTCCCAGTATACCCATTTTATAGGTGAGAAAGCTGAGGCTCAGAGAAGGTAAGTGACATGCCCCAGGTTATGCAGCTAATCAGTGGCAGAGTTGGGAGAGAGCAAAACCAGTTCAAGTCTTCAGAAGCACGGGCTTGAAAACGATCTTGGGGAATTTTACCTTTCAGGGTAGAGGAAATGGTTTTATGGTAAAATCCAAATTTCTTGCAGGATACCTAGCCCCCATTTCTTCCTTTTTTTTGTTATTTTTAATACATTTATTTATTTTATTTTTGGCTGCATTGGGTCTTTGTTGCTGCACGCGGGCTTTCTCTAGTTGCAGGGAGTGGGGGCTTCTCTTCGTTGTGGTGCACGGGCTTCTCACTGAGGTGGCTTCTCTTGTTGCAGAGCACGGGCTCTAGGCGTGCGGGCTTCAGTAGTTGTGGCATGCAGGCTCAGTAGTTGTGGTGCACAGGCTTAGTTGCTCCACGGCATGTGGGATCTTCCCTGACCAGGGCTCGAACCCGCGTCCCCTGCATTGGCAGGTGGATTCTTAACCACTGCACCACCAGGGAAGCCCATCATTTTGCACTTATTAATACCGTGCCTCCACTTATGTACTCTTGCTCCTGTGTGGTAGCCTGCTGCTTACGTGCGGAAGCCAACTGGGATCATGTCTCTTACAGCTCTTCTGCATCCCCTAGAGTCCAGAGATCAGTGCCTAGCTAACAGAAGGTGTATTTTATTACTTGTGACTGTGATTGTAACCAACTACCATTTATTGATCGCCTATTATGCGCTAAATACTCTATATTTTATTTCTCAGAACTACCTTAGAGATAGGTATTTTTATCTCCACTATGCAAACTGAGGCTCAGAAACATTAAATAACTTGTCCAAGGTTACAGAGCTGTTAGGACCATGGGGGCAGGAGCCTTGAGAGTCTGGCACTGTCCCCAGACTGATGTTAAGGGGCTTGTGGCATTTCACCTACTCACTCATCCCTTGACCATCAGCTGAGCTGTGTCTGAAGAAAGAGAAAAAAATATCAAACTACAGGCTTGTCAGAGGAGGTGGCTGCCATGTCATGGACCAGACACAGGGACAGGAGACTTTTGACAAGTAAGTTAGGTACGACTCCACCAAAAGCAGTCACAAAGTCTTGTTCCTGTGGATGCAGGGGGTGAGAAGTGGTCAGGAAAAACCCTGGGACATCTATCAGTGTCAGCACTTGACAGCTGCCGACATCTACGTGTGGAGAGTAGAGAGTGGGATCTGATGGCCAAATCACTCACATCGAGGGGGTGATCAACTCACGAGGGTTTCCATCTTCCGTGTCCAAGAATTTGATCCAAGAGGAGGAAATGCAGGGTTCATAGTGCACCACTAGGTGGCACTGTGTGAGGAGGGCACAAAAATTATCCAATCACAACTTTTCAATATGAATAATTAGAAGGGATTTTAGAGCAAGCAAACCATAACGTAAACATCTCCTTTCACAGAAGGCATGTGAGATCCAGAGAAGTTATCCAAGTTTCCCAGCTTTGTGCCTGAGCCAGTACCAGAGACCCAAGTCTGCCTCTTTCTAAGTTCAGTGCATTTCATCTTTAACGCTCATCAAAACACATCTAGATGTCCATCTACTCATGGTGTGATCTTACTCAAGTCACTGATGTTTTTCTGAGTCTCAGTCCTCTGTGCATAGAATAGAGGATTAGTCTAGATCCATAATGTCAATAGCCACACGTGGCTATTTGAATTTAAATTAATTAAAACTTAAAATTCAGTTCTTAGTCACACTAGCCATATTTCAAGTGCTCAATAGACAATGTGGATAGTGGCTATCATATTGGACAGCGTAGATATAGAATATTTTCATTATTGCAGATAGTTCTAATAGACAGCATTGGCTGGTATTTAAGGTCCTTCCAGATTTAGTATCCTATGGATCCTCTGTGAGAGCATTGGAGGGTATAGGAGTAAATGCATAAGGTTTCCCAGCTCTCAGCCTGAGTTTTAATTTATTTATTAAATTTATTTATTTATTTATTATTTACTTTTGGCTGTGTTGGGTCTTCGCTGCTGTGCGCAGGCTTTCTCTAGTTGCAGTGAGCGGGGGCTACTCTTTTTTGCGGTGAGCAGGATTCTCATTGTGGTGGCTTCTTTTGTTGCTGAGCATGGGCTCTAGGCGTGCGGGCTTCAGTAGTTGTGGCACATGGGCTCAGTATTTGTGGCTCGCGGGCTCTAGAGCGCAGGATCAGTAGTTGTGGCGCATGGGCTTAGTTGCTCTGCAGTATGTGGGATAGTCCCAGACCAGGGCTTGAACCTATGTCCCCTGCATTGGCAGGCGGATTCTTAACCACTGCACCACCAGGGAAGTCCAGCCTGAGATTTTAACCACATACAAGCACTGAGGGATACAGAAAAGAATAAGATGGATACAAATCCTCCGTTAATGGAGTTGACATTCTAATGGACCTAAGATACTGAGTCTAAAAACCACAGCTTCTGCAATCAAGGCACTTAGAACCGTGTGTCTTCAACTTTAATATATATACATGTAAAATGCAGTTTCTGATTCAGTAGGCTGGGATGGAGCCTATGAACCTGCATTTCTTTTTGTTGTTGGCCACTCTTAGCAGCTTTCAGGATCTTAGTTCCCCGACCAGGGTTTGAACCTGGGCCCTTGGCAATGAAAGCGCTGAGTTCTAACCATTATACCACCAGGGAATTCCCTGTCCTTTAACTTCTTTAAAGAACTTATAGCCTACCTAGGACTTCATATTTAAAATGTATTTATGGTAGACAGAACATAGTTGGATCTTGCTTTCTTTTTTTTTTTTATACAACAGAAATTTATTTTCTTATAATTCTGAGGTTAGAAGTCTGAGATCAAGGTGTCAGCAGTGTTGGTTTCTTCTGAGGCCTCTCTTCTTGGCTTGTAGATAGCTGTCTTCTCCCTGTATCTTCACGTGGTCTCCCTCTGTATGTGTCTGTATCCAAATTTCCTCTTCTTGTAATAACCCTAGTTATATTGAATTAAGGCTCACCCTTAAGAGCTCATTTTTTTTCCCTTACAGCAGATTTTATTTTATCTCTTTTTTTTACATCTTTATTGGAGTATAATTGCTTAACAATGGTGTGTTAGTTTCTGCTTTATAACAAAATGAATCAGTTATACATATACATATGTTTCCATATCCCCTCCCTCTTGCGTCTCCCTCCCACCCTCCCTATCCCACCCCTCCAGGCGGTCACAAAGCACCGAGCTGATCTCCCTGTGCTATGCGGCTGCTTCCCACTAGCTATCTACCTTACGTTTGGCAGTGTCTATATGTCCATGCCTCTCTTTCGCTTTGTCACAGCTTACCCTTCCCCCTCCCCATATCCTCAAGCCCATTCTCTAGTAGGTCTGTGTCTTTATTCCTGTCTTACCCCTATGTTCTTCATGACATTTTTTTTCTTAAATTCCATATATACGTGTCAGCATGTGGTATTTATCTTTCACCTTCTGACTTACTTCACTCTGTATGACAGACTCTAGGTCTATCCACCTCATTACAAATAGCTCAATTTCGTTTCTTTTAATGGCTGAGTAATATTCCATTGTATATATGTGCCACATCTTCTTTATCCATTCATCCGATGATGGACACTTAGGTTGTTTCCATCTCTGGGCTATTGTAAATAGGGCTGCTATGAACATTTTGGTACATGACTCTTTTTGAATTATGGTTTTCTCAGGGTATATGCCCAGTAGTGGGATTGCTGGGTCATATGGTAGTTCTATTTTTAGTTTTTTAAGGAACCTCCATACTGTTCTCCATAGTGGCTGTACCAATTGACATTCCCACCAGCAGTGCAAGAGTGTTCCCTTTTTTCCACACCCTCTCCAGCATTTGTTGTTTCTAGATTTTTTGATGATGGCCATTCTGACTGGTGTGAGATGATATCTCATTGTAGTTTTGATTTGCATTTCTCTAATGATTAAAGATGTTGAGCATCCTTTCATGTGTTTGTTGGCAGTCTGTATATCTTCTGTGGAGAAATGTCTATTTAGGTCTTCTGCCCATTTTTGGATTGGGTTGTTTGTTTTTTTGTTATTGAGCTGCATGAGCTGCTTATAAATTTTGGAGATTAATCCTTTGTCAGTTGCTTCATTTGTAAATATTTTCTCCCATTCTGAGGGTTGTCTTTTGGTCTTGTTTATGGTTTCCTTTGCTGTGCAAAAGCTTTTAAGTTTCATTAGGTCCCATGTGTTTATTTTTGTCTTTATTTCCATTTCTCTAGGAGGTGGGTCAAAAAGGATCTTGCTGTGATTTATGTCATAGAGTGTTCTGCCTATGTTTTCCTCTAAGACTTTGATAATGTCTGGCCTTACATTTAGGTCTTTAATCCATTTTGAGCTTATTTTTGTGTATGGTGTTAGGGAGTGATCTAATCTCATACTTTTACATGTCCCCGTCCAGTTTTCGAAACCAGCACCACTTATTGAAGAGACTGTCCTTTCTCCACTGTACATTCCTGCCTCCTTTATCAAAGATAAGGTGACCATATGTGCGTGGGTTTATCTCTGGGCTTTCTATCCTGATCCATTGATCTATCTTTCTGTTTTTGTGCCAGTACCATACTGTCTTGATTACTGTAGCTTTGTAGTATTGTCTGAAGTCAGGGAGCCTGATTCCTCCAGCTCCATTTTTCGTTCTCAAGATTGCTTTGGCTATTCGGGGTCTTTTGTGCTTCCATACAAATTGTGAATTTTTTGTTCTAGTTCTGTGAAAAATGCCATTGGTAGTTTGCTAGCGATTTCATTGAATCTGTAGATTGCTTTGGGTAGTAGAGTCATTTTCACAATGTTGATTCTTCCAATCCAAGAACATGGTATATCTCTCCATCTATTTGTATCATCTTTAATTTCTTTCATCAGTGTCTTATAATTTTCTGCATACAGGTCTTTTGTCTCCTTAGGTAGGTTTATTCCTAGATATTTTATTCTTTTTGTTGCAATGGTAAATGGGAGTGTTTTCTTGATTTCACTTTCAGATTTTTCATCATTAGTATATAGGAATGCCAGAGATTTCTGTGCATTAATTTTGTATCCTGCTACTTTACCAAATTCATTGATTAGCTCTAGTAGTTTTCTGGTAGCATCTTTAGGATTCTCTATGTATAGTATCATGTCATCTGCAAACAGTGACAGCTTTACTTCTTCTTTTCCGATTTGGATTCCTTTTATTTCCTTTTCTTCTCTGATTGCTGTGGCTAAAACTTCCAAAACTATGTTGAATAAGAGTGGTGAGAGTGGGCAACCTTGTCTTGTTCCTGATCTTAGTGGAAATGGTTTCAGTTTTTCACCATTGAGGACGATGCTGGCTGTGGGTTTGTCATATATGGCCTTTATTATGTTGAGGAAAGTTCCCTCTATGCCTACTTTCTGCAGGGTTTTTATCATAAATGGGTGTTGAATTTTGTCAAAAGCTTTCTCTGCATCTATTGGGATGATCATATGGTTTTTCTCCTTCAATTTGTTAATATGGTGTATCACGTTGATTGATTTGTGTATATTGAAGAATCCTTGCATTCCTGGAATAAACCCCACTTGATCATGGTGTATGATACTTTTAATGTGCTGTTTGCTAGTATTTTTTTTTTTTTGCGGTATGCGGGCCTCTCACTGTTGTGGCCTCTCCCGCTGCGGAGCACAGGCTCCGGACGCGCAGGCTCAGCGGCCATGGCTCATGGGCCTAGCCGCTCCGTGGCATGTGGGATCTTCCCAGACCGGGGCACGAACCCACGTCCCCTGCATCGGCAGGCGGACTCTCAACCACTGCGCCACCAGGGAGGCCCTGTTTGCTAGTATTTTGTTGAGAATTTTTGCATCTATGTTCATCAGTGATATTGGTCTGTAGTTTTCTTTCTTTGTGACATCCTTGTCTGGTTTTGGTATCAAGGTGATGGTGGCCTCGTAGAATGAGTTTGGGAGTGTTCCTCCCTCTGCTATATTTTGGAAGAATTTGAGAAGGATAGGTGTTAGCTCTTCTCTAAATGTTTGATAGAATTCGCCTGTGAAGCCATCTGGTCCTGGGCTTTTGTTTTTTGGAAGATTTTTTATCACAGTTTCAATTTCAGTGCTTGTGATTGGTCTGTTCATATTTTCTATTTCTTCCTGATTCAGTCTTGGCAGGTTGTGCATTTCTAAGAATTTGTCCATTTCTTCCAGGTTGTCCATTTTATTGGCATAGAGTTGCTTGTAGTAATCTCTCATGATCTTTTGTATTTCTGCAGTGTCAGTTGTTACTTCTCCTTTTTCATTTCTAATTCTATTGATTTGACTCTTCTCCCTTTTTTTCTTGATGAGTCTGGCTAATGGTTTATCAATTTTGTTTATCTTCTCAAAGAACCAGCTTTTAGTTTTATTGATCTTTGCTATCGTTTCCTTCATTTCTTTTTCATTTATTTCTGATCTGATTTTTATGATTTCTTTCCTTCTGCTAACTTTGGGGTGTTTTTGTTCTTCTTTCTCTAATTACTTTAGGTGCAAGGTTAGGTTGTTTATTCGAGATGTTTCCTGTTTCTTAAGGTGGGATTGTATTGCTATAAACTTCCCTCTTAGAACTGCTTTTGCTGCATCCCATAGGTTTTGGGTCATCGTGTCTCCATTGTCATTTGTTTCTAGGTATTTTTTAATTTCCTCTTTGATTTCTTCAGTGATCACTTTGTTATTAAGTAGTATATTGTTTAGCCTCCATGTGTTTGTATTTTTTACAGCTCTTTTCCTGTAATTGATATCTAGTCTCATAGCACTGTGGTCGGAAAAGATACTTGATACAATTTCAATTTTCTTAAATTTACCAAGGCTTGATTTGTGACCCAAGATATGATCTATCCTGGAGAATGTTCCATGAGCACTTGAGAAAAATGTGTATTCTTTTGTTTTTGGATGGAATGTCCTATAAATATCAATTAAGTCCATCTTGTTTAATGTATCATTTAAAGCTTGTGTTTCCTTATTTATTTTCATTTTGGAAGATCTGTCCATTGGTGAAAGTGGGGTGTTAAAGTCCCCTACTATGATTGTGTTACTGTCGATTTCTCCTTTTATGGCTGTTAGTATTTGCCTTATGTATTGAGGTGCTCCTATGTTTGGTGCATAAATATTTACAATTGTTATATCTTCTTCTTGGATCGATCCCTTGATCATTATGTAGTGTCCTTCTTTGTCTCTTCTAGTAGTCTTTATTTTAAAGTCTATTTTGTCTGATATGAGAATTGCTACTCCAGCTTTCTTTTGGTTTCCATTTGCATGGAATATCTTTTTCCATCCCCTTACTTTCAGTCTGTATGTGTCTCTAGGTCTGAAGTGGGTCTCTTGTAGACAGCATATATATGGGTCTTGTTTTTGTATCCATTCAGCCAATCTGTGTCTTTTGGTGGGAGCATTTAGTCCATTTACATTTAAGGTAATTATCGATATGTATGTTCCTATTCCCATTTTCTTAATTGTTTTGGGTTCGTTATTGTAGGTCTTTTCCTTCGTTGTGTTTCTTGCCTAGAGAAGTTCCTTTAGCATTTGTTGTAAAGCTGGTTTGGTGGTGATGAACTCTCTCAGCTTTTGCTTGTCTGTAAACGTTTTAATTTCTCCATCAAATCTGAATGAGATCCTTGCTGGGTAGAGTAATCTTGGTTGCAGGCTTTTCTCTTTCATCACTTTAATTATGTCCTGCCACTCCCTTCTGGCTTGTAGAGTTTCTGCTGAGAGATCAGCTGTTATCCTGATGGCGATTCCCTTGTGTGTTATTTGTTGTTTTTGCCTTGCTGCTTTTAATATGATTTCTTTGTGTTTAATTTTTGACAGTTTGATTAATATGTGTCTTGGCGTATATCTCCTTGGATTTATTCTGTATGGGACTCCCTGTGCCTCCTGGACTTGATTAACTATTTCCTTTCCCATATTAGGGAAGTTTTCAACTATAATCTCTTCAAATATTTTCTCAGTCCCTTTCTTTTTCTCTTCTTCTTCTGGAACCCCTATAATTCGAATGTTGGTGCGTTTAATGTTGTCCCAGATGTCTCTGAGACTGTCCTCAGTTCTTTTCCTTCTTTTTTCTTTCTTCTGCTCTGCAGTAGTTATTTCCACTATTTTATCTTCCACATCACTTATCCATTCTTCTGCCTCAGTTATTCTGCTATTGATCCCATCTAGAGTATTTTTCATTTCATTTATTGTGTTTTTAATCATTGCTTGATTCATCTTTATTTCTTCTAGGTCCTTGTTAACTGTTTCTTGCATTTTGTCTATTCTATTTCCAAGATTTTGGATCATCTTTACTATCATTATTCTGAATTCTTTTTCAGGTAGACTGCCTATTTCCTCTTCATTTGTTAGGTCTGGTGGGTTTTTATCTTGCTCCTTCTCCTGCTGTGTGTTTTTCTGTCTTCTCATTTTGCTTATCTTACTGTGTTTGGGGTCTCCTTTTTGTAGGCTGCAGGTTCGTAGTTCCCGTTGTTTTTGGTGTCTGTCCCCAGTGGCTAAGGTTGGTTCAGTGGGTTGTGTAGGCTTCCTGGTGGAGGGGACTAGTGCCTGTGTTCTAGTGGATGAGGCTGGATCTTGTCTTTCTGGTGGGAAGGTCCACGTCTGGTGGTGTGTTTTGGGGTGTCTGTGGACTTTTTATGATTTTAGGCAGCCTCTCTGCTAATGGGTGGCGTTGTGTTCCTTGCTAGTTGTTTGGCATAGGTTGTCCAGCACTGTAGCTTGCTGGTCGCTGAGTGAAGCTGGGTTCTGGGGTTGAGATGGAGATCTCTGGAAGATTTTCACCATTTGATATAATGTGGAGCTGGGAGGTCTCTTGTGGACCAGTGTCCTGAAGTTGGCTCTCCCACCTCAGAGGCACAGCACTGACTCCTGGCTCCTCAATTTGGGATGATTCATTGTCTATTCATGTATTCCACAGATACAGGGTACATCAGGTTGATTGTGGAGCTTTAATCCGCTGCTTCTGAGGCTGCTGGGAGAGATTTCCCTTTCTCTTCTTTGTTCTCACAGCTCCCGGGTCTCAGCTTTGGATTTGGCCCTGCCTCTCCGTGTAGGTCGCTGGAGGGCGTCTGTTCTTTGCTCAGACAGGACAGGGTTAAAGGAGCAGCCACTTCGGGGACTCTGGCTCACTCAGGCCGGGGGTGGGGGGCACGGAGTGCGGGGCGAGCCTGCAGCGGCAGAGGCCGGCGTGACGTTGCACCAGCCAGAGGCGCGCCGTGCGTTCTCCCAGGGAAGCCGTCCCTGGATCCCGGGACCCCGGCAGTGATGGGCTGCACAGGCTCCCCGGAAGGGGGCCGTGGACAGTGACCTGCGCTCGCACACAGGTCTCCTGGCGGCAGCAGCAGCCCCAGTGTCCCACGCCCATCTCTGGCGTCCGCGGTTTCAGCCGTGGCTTGCGCCCGTCTCTGGAGCTCCTTTAAGCAACGCTCTTAATCCCCTCTCCTCGCACACCAGGAAACAAAGAGGGAAGAAAAGGTCTCTTGCCTCTTCGGCAGGTCCAGACTTTTTCCTGGACTCCCTCCCGGCTAGCTGTGGTGCATTAGCCCCTTCAGGCTGTGTTCACGCTGCCAGCCCCAGTCCTCTCCCTGCGCTCCGACTGAAGCCCGAGCCTCAGCTCCCAGTGCCGCCCACCCTGGCGGGTGAGCAGACAAGCCTCTCAGGCTGGTGAGTGCTGGTTGGCACCAATCCTCTGTGTGGGAATCTCTCCGCTTTGCCCTACCCAGGTACGTGGGGAGTTTCTTGCCTTTTGGGAGGTCTGAGGTCTTCTGCCAGCGTTCAGTAGGTGTTCTGTAGGAGTTGTTCCACGTGTAGCTGTATTTCTGGTGTATCTCGGATCTTGCTTTCTTAATCCAATATGACAGTTTCTGCCTTTCTATTGGGCGATTTAGATCACTTTTAATGGAATTTTTGACATGGTTCAATTTAATCTGTCTTGCCACTTGTTTTCTATTTATCCCATCTGTTCTTTGTTCCTATTTTCCTCTTTTCTTGCCTTCTTCTGTATCAGTTGAGTATTTTTTAATGATTCCATTTTATCTCCGTTATTGGTTTATTAGTTATACCTCTTTAAAAAATTTAGTAGTCACTCCAGGATTTATAATATACATATTCAATTCATCACAGTTTACTTCCAAATAATATTCTACCATTTCTCTTATACAGTAAGAACCTTACAACAGTAAACTTCCAGTTCCTTCTGAGCACCTTTTATGCTGTTATCGTCATGTATTTTACTTTTAAATATGTTATGAATGCCATTATTGACTATTTTTGCTTTAGTCAACCAATTTTTTAAAATTATTTATTTATTTATTTATTTATTTAGCTGCATCGGGTCTTAGTTGCAGCACACGGGATCTTCATGGCAGTATGTGGGATCTTTCATTGTGGTGCATGGGCTTCTCTAGTTGCAGCACACAGGGTTCTCTCTAGTTGTGGCACGTGGGCTCAGTAGTTGCGGTGGTGGGCTTAGTTGCCCAGCAGCATGTGGGATCTTAGTTCTCCGACCAGGGATGGAACCAACCCACGTCCCCTGCATTGGAAGGCAGATTCTTAACAACTGGACCACCAGGGAAGTCCTGCAATTATTTTTTAAAGAGATTGAAATAAGGAAAATGTCTTTTCTGTTTTTTCTTACCATTTTCAATACTCCTCATTTCTTTGTGCAGATCCAGTTTCTCTCTGGTATCATACTCTTCCTGCCTGAAGAACTTCCATTATCTTTTCTCATTGTTAGGTCTGCTGACTATGGATTTCCCCAGCTTCTGTTTGTTGCCCCCTCAGCTTTCAGCCACCCCTGCACCCCTGCAACACAGCGGGGCTTCTTCTCCATGCTCTCACCCCTCTCATTGCGGCAGCCTGCTGGTGCTTGTTACTTGATGCTATGCTGATCATGGTGGCAAGACATGGGGTGGGTTTCTCTGTTGTCCTGATCCAGCCTCAGTCTTAGGCAAGCTCTATGCATCTGGGCCTCAGGCTGGAGACTTCTCACCATCCCTGTCCCTCCTCCTTGTGGCACTCAAATTCTGCCTTGTGTTTTTGGTTGGTCTGCAGTGTCAGCAGACCTCAGATTGGTGTTGCTGGTAGGATCCTGAGCCTGAGCTGGTTTCTAGCCCCTCCTGGAAAGATAGAGGGTTTTTGCTTCTACTCTTCCCCCAGCTGCAGTGGGGCCTTGCTTGTGTCATGGGGTGAGAGTGTTTCCTACATCCCCACCACTCCAGGCAGATGGGCTTTGCTGCTACTCCTCCTGCAGAAGCAATAGATCTTTGCTGGGAGAAACACGGGCATGAGAGGGTCTGCTTCCCCTACCCCAGAGGCTTAAGGATTTGCTTTATCGAAGAGAAGGAAGTGTCTGGAAAACTGGGAGGGACTTTATGTCCATCCTTCAGCAGCAGCCAATTACCTCCTACACACCTATGCAATGAGGGGACTCTGGTCTCCTGCTCTGCCTCCAATCTTTCTTGTGAGCACCCACTGGAGGCCCGTGGAAAAGAACCTGGAGTGAGTGCAAACTCCTCTTGTGTCTGGGCCCTAATCCATACCACACTGATATGTTAGCCCACACACGGTCTTTAAACATTTGTCAAAATTTTAGCTAATTTCTTCTTACCAGCTTCTCTAGCAGCCACCTCTTTCTCTTGTGCTTTGACAAAGGTGACACACTCTCAGTGTCCTAGCTCACCTTTGAGAGGCTTCTTGCTCTTTGGAATTCAATTGACTTGGTTACTTTACAGCCTGAGCTCTCTGATGGGCTGGAGAAAAATCATGACATTGTAGATTACCTGCCTTTTTCTCCTAATTAAGGTGGGAGTGATGTTCTTTGCCACGTTCTTCATCCAAAGTAGAAGTAAAAGCCTGTGGAATTTCTTGAAACTTACCTTTTGTTACTGAACAACACTGGCAACAGTAAAGGATTTACGTAGTAAATCAAGACTACTCTGGTGACAATGCAGTACCCCACACAGGAATGTTGCCAAAATTAATTCCCGAACCCTTAAGGGTGGGTCCAATTTTGCTGCATGCCCAGTGTTTGTGCCAGGCACTGTGGGGTAAAATATCTGTTGATTCATTCAATAAGTATTTACTGAGAGCATCCTGTGGACAGGTATCCACCAGGCTACTTAACAGAGATTCTGCAGAATCCTGGTCCTGGCTTTCACAGGGCGCACAGTATAGTGAAAGTCGATAATGAAAAAAATCATGGCAGGTGTGGTAAGTGCCACAAAAGAGGAAGTAGAGGATGCTATGGGAGATCATGACCAGTGATCTAACCTAGTCCTGTCCAGGGAAGCATTTCAGATGAGGGCTGGAGGGTCAGTAGAAGTTAGCCAGGCAAAGAGAGGAGGTATTCTAGTTACTGTGGATGCATATCAAGTTCCCCCAAATCTTACTGACATTTATTATGATCACAAGTTCCCTGTGTCAGGAGTTCAGATAAGGCACCATAGGATGGCCTGTCTCTACACCGGTCTCTGGGGCTTCAGTTGGAAGACTTAAAGGCTGAGGCCTTTAATTAAATTTTAAAATTTTAATTTTTTGGAATAAAAAATAATCTTAATTGTTTTAAAAAACAATTTTAATCATATCAAAAAGCCAAACCAAAAAGAGATAGTCCATGGAACTTATAGGTCCCATCTCGGCAGCCGGTGCTCTTCTCTGGATGAGGCCCGTGCCCCATTGTCCCAAGGCATCAAATGCCACTAAGATGTTTGGATTTTGCACCAAATTCTGGGCATGGCTTTTGCTCTGAAGAAGTAAAAGTTTGATTACTCACTTGTCTGGTGGTTGATGCAGGCTATAGGCCAGAGGCCTCAGCTCCCCTCCACATAGGCCTCTTCAAGTGGTCTCTCCACATGGGCCAGTTTGGGCTTCCTCAGGTTCCAAGGGCAAACATCCCAAGAAAGAGAGCCAGGAAAATGCAACACCATCTTTTATGATCCAACTTCAGAAGCCACTCAACATCACTTCTACTATGTTTTATTTGTTGAAGCGGTCAAAAAATCCCACTCCACTTCAAGGGAAGGGGAAATAGACTCCCAGCTCTTGATGGGGGATGGCAAAGTTCTAGAAGAGCATGTGGGACAAGAAATATTGCTCTGGACATTTTTGAAAAACACAGTCTGCCCCGGTGGGAAGAGTGTTTCACTTGAGAGAATCCTTGAACAAAAGTCTTCCGGTGGGAGAAGGCAGAGCCCATCTGAGGACAAAAAAAGCCTGGCATGTAGCCGAGAGAAGGAGACTAGTATGAGGTCTAAGCGGTCAAAAACCAAAGTCCTCGTCCTTGCCCTTGAGGAGTTTGTCATCTTAACAGCCATAGTGCCTCCCTTCTGTTTAGTGCTCTGCAATCAACAACGCAGCACCTCAGTTATTTCCTCATTTGTTTCAAGCAGCCATCCTGTGAGGGATATATTATTAGCCCTATTGTACAGATGGAGAAACTAAGCATCAGTTGAGGTGAAGTGGAAGGCAACACAGGAGGGTCAGGGATACTCAGTGATTTTAGTTGACACATGGATAAATATTTTAGATGTTAGTAGCTAACATCCATTTTCATAGAAAAATATGTCTAAGACATCAAACTCATCGTTTCACTGATATTATAGCTTGGGACAAATTAAAGAAGGGAATTGATTTAAAGTGGATTTAAGGGAAACTTTTAAATGAATAACAGTATAGAAGGTTTGTGAATATGGTAATAACGATAAAGATGGAAGGTAAATGAGGAGAGTTTGAGAAATACCAGCAAAGGAGTAGGTGTGTTGGATCTGTCTGGAGTCAGATCAAATCCTGGCCAACTCCAAGAGCAAAAAAAAAAAAAAGTCCTAAGAGAGAACCAGGTAAATTATTTAGTGTCCCTGTGCCTCAGTTTTCTCTCTCTTTTTTTTTTTTTTTGCGGTACGCGGGCCTCTCACCGCCGTGGCCTCTCCCGTTGCGGAGCACAGGCTCCGGACGCTCAGGCTCAGCGACCATGGCTCACAGGCCCAGCCGCTTCGCGGCATGTGGGATCCTCCCGGACCGGGGCACGAACCCACGTCCCCTGCATTGGCCGGCGGATTCTCAACCACTGCGCCACCTGGGAAGCCGAGTTTTCTCATTTAAAAAATGAAAATAATCATATGGCTTCTCTTCATAGGAATGTCATGAAGAGTAAATTAGTTAATATTTGTAAAGTACTTAGAAGAATTCCTGGCATTTAGTAAGTGCTATATGAGTATTTATTAAATAACTAAATTAAATCAACTTATTTAAGCATAAAAGGGAATGTATTGGCTCTTGTAATCAAAGAGTTCTTTGGTGTCTGTCTTCAGTCTGGATCCAGGGGCTCAAAGTGTATCATTAGTTCTCTCTCTCTCTCTCTCTCTCTCTCTCTCGCTCCCTCTCTCTCTTTCTCCCTCTCCCTCCCTTACTCCTCCCTCTTGCTCCACATCTCAGCTCTATTGTGCTCTGTCTGGACTCATCTCCGGGTGACCTCCCACCCAGTGTTGGCAAGGTAACCACCGGCAGCTCCAGGGTTAGAGGAGCCTGACATAGCTAACAGCTACCAGTCCAGAGGAAAGAGGCACCTCCTTTCCGCTGCTGTAGGAAAAGCCCCTTTATTAGTTCTGATTGGTCCTACTTGGGTCACATGACCACACCTCAACTGATCACTGTGGCCCAGAGGGAGGACTACTTGGGCCAGTTTAGTTACAAATGCAGCCCTGACCCCAAGAGATGGAGCGAGTTTCCCCAAACGCTTGGACTAAATGTGTGGGAGGGGTGGTTCTCTAAGTAAAATCCAGTGTTCTTCAGAGAAGAGAAGGGATTAGATACTGGAAGGGCAAACAAGCAAACAAAAAGTCTTCCATACTAAGTTAGCTTGTAAATTAAAGTTGCCAGGCCTCAGTTTCCATGTATGTCAAATGAGTACAATATAAGACACTGCCCACTGGGAATTCCCTGGCAGTCCAGCGGTTAAGACTCAGCGCTTTCACTGCCGGGCTTGGGTTCAATCCCTGGTCGGGGAAATAAGATCCCACAAGCCTCACAGCGCAGCAATTAAAAAAAAAAATTTCCTCAGAATAAAGTCATGGTAAGGATTAAATGACATAAACATATAATAAAGCTTAGCACCATACTAGTCATACAGTAAGCACTCAATAAATATTAGTTATTATTAATAATACCCATGTCACAGAGTTAGTAATGATAAAGCTGGGAATTACACCTATATTTTCTGATTTTAAAGGCTACTGATCTTTATACATTTCAATCAGTTTTTTATAACAGCAAACCCTCTTATCTCTGTAGTATTTTACAGTATACAAAGAGACTTCACCTACATTTTTCTTACTTGATTCTCACAATACCCTGTTTGCCCTGTACAGATGTTTCGTAGTTGGAGAACTGGAAGCTTGGAGAACAACACATTCACTCCATTCACTTCCTCAGCAAATATTAAGTGTACACCATGTTCTGTTGAGAGGGACCTCTCCTAATGCTCCAGCTTTCTTCTGTATTTACAATGAAGAGAAGTGTTTTTCAAATTGCAGCTCATTATCCATTAGTGGGTCATGAAATCAATTTAGTGAACTGTTACCAGCATTTTAATTTTTAAAGTGAAATAGAAAACACTGAGCGCATCCCAAAGAGTGAGCCAGAGTTTGTGAAACTCTCATTCAATTACACATCTGCATATATATATGGATATTGGACTATGATGAAAAATGGAGTTTCCTCTGTGAGACCTTGTTTAAAAAGTTTGAAAGCCATTGACCAACAGAGGATCTCAAACTTTTTGATCCTAGGACTCCTTTACAACCTTAAAAATTATTGAGAAACTCCGACAAATTTTGTTTTTGTACGTTATATCTATTGATATTTACCATATTAGAAAATAAAACTGAGGAAAATATAAATCACAGGAATACACAGTGGAAAAGGCAGGTAACTTTTTTGCACTGTTATGGATATTGTTTTGAATTTGCAGACCCCCTGAAAGGGTCGTGAGGACTGGTCTACAAGATATATGTTTAAATGTTTCTGCCAAATTCTAACTCACCCTTTCCAAAACACACTCATTATTTAATCAATAGATCTTCCCAGGGTGACTGTTCAGTCATTGGCACTACTCTCTTTCAGTGATCCAGGATTCAAACTAGGGATTCTGGTTTTGGGGGGTTTGTTGTTGTTTTTTGTTTGTTTGTTTTTGCCATGCCCCGTGGCTTGTGGGATTTTAGTTCCCGGACCAGCCATCAAACCCCGGCTCTCGACAGTGAAAGCGTGGAGTCCTAACCATTGGACCTCCAGGGAATTCCTTAAGGATTCTGTTTGAGCTCTGTTTTCTTCATCCATCAGACATCTACCTCTCTTCTCTCTTCCAGATGGACCTGGAATTATTATTTGGGAGGTAGTGTAATGATTAAGATCACAGGTTGCAGTTACACAGAACTTGCTGTAGAACTTTGGGCAAGTTACTCATGCATGTGCAAAATTCAGAAGTACTACAAGATAGAGAATAAAAAGTAAACCTCCTTCCCTCCCCTGTCCCAGAGCCATCTTGTCCCTCACCTTGGAAGTAGCCACTTCTCGAATATCAGCTCTCAGATTTTCTAATTTCATGTCATCCCTTAATTTTTCTGTCTGTCAAATTCCAGGCTCACCTTGAACCCCTCCTTGGCGCTCCCCCAACAAAGCAAAATTGGAAGGAGCTTTCCTGTTGGCAAACTCTGCATAAACCTCTACAAACTTACCAAATGTATTGCTTTGAACATAGACACATTTATCTTTCTCACTGTATTTTGAGTGAATAGAACAATCCCTTTTGCCTTTGTAAGCCTGATGTCTACCCAGTTCAATGCTTAATGCAGTATGAGTGTTCAGTGAATCTCTGATGACTGAATGTATTTCCCCTGATCAAGAATTTTCAAAGACTCCACAGTGCCTTTGGGGATATAGGCTAACCTCCTCATATGGGCTTTCCAATTTTCTCCATTAGATCTCGACTTCCCTATCCAAACTTGTCCCCTAGGAAATTTGGCTGTAGCCAAGATAGTCTCCTAATTAGAGCCAAACTCTGTGCTACTGCCAGGGCTTTGTTTGTGCTGTTGACCATCAGCTGAAATTCTGAAATCAAATATATATTTTCTAGGAACAAGAAATATATCTAGGGCTTCCCTGGTGGCACAGTTGTTGGGAATCCTCCTGCCAATGCACGGGACATGAGTTCAGGCCCTGGTCCAGGAAGATCCCACATGCCGCGGAGCAAGTAAGCCCATGTGCCACAACTACTGAGCCTGTGCTCTGGAGCCCGCAAGCCATAACTACTGAAGCCCGCACACCTAGAGCCCGTGCTCTGCAACAAGAGAAGCCACCGCAATGAGAGGCCTGTACACCGCAATGAAGAGTAAACCCTGCTCACCGCAACTAGAGAGGGCCCGTGTGCAGCAATGAAGACCCAACACACACAAAAATAAATAAATAAAATTAATTAATTAATTAAAAAAAAAGAAATATATTTACTTACTCAATATGTAAATGTTTAATATTTCTCACAAGAAATTGTCTGGTTTGGAAAGTTGCATGATATCAGTCTGTTGCAGCATTGTTTAAAAACAGCAAAAGGATCCCACTCCTGGGAGAAAACCATGATCTGAAAGGATACATGGACCCCAATGTTTATTGCACCGCTGTTTACAATAGACAAGGCATGGAAGCACCCTAAATGTCCATCAACAGATGGATGGATAAAGAAAATGTACATATATACAATGGACTATTACTTAGCCATTAAAATGAATGAAATAATGCCATTTACAGCAACATGGATGGACCTGGAGATTATCATACTAAGTGAAGTAAGTCAGACAGAGAAAGACAAATATCATGTGATATCACTTATATGTAGAATCTAAAAAAAATGATATACATGAACTTATTTACAAAACAGACTCCCAGACATAGAAAACAAACTTATGGTTACCAAAGAGGAAAGGTGGGAGGGAGGGACAAACTGGGAGTTTGGGACTGACATATACACACTACTATATTTAAAATTGATAACCAACAAGGACCTACTGTTAGCACATGGAACTCTGCTCAGTATTTTGTAAAAACCTAAATGGGAAAAGAATTTGAAAAAGAATAGGTACATGCATATGTATAACTGAATCACTTTGCTGTACACCTGAAAGTAACACAACATTGTAAATCAACTATTGTCCAATATAACATAAAAATTTTTTAAAAGAATTTAAAAAAATTAAAAAAAACAGCAAAAGACATTGGAAATACCCTAAATGTTTATCAATATAGGAATGGTTACTCAGTGACATACTATAGAGCTGTTAAATGAACTAGATCTAGATATGTTAATCTGAATAAAGTTTAGATAGAATCTTACCGCATGCCAGGTTTCTTTTTACAGTGTTATGTTCCTGACGTTCATCTAGGTTGTCGCTATGGCAGTAGTTTGCTCCTTCTCCTTGCTATATAGTATTCCACTGTATGAATACATACATTTTACTATTGATGACTGTTTGGGTTGTTTCCATTTTTCCATTGTTTTGATTTTGTTGGCTGTTATGAATATTCTTGAGCATAATTTATGCACATATGTTCACAATCCACCTAGAGTAGAGGATATGCATGTATGTTCAGCTTTACTCGATACTGTCTAATCGATTTCCAAAGTGGTTGTACCATTTTACATTCCTACCAATAATGAATAAACTTTCCAGTTGATTCACACCCTCACCAAAACTTGGTAATGTTGGGAATTCCCTGGCAGTCCAGTGGTTAGGACTCTGCCCTTCCACTGCAGGGGGCATGGGTTTGATCCCTGGTCCGGGAACTAAGATCCCACAAGCAGTGTGGTGCGGCAAAAAATAAATAAATAAATAAAATAAAATAAAATATTTAAGAAGTAAAAAACCTTGGTAATGTCAATATTTTAAGTTTTAACCATTTTTGTGGGTAAGTAGTGAGATCTCATGAAGTTTTTATTTTCATTTCCCTGATGACTGAGGTTCAGCAATTTTTCATGTTTAATGGTCATATGAGTTTTCTCCTCCAGTATGCATCTCTTCAACCATCTTGTCTTTTTTTTTTGACTGTGCCACATGGCATGTGGCCCCTGCTGTGGAAGCGCAGAGTCCTAACCACTGGACCTCCAAGGAAATCCCACATCTTGTCTATTTTTACCTTACCCATTATTTTAAAGGTCATCTGTCCTTTCTTAATAGTTTATAATAATTTTTTTATATATCTGAATCAAGCCCTTTTCATTTATATATGTTGCATATATCTTCTCCCTCTTTGTAGTTTGCCATTTAATTTTAGTAGTATGTGAGTTTGCCCATGCTTCCCCACCTTTGTCAGCATCAAAGTGCAATTTGAAAAAAACACAAACTTTTGCCCAAAGGTATCTCATTGTTATTTTTTAATAAATGGACTTTTTATTTTTTAGAGCAGTTTTAGGTTTATAGAAAATAGAGCAGATAGTACAGAGAGGCCCATAAACCCACTTAACACCCCCCCATTTGCCTATTATTAATATCTTGCATTAGTGTAGTACATTTGTTACAAATGAACCAATATTGATACATTAACTAAAGCCCATAGTTTACATAAGATTCATTCTTTGTGTTGTATAGCAATAGGGGTTTTGATAAATACATAATGTTAGACTTCCCTGGTAGCGCAGTGGCTAAGAATCCGCCTGCCAATGAAGGGGACAAGGGTTCGAGTCCTGGTCCTGGAAGATCCCACATGCCACGGAGGAACTAAGCCCGCTCGCCACAACTACTGAGCCTGCGCTCTAGAGCCCGCGAGCCACAGCTACTGAAGCCTGTGGGCCTAGAGACTGTGCTCCACAACAAGAGAAGCCACCACAATGAGAAGACCACGCACTGCAACAGAGTAGTCCCCACTCGCCACAACTAGAGAAAGCCCACGTGCAGCAACAAAGACCCAATGTAGCCAAAAATAAATAAATTACATTAAAAAAAATACATAATGTCATATATCCACCTTTACAGTATCATATAGAATGGTTTCACTGCTCTACAAACCCTATTTCACCCCTCCCTTCCTCCTTCCTCCTCAAATTCCTGCTAACAACTGATCTTTTTATTGTTGCTGTAGTTTTGCTTCTTCTAGCATATCATATAGTTGGAATCATATAATATGTAGCCTGGCTCTTTTCACTAAGTAATATGCATTTAAGTTTCCTTCATGTATTTTTGTGGCTTGATAGTTCCTTTCTTTTATCACTGATTAATATTCCATTGTACGGATTTACCACAGCTTGTTTATCCACTCACCTGTTGTATTTATTTACTTATTTTTTTAATAAATTTATTTATTTTGGGCTGCGTTGGGTCTTCGTTGTGGTGCACAGGCTTCTCATTGTGGTGGCTTCTCTTGTTGTGGAGCACAGTCTCTAGGTGCACAGGCTTCAGTAGTTGTGGCTCACGGGCTCTAGAGCACAGGCTCGGTAGTTGTGGCACATGGGCTTAGGTGCTCCGCGGCATGTGGGATCTTCCCGGACAAAGGCTTGAACCCCTGTCCCCTGCATTGGCAGGCAGATTCTTAACCACTGTGCCACCAGGGAAGTTCCTTTACTCACCTTTTGAAGGACATCTTGGTTACTTCCAGTTCTTGGCAATTATGAATTAAATTGCTGTAAATATCTGTGTGCAGGTTTTTGTGTGGACATAAGTTTTCAACTCTTTTAGGTGAATACCTAGGAGTGCAGTCACAGGATCATATGGTAAGACAGTTTAGCTTTGTAAGAAACCACCAGACTGTCTTCCAAAGTGGCTGTGCCATTTTACATTCCCATCAACAATGAATGAGAGTTACTGTTGCTCCATCCATATCCTTACCAGCATTTGGTACTGTTAGTTTTTTGGATTTTAGCCATTCTAATAGGTATGTAGTGGTATCTTGTTGTTTTAAGTTACATTTATCTAATAACATCTAATTATTACTTGAGCATCTTTTCATATACTTCTTTGATACCTGTATACCTTCCTTGGCAAGATGTCCAGGTCTTTGTCCATTTTTAAATTGGGTTGTTTGTTTTCTTATTGTTGAGTTTTAAGAGATCATTGTATATTTTGAATACAAGTCCATTACCTGATACGTGTTTTGCAAATATTTTTTCCCCAGTCTGTGGCTTATCTTTTTATCCTCTTAAGTGTCTTTGTAGAGAAGATTTTGTTGTTGTTTTTTAATTTTTTGGCCACACCATGCAGCATGTGGGATCTTAGTTCCCCTACCACGGTTCGAACCAGTGCCCCCTGCAGTGGGAGCATGGAGTCTTAACCACTGGACTGCCAGGGAAGTCCCCAGATGGTTTTATTTTATTTTTTTAAGTTTTTTTTTTTGATGTAGACCATTTTTAAAGTCTTTATTGAATTTGTTACAATATTGCTTCAGTTTTATGTTTTGGGTTTTTGGCCCCAAGGCACGTGGGATCTTAGCTCCCCAACCAGGGATCTAACCTGCACCCCCTGCATTGGAAGGTGAAATCTTAAACACTGGACTGCCAGGGAATTCCCACCAGATGGTTTCAATGAAGTCTAGGTTACCAATTTTTTCTTTCATGGATGTGAAAACTCATCACCCAATTCAGGGTCACCTAAATTTTCTCCTTTGTTATCTTCTAGAAGTTTTATAGTTTCATGTTTTATATTTAGGCCTATGATCCATTATAAGTTAATATTTATGAAAGATGTAAGGGCAGTGTCTAGATTTTTTTTTCTTTTTTTGTATGTGGATGTCCAGCTATTCCAGCAAGATATATTGAAAAGATTACCTTTTCTCCATTGAATAGTCTTTACTCCTTTGTCAAGGATCAGTTGACTATATTTGTGCAGGTCTATTTCTGAGTTCTCTATTCTCTTCCATTGATCTATTTGTCTCTTCTTTCATTAATACCACACTGTTTTGATTATTGTAGCTTTATAATAAATCTTTTTTTTTTTTTTTTTTTGTGGTACGCGGGCCTCTCACTGTTGTGGCCTCTCCTGTTGTGGAGCACAGACTCCGGATGCGCAGGCTCAGCGGCCATGGCTCACGGGCCCAGCCGCTCCGCAGCATGTGGGATCTTCCCAGACCGGGGCACGAACCTGTGTCCCCTGCATCGGCAGGTGGACTCTCAACCACTGCGCCACCAGGGGAGCCCTATAATAAATCTTGAAGTTTGGTAGCATCAATCCTCTGATTCATTGGTGTTTAAATTTTTTTTTTACTTTTTATGTTTACATTTTATTTTTTTTAGTCGAAGTATAATTGACTTATAATATTATATTAGTTTTAGGTGTACAATTTAGTAATTAAATATTTTCATACATTACAAAATGATCACCACTTTTGGTGTTTAAAATTTGAATTTCATAATTTCAATGTGTTCCACATGTATACTGTTAAGTTCAACTTGAAACTCTTGTCAAGTAGATGGTGACATTTCATATACTCTATTTACAGAGGCATAAAGAGCCTAAGTAACCTGTTCATCCAACAGGTCACAGAGCCTTGGCTTTCCAGTGCCTGGGTGCACTAACCTGCTCCCTGGGGAAAAAAACCTCTACTGTCTACAAGGTTAACAACTACTCCTCGTTATACATTAAAACACTGGAATTCTTTTTGACCTGTCTTTTGTGAGTTTGATTAGCAAAAGTCATCACCCTAATTTTGACTGATACCAGGCACCCTGGCACCACTGAGAGTCTAACTGTATAGAACTGGGCTTGACCCCTGGACTCTGAGTTCTGCCCAAAACTATCACCTTGAAAGTTTCTACAGCAGATTCTCCTGGCTGACTAGCCCAAAATCCATTCATTAACCTCTTTTCCTTTGCCTCTTCTTGCAATACAGAGGCTGGACAGGCTAAATAATTGTCTTCTGGAATTTTCCAAACCTACCTTGTAGGTAGTCATAAGACATAGTTCTGGCAAGTGAGATATAAGCAGAAATCTTTTGGGGGCTTCTAAAAAGCTTTTGCTTTTTAAATAAAAGACAGTGCTGTTTCCTTTTCCTCTATTCCTCTTGCCTTGAACATAGATATGATGCTTGGTGCTGCAGCAGCCATTTTGTTACTACATTGAAAAACTAAAACAGAGGATGCTGGAGCAGAAAAAATAGAAACAAATTATGTTGAACAGCTGAACTAATTACAGTAGTCACCTACCTCAGGACTTCTTGTTATGTGAGAAAACTCAACTTCATGTGTTAAAGCCACTGCTGGTCAAGTTATTTATTATTGGCTGCTAAAACAGTCTCAGTCAATCTGCTAACTATTCTTGTGGGGCCATCATTGCCTGTACATTTCTTTTGGATGCTTCTTTTGGAAATGTCATAGGATTCTTTGACCTAGTCTCTTGAATGTCCCCTTTAGTAGCAATCTCTGTCCCTTTTTTGGCTGGATTAGAAAGAAATGGAGATATCTCATTTAGGAAAGTGGGGACATGAGAGCTGTATTCATTATCTAAAGCTTTTTTAAGAGCAAAAGAGATCATTTTGACGGTCACTCCTGCTCTTACCAAATTGACCCAAGCCTTTACAATGTACACAAGTATCACCTCATTTAATACACAAAATCTATGTTGCCACAGAGAACAGAATTGAGACAAGTAAATGGAAGTAAGAACTTTATTACAAAGAAGAACTTTCTAATGATCAGAATAATGCAAACAAGGAAATGTGTTGCCCTGTGAGAGGGAGAATTGCTCTCCTGGGAAGGGCTGATCAGAAAGCTGAGGATGCTGAGCAGGGAAGCAGATTAGGGCCCTCTTGACTCTAAGATTCAGACCCAAATTTGGGGCATGAGATTGGCTAATTCTTTCTTAGTCTAGCTAAGCAGGGTTTTAAAGAAGGAACAGAAGATCAATAAGATAAATGGGAGGAGAATGATTCCAAGCTGAAGGAATAGTTTGAACACAGGTGCAGTGTGCTCAAGACGACTTGGGATAGTCTTGGTTTTTTTTTTTTTTGGCTACGTTGGGTCTTCATTGCTGCGTGTGGGCTTTCTCAAGTTGCGGCAAACAGGTTACTCTTCGTTGCGATCCATGGGCTTCTCATTGCGGTGGCTTCTCTTGTTGCAGAGCACGGGCTCTAGGCACGCTGGCTTCAGTAGTTGTGGCACACGGGCTTGGTAGTTGTGGCTCACGGGCTTAGTTGCTCCTTGGCATGTGGGATCTTCCCGGACCAGGGCTCAAACCCGTGTCCCCTGCATTGGCAGGAGGATTCCTAAGAGTTGGGATACTCTTGATGAACCAGTTGGACAGGAGTGGACAGTTTGGGCCCTTGAGGTTTTGTGACTTTAGGCAAGTCACCAGACTGTTCTAAACCAGTTTTCTCTTTGGTAAAATGAAGGGACTAACTGAAATCAGTTGGTCTCAACTTTTCTCACAGTGAACTAGAGTCTACTCCCAAAGGCTTTGTGACCACAAGTCCTAAAGAAAATACAATGAGGGAATACATTTTAAAAAAATATTTAATTACAAACTACTTCAAACATTCCAAAAAGTATGATAATAATATAACCACGAAGATAAAAGTGATGTTTAATATTTTGCTGTGTTTACTATTGATCTCTTTTTAAAGAACTATGTTACCACTATAGCTAAAACCCCATCGCTCGGGCTTCCCTGGTGGCGCAGTGGTTGAGAGTCTGCCTGCCGATGCAGGGGACATGGGTTCGTGCCCCGGTCCGGGAAGATCCCACATGCCGCGGAGCAGCTGGGCCCGTGAGCCATGGCCGCTGAGCCTGCGCGTCCGGAGCCTGTGCTCCGCAACGGGAGAGGCCACAACAGTGAGAGGCCCGCATACCGCAAAAAAAAAAAAAAAAAAAAAAAAAACCCCATCGCTCATCTCTTTTTTCTTCCTTTTTCTCAGAGGTAACCACTTTCCCAAATTGCTATGTGTTTTTCCCATTTAAGTTTTTGTACTTTTATTTCATATAAAAGCATCTATAATATGTGGTATTTTTGTGTTGTTTTACATCAATATCATACTGAATAGATCATTTTTCAACTTCCTTTTTTCCACTTCTTATTATGTTTTTAAGATTTATCTATCTTGACAGCATGTAAATTACTGAATTGGTTGTGTAGTACTTCATGGTACAAACAAACCACAATTCACCCATCCATTCCCCTACAGAGGACAGTTGGGTTGTTCTGACTCTTTTTGCTATTGTGACAAGAGTTGGAAGACATACCCTTGCCCATGTTTTCTTGTGCACATGGGCAACAGTTCCTCTAAAATATCAGAAGTTAAGTTGCTGGGTTGTAAAATATGAGCATCTTCAATTTCAGCTTGAATATACCCCCTTTTGACCAGGAGTCCAATCAGGAGGTGAAAATAGTGGTGTCAGTGAGTACCTCTGTAGAGCTGATCAGCTGGAGCATCATCTGATGCTTTTAGGAGAGGGAAAAAAAAAGCTGCATTCACTGCCACAAGATTTATTTGAATAATCTTTGTCTACTTCCAAAACCCAAATCAGAGAATATTAGAATTGGTCACTTAATTAAATATCTATATAATACAATAATTTCTTCTAGAGTGTCCTGGACAGATGATTATACATCCTATACCTGAACACTACTGAAGACAGAGAGCTCAAAACTTCCCAAGTAACTCAGCTCTAATGGTTAGAAAGTTCTCTCTTGAACTGATCTGAAAACACCTATGGCTGGAAGGGAGTCTCATTCTGAATTAAACCCCTTGTGATTCTCTGTTTCTTCTATGTTTCTTCTATGTAAAATGAGAGTAAGAATAATACTTATCTCATAAGGTAGCAGTGAGAATCAAATAAGTTATTGTGTGTTTGAATGTATATATGTGTGTGTACATAGATAAATGCATATATATGCATATATATTCACATATATGTATGCATATACATATGTGTACATAGATATATGTATATGCATGTATACATATGCAATATATAAACATGTCATATATACATATATATTCATAGATGTAGAAAAGAAAAAGAGTACATGAGAGAACAAGTGGGCTCCTTGTAGAAAATAATAACTAATAGATGTAGCTATTATTAATATTCTTCTTGCTGTCATCCACTCTCTACCAACAAAATTTCTTTCTGACAACAAATATTTACCGAGTGTCTGCTGTGTGCCAAAGACTGTGCTAAGAGTCACAGAAACATCAACCACACTTCCCTGTTGGTATTTCTAAGATCATCTATGACATTGCCAGCATAGAACAAGGGTTTAAAATGGGGATTCTGGATTCAAATAATCTGGGTTTTAATCCCAACTGTACTAGCTATGTGATTTGTGAGAGTATTGCTTAATTCACTGATAAGCACTTATCTCCCATGGTAAATGTTCAATAAATGTTAGCAATTATTCAGTTGAATTGACCCAATGTTTCAGCCTGAACCTGGGGAGCCACAGAAAGATGATCTCAAAGCTTTCTTCCAGTCCCAAAGTTTATAGTTTTTTAAAAATTCGATGGAACATGTATCTGTAGGAGAGAGATCAGGAGAAATAAACCATAACATTTTTAGGAGAAAGGCATTTCACAAAGCTGAATTTACAAGTGTAGGCCCTAACTCCTCCAAATGGGGAGAAATCACACTTAGGGAGCTTACACACTAATTCAACTCTCTTTTTTTAAAAAATAGGATTGTTTTTTGTTTTCTTTATAAATTTACGTATTTATTTTTGGCTGCATTGGGTCTTTGTTGCTGCCTGTGGGGGTCACTCTTTGTTGCGGTGCACAGGCTTCTCATTGCAGTGGCTTATCTTGTTGTGGAGCACAGGCTCTGGGCGCACGAGCTTCAGTAGTTGTGGCACACGAGCTTAGTTGCTCCATGGCATGTAGGGTCTTCCCTGACCAGGGATTGAACCCCTGTCCCCTGCACTGGCAGACAGATTCTTAACCACTGTGCCACCAGGGAAGTCCCACTAATTCAACTCTTGATATAAGCAGAAGCAGGAAAAAACAAGCAACTCATGGAGTGATAAACATTGGACAAACACTATAAATGCTAAGTATGTGTATACAGTTCTTCCTGAGGGTAGGTGCTGCCTGGTTCTCACTGGAGGGACAGGTAATGTTCAAAAGCTCAGACTCTAGAGTCAGGCAGATGTGGGTTTGAATCTCAAATTGGTTCCTTATCAGCTATGTGACCCTGGGCAAGTTGCTTTTTAACTCTTTTATGCCTCAGCTTCCTCTACAGCAAAAACAGACATAGTAGGGGCTTCCCTGGTGGCTCAGTGGTTGAGAGTCCGCCTGCCGATGCAGGCGACGCAGGTTCATGCCCCGGTCTGGGAGGATCCCACATGCCACGGAGCGGCTGGCCCCGTGAGCCATGGCCGCTGGGCGTGCGCGTCCGGAGCCTGTGCTCCGCAACGGGAGAGGCCACAACAGTGAGAGGCCCACGTACCGCAAAAAAAAAAAAAAAAAAAAACAGACATAGTAATATTAGAGTAACTATCTAAGGAACTGTATTCAGTACAGTGCTGACATTGTAAGTACACGCTCAACAAAAGCAAATTATGGATATTATCTGACAGATGACACCCTGTGGGTGAGCGACAAGTTTCCATTCTCAGAAGATGACCATGTCTTCCTTTTCTGACTCGAGGCTCCTCATGGGTGGGGCCTGGTTTCTACCTACAGAAGTTAGGCATGATGACTCCCTTGTGACCTTGGGAACTTCCTTAGAGAGGAAGTGTCTCCTGCATCAGACTTGGGACTCCACAAGGCTGGAACCGCCTCTCTTTTTCAGAGGTGGGACCAGCAGTCTCAGATGGAACTTTCTCCCAACAAACTGAGTGTTCCCAGAGTGTGTGTGTGGCTGGCTCCCCTCCAGGCCACCCGGTGTAGACTGATTACCTTTCATACTCTTCCTTCAGGCCGGGGAGCCAAGAGTGAGGAATGTACCACTTCAGCAGCCCCCCAGAGCAGGAAGAAGTAAGGTGAGACTTGGCTCTGGGGTGACCCTGGGGCCCCAGCCTGAAGAGTCCCGCAATTAAGGGGCTCTGAGGGAGTCTTGAGGAGGCTCTTAGGAGACTGTGTCGGGCTCTGGGGGCAATGGGTGAGGGGAGTGTCCCAGAAGCGACAGGAGGGAGCATTTTGCGCGCATATAGGGTGGAAGGTGCGTCCGGGTAACTAATGGCAACTGGGCGGGGTGAGCCCGCGCTGCGGGAGCTCTTCGACGGAGAAAAACTACGACTCCCAGGTTGCTCCAGGCTTAGCCCGGCTTTTCCGCCCGCCCACTGGCTGCCGGTCTGGCGAGCTGCTAAGCGGATTGGCCGCGGCCGTGCGGGGCTCCCCAACTAGCAGGTTAGTGGGCGCCGCCGGCAGCAGACGTTGACCAGGAGCAGGGGGTGGAGGGGCCCCTGATCGCCATTCTGGAAACGGCCGGGCGCTGTCTCTGTAGCGTAGCCGCTGGCTGTGAGGCGCGGGGCGGGGGCGGAGACTGCGTGGCGCAGGCGCGGTGCTGGGCTTCTCCTGGGTCCCCAGACAGCTGGAGGAGATAAACAGAGGAGGAGGAGGGAGGGGAGTGCGTGTGTGAGAGCGCGCGAGGGAGTGTGAGTGTGTGTGAGCGCGGGTGTGAGGCGGTGCGCAGGGGCGGGCGGAGGCGCTGTCCGGCCCCGGCCAGGCGCCAGGCGGGGAGCATGGGAAGGGGCTAGAGCTGCCCGGGCCCCCCAGCCCCCTCCCCGGGATCCGCGCCCCGCGTCCGGGGAGAGGGGCCGGGCCCCCCGGACAGACATGGGCTCCTGAAGTTGCGCCGCCACCGGTCCTGGGAAGAGGCCTGACAGGTACGGGTAGCCACCGCCCCCTGCTCTCCGCGGGCGCCGAGGCGAGGACCGGCTCCGGCAGCCTCGGCACACGGGCCGCCAGCTCTGGGCCGGCCCCAGCCCTGCCGGCCTGGGGGCCTGAACCCGTCCGCCTGAGGGCTCCAGGGTGTCCCGAGAAGGGGCAGGCCTCGCCGTGTCGGAGGGCAGAGTGGGCCGGGGGCGGGGTGGGGACGGAGGGCTGGTAGGGACGTGGTGGGGAGGCTCTGGGAGTTCGGGGAGGCTCTTCCGAGGGAGAGGTGGAAGTCGTCCCATCACGGGACTTCTTTGCAGAGTTTTTGTTTGACATCTGATCTGGCGCGGGTCTCAGGAAGAAGGGGGCAGGTGGAAGTGTCGGGAGGGCAACGTTGACCTGACCTGCTCTCTCTTAGTTTCCATCTGTGTGTGTGTGTGTGTGTGTCCGTCCCCGTGTCCAGTCCAGGCTTCTGGCAGCCGCAGATGCCTTCAGTGGCCCATCCTGGCACCAAACTGAACTCTGCCGAGGTGTTTCCACCAGGCGACTGTAGCGCCCGTACAAAGGGCCTTTACTTGGGAACTGGCTATTCAGTACCCACTTCAAAGGGCAAATGGGAAGTGTGGAGTAGGAGAGAGACTGCGACCCAGCAGGATCCAATTCTCGTTGCTGAAAGCTGCAGTGAGACGCCCCCTTGCCAGCCAGGTTGAATTCGCATAGTGCCCTCTGGCTCTCTCTTCTGCAGGTGTACTACTAGGGTCTCTAGAAAAGAGGCATCGGGATTTATGACTAATGTCTAACAACCTAATTTGACTATTTCCTCCAAAGGCCTTTCCTTCCATGACTTTCTTTAACTTCCTGAGGTAGTGGTAAAGCAACTTTAAAAAGTTTTCCTCTCAAGCTAGTGAGTTTAAAAGCCTGGTAGTGTGGATGTAGCTTCCCCATTCTTCCCAAAGATAGGGTAGGTGATCAGGGCAAAGTGGCAGTTAAGTCTTCCCTTTTAATAAAGACTGAAACAGTTTTGAGAAGAAGATTATTATTCTGAGGTCACGTCCTGACTCAAAGGCATTATGAAATCCCCACCTAGGGCACAGGTATGCCCAGTGGCCTCACTAAGCTTTTCTGTACACTGCAGTCCTCCTTGAGTGGCCAGTCTCTGTTCACTAAGTTGAAGGAACTACTAAAGGCTATTTTTGGTTTGAATTCTGGCTGTTGCTTCTTTGTAATTATATTTTTAAAGGGATTGAATTGAATCTTGGCTATTGAACATAGTGATAACCAGATCTTCTATCACAGGCCAAGGAGTAATTAGTAGGGCTCCTTTGGGCCGAGTCTAAGACTAACAATGGATTTTTTTCATTGCAGTTTGTTGTATTTCATCGGCAGGTGGGAAACAACCTTTTCTGCCATAGTTTGTGATCATGCTGCTTAATTCTTGAGTCCAGCTATCCTTCCCTCTTAACCTATTTGGGGACACTTATGTTCACGTCACATCCCACTTTGTAGAAGCAGTGCTTTGGGTCAACTCTGAAGAATAACTGAACAACAATTCATATTTCTGCCTGGGACTCCTTCCCTTGGTGTCACTGAAGGAAAGACAATATGTGTAGTGATTGTGGTGATGGTGTTAACATTGACGATTTGCCAGTTTTGAGTTTTAAAGTTGTCAAACAGCTGACAGTTTTTCTAGCTGGTAAGAACTCATGGGACATCCTATGGAGGGTATTTTCACGCATGTGGGCTTCAGAATCTGGAAGGATTCAACTGAAGAAGCCCCCTGCTAAAATCTGTGGCTCTTGAGGGGCCAACTGCTGGGAAGACCCAAAAGTGTGACTTTAATTATTCTTCAATTATTTTTATTTTTCTTCTCTCCTTTTTGAATTAAGGAGTATAGCCCATGTGTGCAGTCCTGGGTCTCAGAGAGGGAGTCATAGACAATGTGTAATGTGGTGATACTTAACCTTTTCTTTTGGGCCACTGGCTTAATGATCCATTCTGTTTCCTTTCTTCTTTTATCCTCACCTTTCCAGATTCTCCACTGCATCTTTGGGCTGCCAAACCCATATAATTCTTAGGCTGTGCTTTCTTCTCAGCTGTCTAATAAGCTCTTCAAAAACCCAAGCCCTGACAGTTGCCGTCAGAAACCAGTCCCTTGGTGTTACGTTTAATTCTGGCTAATTTACTTTGAGGGATATTTACTAATTGGAATACATCCTAAAAAGTGACTGACATTTATTGAGGGCCTGGTATATGTCACGCTCTGTGCTAGGTAGTGTTCTTACTTTATCTAATTTAACCTTCATGACTACCATGTGAAGTGAAAGTTTTTCCTATTATGCATATGAAGACACAGGTTCAGAGAGGTAGAATAACTTGCTTAAGGTCACACAGCTAGTAAGTGAAAGGATCAGAATTCAGACCCAGGTCTGTCTCCTCAGGGACTGTGACACTTGAGCAAGAGCTGAAAGGACCAAAGCTAAGAGCCTGGGGGAACACATACTTGAAGAACTGTCTTTGGAAAAGGAACTGGACTTTCTCTTGTGTGATTCTGCAAGGCAGCACTAGGATCAAAGGATGGAAATTCCAAGAGGGTAGATGTTGGCTTGACAGGAGAGAATTTGGCTTTCTAAAAACAGAATGGGCTGCCTTGTGGGGGAGTGAGTTACCCATCATTGGAGGTATTCAAGCAGAGGCTTTGCCACTTCTTATCAAGGATATGGTAGAGGAGTTCATACTTAAGTAGTTAAATTGGACTGAGTTTTTTTTTAGTGTTTTAAACTCTGTTATTATATAAAAATTATATCAAATTCCTGTCATTTTGATCTGTAAAAAACTAATATGTATTGAATACTTAGTTTGTGCCTGGCACTTGCTGAACACTTTTCCTACAGTATTTCATTTAATCTTCAGAAGTCCCCTGAGGTAAGTATTATCACTATTCCCACTTTAAAAATGAGGAAACTGAGGGTCCAGAAAGTTGAAAAATATGCTGGAGGTTACACAGCTAGTAGTAGTAGGGCTGATATTTGAACCTATGTCTGCACCTTCTTAGTTGTGTAACCTAGAGTAAGGCACGTGTTCTCTCTGAGCTATACTTTCTTCATATGTGAAATGAGCACCCACCTTACAGTGGGTATATAAGGACTAAATGATGTAATACATGCTTTTCACTAGATCTCATCTTTTGCCCCCGAGAGCCTGAGTTTGGGGGTAAAGGGCTGCCACTTTGGTTTCTTCAGGTTGAATTCAGGCCTGACTGAAACCCTGAGAGTTCTGGGGTTCATTCTTGGTGCTATTAGTAACAGCTGCTGACTCCACAAAGGGCTTTGTAGCATTAGTAACTAATACCTTAAAAACTTGAGGCCTGAATAAGAGGAGTATTCAGTCAACAGGTTGGAGTATTGGAGGCAGTGTCAGAAGCCGTGTGGAAAGAAAATTCTCACCCTATTGTAGAATCAGATTCAGGGATCACTGTTTGCATTTTTATATTTAATGTCTTATTTTAGGGTGAACAAGGTCACAACTGCTAGAGCTGTGACAGAGCTGGATGCCAAGAATAATAACCCTTAATCCTCCCTGTAGCCATCTGGGGAGGTATTAACCCCATTTTCTTGGGGAGGGGGCAGAGCAGGGTCAGTCCGTGCCCAGATAGCTATCTACAAGCTCTCTAGAGGCAGTGTTAGCATCAGGACCTTGGTAAAATTTTGTCCTTGTTCATAACCCCCAGATTCTGTTTTCAGAAAGCATAAAACTGTGCTTATTCCTGAACCTTTTAGAGAGCCTTTATCAGAATGGGAGGCAGGCATTTCTGGTCAGGGAGCTTCATCAGTTGAGGCCTGAGTGTTTGGGTGCCAGTGGCTTACCTGGTTCCCTCTTGAGTCAGATATCTGGATGTAACACAGCTGCAAATGAATCAGAAAGGAAGCATTTCCAAATTGATTGGCTTAGTTTTCCTTGACCTTTCTGCTAGGAGTAAAGTTAGAGGGCGAAACTTAAAGGGCTTCCCTGTGAAAAGGTACTTTGAGTTGTGGCAGGATTTGGAAAGATGCAAGTTAAAGGCAAAATGCAAGACTGTGGATGCTCTTGAATACAATGAGAAGGGCTAGCATTATCAGAATATGCTTCCATTTCTCTTTCTGTTCCCTTGCATTACCTTAAGGTAATTGTGGCCCTAGGAGAAGGCAGATAAATTATCTGGGATCACTGAAAAACAAAGCTCTGAAAACATCAGGAAATTTTTTCACAAAACCCAAATCGCGATACAGAACCATACAGGCAGAGAAGACATCAAGGTGAGTTTTCATCCAGAGCCTCCCACAAGTGAAGCATTTCTTAGGATGGCCTTCCACAGAGAAAGCTTCAGTCAGTCCCATATGGAATCATTTAAGCCAGGAGCCTCAAAGGTAGCAGAGAACTTTTCCAAAGATGTTTTGCCGATGGGCTTGTCCTACTGTCCACACCTTTCTCAGATGATGTCCTTGTGCCAACTTCGTCCATGACCCTGAAATGCAATCTTTAAATTTGTGTTTGAGACCATCAGAGTCAAGGTGATTTTGATTCCTTAGCCTAACCCTAAGAAACGATAAGAGACAAAGTTTCTATTGGGGAAGACTGCCTGCATGTGGTCTGATTAAAGATAATAGTAGTAACTCTTTTTTAGTGGCCAACAGCCTGGGTCCTGGAGTTAAGCTATCTAGCTTGACTCTTCATTTAATTACTGTAACTTTGGGCAAGTTAACTTCTCCATGCCTCAGATCCTTCATCTATAAAATGAGGATAATAGTAGTACCTGTCTCACAGGGCTGTTAGGAGGAATCTGTCAGATAACACTTGTAAAATGTTTAGAATGTTCAATAAATATTATTTACTATGCTCAGTGTCAGGCATTTTACATATGTGGCTCTTCCATTCCTCATCAGTCTGTGAAGGTAGGCTTTATCATCCCTGTTTTTTTTAAATTAACTTATTTATTTATTTATTTATTTATTTATTTATTTATTTATTTATTTAGGGCCGCGCCAGGTCTCAGTTGTGGCGCGCAAGATCTTTGTTGCAGCATGTTTAGTTGAGGCATGCGGGATCTTTAGTTCTGGCATGCAGACTCTTAGTTGAGGCATACATGTGGGATCTAGTTCCCCGACCAGGGATCAAACCTGGGCCCCCTGCATTGGGAGCGTGGAGTCTTACCACTGGACCACCAGGGAAGGCCCATCATCTCTGTTTTATAGATTGGGAAACTGAGGTTTAGAAATGCTGTCACACAGAAAGTAGGTGGCAGAACTGGATTGAACTTTAGGTCTGTCGGACTCCACAGCCCAACTGTTTTTATTTTATTATACTAGTTCCAATTACCTTTATGCATTGGAAGTGCTTTTTTTTTTTCCCTATAGGATTGCTTCAGTAGGAAAACCATCGCAAATAGAGGGAAAGGAAACTTGCATACATCTTTTGCATAATTCAGAATGTTGAAAGGGGGTCAGCTGTCACTCAGTGGGAGCACCTCCCTGCACTGGTAGGCAGCAAGTCCAGAGGAAAGAGAATACAGATGACTTGGGTTCCATCTCCACTCTACTGCTACCTAGCAGTGTGTCCTTAGAATTATGGGATAAGGGCATTGGAACGGGTTTTGCAGCTCATCTCAGAGTCTACCTCTCATTTTACCGATGGGTAAATAGGCTGAGGGAATGAAATGTCATACTCAGAGTCACACAGCCAGTTAGAGGCAGATCTTGGCCTGGAGCACAAGACCCTAATCGCGGTTTAGTGCTTCTTCCTCAGTACCACATAGCATTGTGCTTCAGTTCTCCTCCGTTAAATGGGGATGATAATAACTTTCTAGCTTCCTCACAAGGTTGTTGTGAAGTTCAAATGAAAAGCATGAACAAAAGCATTCTGATAGGTGTAAAATACTGTTAGTATGCAAGGTAGTCGTGCTGTTATTCATTCAGCAAGTATTTATTGGTACCTGCTTAGCCCACATCACTCCTTGGGGACCGAGGAGGATCAATAGATGAATCAGATAAAGAGCTGGCCCTCAGGATGCTTTTAGTCTTTTTTTTTTTGAGGTACGCAGGCCTCTCACTGTTGTGGCCTCTCCCATTGCGGAGCACAGGCTCCAGACACACAGGCTCAGCAGCCATGGCTCACAGGCCTAGCCGCTCCGTGGCATGTGGGGTCTTCCCAGGCCGGGGCACGAACCCGTGTCCCCTGCATCAGCAGGCGGACTCTCAACCACTGTGCCACCAGGGAAGCCCAAACCTGATTTTTAAACTAAAATGATTAATGGTTTTTCCATTTCATGAAGCAGTTTTCCATGTTTTGAATGACTCTATAATAGGAAAAAAAGTGGGGTTTTTGGGGTTTTTTTGCCGCATCACGAGGCTCGTGGGAACTTCGTTCCCCAACCAGGAATCGAACCCGGTCCGCTGGCAGTAGAAGTGCGGAGTCCTAACCAGTGGACGGCCAGGGAATTCCCGGAAAGAAAGATTTTTAAAAGGGCTTTATTAGAGAGAATTCCAAATGTATACAAAGTAAACAGAAGAGTATAATAAACCGCCATGTACTTATCATTCTATCTCAATAACTGTCAACATCCTGCCATTCTTGTTTCACCTATACCTCCCCTGCTTTCCACCCACCCATTCTATTTTTTAGGTAAAATTTAGAAACATGAAAACACGGTACTCTTGATTGTATAATTTTAACAAGTGAATATACCCATGTGAACATACCTCCAATATCCATGAAATCATACTCCCATCAATATATAGAGAGCCTTCTATCACTCTAGAAAGTTCTCAGATGTCCTTTTCTTGACAATCTCCACACCCCCAAGCAACACTTCTGATTTTTTTAAACTATACTTTGCCTGTTTTAGAACTTCATATAGATGGAATCATACAGTATATACTTTATGTCTGGCTTCTGTTGCTCAGAATCTGAGAGATTCTTCCATGTTGTTGCCTGTATTAGTAGTTCCTTTTTTTTTTTTTTTCTTTCAGTACGGGGGCCTCTCACTGTTGTGGCCTCTCCCATTGCGGAGCACAGGCTCCGGAAGCGCAGGCTCAGCGGCCATGGCTCACGGGCCTAGCCGCTCCACGGCATGTGGGATCTTCCCGGACCGGGGCACGAACCCATGTCCCCTACATCAGCAGGCGGGCTCTCAACCACTGCGCCACCAGGGAAGCCCTCCTTTTTTTTTTTTTAATATAACTTTTTTGGGATATAATCCATATGCCATATAATTCATGCATTTAAAGTATACAATTCATTGGTTTTTAGTAGACTCACAGATGTGCAACAATCACCAGTCAATTTTAGAACATACTTAATCACCTCAAGAAGAAACTCCAAACCACAGTGAAATACCTCTTCACATCCACGAAGATGGCTATAATTAAAAAAAAAAAACAAGTGTTGGTGAGGGTGTGGAGAAAGTGGGACCCTTATACATTGGCTGGTGAGACTGTAAAATGGTGCAGCTCCTATGGAAAACAGTTTGGCAATTCCTCAGATAGTTAAACATAGAATTACCATATGACCCAGCAATTCCACTCCTAGGTATATACCCCAAAGAATTGCGAACAAGTACTCAAACAGAGACTTGTACATGAATGTTTATAGCAGCACCATTCACAAAGGATGAATGGATAAACACAATGTGGCATAATAGTGCAATGGAATAGTACTCAGCCATAAAAAGGAACGAAGTACTGATACGTGCTGCAACATGGATGAACCTCAAAACATTATAATACGTGAAAGAGGCCAGACACAAAAAGGCCACAAATTGTAGGATTCCATTTATAAGAAAAACCTAGAATAGATAAATCCATAGATACAGAAAGTAAATTATTAGTTGCCAGGTGCTAGGGGGAGGAGGGAATAGGAATGACTGCTTAATGGGTATGAGGTTTTCTTTTGGGTTGATGGAAATGTTTTGGAATTAGCTAGAGGGGTTGGTCCCACAGCATTGTGAATGTACTAAATACCACTGAATTGTACACTTTATTTTTTTTTTTTACTTTTTTTTTTTTTTTTGCGGTACGCAGGCCTGTCACTGTTGTGGCCTCTTCCGTTGCGGGTCACAGGCTCCGGACGCGCAGGCTCAGCGGCCATGGCTCACGGGCCCAGCTGCTCCGCGGCATGTGGGATCTTCCCGGACCGGGGCACGAACCCGTGTCCCCTGCATCGGCAGGCAGACTCTCAACCACTGTGCCACCAGGGAAGCCCGAATTGTACACTTTAAATTAATTTTATGTTACGTGAGTTTCAAGTCAATTAAAAAAAAAAAAAGAAACATATCCTTTAGTTATCACCCCTCTACCTCCTGTCCCCTCCAGCCCCAAGAAATCACAAATGTACTTTCTATTTCTATAGATTTGCCTATTCTGGACTTTTTATATAAATGGACTTATATGATATGTGGGCTTCTTTCATTTAGCATAATGTCTTCAAGTTTCATCCATGTTGTAGACATGTCTCAGTACTTCATTCCTTTTTCTGGCCAAATAACATTCGATTGTATGGATAAACCACATTTTGTTTATCCATTGATCAGTTGATGGAAATTTCTAAATTCTACCTGTTAACTATTGTGAATAATGTTACTATGTGCATTCTTGTACACGTTTTCTTATGGAGTTTCTTTGTTTTTAACAAAGTCACTTTTTTCCTCCTGACCTTGCATTTCAAAGCTAGCAGAGGTGATAAAGACATCCTATTCTCTGTGCCCCACCATCTGCAGTGGAATCCTCAATGTCAGCTTTGTTTCTCTGGTAGGGAATGAAATATGGAAGAAATGTTGTAACCATGCCAGTGAGTATAGATAACAGGAGTTATCAGGTCTTAGTAGAATTCAGGTTTGGTGGAAGTCTATTAAGCACCTACCACGATCCAGGTATATATTTTGTACTTTCATATATATTTCATCATTTATTCCTCACAAAGATTGATTGATGTAGGTTAGTATCCCTGTTTTACAAATGAGGAAATTGAAAGTCAGAAATGTTAAGTAACTTGCACAACTACGGGGCTGAAATTCAGGCCCAGGTGTCTTAAGTATTTCAAGTCTGCTTCTCTTTCTGCTGCGTTAACCAGAGCCTAAACAAGGACTATGGCACACCTGAAATGGGTGGTTCCTCATGTTTGTTTGGATATTACCAATTCAATCCTTGGTTCCAGTTGAGTAATCTTCTCCAGATGTACTTTTTTCTAGGGTTTGTTAACCTTAGGCTCTTATATTACTGGTACCCTTTTCATTTTGAAGTATGAGATTAATTCCTCCAAATTTAACTATTAGTTGAATTTTATTAGCTTCCTTTGTAACTATACAAAGGTGTGCCCATTGAAGAAAGTTTCTCAGTAGCCTAAGTTAAAAGTTTGTGGTTAATCATTAGAGAAATGCAAATCGAAACTACAATGAGATATCATCTCACACCAGTCAGAATGGCCATCATCAAAAAATCTAGAAACAATAAATGCTGGAGATGGTGTGGAGAAAAGGGAACACGCTTGCACTGTTGGTGGGAATGTAAATTGATACAGCCACTATGGAGAACAGTATGGAGGTTCCTTAAAAAACCAAAAATAGAACTACCATACGACACAGCAATCCCACTACTGGGCATATGCCCTGAGAAAACCGTAATTCAAAAAGAGTTATGTACCAAAATGTTCATTGCAGCTCTATTTACAGTAGCCAGGACATGGAAGCAACCTAAGTGTCCATCAACAGATGAATGGATAAAGAAGATGTGGCGCATATATACAATGGAATATTACTCAGCCATAAAAAGAAACGAAATTGAGTTATTTGTAGTGAGATGGATGGACCTAGAGTCTGTCATACAGAGTGAGGTAAGTCAGAAAGAGAAAGACTATCATATGCTAACACATATATATGGAATCTAAGAAAGAAAAAAAAAAAGTTCATGAAGAACCTAGCGGCAAGATGGGAATAAAGACACAGACCTACTAGAGAATGGACTTGAGGATATGGGGAGGGGGAAGGGTGGGGCTGTGACAAAGTGAGAGAGTGGCATGGACATATATACACTACTAAAATAGATAGCTAGTGGGAAGTAGCCGCATAGCACAGGGAGATCAGCTCCGTGCTTTGTGACCACCTGGAGGGGTGGGACAGGGAGGGTGGGAGGGAGGGAGACGCAAGAGGGAAGAGATATGGGAACATATGTATATGTATAACTGATTCACTTTGTTATAAAGCAGGAACTAACACACCATTGTAAAGCAATTATACTCCAATAAAGATGTTAAAAAAAAAAGTTTGTGGAAGGGATGGTGTTAAGCTCTAGGCATTTTAGAGCTCTGGGAATAGAATACCTTTTAGAAAGTGTAACATCTGCATAGCAGCTCATATTTTCTTTATAACATTAAATCAGGGCTTCCCTGGTGGCGCAGTGGTTGAGAGTCCGCCTGCCGTTGCAGGGGACACGGGTTCGTGCCCCAGTCCGGGAAGATCCCACATGCCGCGGAGCGGCTGTGCCCGTGAGCCATGGCCACTGAGCCTGCGCTTCCGGAGCCTGTGCTCCGCAACGGGAGAGGCCACAACAGTGAGAGGCCCGCGTTCCGCAAACAAACAAACAAACATTAAATCATCTTTTCCTTTGTGCCTTAGGTATTTTTATATTTCTCGTATTCCTGACTCCTAGAAGCTGGCTTCCTTCTTCCTCTTTTCCATTTAATATCAGCTAGAGTTTGCCTGCAATATCCTGAATTACAAGTAAATGCCATTCCTAAACCTTTGTATTCTAGCTAGAGGAAGTTTTTATTGAGCTTTCACGTTCTGCCAACAAGTTAGGCCCCAGTGTTATTAGAGCTTTAAGTGTGAAAATCAGGGTTTATTCATTAACTGTGCTATCCTTAGGATGAAGAAGATACATTAAAAGTTGCTTGTTGGGCTTCCCTGGTGGCGCAGTGGTTGAGAGTCCGCCTGCCGATGCAGGGGACGCGGGTTCGTGCCCCGGTCTGGGAAGATCCCACATGCTGCGGAGCAGCTGGGCCCGTGAGCCATGGCCGCTGAGCCTGCGCATCCGGAGCCTATGCTCCGCAACGGGAGAGGCCACAACAGTGAGAGGCCCGCGTACCGCAAAAAAAAAAAAAAAAAAAAAGTTGCTTGTTGTCTGGGAATTCTCTGGTGCTCCAGTGGTTAGGACTTGACACTTTCACTGTGGTGGCCAGGGTTCAATTCCTGGTTGGGAAACTAAGATCCCGCAAGCCATGTGACTCAGACAAAAAAAAAAAAAAATTGCTTGTTGTCTGTTAAAGTCCTTATTCTTCATTAGTGATTTCCCAGTTGTCTGTCTAGCTCTACTGTTATATGTTTAGTTTGTTTCCCTTACTGTCATTTTTGTGCTCTCTTCTAAGATGTGTGAATAAATCAGTATACATAAAATTTAATTTATTATTCCATGTTGTTCCTTCTGAATTTACTGTCCTAGCTATTCATTTTGGTCGTTTGGTTAAATTAGCCTTTTTCAGTCCCTCTTTGGAGCTCTGATTACAGTAGCCTTAGTGCCATTGACATACAATTAATGACAACTATATTGTGTGCTCTTGAATAGACGGGTCTGTGTTCGGCTTGTTCTTTGCTGTATTTTCCAAGTTTAGCACACAAATAGCAAAATAGGCATTGAAATTTTTACCTTATGGATTCCTTTTTTTGTTTTGTTTTTAATTTGGCTGCATCGGGTCTTAGTTGAGGCATGCGAACTCTTCCTTGCGGCATGCAAACTTTCAGTTGCGGCATGTGGGATCCAGTTCCCTGATCAGGGATTGAACCCGGGCCCCCTGCATTGGGAGCACAAAGTCTTGGCCACTGGACCACCAGGGGGGTCCCCACCTTATGGATTCTTGAAGTCACTTATTTCCGTCTTTTTGCCCCTCAGCAGAACTGAGCATTATGTAATTTGCATACTGTACCAGAGATAGAAATCTCCTTGATGTAGTCTTTTCTAGTGTTTAATCATATATGATATATATAACTTCTCTTTGCCAATTCCAGTCTTTCATTCGTATCATTTCATATTTATGAGTTCTTTATAGAATTGACTATTTCCTAACCTTCCTTAAAATAATGCTTTTAAAATTTGGCCATGATTAAATCTCCTAATATTCAAATAACCTTCATTTATTGCTCTGATTATTTGTATTTGAGAGACTTTGGTCTGAAGTCTGAAACTAGTTATGCCCCCTGTACATTGAGGTGAGCCTTTTAAATCATCTCTGCTTAGGAGCGCTTCCGGTTGTGCTTGTCTGCCTCTAAACGTTTGTGGACTGGCACTACTGCCCTTAGGAGAGGAGGGGTGGGCTGCGCTCCACAATGAGCAGTCTGCCAGTGTGCTATCGTTTCTTCTCAGGATGGGAACGGAAATGTTTACCAAAACACCAACTGAGCGGTAGTTGTGTTAAATTTGATATTTTGGGTTTTAAACCTTTGCCTACCAGTCTGATATTGTTTTAAATCACAGTTTCCATTTTATCATTTACCTGAATTGTAGTGGTTTTTGCTTGCCTGGTTTCTCTGCTTTTACCTCCCTTGTTCCTTTTAGTATTTCCAAGCCACACACCCATATTAGCTAAAGTCCCTTGCCTTTGTTTTCTCATTTTATTTTTATTTTTTATTTTGGCCTTGCCATGCGGCTTGTGGGATCTTAGTTCCCCCACCAGGGACTGAACCCGTGCCCTCAGCAGTGAAAGTGCCGAGTCCTAACCACTGGACTGCCAAGAAATTCCCTAAAGTCCCTTGCCTTTGATTCCTTGCTTTCTTAGTATAGGTACTATGTCTTTCATCTCATTATTCCCTGTGTCAAGCACAGTGCTTGGTGCTTGGTAAAAACTCAGTTCATGTTTTAAGAAAAATAATGAACGAGTAGTGACAAATTAGTTGGCTCTTTTGGGGATTCTCGTAGTGACCATTACTCTAGGAAATTACATACCCTAGTAATTTATTCATATATACTTAGTAATTAAGAGTATCCATACAGTTCTGAGTTTGACTCCCGGCTCCACCTCCAGTTTCTTAGCTGTGCGACATTGTGAAAATTGTCTCACATGTATGACTCTATTTCTTCATCTATAAAATGATAGTACCATCTACCATACAAGCTTTTTGAACTAATCTTAGCACTAATTGTCTCTCTCCTCAGAAGTGTATCCCCCTAGTTCTTTGCGATTTCTTATCGTTCACGGTTCAGCTTAAATGTCATCTTCTCAGAGGGCCCCTCTGTATCAGGCAGGAATTGTAGTTGTAAGCAACAGAAACCAATTCTAGCTGATTCTTGAAAGGATATTAGGGAAACTCACAAAATACCAGGGAAGGCCACAGAGCAGGCTTGAAGAATGGGCTGGAACAAGGGAAACTGGTTAGCATCCAGAACCCACAGCCAGAATTATTCACGGAACCAGTCCATGAGGTCACTGCTGCCACTTATATAGCTTACACCACCACCATCTGACTGGACCTTAATGGCAATTATAGCACCTCTTCCTGCCAGCATGGACTTTCCATGGTCCTCTGATTCGTTGACAGCAGATCCCAATTAAGGTCTGGGGCTCATGTGTCTGTTGGCATAGCCTGGGCCATATGCACACACTCTGGGTGTAAGGGAGCCTCAGAAAGAGAATCTTGTCTCCACCATTCTCACTTCATCGTGAGAGGGCACTCTGCCTCCCGCCAGACTCGTTAGTTGGGGAGTTCCCAAAGTACAGGAAGGGAGTTCACATGCTGAGCAGCCAGAAAACTCCAAAATACACTATATCTTCTTTGACCTCAAGTCTAAGAGTAGCCCATCAATCACTCTCTGATCAACTTGTTTTATTTTCATCATAGTTCTTTTCACTACTGGATATCTTCTTATTTTATTTGTTATCTATCCCCTCCTGCTAGAATATAGGTACCATGAGAGTAAGGAACTTGCCTATTTTGTTCACTGCTGTATCTCCTGGACCCGGAATAGTACCTGGCATATAGTAGAAGCTTCTTGTGTTCACCTGTTAAATGAATAAATTAATGAATGAATAAATATAAAGCACTTAGCACAATTCCTGGTACATAGTAAGTATATAATGTTTGGCAACTTACTATTTCTTAGCAGATAAAAGTATTTATATTCTTTATAAAATAAAATTAAAGAAAAAACTTTATACTTACATTATTTTATTTGACCTTCCCAGTAATCTTCCAAGGAAAAGGTGTTGGGAGTAAAAAATGAGCCTTTTTCTGGTGAAGCATGCATGGCCCATTCAGTGTTTGTACCAATGCTTCCTGTGCCTGTGAGTCACAGGAATGAGGGCCTACTTAGAGAGATTAAGAGACTTGACCAAGGCCACATCACTGGTCTTACTTTTTTTTTTTTTTTTTCCGCAGTACGCGGGCCTCTCACTGTTGTGGCCTCTCCCGTTGCGGAGCACAGGCTCCGGACGCACAGGCTCAGCGGCCATGGCCCACGGGCCCAGCCGCTCCGCGGCACGTGGGATCTTCCCAGACTGGGGCACGAACCCGTGTGCCCTGCATCGGCAGGCGGATCCTCAACCACTGTGCCACCAGGGAAGCCTACTGGTCTTACTTTATATCAGATATACTCACTGACTTTGGTGTTTTCCATTGTAATAAGCCTCACCCCATATTATTGGTGATTGTAGGGCAATTACTGTTATTGTTTTGGCTTTGACCATTATATCACAAATCAGAGCCATAAACACAATTGCAGGCCAATGCTTAATTTATGTCAGTTTGTTCAAATTCATAATTTTAATTTGATGGCCAAGGGCCCCTGGAAAAGCCATTGTGGAACTGTAGTTTTCAGATGGCATTCCTGGATGTTCTTCGTGCTTGTAGGTTTTGTGAGCCTAAATAGTGCCAGTGACTTCCATATATCCCTGTTAATGCTCCCTAAGATGCAATGCTGGGTGACTTCCACACTGTAAGGGAAGGTTCTTGCCCTTTTAAGAGCTTTTAATCCCAAAATAGACCATGGAGGCATAAGCCCCAAAGAACTCGAGCTGAATGGGAACATCTAATCAGGCAGCACGTTTTTTATAGTCCCACTGTGTGCCTAGCACTAAGGGAAAAAAAAATCTGCGATAACATAGTGTTTATAAATAGAGTCTCCTTTTGTGGTTAAATGCCAAAAGGAAGGGAAGGAGTCTGCTCACAACTCAGGTGGAGAAGGTTTGGTTTTCGGAGGGTGTGCTAGGAATCTGCAGGAGGCCAGCTTCCAGCTTCCACGCGGGATCCTCCCAGACCGGGGCACGAACCCGTGTCCCCTGCATCGGCAGGCGGACTCTCAACCACTGCACCACCAGGGAAGCCCGGCAATTGTTATTTTTTATATTTCCTTTTTTAAACATAGCTGTGATAATAGTGTTTACTGCAAAAGCAAAATATAAACATTTGACATGATGTAAGCATTTTTCCTTCATAAGTAGCATTTCAAATGCTACATAATATCATATGGCTATACATTATTTAGCCATTCCTCTATCACTGGAAACTTGGGTGGTTTTATTTTTTTGGCTTTTACAAACTCGGTGATGAATATGCTTCAGTATGGAACTTTTTTATTTCTCATATTTTGTGCTTTCTTATGGCAAATTATCAGAAATGAGATGATTAGGTCTTTCTAACAGAGTTGTATGATAAAGGAATAGTTTGCTTAAGAAGTTCTGAGTCTGAAAGCCTACATATCAGGGTATTGAAGAAGGATTTCTTTATGTTGGACATGGTCACCATTACATTTCCTGTCTGCTGTTTGATTCTGTGAATCTGTTAGAGGGTACAATGTTCTGTTTGTGATACTGATTTGGTTTTGGGGAGAGCCAAGCTGAAGGTCAAGGATTTTGAAGCATAATTAAAAGTTTCAGACTGGTTGCCACAGATGCATACTGAGCAAGTGAAACTTGACATCTTTCTTGCTGTATGCCTTGTTCTTACTTTGGGATGTGCTTCCGTCTTCCTTCATACTCATATCCACACGCACACATCCATTTTCTAGAGAAGCACACATGACTGACTCCTTCAGTGTTTGTTCCAGTACTTCCTGTGGCTGTGAATCATTGCCTCTCCACCCCCCAACCCCCTTCACCCTCCAGAGGTTCTTCAACACTATGGAGCAGGGCCAGCACACCATGTCATAAATCACAGGCAATAGCCAGTTTACTGGGTGGGCTGGTGGGCTATTTTAGAGGTGGAATCAGGGCCCTGAAGCCACCTTACTCCATCCTCTAAGGTTTGATGGGTTTTTTCCCCCAGGTAATTAAATGTGTGTCTTGTGGACCTGGGCTTGGCTGGAATGCTCAAGGGTCCTGAAGATCCTTCTATAGCTTCCTTCTGTTGAATCCATTAAGAGAAGATGGCAAAAGTCAACATAACTAGAGACCTCATCTGTAGGCAGATAAAGGTAAGCAACCCAGACCTATGAACCAGAGCATGAGGTCCTTTTTCCCCACAGATTCATGTTATAGCTGAATGAACTGAGGACTAGAGTCTGTGACTTGCCTGAAGTCACATAACTAGTTAATGGCAGACACAGGACTAGAACCAGGGTCTCTTGACTCTGGTCTTCTTTTATCCAAGAACATGGAATCATGGAGACTTCTCTATCCAAGCACTTGTACCTGGGCTGCTGAGATTGATGGAGTCTGGTGAAGGAGGGGAGCATGTATGTGCACATCTGTGGAGGAGGCGGGGTGTGTAGCAGAAGTAAATAGAGCTTCTTCATGTTGCTCTGGCTGCTCAGTTGTACATATAACAGAACCTGGGGGAATCTTAATCCCAGTTTAGCTTAGACTCTTTCTTCTCTTCTTCGAGGGTCTCCTATACCAAAGCCTCACCTTTTCTCTGCAGTTTGTACCTGGAAGACACTCCAATACTGTGAGATGAATAGATGACTGGGCAGTCAAGCTCATTTAGCGAGGTAGCCCAGGCTTTGTCAGGGAAGCCCTCAGTAAAGGAGCACAGGGGTTTAATGGAGGAGATTCAACCAAGACAAGATGTGCTTTTGAAGTAAGAACCCCAGGCTGGGGTCAGGAGCTTAATCTCACCACTGCCCTAATTAACTACCTATAAGACTTTAGTCACTTTACCTTTCTGTGCCTCAGTTTTCAGTTGTTAAATGATAATAACATCTGTCTGCCTGCAGGCTGATCTTGAGAATGAAATCCGAAAGAACCTGAGAAAGTTCTTTGTAAAGGTTAAGTGCCAAAAATCTTTTAAAAATTAAGTGGCATGCAGCATAAGCTGTGGTCACCTCCAGAAGGATTGAGTGTATGCCTTTACATGAGCCATGTACCTGGTGCACGTTAGTCTGTGTTTTGTATATTTTCCCCTGCATCCCTGAATCCTTTTGCAGCTTTGTCCATTTGTGGGGGTTTTTGTGTGTGATTTCATTAGACTGGGTGGCCCCAAGGGCAAGGACCAATTCCTAGAGGCACAGAATCATAGAATTGGAGGGACCATGCAAGTTATTTTTCTCCTTTATATATACCCCACAATATGTGTCGTAAAGATGATGCCCACCTTCTCTAACCTAAATATGGAAACATTTCCTATTTGTTGTTTCAATTTTTTTTTTTTGGTAACCCAACAATTACAACTTAGTGCTTAATTATATCCTCTCTTCTATCGATATTATTCTCTAATCCCTGCCCAAGCATACTGTAAGCTCCTGCAGGCCAATTTCTTGTTCTCTTTTCTAGCTCCTGTGGGGCCCAGCACAATGCTGCATATGTAATAGGAACATAGTAAATCATGTTAAATCGAATCAATGAATCTATGAGTTTGTTTCTGTTCCCCAGGAGCGGGGTGCCCTGAGCTTTGAGCGGCGCTACCACGTCACTGACCCCTTTATCAGACGGCTGGGCCTGGAAGCAGAGCTGCAGGTAAGAGATCCAATTTGCACCCTAGATGCAGATGACTGGCTCTCCATTCTCTGCCTGCAGAGAATCCTCTTTGCACTATTCAAGGCATAAACAGTTTTTCTCTGCAGGTCATACCTGAAGGTTACCTCTCCTTTACAGCGGTTTTATTAGGCACATAAATCTGAATCAAGATTAGTGATTGACATGGTCACACAGAAATTGTTTTTTCGTCATATTATTTCCTTTGTGCTTGGAAAAAGACGATTGAATTTCATACCACTGTTTTTACTATTGGCTTGGACAGTAAAGATTCTTACCTTTGTATAGGAATTTAGAGTTTACAAACTGTTTTCACACACACACACACACACACACACACTTGCATTTTAGCTTCAAAGAAATGCTGTGGGTGGTATATAGGAAATAGGTATTAAAAAAAAAAAAGGTTTAGAAAAACCAAGCACCTTGTCCAATGTTGTCCTGTCCAATCCATGGGGAGTCAGGCCTACAGTCCAGATGTTCAGCTTTTTAGTTCTGTCCGACACAGAAACACTCCCCAATGTTAGCTCCATTCCCTTTCCTTCCTCAGAACCGTGTTTTGAATCCAACTTTTAGCTGTCCTATCCAACTAAGTGTCATCTGCAGGTTGAATAAGAATTCTCTTTGGTTCCTTCACGTTAATGTTTGTAAGTAATTGTGTTGATCTTAGAAAAAGACTAGAAAGAAATTCATTGCCTACTAACAGTGTTATCTCGAGTTAATGAAATTATAGATGATTGTTATTGCTTTCTTTTCATTATAAACTTTTATCCGTTATAAAGTATAACTACGTTAATAGTAATATGGAAAAGATAAGTAAAAATTACTTGTTATTCCCACCTCCCTACTATAATTACTATGTATATACTTCCTTTTATCTTTTGCATATTTTTACATAATTGTAATCATACTTTACATTGAATTTTGTATCTTTTCTATAATAATCCTTTTCTCCATGTTACCAAGTGGTCTTCACAACTTTCACTTAAAATTTTTTTTCTGATTATATAAGTAGGAAATACCATAGTAGAAAATATGGAATCGACAGAATAATATAGAGAAGAAAACAAAATCACTTTTAATTCTACCATCCAGAGATAAACATTGTTAATGTTTGGTATATTACTTTCATGTATTATGAAGCAGACTGCTAGTTAAGAGATGGGCATTAGAGCTGAATAAATTTAGTTCAAGACCTATCTTCTCTACAGCTATATAGCCTTGTTCAAGTTACCCTTAGTTTCCTGATCAATAACTGAGAATTGTTGTGATGATTAAATGAGATGATTTTTGAAGTACTTAATATAATGCCTGGATCATATAAGCTAGTTCAGTAAATAACAATTATTATTATGTCTTCCAGTTTTTTTCATGCTTATGTAATTTTTTTCTGCAAAGTGGAGCTCATACCATTTATACAGTTTGCTAAACCCTTTTATACTTTTATGTCATTATTGTTTCCCCATACCTCTAAAAAGTCTTTGAAAACATGATTTTGTAAATATATTGTATTATTTATCCTTTACTCTATTTTTTTGAATTTCTTTCCATATTTCCTTGAAACATAAAGTACATACCTTTAGTGCAGTTAGAGGTGGGGCATGGAAGATCTTACCTCCAAGGGGACATTTGGCAATGTCCAAACAGTTTTGGCTATGAAAACTGAAAGGGTACTACTGGCATATAATGAATAGAGTATACGGATGCTGCTAAACATTCTACAATCATAGTACAACAAAGAATGTGCAACAAAGAATTATGCAGCGCCCAATGCCAATAATGCCGAGGTTGAGAAACCCTGCCCTGCTGGACGCTGAGTAGACAGTTCTGGCTGGTCTTCTCCTTTTAGCTGTGCCTCCACCCAACCCACATTGTCTCTACTATCCCTTCCTGGTTTTATAACTTTGTCCACAACAGACTTGTAAACCTCTGTGAACACAAAACAGGATTCTAGCTATTATTTCCAAAGATTTGGCACTCAAATACAAAAGTATGTTAAGGTGGATGCACTGTCTGAATTTGCACTTGGCTGAAGGCCACCTTGCCTGGGACCTATAGTAACAGTGCACAATATGAAGGAATGCCCACAGGTTTAGGTGTTAAAACAAAGACCTAGTTTGGACTTCCCTGGTGGCGCAGTGGTTAAGAATCTGCCTGCCAATGCACGGGACCCAGGTTTGAGCCCTTGTCTAGAAAGGTCCCACATGCCGTGGAGCATCTAAGCCTGTGTGCCACAACTACTGAACCTGTGTTTTAGAGCCCGCAGGCCACAACTACTGAGCCCATGCACATAGAGCCCACGCTGCGCAACAAGAGAAGCCACCGCATTGAGAAGCCCACGCACCAGTACGAAGGGTAACCCCCACTCGCCACAACTAGAGAAAGCCCGCGTGCAGCAACAAAGACCCAACACAGCCAAAAATAAATAAATGAAATTAAAAAAAAAAATAAAGACCTAGTTTAAATCCCAGCTTTGCCGCCTGTGAGGCTTAGAGAAGTGAGAGCAGGTGGAAAGAAGACTGGGAGAAAAATAGGTTTGTGAGAGAATCGGGGTTGGACCTGTAAAGTTTGAAAGCCTGTTGGATAGCTTTGTGGAGATGTCAGGTGGGCAGTTGATGGTCCTAATCAAGGGAGAGCTCTGGACTATAGGGAGAAATCCGGAGACTTCAGCAATCCATGGAGCCTAAGAGAATAGGGTCCAAGACCTAGCTCTGGAGATACTCCAGCTTTCAGAAATTGATTACAAGCTAAGGAGATAAAAAAAAGTTAACCACGAAAGAGAGTCAGCGAAGTAGAACGGAAACAAAACCAGGAGAGTATAAGGAGAGTATTTCAAGAAAGGAGTGGTCAGTTCTACTCAGTGCTTCTGAGAGGTTGAATAAGTGAGGACAAAACGGTGACTGTGGTCTTGGCTAGAGCAGTTTTATTGGAGTGGTGAGAATAGATACTAAATTGGAGGGGTTGAGAAGTGAATTGGAGGTGAAGGAGTACAACAGCAAGTAGACAACTCTCTATTTTAAAAAATTTTTTTAGAGAATTCCCTGGCAGTCCAGTGTTTAAGACTCAGCGCTTTCACTGCATGGGCCTGGGTTTGATCCCTGGTCGGGAAACTAAGATCCCACAAGCCACACAGTGCAGGAAAAAAAGAAAAATTTTTTTAAAGAGGGTGATGAAAATTTATTTATTTAGTCAGTTATTACAAACTTTTCCCCTAGATGAAAGGAAAGATAGGATGTAAGCAGTAAAAAGGGTAAACTGTTGCAGGAAGGGGGACCCCTTCCAGGGCCCGAGAGTGGGGTCTTATCTAACACTCAGAAATGAATTGTCCAAGGAGACACACATGCTGACAAACCAAGAGACTTTGTATTGGGAAGGGGTGCCTGGGTGGAGAGCAGCAGGGTAAGGGAACCCAGGAGAACTGCTCTGCCACGTGGCTCACAGTCTCAGGTTTTATGGTGTTGGGTTAGTTTCCAGGTTGTCTCTGGCCAATCATTCTGACTCAGGGTCCTTCCTGGTGGTGTGAGCATCACTCAGCCAAGATGGGTTCCAGTGTGATGGATTCTGGGAGGTTGGTAGGACATATGGACTGCCGTCTCCTCTCTCCTTTTGACTTCTCCCGAATCCTGCCGGTTGGTGGTAGCTTGTTCCATGTTCTTTACCAGGATCTCCTGCTGTAAGATAACTCATGCAGGTGGTTATTACTGCCCCTGGCCAGGGTGGGTGGTTTCGGACAGTGATTCCCCTAACAAAACTGTAAAAGATACCTTCTCTTGCTTTTCTACATCTACTTCTCACCTTTCTTTCTTCAGCTAACTACCTGGGCAGCTGACTTGCACAGATGTATCAATAGTCTCTCCTGTCATCTATCTTCTTGTTGGCTTTAACCAATGAGGAATCATTTCAGGAGATTGGAGGAAGAAGGACAGCTTTTTTTATTCCCCTCACTTCCATCCTTCAGAATCACTTTATTTTGTTTTAGTTTTTGTTTTCCAGCTTTATTGAGTTGTGTAGACAGTTCTTGAAAGACCTCATTTACAAAAGGAAGCAGAGAAATGGGGCAGTAGCTGGAGGGGCCTTTGGGATCAAAGGAGGGATTTGTAAGAATGGGAAGAGGACTTCCCTGCTGGCGCAGTGGTTGAGAGTTCGCCTGCCGATGAATGGGACACGGGTTCGTGCACCTGTCCGGGAGGATCCCACATGCCGCGGAGCGGCTGGGCCCATGAGCCATGGCCGCTGAGCCTGCGTGTCCGGAGCCTGTGCTCTGCAACGGGAGAGGCCACAACAGTGAGAGGCCCATGTACCGCAAAAAAAAAAAAAAAAAAAGAATGGGAAGAAATACTAGAGGTTGTTTGTATGTTGATGAGAGAGAAGGTGGTTGCTGATAAAGGATTAGGACAGAATAACTGAAGGAGCCGCGTCCTAGGGAAGGTTGGAGGGGATAGGATTTAGAGTTGAAGCAGAGGGCTTGGCCTTTGATAAGTGCAAAAACATTTCTATCATTATTACAGGGTCCAGTGGGTTTGGCAAAAAAGAAGCATAGACGGGGGTAAAAACTGGAAAGTCATTGTAATAGTCTATAGTGGCAGTTCTCAAAGTGTGGTCTGCAGACCCCTGGGATCCCCATGACCTCTTCAAGGGAATTCATGAGGTCAAAACTACTTTCATAGTAATACTAAGACATTATTTGCAAAACAAAACAAAAGAACTAATTCATTTAAAAATGTGCAAAAAAAAAGTGGTAAAACTACTGTCATTTTAGCGTGAGTCAAGGCAAGTAGCATCAAAGTCATTGAATTATTTACCCCATGCATTTGCAGTGACCCCCCCCCAAAAAAGCCAGTCTTCCTTAAAATGTCCTTGATTTTTACATCACTAAAATAATACAATAAAACTTATTAATTTTAAATTTCAACCCTTAAATACAGATCTCTTCAGTGTTCTTTATTATGAGGTAGGAAGAATCCATAAAGTACCGCTGCTGCACACTGAACTCTGGCGGTTGTCCTGAGGAAAAGCAGTTGTCCAGTTGTTTTTGAGTTGCAGGCTCAACTGGACATTTTTTTCATGGAACACCATCTGAAAGAATGGCTAGCAGATGAAAACTGGTTATTCAAGTATGGGCGAAAGGAATGAAGTAAATTATCACTTCAAGAAGAACAACTGACAGTATTTGTTGCCAGGGATAAAATTTGAGCTTTAAAGCAAAGAAAAAAAAAAAGAATATAGGAAAACTTGTATCTGCCACCATGAGCTTGATAGCCTCTCAGTACTTCTTAAAAGTTTTTTTGATGAGATCTGTAGTGATATTAACAAATGTCAACTTTATTTTATTGTTCAAATTCAGTGAGTCCTTTTTTTAAAAAATAAATTTATTTATTTATTTTTGGCTGCATTAGGTCCTCGTTGCTGCACGTGGGCTTTCTTTAGTTGCATCCAGCGGGGGCTACTCTTCGCTGTGGTGCGTGGGCTTCTCATTGCAGTGGCCTCTCTTGTTGTGGAGCACAGGCTCTAGGTGTGTGGGTTTCAGTAGTTGTGGCACGCTGGCTCAGTAGTTGTGGCACACGGGCTTAGTTGCTCCACAGCACATGGGATCTTCCCGGACCGGGGCTCGAACCCGTGTCCCCTGCATTGGCAGGTGGCTTCTTAACCACTGTGCAACCAGGGAAGCCCCATAAGTCACTGTTTTGAAAGGAAAATCATACATCTGTAAAAGACCCAGGCCTAATGTAAAATCAACTAATGTTTGTTTTTGGGTTTTTTAATTTAATTTTTTTAATTTTTGGCTGCGTTGGGTCCTCGTGGCTGCACGTTGCGGTGCTCAGGCTTCTCATTGCGGTGGCTTCTCTTGTTGCGGAGCACGGGCTCAAGGCGCGCAGGCTTTAGTAGTCGTGGCACATTTGTTCGGTAGTTGTGGCTCGCGGGCTCTAGAGCACAGGCTCAGTAGTTGTGGCTTATCTTTATGAGGGTGGATTTTCTTCATGTACTTCAACCAAAATAACATCTTGCAACAAACTGAAATCAAAAGTAGATATGAGAACCCAGCCATCTTCCATTAAGCTAGACAAAAGAGTTTTGCAAAAATGTAAAGTAATGCCATTCTTCTCATTAAATTCTTTTGTCTTGGAAAATATAGTTAGTTTTTATTCAAAATGTGTTAGCTTATCTTTTTATTATTTTTTAAATGAAATAATAATTTTATTTTCATTAAATTAAAGTTATAATTAATAATGTTAATTTTAAATGAAGTTAATGTTTCAGTTTTTATCTCTAATACGGCAGATACTGATAACCTATATTAAAAAATTCTTTGGAAGCCTCAGTAATTTTTAAAAGTTGTAAGGGGTCTTGAGACTAAAAAGTTTGTGGACCAGTTGTCTATAGAGCCATTAAACTGGATGACTGGATAATATCACTGGGGAAAAAAGCAGGAGGAGAGAGAAGGCCCAAGACCAAGAACCAAGGTGTTTCAGCATTTAGAGATTATCTGTTTCTTCTCTTCCTCTACCCAGAGGAGACAGAAAGAATAGCATAGAGGTGGGAAAACATGGTATTATGGAAGCCAAGAAGGAGGAAAATTCAACGATACTGATTTCTTACAATCCTGATCTCAAAAGGCTATCTTATTTCCCTCTTTCCTAGTTGGAGGTTGGAGGGGATACCTTTATTTGACACCCTCACCCCCCCACTATAGTAATAAAAATGGCATTATAAGCCATATCACCATGGATAAGCCCTTTAACTTCTAGGATCCATTTCCTCATCTGTAAACTAATGTACACATCCTGTTTGTCTCTTAGTTTTAAGAGGAGGAATAAATAAGTTATTTTATGTATGTAAGGTACTTAGCACGGAGCTCAGTATATTGTAAAATTCATGGTACTCAAATATTAGCTACGGTTATTGTTGTTGTTAGTTATAGAAAGCTTTTAAAGTTTCCTGAGATGCTGATTTGATGGCGTCCAGCTTTTTTAAATGCTTTATGGTCATTTTCTTCCCTTGTTTTGTTTCCCACCCATTGTCACATATGGACCCCATTTCGGTTAACAAGAGTTGACTTTTGGCATTAAGATGAGGTGATATAATAAGGGTTGGGGGTGGGATATAAGAGGTAAAATCAACAGTAAAAACTCCTGCCTTTTTGTGGTTATTGATTATAATGTTTTCCTCTATATTATCTGGGGGAATTTTTTCCCTGGATTTCCTAATTTACTACTTTGTATAGTTTTGAAAAATGCAAAATGAAACTTAAAGAGAACTCCTAGAATATAGTACTGAACATTTAGTAGAGGCTCACTAAAAGCCTGTTGGTTTGATTGGCTTTTAAAATTTTCTATATTAAAGTTAGCTTAAAAGTTTAAAAAGATTGTCTCCTTTCCACTCTTTTTCCCAGCCACCAAATTCACTTTCCTGGAATCAACTAACATATTCAATTTCAGTATCCTTCCAGAGAAATTTTATGCATTTTTATGCAAATTTTTATGTAAAAATTCTCACCTTTTCTCACAAATGTTAGCCTAACATATTTACTGCTTTGTACCTTACTTTTGAATTTAAAAATATACTTTCATGATTTTACCACATCAGTACGTAAGGATGTTTCTTTCGTCCTTCCTCTCTTTCCTTCTTTTCTTTCCTTTCTTTCTTTCCTTCTTTCTTTTCTGCGTCAGGTCTTCGTTGCTGCACACGGGCTTTCTCTAGTTGCAGCGAGTGGGGGCTACTCTTTGTTGCGGTGCGCGGGCTTCTCATTGCGGTGGCTTCTCTTGTTGCGGAGCACGGGCTGTAGGTGCGTGGGCTTCAGTAGTTGTGGCACACGGGCTCAGTAATTGTGGCTCACGGGCTCTAGAGTGCAGGCTTAGTAGTTGTGGCGCACGGGCTTATTTGCTCCGTGGCATGTGGGATCTTCCCGGACCAGGGCTCGAACCCATGTCCCCTGCATTGGCAGGCAGATCCTTAACCACTGCGCCTTCAGGGAAGCCCAAGATGTTTCTAATATCTAATTCTTTCATGGCTTCAGAGTGTTGTGTTGTATGACTGTACCATAATTTATTTAAATTGTCCCTGTTGATGGATATGTAGATTACTTACAGTCTTTTGTATGTACAGTGTTATTCCTTGCAACATCATTTGGCATATGTGGGTGTATATTTTTAGAATAAATACCTACAAATGGAATTAGTAGTCAGAGAGTATATCCATCTGTGATTTTAATAAATATTAACAAAATTGTCTTTCATGGAGTTTGTACCAATTTATACTCTCATCACACTTCTTCAATCTTAAACATAGCGTTCAACAAACATTTGTTCTCTCCCCAACCCCAACCTCTTCTCCCTCACATGTCCATCATTATTCTGAGAAATTTCACAAATGAGTGAAACATAATGTGCCAGAGAGATCTCAACTTGGCTTCCTAAGAGAAATGTAGTCTAGGCTGATACCTGAAAGATGGATGGGAGGAGCTAGGTAGATTTGGGGGAGATAGGGAGAGAAAAAAATCCTAGGCTGGGGGAATAGCATATGAGTGATGCAAGAGAGAGTAGAGGGTACTTGGTTCAAGAGAACAGATAGTCCCAGGATACAAGTGGAAGAAGGATGATAGGTGAGGTTGATGAGGTTGGGATGTTCATAATGAAGGATGTTGTAAGCTGTGTTGAAGACTGTTGATTTTATCCTAAGGGCAGTGGAGAGCTATCAAGTGGTCTTTACCATGTGAGCAATATGATCACAGTTAAGGTTTTTGTTTTTGTTTTTTTAATTAACATTGGCTTCAACATGAAGATTGCAGAAGTTTAAAATGTGGACAACTAGACCACTTAAGAGATGGTGTCAGTGATTCTGGAAGAGGTGATTGGTTACTTGAACCTAGATAATGGTAATTTGGATGGAGAGAAGTCAGTGAATTTGAAAGACATTTAAGAGGTAGAATTAACAGAATTCTTAGTGACTGAATGTGGAAAGTTAGGAAAAGAGAGGAGTCAAGGATCAAAGTTAAGTTTCTATTTGGCAGGGTAAATGGTAGTATCATTCACAGAGTTAGGGAGCACTGGAGAAGGAATAAGTTTGAAGGAAAAGATGATAAGCTTGGTTATGGATGTTCTGGAGCTCTAGGCCCATGTGTTGTCTAGTGCTTTCTAGGCAGGTAGTTGGAATACTTGGGTCTGAGCTTAGGTACACACTGGAGATGTTGATTTGGGAGCAGTGAGTAGCATATACATTGGAACAATGAAAGTGAGTTGTGATTGCCTTCGAGGAGTGTGTATAGTAGGAAGAAAGCCTAGGATAGAGCCATAAAGAACACCAATATAAGGGCCAGGTGGACAAAGAGTATGCAAAGGGTATCAAGAAAGAGCAACTAGAGGAGTAGGAAGGAAAACAGAGAGGGTGATGCCTCAGAACCCAGAAGAAGAAAGTTTCATTGGAGACGAAGTGGTCAGCACTATCAAATACCACTGGGGACCAAGTAAGATAAGGACTGAGAAGTGTCCCTTTGATTTAGAGCAAGGAAGCCATCATGGTCACCTTGGCAAGGGCCATTTTTGTGGTATAGATAGAAGTAGGTGGAGGAATTATTGGGAAGTAAGGAAGTAAAAATACCCAATATAGACTACTCTTTCAGTATGGTTATGAAGGGGAAGAGAACTGGAAGGCCACAGCTAGATGTGGATTTGGCATCAAGGGAGGACTTTTTAGCTTAGAGAAACTTGAGCATGTTTAATCCCAAGGGGAAAGAATCAGTAGAGAAAGGGAAAGTTGAAGATACAGGAAAGCTAAAAGATCATGTGGGGTTCAGATTTTGTCAGATGAAGGTTGCAAGAGAATGACTGTAGTAATGAATCATGGATTTTTAGGGGGACGAGAAGGAAGTAAAGACATGAGGTAGCATGTAAGGAGAGAACAGAGTGACTGACTGGACTTGGAGGACTTGTTGAGGATAAGAATCATTGAGGAATGATATAGATTCTCTTTTTTTCATTTAACTAATATATCTTGAAAATCACTCATCAGTTCATAGAGTTCTTTTTTTTTTTTTTTTTTTTTTGGCCTCGCTGCACAGCTTGTGGGATCTTAGTTCCCTGACCAGGGATAGAACCCAGGCCCACAGCAGTGAAAGCGCTGAGTCCTAACCACTGGACCACCAGGGAATTCTCCTCAGAGTTCTTTTTCACAGCTGCATAGTAGTCTCGTGTATAAATAAAACAAGATTAATCAGTGAATTTGCCATGTATGGGCTCTTAGAGTTGTTTCTAATAGTTTGCAATTACGACGTCATAATGAATAACCTTGTACATATGTATTTTAGTATTGCTAGAGATATATCTTTAGCGTAAAAACCTAGAAGTGGGAGTGCTGGCCAAAGAGTAAATGTATATATGTGGTTTTGTTAGATATTGCCAAATTTCCCTCCGTGGGAGTTGCACCATTTTGCCTTCCTGGTAGCAATGCCTGAGAGTGCCTTTTTCTCCACAGCTCACGGACAAACTAGGGGGTTAAGCTTTTGAATTTTTTTACCATTCTAAAAGATGAAAAATGGTATCTCAGTAGAGTTTTAAATTACATTTCTTTTATGAGTGAAATAGAATATCTTTTTCATATATTTAAGGGCTGTTTTAATATAATTTTGCCAAGTTTGGTGTAACAAAGGAGGGAGAGTAACAATTTTTATAGTACCTGCATGTTTTTACAAACACAAGCATAGAATGGATAAGCAGAAACTCATGAAGTTGGTCACCTCTAGGGGATAGAAGGCATAAGTGGAGAGGTAGAGAAAAGGGAATAACCCTTCTGGACCTTTTTGTAGAGTTTTTAATTTTATAACCACTTTGAGGTTTTACACATTCAAAAAGTAAATTTAAGTCAGCAGAGATGGGGAAAGGGCTGCCAACTAACTCAAGTAATTTTTGACACAGTACTTTGACTACAGATATTCTTTGTATGTATTTTAAAGACAAGCTAAAGAAATCTTGATTGAACTCTAGTTAGTAAATTTGTCATTTGTAGTGGTATTCCTATAGCAATTGTGTAACTATCAGTATTTTGTGTGTGTTGTAGAATTGAGCAAATGAGTAAATATATCAGTGTTGTTGGGATAAATTTATCAGTTAATATATAATAAATATAATATTTATAATATTGATATAATATACCAATGTTGTTCCCTTCTCACTATGGGAGAAGGGAAATTCAAATATGGAATAGGCAACAGAATAACTCTGAGGTATTGGATTGGAATTAGCTGTATCTCTTTGAATTCATGGTTGTTTGTTTGTTTGTTTTGGCTGTGCCACGTGGCTTGTGAGATCTTAGTTCCCCGACCAGGGATTGAATGTGGGCCCCAGCAGTGAAAGCACCGAGTCCTAACCAATGGACTGCCAGGGGATTCCTGAATTAATGGTTTAAAAATACATATATTTTAATATAAATTTATATATTATTTCCAGCTCTGTCTTCTGAAAGGGTCCAGAAGCAATGATACCTCAATAGCCATGAGTCACTGGTTTCTAAATACCATTCCCCACTAGAAAGAACCAGGGGTCCTTGGAGGAATAACTGATTCAGGTCTGGGACAGCGAGTGTACGAGATGAACCTACAGCATCTTGTGGCAGAAGATCAACAGAAAGTAAAGAAATAAAAATGACAGGAACATATCTTAAGGACACAGAAGCCAGCTTGAAAGGCATGCTACTGGCCAAACCCGTGACAATTTGAGCATCAGGATGAATAATGACAATAATGAATTAAAACCCACTGAATAAAAAAATACCTGATTTTGCACTGGTAAGAGAGAGAGGGAGAGAAAGAAGGGGTGGGGAGAGAGAAAAGCACTTCATTCTAGTAGATTGCTGACCACTAAATGAAGAAATGATAAAGTTGGAAAAAAATCACCATTTTATAACTGTCACACCACATCATACCAGTAATTGATTCAGACAAGAATAATCAATGAATGATTGAACCATTGGGTGAAAACCTGATGGTGGACAGGATGTTTGCGCAATGTAGAAGTATTTCCTCACAGATAGCAAAGGGGAAAATAGTAACATTAGAGTGGAGAAACCTGGTAGATACCACCTTAACATCAGGTGACACCTGACAGTGTGCACTGAGGAGGACGCAAAATCACCTAGGTGGTATTTCTGTCAAAATGCATTATCTAAAACTAATCACGAGGAAGTAATCAGACAAATCCAAACTGAGAGACATTTCTCCAGAACAGCTGACATATTCTTCAGAAATGTCAATGTCGTAAAAAACAAAGGACTGAAGAACTGTTCCAGATTAAAGGAGACTAAAAAGAAGATGACAACTAAATGTAGTGTGTGATCCTGGATTGGGTCCTAGATCTGCAAAATCAAAGGGATAATATTGGGACAGTTGGTGAAATGTGAATATAGACTGTATATTGAATAATAATTGTGTCAGTGTCAAATTTCCTGACACTGAAATTTAAGTATGTAATGGGTCCTGAGGTCTGTAACTTATTCTCAAATGGTTCAAGAAAAAAGTGCGTGTGTGTGTGTGTGTGTGTGTGTGTGTGTGTGTGTGTGTGTGGAGAGAGAAAGAGGAGGGGGGGAGAAAAATGTTAGCAGTTAATGAAATAGGGGAAAGGTATATACGGGTGTTTTTGTACTATTCTTGTACCTTTTTATATGTTTGAAATTGTTTCAAAATAGAGAGTTAAAAATGTTCATTAAGAAAATATAAAGAAGTGTTACAGTGGCAGCAACTGAGTAAGAGAGCCTGAAGGGAGGTTGAGATTAGAGGATTTAAGTTTAATGTTGATTAGGGTAATTCTAAGGTGTTCTGGTATATAGACCAAACCACTTCTCTGTATTCCTTGGACATCTTTGCTGAGCATTCCACATCCCCCTTTAGTTATATGCGCTAGCTCATCTTGTCTCAGTGAGTTTTATTTTCATAACCAGACAGGAGCCAAATATCCTGGGATTTCAGTTTGTGGCCTGCAGTCCTCACTTCGGAGGCAGTTGGTACTTGCTTTTAACATCCCTAGGGTTTTCAAAGTCCACCTTAAAGTTCTAATCTCACTTTGATCCATTCTATTTCTTCCACTTGTGGGATTTCTTGGCATAGTGTTAGGCATTAACACTGAGAGGTAGAGAGAGGGAGAGGAAAGTAACCTCACTTTACAAATAAGGAGAGTAAAACAGCACTTCCAAGGTCACATAAGTGGTAGAAATAAGATTAATAAGATTTATTTCAGGGGGTGCTTCCCTGGTGGTGCAGTGGTTGAGAGTCCGCCTGCCGATGCAGGGGACACAGGTTCGTGCCCCGGTCCGGGAAGATCCCACATGCTGCGGAGCGGCTGGGCCCGTGAGCCATGGCCGCTGAGCCTGTGCGTCCGGAGCCTGTGCTCCGCAACAGGAGAGGCCACAACAGTGAGAGGCCGCGTACTGCAAAAAATAATAATAATAAGATTTATTTCAGGCCTGTGTGGCTTTAGAGTTCACATTCTTTCCACCTCAACCATGTGTCTACTTTTTTAAAGGGCTTAACAAATAGTTCTTGGCTTGGTGGGTTTATTCTCTTGCCTTATTAGTTTTCTTAATATTGTCCTTAAACAAGTTGAAAACATTATATGTCCCACCTTCACAACTGGCTTGATGGCTTTTTTGTTTCTTATATAATTTGAGCATAAATTCACTAGAAACAAGTCATATCAAACTAGATTGGTTTTCTTTTTTAATATAATTAGTATGGTATACCAGGGCAGTTTCATAGTATAACCTGACTCTAACAAAGACTTGTCAGAGTTTTATTACAATATCAGTTGAGAGAAGTAAATTAGATAACAAGTTCATCAAATAGCCTGAAAGAAACAGATGGAGCAGAGATCTGACTTTGTGAGAGATTTCAAGAGCTATCCTTTAGATCAGGGGTCAGCAAATTATGACTTGCAGGCCAAATCCAGCTTGCCACCTGTTTGTTGACTTAGTTTTTTAAGTTCATTTTTATTTTATGTAAGTGTACAATTCAGCATTTTTTTGTTTTTTGTTTTGTCTTAGTGTATTCACAAAGTTGCACAACTATCACCATTACCTAACTCCTGACATTTTCATCACCCCAAAATAGAAACCCTTTTAGCAGTTACTCCCCATCCCCTACCCCTGGCTCCACCCCTGGCAACCACTAATCTATTTTCTGTCTCTATGGATTTTCCTATTCTGGACACTTCATATGAATGGAATCATACACTATGTAGCTTTTTGTATCTGACTTCCTTCACTTAGTATGATAATTTCAAGATTTATCTATGTTGTAGCATTCCTTTTTATGGCCAAATACATTCCATTCTATAGCTATACCACATTTTGTTTATCCACTCATCAGGTAGTGGACATTTTGCTTGTTTCCACTTTTTGGCTATTATGAATACTGCTGCTATGAACCATTTGTGTAAAAAATTTTGTATGGACATATATTGTCAGTTCTCTTGGTTATATACCTAAGAGTGGAATTGCTGTGTCATATGGCAACTCTTAGGCTTAATTTCTTGAGGAACTGGCAAACTGTTTTTCAAGGTGGCACCACCATTTTACATCCCCACCAGAAATGTACAAAGGTCCCAGTTTCTCCATACCCTTACCAATACTTATTATCTGTCTTTTTTTTATTATAGTCATCCTAGTGGGTGTGATGTAGTATTTCATTGTGGTCTTGATTTGCATTTCCCTAATGACTAATGATGTTGAGCTTCTTTTCATGTGCTTATTGGACATTTGTATATCTTCTTCTCTGGAGGAATGTCTATTCAGATCCTTTGCCCATTTTTAAATTGTTATTTGTCATTTTATCATTGAGTCATAAGAGCTCTTTGTATGTTCTAGATAATAAACACTTATCAGATATGTGATTTGAAATTTTCTCTCTCATTCTGTGGGTTTTTTCAGTTTCTTGAGAGTGCTTTTGACAGAGAAATTTTTAATTTTCATGAAGTTCAAATTTTTTTCTTTTGTCATTTTTGCTTTTGGTGTTATATTTAAGAAACCATTGGGGCCAAAAAAGAAACCATTGCCTAATACAAGGTCACAAAAATTTACACCTGTGTCTTCTTCTAAAAGTTTTATAGTTTTAGATCTTATGTGTACATCTTTGATCCATTTGGGGTTATTATTATTTTTTTTGTGGTACACAGGCCTCTCATTGTTGTGGCCTCTCCCGTTGCGGAGCAAGGCTCCGGACGCACAGGCTTAGTGGCCATGGCTCACGGGCCCAGCCGCTCCACAGCATGTGGGTTCCTCCCAGACTGGGGCATGAACCCGCGTCCCCTGCATTGGCAGGCAGACTCTCAACCACTGCGCCACCAGGGAAGCCCCATTTTGGGTTAATTTTTATATATGGTGTCATGTAGAGGCCCAGCTTCATTCTTTTGCATGTGCATATTGTTATTACAGCACCATTTGTTGAAAAGACTATTCTTTCTTTCATTGAATTGTCTTGGCACTCTTGTCGGAAATCAGTTAACCTTACATAAATGTAAGGGTTTATTTGTGAACTCGTTACTCTATCCCATTGATCTAAATTTCTGTCCTTTATGTCAGTACCACACTGTTTTGATTACTGTAGCTTTGTAGTAATTTTTGAAATTGGGAAGTGAGTCTTCTAACTTTGTTTTCTTTTTCAAGATTGTTTTGGCTATTTTGGGTCCCTTGTATTTACATATGAGGTTTATGTTCAGCTTGTGAATTTCTTCAGAGAAGGCAGATGGGATTTTGATAGGGATTGGGTTGAATCTATAGCCACTTACTTTTATAAATAAAATTTTATTGGAACACAGCCACACTCATTCATTTATGTATTTTCTATGGCTGCCTTAGTAATTCAACAGCAGAATTGAGTAGTTATAACAGAGACCGTATGACCTGCAAAGCCCAAAACATTTACTCTCTGGCTCTTTACAGAAAAAGTGCCAACCTCTGCTTGAGATGATGGAGTAAACTTACGCTCTGAAGCACCAGAGGGCAGAACCTGGGAGTCATTCATTAATTCAGTCATATGTTCAAGCGTATATTGAGTGCCTACAATATGCCAGAAATGTTCTAGACTCTGGGAGATGAATATAGCAGAAAATAAAGACAACACAGTTCCTGGCCTCACGAAGCTTCTTGCTATGGCCTATATGACACCCTTAGAATATTGCCTCTACTCACCTCCCTGAGCTTATCTTGCCTTATTCTGTCCCTTTTATCACTGTGTTCTAGCCACACTGGCCTTCATTCTGTATCTACAGCATACCAAGCCCATTCCTACCTTTGTACTTTTTCTTTCCTGTACCTGGCATGCTTTTCCTTCTCAGCATTCAAATTTCTCCTGAAACATAGCTATGTCAGAGAGGCTTTCCCTGACCACTGTATCTAAAGTATAACCTGTCACCATGTTTTATTTTCTACATAGCGTTTATCACTATCTGAACTCATTTTATTGATTCCTGTGCTTATTTTTTTTCTCTCCCCACCACTAGAGTTCTCTATCTTATTTAGCACTGTAGCCTTTTCATGTATAAGAGTGCCTAGCATATAAAAAATAAAAATAAAATCAATCAATCAAATAAAAAGATTGAATGAATAAAGAGAATTTGCAGGGATAGACTGCAGATATAGGTCAGCATAAGGAAAAACTTTCTGACATGAGTTATGGTTGTTGACTTGCCCCACTATATTTATACTTAGATTTTTAGCTAGAACATATAGAAGTTGAAATATATTTTAAATCGTTCCTTTTCATGACTTCTAGGAGGATTTTTCCTTCCCCAGTAATCATAGTTCACATGCTATACTATAAGTCTTGAATTATCATGGTGCAAGGGAAAGAACATACTTGGATTTGATTTCCAGTTTTGCTACTCAGCTATCACAGTGCTTTACGACTATTGAATTGGTTCCCACAACAACCCTATGAGGTTATGTATATTATCTCCTTTTTTAGAGATATAAAACCTGAAGCACAGAGAGGTTAAAGAACTTGCTCAAGGAAACACGGCTTGTGAACATGAAAACACATTAACTGTCCTTTTTGGACAGTTTAATGGATTTTGAAGGGTAATTATGTGAAGCAATTAGGACAGGGCCTGACACATAGTAAAAGCTAAGTTTTAGTTATTCTTGTTACTCTTACTGCTCCATTTACTAATTCTAAGGCACACTAAAATTTGAGAAACCATTGAACTAAGTTAAAGAAGCAACAAAAGGATTTTATGGAGATGTCTGGGTATTCAGATCATTCTGCCTTTAAGATAACTATCAAATCATTAAGCGAATGGAGAGCAAGTGAAGAATTCTCGAGTTTTATTTGCCTTCAGGACTCACTCCATTCTGTCATATTACAACTATGTAATCTCAATACATGCTAATAAACACGTGTATTGTGAAGTTTAAATGAATCAATATACGCAACAGCTTAGCACTTACCCTGGCATTTAGTAGATGCATAATTAATGTTTGCTGGATTTTCATCTAAATCTTCCTTGCTCAGACTCATGTTCACACTGTCAAGGAGTTATAGAGAAGCACATGGCCATCTGTTTCCTCTTTCCTAGTTGGCATTTCCTGTGGAGGGTACACTGAGCATCTCTAACTCTCATGCTCTTTGGCATTGATCTTTTCAGTGGAACTTCATTATACAAACGTTTAGGTCTGAAGTCAGTGGGTATGTTATACACGTATGTGGTTTGGGTTGCAGTTAAGAGAGGGCCCTTACATGTATCCATGAAAACTGGGCCACAGTTGTCTCCAAGCTAGAGTATGTCTTCAAAGATCGTTTAAGCTTGCTCTTAAAGCCTGATGCTCCTGTCTTCTGGGTTTTTTTGGTACCTCTCTCCTTCTTCTTTTATGGTAGACCTTAGTCTCATGTCGCCATAGACATGGACCTGTCTTTGTTTATTCTACTGTCTATTCCCTTTTCTCCCAGTGCCTTATACCTAATGCGTGTGGAATAAATGAGTTGTCTGTTTGGTCAGAGCTTAGGGTAGCAATTTAATAGCTGCAGAAATAACCCTTTAGAAAAAGTTAGTAAATAGGAAGGAGTCCAGTTGTTCAAGATGTATACACTGTGAGTATTCTGGCCATGTGGAGGGGTCTTTGAGAGTAGGATCTGGAAGAACACACCGAGGTTGGCAAGAGAAGATACCTGAAGATGAGTTCCACGAATGGGAGCCAGCATTTACCAAAGTGTGCTAGGCACCTTGCATATATTACATCATTTGATCTCCACAGTGATCTTGTCAGGATGACATTATCATCATCTCCATTTCCCAGTGAAATATCTGAGGCTCTGGGAATCTTAAGTGATTGCCCATATACCTAGAAAGAGGCCAAGCTAGAGCTGAACCCAGACTGTTCTTTCACTTAACAATTCTGCCTCATATGTGTGACCCAGCTTCCTCTTGTAAAAGAATTGCTGTTACAATTCTGCCTCATATGCCTCATATGTGTGACCCAGCTTCCTCTTGTAAAAGAATAAATCTGGACAAAAGGATCTCCAGTCCTTTGGGTTATGCCAGGATACACATTGGTTGGCAGACTTCCTAGCTCTTTGCTTCTCTTTTCTTATTCCCTTAATGCAATGTGTCCCAACTTTTTCCCCTATCAAGAATGACTTTTATTATTTTTTTCCCTGTAGGTCCTACATTTTGATAGATTGTTGTCTCCTAAATTGTATTAATTAATTATGTTTCTTATTTTAATATACTTCTCCACACCGTGACTGCTCAGCAGAGCTCCTGAGTGGCATTGGCTATACCTAACGTTACAACACAGATTGTATATATTTCCAGTTAAATGCAAAAAATCATGACTTTGTGCCTAGTCTGGGTTGCCCAGTCACCTGTAAATGTTCTTTTCCCACTGGACTTTTAAAATACATCAACTCGGGACTTCCCTGGCGGTCCAGTGGTTAAGAATCTTCACTTCCAATGCAAGGGGCACGGGTTCGATCTCTGGTCAAGAAACTAAGATCCCACATACTGCATGGCACAGCCAAAAATAAATAAATAAATAATAAAATAAAATACATCAACTCACCAAAATTGGAACTCATCTAAGTGTACAACACTAAGGTAGAGATGAATATAGTTTAACCTTTGGAGGAATATTCTATAACCATTTGAAGTGATGCTTATGAGATCATAATAACATGGGGAAAGGCTAATGTTATAAGTTTGGAGAAGAGGAGGAGAAAACAAAACCTCATCAGCTCCTCCAGAGGACAGGAGATGTGTCTGTCTGACTCAGTTGTATCTCTCTGATCCAGTACAATACTGGCAGGCACATAGCAGGCATTTAAGTTTTGAGAGAAATACCCCGAAATTTGAAAAGCCAAAATGGAGCTTCCCTGGTGGCGCAGTGGTTAAGGATCCGCCTGCCAATGCAGGGAACACGGGTTCGAGCCCTGGTCCAGGAAGATCCCACATGCACCACAACTACTTAGCCTGCGCTCTAGAGCCCGCGTGCCACAACTACTGAAGCCTGCACGCCTAGAGCCCATGCTCCGCAAAAAAAGAAGCCACCACAATGAGAAGCCCGCGCACCACAATGAAGAATAGCCCCCGCTCGCCACAACTAGAGAAAACCCGCACGCAGCAACGAAGACCCAACAATGCAGCCAAAAATAAAAATAAATAAATAAATAAAAATTTAAAGTAGATTGTAAAATAATATTTTAAAATTAATTAATTAATTAAAAAGGCAATATGACACCATGGTTAAGAGCCAAGCTCTGGAATCTGTCAGACATGAATTCACATTCTTACTATACTGTTTATACAGTATGGGGTATTAACCTTTTCCTCATCTGAAAAATGAGAATAGTAGTGGTGTTTCCATCACAAGGTAGTTGTAAAGTTTAACTCAAAGCATAAATGAAGGGCACAATATTGTTCCTGGTAGATGGTGAGATAGCACTTATTATATATCAGCTACCACTATCACTATTATTATTACTACCTTGTTTCTTCCCTCTCTTTATTGAGGTATGATTTACACAAAAATAAAGTGCATAGGTCTCAAGTGTTGAGTTAGATGAGTTTTGGCACTTGAGTAACTACCACCCACGACAAGATAGAGAATACTTCCATCACCCTGGAAGTTCCCATGGTGCCCTTTCCAGTCAACACTCCTACCTCAGAGCAACCACTTTTTGGCTCTGTCTCCATAGATTAGTTTTGCCTGTTCATATACTTTCTGTAAATGGAATTATATAGTATACATATTTTTGTGTTTGGCTTCTTTTGCTTATCATAACGTTTTTTGAGTTTCATCCATGTGGTTGCATGTATCTATGGGTAGTTCCTTTTTATTTCTGAGTAGGATTACACTGTACGAATATACTACTTTTGTGTATTCATTCTCCTGTTGATGATCATTTGGGTTATTTCCAGTGTGGGGCTTTAAAAATTAAAACATCTATGGAGGGGCTTCCCTGGTGGCGCAGTGGTTAAGAATCTGCCTGCCAATGCAGGGGACACGGGTTCAAGCCCTGGTCTGGGAAGATCCCACATGCCGCGGAGCAACTAAGCCCGTGAGCCACAGCTACTGAGCCTGCGCATCTGGAGCCTGTGCTCCGCAACAGGAGAGGCCGCGACAGTGAGAGGCCTGCGCACCGCGATGAAGAGTGGGCCCCGCTCGCCGCAACTGGAGAAAGCCCTCGCACAGAACTGAAGACCCAACACAGCAAAAATTAAATAAATAAATAAATTAAAAAAAAAAAAAAAAAAAACATCTATGGATATTCTTAGACCAGTCTTTAGGTGGACAAATGTTTTCATTTCCCTTAAGTAAATACCTAAGGAATGGAATTGCTGGGTCATAGGGTAGATATAAGCTTAAATTTATATCAGACTGACAAACAGTTCTCTAAGGTGATGGCAGCAGTGAGATCTCTTTTTAATACAGGTGGGAATAAGGGTGACATTTGAGGTAATCCAGCACAGCCAGAGAAATACTTTGGAGTCATGTGGACCTGGGTTCCTATCCGGGCTCTGGCGCTTATAATTTGTGTGACCCTGCTAAGTTATTTAATATCTCTGAGACTTGGTCTCACCTGTAAAAAGGGAGTGATAATGAGATCAGGTATATTAATAGCTAGTATTCTACCTAGCAGCAGCATGCCAAAGTGGGGGCAGTAGTGCAGGCTTGTAAGGGGGTGCATGGTCTGTAAGGAATTTAAAAGCAGTAAGAAAACCACCTAAAAGTCCATTTGCTTTTTATCATTATGCACCTACAATTCTAAGCAGTGTCAGTGGTAAAACGCTTCTTCCTGCCTCCTTTTCCTCCTGTATACCATGCTACCTAGAAATTTATAGGAACTTATAATAAATAGTAATTATAATCAATATTTAATAAAGTTAAGCAGGAAGTAAGGGGTTGTAATTTTTAACTTAAGTGAGATTTGTAGCTTTTAATCCAGGTACTTTGTGCACTTTCTGTTTTCTCCAGATCCCTGGTGTGGAAGGCTCACCCTAAGTAGAAACATTTCCTGGGTTCCAGGGAGGCACACAGAGGTCTATTCCTCTTTAGGAGCCATCTGTAAACAGTCCCTCCTCTCTGTTCCTTTAAAGTTTGAGGTTTTCTCCCCTTTTTACCCAGTGTTTAATTCTGATATGTCATAGGCATATTTTCTCCCATTGTATTTGTCAACGTAATTATAGATCGTGTACCTAATCTAAGCCAGCCTTATTTATCAAGGCCAAAACAAGTCCTCTTAAACAGTCTGTGCCTTGTAAATTAGCTTCCCAAACATACATTCTAACTTATGGAGCCCTTTATTAATGTTTTTTTGTCAATAGTTACTTTGTATTTATGTAGAATCTGGTTTGGGTTTTCTCTCTACACTTTCTCCAACTTACCTGCCTCTGAGCTATTTTTTACTATGTAAAAATGAATCATAAGTATCATATTTGTCTACTGTGGCCAGACTTCTATACTTTGGATGCGCTACTGATTTGAGGACAAATAAAGTAATTCTGGAAGCATTAATACATTTTTAAGATAGTGCTTAAGAGCCTGAGCTCTTGAGTTAAAATGCTTCCTGATACCACTACTAGCTGTGCCACATTAGCCATGTCTAACGTGTGTGGGGGGTTGTTTGTTTGTTTGTTTGTTTACACCACCAAGCAACTCTCTGTTACCAGCTGGGTTCCCTACAATGTAACTCAATTCTGACAGGATCTACCTGGAGATAGCATCAGATCCCACAGGTTAAGGGTTCAGTCCTACAAGACTGCCCTCCTGTTCCCTACCCCCAACACCTATTTCAGATGCCAGTGGCAAATCCAGGTTGTCACCTGTGCTTTGGACCAACTGGCTATAGATTAGAGGTTCCAAACACCTTCTCCTTTCGTTCAATTAATTTGCTAAAGTGACTCACAGAACTCAGAGAAACATTTTACTTACTAGATTACCGATTTATTATAAAAGGATATAATTGAGGAACAAGCAGATAAAAGATCTGCATAAAGCAAGGTATATGGAAAGGGGTGCATAGCTTCCATGCCCTCTCTGAGCATGCTGCTCTCCCCAAATCTCCACATGTGTACCAACACAGAAGCTCTCTGAACCCTGTCCTTTTTTGTTTTTCTTCACATTGGCATGGTTGATTAAATCATTGACCATTGGTGATCAGTTCAACCTCCAGCCCCTCTCCCCTTCCTGGAAGTCAGGGAGGTGGGACTGAAAGTTCCCACCCTCCAATCATATGTTTGGTTCTCCATCCTTAGGTGCTTTCCAAAAATCACTTCATTAACATAAACCTCAGGTGTTAGTTGAAAGACGTTTGTTATGAATATCACGAAACCTTTATCACTCTTATTACTTAGGAAATTCCAAGGGTTTTAGGAACTCTGTGCCAGAAGTAAGGATGAAGACTAAATATACCTTTCTACGTATAAATATATATATAAATCACAGTATCGCAGCAGATTACCTAACTTCTCTGAGCATTGTTTTTCTTATCTATGAAATGAGTAATGATACCTGTGGGGTTTTTTTGAGACATTCACATTGTATTTCTAGAATATAGATGATCATTCAAGTTAGAAGTTAGTTAATTTTTTTAATTTTCTAATTTAATTTAATTTTTTTATACAGCAGGTCCTTATTAGTCATCCATTTTATACACATCAGTGTATACATGTCAATCCCAATTGCCCAATTCAGCACACCACCACCCCCACCCCCTGCCGCTTTCCCCCCTTGGTGTCCATATGTTTTTTTTTTTTTTTTGGTTGGGGGTAGGAGTTTATTAATTTATTTATTTATTTTTACTGTGTTGTGTCTTCGTTTCTGTGCGAGGGCTTTCTCTAGTGTGGCAAGCGGGGGCCACTCTTCATCGCGGTGCGCAAGCCTCTCACTATCGCGGCCTCTCTTGTTGCGGAGCACAGGCTCCAGATGCGCAGGCTCAGTAGTTGTGGCGCACGGGCCTAGTTGCTCCGCGGCATGTGGGATCCTCCCAGACCAGGGCTCGAACCCGTGTCCCCTGCATTAGCAGGCAGACTCTCAACCACTGCGCCACCAGGGAAGCCCAGCTGTCCATATGTTTGATCTCTACATCTGTGTCTCAATTTTTGCCCTGCAAACTGATTCATCTGTACCATTTTTCTAGGTTTCACATATATGCGTTAATATGCGATATTTGTTTTTCTCTTTCTGACTTACTTCACTCTGTATGACAGTCTCTAGATCCATCCATGTCTCTACAAATGACCCAATTTCCTTCCTTTTTATGGCTGAGTAGTATTCCATTGTATATATGTACTACGTCTTCTTTATCCATTCGTCTGTTGATGGGCATTTAGGTTGCTTCCATGACCTGGCTATTGTAAATAGTGCTGCAATGAACATTGGGGTGCATGTGTCTTTTTGAATTATGGTTTTCTCTGGGTATATGCCCAGTAGTGGGATTTCTGGGTCATATGTAATTCTATTTTTAGTTTTTAAAGGAACCTCCAAACCGTTCTCCATAGTGGCTGTATTAATTTACATTCCCACCGACAGTGCAAGAGGGTTCCCTTTTCTCCACACCCTCTCCAGCATTTGTTGATTGTATATTTTCTGATGATGCCCATCCTAACTGGTGTGAAGTGATACCTCATGGTAGTTTTGATTTGCATTTCTCTAATAATTAATGATGTTGAGCAGCTTTTCATGGGCTTCTTGGCCATCTGTATGTCTTCTTTGGCAAAATGTCTATTTAGGTTTTAATATTGAGCTGCATGAGCTATTTATATATTTTGGAGATTAATCCTTTGTCTGTTTGCAAATATTTTCTCCCATTTTGAGGGTTCTCTTTTCATCTTGTTTATGTTTTCCTTTGCTGTGCAAAAGCTTTTAAGTTTCATTAGGTCCCATTGTTTATTTTTGTTTTTATTTCCATTACTCTAGGAGGTGGATCAAAAGAGATCTTGCTGTGATTTATGTCAAAGAGTGTTCTTCCTAAGTTTTCCTCTAAGAGTTTTATAGTGTCCGATCTTACATTTCGGTCTCTAATCCATTTTAAGTTTATTTTTGTGTATGGTGTTAGGGAGTGTTATAATTTCATTCTTTTACATGTAGCTGTCCAGTTTTCCCAGCGCCATTTATTGAAGAGACTGTCTTTTCTCCATTGTATATCCTTGCCTCCTTTGTCATAGATTAGTTGACCATAGGTGCATGGGTTTATCTCTAGGCTTTCTATCTTGTTCCATTGATCTATATTTCTGTTTTTGTGTCAGTACCATATTGTCTTGATTATTGTAGCTTTGTAGTATAGTCTGAAGACAGAGAGTCTGATTCCTCCAGCTCCGTTTTTTACCCTCTAGACTGCTTGGACTATTCAGAGTCTTTTTTGTCTCCATACATATTTTAAGAGTTTTTGTTCTAGTTCTGTAAAAAATGCCATTGGTAATTTGATAGGGATTGCATTGAATCTGTAGATTGCTTTGGGTAGTATAGTCATTTTCACAATATTGATTCTTCCAATCCACGAACGTGGTATATCTCTCCATATGTTGGTATCATCTTTAATTTCTTTCATCAGTGTCTTATAGTTTTCTGCATACAGGTCTTTTGTCTCCTTAGGTAGGTTTATTCCTAGGTATTTTATTCTTTTTGTTGCAATGGTAAATGGGAGTGTTTCCTTAATTTCTCTTTCAGATTTTTCATCATTAGTGTATAGGAATGCAAGAGATTTCTGTGCATTAATTTTGTATCCTGCAACTTTACCAAATTCATTGATTAGCTCTAGTAGTTTTCTGGTGACATCTTTAGGATTCTCTATGTATAGTATCATGTCATCTGCAAACAGTGACAGTTTTACTTCTAGTTTTCCAATTTGTATTCCTTTTATTTCTTTTTCTTCTCTGATTGCCATGGCTAGGACTTCCAAAACTCTGTTGAATAATAGTGGTGAGAGTGGACACCCTTGTCTTGTTCCTGATCTTAGAGGAAATGCTTTCAGTTTTTCACCATTGAGAATAATGTTTGCTGTGGGTTTGTCGTATATGGCCTTTATTATGTTGAGATAGGTTCCCTCTATGCCCACTTTCTGGAGAGTTTTTATTATAAATGGGTGTTGAATTTTGTCAAAAGCTTTTTCTGCACCTATTGAGATGATCATATGGTTTTTCTTCTTCAATTTGTTAATATGGTGTATCACATTGATTGATTTGTGTATATTGAAGAATCCTTGTGTCCCTGGGATAAATTCCACCTGATCATGGTGTATGATCCTTTTAATGTGTTGTTGGATTCTGTTTGCTAGTATTTTGTTGAGGATTTTTGCATCTATATTCATCAGTGATATTGGTCTGTAATTTTCTCTTTTTGTAGTATCTTTGTCTGGTTTTGGTATCAGGGTGATGGTGGCCTCATAGAATGACTTTAGGAGTGTCCCTTCCTCTGCAATTTTTTTGAAGAGCTTGAGAAGGATGGGTGTTAGCTCTTCTCTAAATGTTTGATAGAATTCAACTGTGAAGCCATCTGGTCCTGGACTTTTGTTTGTTGGAAGATTTTTAATCACAGTTTCAATTTCATTACTTGTGATTGGTCTGTTCATATTTTCTATTTCTTCCTGGTTCAGTCTTGGAAGGTTATACCCTTCTAAGAATTTGTCCATTTCTTCCAGGTTGTCCATTTTATTGGCATAGAGTTGCGTGTAGTAGTCTCTTAAGATGCTTTGTATTTCTGTGGTGTCTGTCGTAACTTCTTTTTAATTTCTCATTTTATTGATTTGAGTCCTCTCCCTCTTTTTCTTGATGAGTCTGGCTAATGGTGTATCAATTTTGCTTCTCTTCTCAACGAACCAGCTTTTAGTTTTATTGATCTTTGCTATTGTTTTCTTTGTTTCTATTTCATTTATTTCTGCTCTGATCTTGATGATTTCCTTCCTTCTACTAACTTTAGGTTTTGTTTGTTCTTCTTTCTCTAGTTCCTTTAGGTGTAAGTTTAGATTGTTTATTTGAGATTTTTCTTGTTTCTTGAGGTAGGCTTGTATGGCTATAAACTTCCCTCTTAGAACTGCTTTTGCCACATCCCATAGGTTTTGGATTGTCGTGTTTTCATTGTCATTTGTCTCCGGGTATTTTCTGATTTCCTCTTTGATTTCTTCAGTGATCTCTTGGTTATTTAGTAATATATTGTTTAGCCTCCATGTGTTTGTGTTTTTTACGTTTTTTTTCCCCTGTAATTGATTTCTAATCTCATAGCATTGTGGTCAGAAAAGATGCTTGATATGATTTCAATTTTCTTAAATTTACTGAGGCTTGATTTATGACTCAAGATGTGATCTCTCCTGGAGAATGTTCCGTGCGCACTTGAGAAGAAAGTGTAATCTGCTGTTTTTGGATGGAATGTCCTATAAATATCAATTAAATCTATCTGGTCTATTGTGTCATTTAAAGCTTGTGTTTCCTTATTAATTTTCTGTTTGGATGATCTGTCCATTGGTGAAGTGAGGTGTTAAAGTCCCCCACTATTATTGTGTTAATGTCGATTTCCTCTTTTTTATTTTATTATTATTTTTTTTTGAGGTACGTGGGCCTCTCACTGCCATGGCCTCTCCCATTGCGGAGTACAGGCTCTGGACATGCAGGCCCAGCGGCCATGGCTCACGGGCCCAGCCGCTCCGCAGCATGTGGGATCCCCCCGGACCAGGGCACAAACCCACGTCTCCCGCAACGGCAGGCGGACTCTCAACCACTGTGCCACCAGGGAAGCCCCAATTTCCTCTTTTATAGCTGTTAGCAATTGCCTTATGTATTGAGGTGCTCCTATGTTGGGTGCATATATATTTATAATTGTTATATCTTCTTCTTGGTTTGATCCCTTGATCATTGTGTACTATCCTTCCTTGTCTCTTGTAACATTCTTTATTTTAAAGTCTATTTTATCTGATATGAGTATTGCTACTCCAGCTTTCTTTTGATTTCCATTTGCATGGAATATCTTTTTCCATCCCCTCACTTTCAGTCTGTATGTGTCCCTAGGTCTGAAGTGAGTCTCTTGTAGACAGCACATATATGGTTCTTGTTTTTGTATCCATTTAGCAAGCCTGTGTCTTTTGGTTGGAGCATTTGATCCATTCACGTTTAAGGTAATTATCAATATGTATGTTCCTATTATCATTTTCTTAATTGTTTTGGGTTTGTTTTTGTAGGTCCTTTTCTTCTCTCATGTTTCCCACTTAGAGAAGTTCCTTTAGCATTTGTTGTAGAGCTGGTTTGGTGGTGCTGAATTCTCTTAACTTTTGCTTGTCTGTAAAGCGTTTGATTTCTCCATCACATCTGAATGAGATCCTTGCTGGGTAGAGTAATCTTGGTTGTAGGTTCTTCCCTTTCATCACTTTAAGTATATCATGCCACTCCCTTCTGGCTTGTAGAGTTTCTGCTGAGAAATCAGCTGTTAACCTTATGGGAGTTCCCTTGGGAACTCCCAGGGGAGTCGTTTTTCCCTTGCTGCTTTCAATAATTTTTCTTTGTCTTTAATTTTTGCCAATTTGATTACTATGTGTCTCGGCGTATTTCTCCTTGGGTTTATCCTGCCTGGGACTCTCTGCGCTTCCTGGACTTGGGTGGCTATTTCCTTTCCTATGTTAGGGAAGTTTTCGATTATAATCTCTTCCAGTGTTTTCTATGGTCCTTTCTCTCTCTCTCCTCCTTCTGGGACCCCTATAATGTGAATGTTGTTGCATTTAATGTTGTGCCAGAGGTCTCTTAGGCTGTCTTCATTTCTTTTCATTCTTTATTCTGTTCTGCAGCAGTGAATTCCACCATTCTGTCTTCCAGGTCACTTATCTGTTCTTCTGCCTCAGTTATTCTGGTATTGATTCCTTTTAGTGTATTTTTCATTTCAGTTATTGTATTGTTCATCTCTGTTTGTTTGTTCTTTAATTCTTCTAGATCTTTGTTGAACATTTCTTGCATCTTCTCGATCTTTGCCTCCATTCTTTTTCTGAGGTCCTGGATCATCTTCACTATCATTATTCTGAATTCTTTTTCTGGAAGGTTGCCTATCTCCGCTTCATTTAGTTGTTTTTCTGGGGTTTTATCTTGTTCCTTCATCTGATACATAGCCCTCTGCCTTTTCATCTTGTCTATCTTTCTGTGAATCGATACCTGTTTCTTAAACAAGATAATGGATGTAGAATGCTGTATTAGTTTCCTATTGCTACCACAACAAGTTACCACAAACTTAGTGGCTTAAAACAACACAAATTTATTATCTTACAGTTCTGTAGATCGGAAGTCTGACATGGGTCTCACCAGGCTAAAGTCTTGACAGGGCTATGCTCCTTCTGGAGGCTATAGAGTAGAATCCGTTTTCTTGCAATTCCCGCTTTCTAGAGATTGCTGTATTTCTTCGCTCGTGACCCCCTTCTTCCATCTTCAGAACTGGCAATAGAAGGTCAAGTCCCTTTCACACCAACATCTCTCTACTCTCTGCAGCCAGGAAAGGTTCACTGATTTTTTTTTTTTTGACGTGGACCATTTTTAAAGTCTTTATTGAATTTGTTACAGTATGGCTTCTGTTTTATGTTTTGTTTTTTTGGCCCTGAGGTATGTGGGATCTTAGCTCCCTGACCAAGGATCGAACCTGCAACCCCTGCATTGGAAGGCGAAGTCTTAACCACTGGGTTGCCAGGGAAGTCCCAAGATTCACTGATTTTAAGGACTCGTGTGATTATATTGGGCTCACCTGGATAATCTAGGCTAATCTCCCCACCTCAAGGATTTTAACCTTAATCACATCTGCAAAGTCCCTTTTGCCACCTACCATAACATATTCATGGGTTCCAGAGGATCAGGACATGGACGTTTGTAAGGGGGCCGTTGTTCTGCCTACCCCAAGTGCAAGGTACTGTGCCTCGCTCTTTGTAAACCCTCAGTAAGTGGTGCTCATTCAAGGCCCTCGGTACTCTGGGAAGTTGCAAGCTGAAGACGTGAGCCCTGGGCACAAGTAATTTAAAGCCTGGTAGGAAAATGAGAGGGGTGAGGACAGAAATGATTCTGATCCAGAAAGAGTGACGACCAGAGTCATGTGTGGGGTTTCCACCAAGTGCTGTGGGAAAGTGAGAGGCCTCAGGTCAGTAAGTGGTCTGGCAAGTTTGAACAGAGTGAATGTGTCAATATTGTATCTAAGTGCAGAACCCAGAAAGAAATGAGGATCAACTCAAATGAGAATCTTTATAGGACAACGGGTAAGAAGGAAGGAGAAGGCAGAGGAAAAGCCTCTTCTGCCTAGAGAGTCAGGGAATTAGATTTGTTCATGTCTCTTGATTCTTCCCACTAGTCCCCCTGGACTCACTTGTTCATTATGCAGCAGATATGTGCCAGGCACTGTACCTGGCCTAGGGGATACAGTGAACACAGTACACAGAGGCCACTTCCCTGCAGCTCAGTGTGGTGAAGCAAAATAACCATGTCAACACAGAGCCATAATACAGTGTGACAGTAGGAGAGCACAGGAAGGATGTGCCTCCTTCCCAGATTTACAGGGTGGGAAAGGCATCTTGAGGGAAGTGCCGATAAACTGCGACCTGAAGAATGAGTTAATCAGGATGCTCTGGGCCACAGGTAACAGCCCAACGCAAGTGACCTTAAACAATAATGAGCAGACTGGCTCCTGACTGGAAGCCCAGGAGTAGGGTAGGCATCAGGGTTGGTTACTCTGGTCACTTTGGCTCCATTTTTCTGTGATTCCCTTGGCTGGGCTTTCCTCTCTCTGTTTATTTCACTCTCAGGCTGGCTACCCTCGTGGTCACAAGTCCAGGAGTCACATTAGGACACCCAGCATCCAGAGAAAGAAAGGCATCCCTTTCACAGACTCTCTCCTGAAAATGAGAAAACTCCTTTTCCACACACTCCCAGCAACTGGTCCCCTTGCATCCGATTGGGGTCACAGGCTCATTTCTGAGCCAGTACCTGTGTCCAAGTGAATGCCGTGTCCAGTCTGGCTTAGATCTAAGTTTCTGAACCTATCACTGTGGAAAGGACAGTGAACTTACACATGGTCTGATATGAGCTGGGCAGATAATGAAATGAAAATCAAGGTGCCATTAGGAATGAGGGAGGGTGAGGGAAAGAAAGAACAGAGTGTAGGAATGGAAGTGACTTGTTCTCTCCTTCTCCCATGTAAGACTCGTTTCTACCACTTCATACCTTCTGCTTTCCATGGATTCTGTTTCCTCTTAATTCTAGCTTTGCCATGACTTCTCTCTGCACATGCTTTCAACTTCAGCATCTGTCATTAACTGCCTCACTTCTCCGTGTCTCTCAATTCAAATCCCCAAGCTTAATTTACTTCACTATACCAGGCTCCACCTACTTGGAAGTAAGCTGCAGAAGACCTAAATACAAGATTTATTTTGTATACTGCTCTGCCCCCAGCATCTGAAGAGTACCTGGCATGCATTAAGTGCTCGATGAATTAAATGTGTGCCAAATGAATGGAAGATCAGCCTTCTAGCTAATCGGCTGCCTTTCAGTCAGTTGCTCCTCTGCCAGATTTTCTGTGGCTGAGGGGGTGTCCCTTGAAGGGACTGTTGACATGTCCCCTCTAGTGGTAGGAGCAGAAATTTGTGTGGATATAACTTCTACTACTATTATCTGAACTTCAGTTTACTTTTCTGCAAAATAGGATCAATGAAATCTGCCCTTTATGGCTCAGAGGGGTTCAGTATCAAGTGAGATCATGAATATGAAGGTACTTTATATATTGTAAAATGCCAGGCAGTTTAATTCAATCCTGGTCACTCACATACGCCTGGAAAACACTGATGACGGAAAGGCTATTTTACCTGTTCACTTCCACTTCTTGATGTTGAGTTATCCAGGAGAACCTCTAATTGGCTCTCTTCTTGTCCCTCTCCATTTGCTCCCCCAGGGTCACTCAGGATGTGTCAACTGTCTGGAGTGGAATGAGAAAGGAGAGTAAGTATGAGCTCCGACACCTAGGGGTGCTGGAGAATGGTATGGGGAGGTTGGGAGAAGGGGACTTTCCTTCCTCTTTGTAGATCCAAGGAAAAGAGTGGACCCAAGAGCGGAGACTGCTGCTCTCTGCTATGTACTTAAGTTTAGTTCATCATTATCAATACACAGTTAAACAATGAATCCCAGATAGATGGAAAGTTGAATGACCTTCCAAACCCTGTTTTTTTGATAAGCTATTGCATTTAAGGAATGATGAGAAACTCTCAGGACAAAATAGAAGAGAATCAATCACTGTTTACAAGATAACCTTATATTCTGTGACATCTACTGTTCTTCAGGTTCTGTGTAGCCTAAGTCCTCATCAACTGGGAAACATGGGATAGAGGAAGGGGGGCCCAGGAACTTGAGGAGAGGTCAGAACTGTTCTATCTCTCTACTTGCAGCTTGCTGGCCTCTGGTTCTGATGACCAGCACACGATTGTGTGGGACCCGCTGCACCATAAGAAGCTGCTTTCCATGCACACGGGACACACTGCAAATATCTTTTCTGTCAAGGTGAGCAGGATAAGCCACAAAGCAAGTGAATGGTGTGACTGGGCTGTGCACATGGTTGTGTTTGCATGTGTGTGTCCCATGTATACCCTGGGGTCACAGACATCTTTGTGATCTGAGCATCTGCTGGTGATTCCTGAAATTCCGTCTCTTTTCCATGCTCTGCTTCTTCTCTTAGAGCCAAGAGGCCAGCTCCAAATGAATTTATACTTATGTGAGTGGTGATGATGGGAGGTATGGTTCTGAGCATGAACTTCAGTAGCAGGCAGACCTGTGTTTGACTCCCTTCTCTGCTCCTTGGAAGCTGTGTGAACTGGGAAAATCACCTGACCCCTCTGGGCCTGTTTACCCATCTGTAAAAAGGAAGTAGTTAAGGAAAATCCCCCACATTCATGAATAAATGAGTAAATAAATAATTTAACTAAAAAAAGGAAGTAGCAATCCACAGCGTTGATGTTACAGTTCAATGAGATGATTGATTTAATAAGCACCTGTCACAGGTGATTTTAGCTGTTCTACTTGTCATAGGAAATGAGTCTCTGATTGTTGATCGAGGGGAGTTGAGCTGAGAAGACGGGAGGCAGGGGACTTAAAGGACTTCAGACCTCTGAAGACCTGTTATGTGGAAGTGACACGAAACTTGTGCCTCTCGGTCCCGGAGAACAGACCTAGGAATAGTGACTGTTAAGTTTTCAGAAGCAAATGTAGGCCTGATGAAGGAAAGAATTGTCTAATGCTTAGAGATATTTGAAAAAGGTAAAATGGGCCTTCTGAGGATGTAGTAAATGTCCTAGCACTGAGGTATTCCTCACTGGGAACTTTCATCTGCTAGGTTGAAGGCTGAAGGAAATGACCTTTAAGGACTTTCCAGCTCTGAAATTCTGCAGTGGATGTATGTGAGAGTGAGGCTGTCCTTTGGAAAGCCTCACTAATCTAAGAAATATTTTCCTAATTAATATCAAGATGAATTACAAGATACCTGAAGAAGAAGATAGATTCAAGAGCTCAAAACCAACTTATTTCACTAATCAGAGCTTCTTTCCTAAGCTCTGATTCTCATCTCCTGTTCCAGGGACCAATCCTAGATGAATTTCTGTGATTTGAGAGACAGAACAATGCTGATTCACCTCTTGCATGATGAACAGAGACTGCTTTCCTCCCCTGAAAAGTGTTAGGTCCAGTTTAAATCAGTGGGGTCAGATCTGGGGAAGGGACCCAAGCTATCAGTTTGGCATCATAGAACACAAAATGTTGAGTTCAGAGACCAGAATTGGACAATGACCTTGATACTCCCTAATAGAAAGACCTTGGGCCAGGCACTTATATTCACAGACTCTCAGCCTCCTCTTCTGTTATAAAAAGGTATAGAAAAGGGTTCCTCTCTCTTCTGGTAATAAAACACCACAGATCTATTTATTTAACCCACGAGCTCCCCCTGGTGGCATCTATGCTGTGGAACGAGTATGGCAGCGGCCACAAGCTCTTCCCAAGGGTTCTCCTGTTTATTTCTGTTGCGCGTGGGGTATATGTTGTTGTCTCCAGCGAGGATTAAAGACTACTAGTTGTCCCTAAAAATGATCAAATTCCATCTGTTTCATCTAGCCCTTATGCTGGTGAGCTATTAGAGAAGTGCATGTGGAAAGAGTGAATTGTTACAGAGTCAAGTGGGGCTTTAGCTACTTAAATGCAGGAAAATGTCAACACCCTCTCCCCCACCCCCGCAGACCCCAGCACCCATTCAGCCGTGTTGTGGGTTGGGAGAAACTTTTCAACTGAGAAAAAAAGATAATTCAGTCTTTTAAACTTAAGAAAGAAGAGAAGAACTCAACTTACACCACACCCGAATATTTTTCCTCCTCAACACTAGGTGATAGAACTGTGTATGTTTTTAAAATTATTAATCAAGGTTATGTTTGTGGGTATTTTGACCTTGCCATATGTGATCTGGAATATTTTGTTCTCAACTTCATCAGAATGATGGGGTTGTCCTTTTGAATAATGGCCACATAAAGATGTATTCTGTTGAGGCTCAGCCCTTCCCCAAGTTCAGACTTTTGAGCCATTTCCAGCACTTGCCATTATAAGGAGTGCTACTTGGAGCATTTCTGCGTAGGTCCCTTTTTTCTTTTAGAATTATTTCTCAGAAGTGGAAGTTTTAGGTCAGAAGATAGAAATCGTTTTTATGTTTCTTACCTATTGCCAGATTGTTCTCCAGAAATATTTGAACCAATTTAAAGCGCCCACTCCCTTATAACACTGAAAGTCCTTTTCATTTCAAGACTAATTTATTACTTAACCCCCAGGTTGTTAAATAGCCATCATGAGGCATATAGGAGTCAGACAGCCTTGGGTTTGAATTGACAGTCCTACTGAATGCTAGTGCCGGGCCTCCGTTTTTAAGGGGGTTATTGTAAGTATGAATAAGATGAATTACCTGCTCAATGTCTAGCACATGGTAAATGCTTAGTACGTGGTAACAGCTATGATTATCATCCATTCAGCTCTTACCTGAGGAAGAATCAGAGGAAGAGAGTTCCTTAGGTAGTCCAGCTTGGCATAGGTCAGGACCACTCTGGCAAAATAAAGGTGTACATCCTGATTTTGACCTTTAGGCCTACAGGCTGATGCTCGAGATCCAAAGTTTTCTCGGTGGATTGTCTTGGATGGGCTCGTTTTCTTAATCTGATATGGAGAGGGAAGAGAAGGTGCTAACATCCAGGCTGGTCTCCTTGCGTGCCCTAGCCCCACCACCTGCCAACCTCTTCTTCAATCTCTCCCAAGCAGTTCCTGCCTCACGCTGGGGACCGCATCCTGATCACAGGGGCAGCTGACTCCAAGGTGCACGTCCACGACCTGACAGTAAAGGAGACGATCCACATGTTTGGGGACCACACAAACCGGGTGAAACGCATCGCCACGGCGCCCATGTGGCCCAACACATTCTGGAGCGCTGCTGAGGATGGGCTTATCCGGTGAGGGCCTGAGGCAGGGAGCGGGGCCTGTGCCTCCCCGGCTCCCACTCCATGTCGGTTCCCCCATCCTATCTGCCCTGCTGCTTCCTTCCACAGGCCTGGCTCCTTCCTTCCAACAGAGTTCCAGCCTCATTTGTCGGCCCAGCACAGTTATCAGTGAACAAACTCCACTGATTTACTTACCCTATTCTTCACCTTCCCCACTTCTTACCCTCTCCTGAGCAACGTTCAAGCCCACTGGCTTTCTCACCATCTCAGATGCACAGTCTGCCTCCTCTGGGCTTTCATACTTGCTGTTCCCTCTAACTGGTTTTCTCAGTCCCAGCTCTTTCTCAACTCTTTCTTACCCTAAGGAGACAGCTTAAGAGTCACCTCCCGAGAAGCACCTTCTGTGACCATCCTATCTAAAATAGATCCCCACCATTGTTCTCTGTCTCCGTGCCCTAATTGTATCCTCTATAACTCTAATCACCCTCTATAGTTCTTTTATTTTATTTCCTTGATGGTTTACCTTTTTGTCTGTGTCCCTCACTGAGTAGTAAACTCCCTCAGCATTTTGTCTGTCTTGTCCATCTCGTCCATCTCTTTCTTGTCCTTGGTTGTGTTCCTAGAGCCCAGCACACTACCTGGCACATAGAGGCACTCGATACATTTTCCTTGAACGGTCGCTCAATGGGCATATTCCTGGGAGGGGGATAGCCAGCCAGAAATGGTTAAGTGGACTCTCCCCCTTTTCCCTGGCCTATATCGTCACAGCTTTGCCTCTACTTCCCTTCTTCTTAAAATGGTCTCATTGCCTTTCTTTAGCTCCTTTCTTCACATATAACCTTAGAACTTTTTCCTTATCTCCGCAATCTGCTTTAATTGCCTCCCTTGAGATAACTATGGGACTTTGTGCCCTCTTCCCTGTTACAGAGGAGGAGGGGTGTCTAAGTCATACATGAACCAGAACTCAGACAGATCAAGTAAAGTCCTCCCTCTGTCACTCAGTGTCTGGGGCAAATTACTTCACCTCCCGGACCTCAGTTTCCTCATCTATAAAATGGGAATTATCATAATATCTCTTTTGTTGGCCTGAGCATTAAAATTGAGATAGGGCCCGTAAAACTTTAGCACAGTACTTAGCAGACAGAATGCACTTGGTCGGTGGCGGGTCCAACTCTCTGTCGCTCTGGTTGACCCTGACTGACTAGACTGTGCCAGGGCAGCAGGTAGAGGCTAAGCACCTAGGGCATGGGGCAGGAGCCTAAGCACTTAGGGGCAGGCACAGTCAGAGGAGGAGTCCTAGCAGAAGGTGAACACAAGCTGGCCTTCCAGAATAGACAGGATTTGGATGGGCAAGGAAAAGCAGAGTGGACTCCCCAGCTTGAGCAGAGTTTGTGAAGGCATGGGTAAACGTGCCACATACAGGACACAGTTCTGAGGCTGTAACTGAGCCACCCTTAGAAAACTGAGGAGCAAGGTTGGAGAGGTATGTGAAATCATGTCTTGAAAACCAGACTGAGTAGTTTGATAGAAGGAAACGAAGAGTAAACTCATGCTAAAAGTATTGAGGAGTCTCTGCAATTTTTTGAGCAAGAAAGTGATGCAACAAAAACAATATTTTAGGAAGAGCCATCTGGTGAGGATGGCTTAGAAAAGTGAACAATGAAGAAATTATTGGAGATGTTTAGGCAGAGGTGGGTGAGCACATGAATGATGCCCTCACCATTCTCTGGATGTGCCTGTGTCCCAGCATCAAAGCAGTTCCCCAGTAGGAGTGTGCTGACGCTGGGTGGTTGTTTTGGCATGACCTTTACCACCCGGATGGGACTTGGGCTTGTCCTGGCAGTTGGTGTTTCTAGGTAGCTCTTAGATGATCTCCAGATTTTCTTTTCTGTCACCTCTATCCTTCTTTCGTCTCCTGCAAGAAACGAGATTAAGGATAGAATTATTCTTAATCAAGGAGCAGGGCAGGGCGGTTAAAATGCAGACTTTCCAGCTCTGCCCTATCTCAGCGCTGCACGTACTGCAGTGTCGTCCAGGCAAGTTAGTTAGCTTCTCTGAACTTCTAGTGGTACCTAGGGATGGTGTGAGAATTTAATTAGATAATACATGTATAACACTTGTGAACAATACTGGACACAAAGCAATTTCTCACTAAGTGTTAGTTGTCAGTACTAATAGTACTTAGTAACAATAATATTGATATCTATTAAAAAAAAGGGTTTAGTAGTATCTACCTTAAAGAGTTATGTTAGAATAAAACAGAATGTGTGTGAAGCCTACTACAGGTGCCTGGCACACAGTGGGCACTCAAGAAATGGGAGTAGTTTTTGACATTATTTACAAACAGGTTCAAAGCCACTCCCACTTCCTTTGCATTTGGGCCTTGGCTTCTCCCCTGCCTTCCACCCACGGACACAACCCCCAATCCCCTAACTGTGTCCTCTCTCACAGCCAGTATGACCTTCGGGAGAACAGCAAACACTCGGAGGTGCTGATTGACCTGACAGAGTACTGTGGTCAGCTGGTGGAGGCCAAGTGCCTCACCGTCAACCCCCAGGACAACAACTGCCTGGCAGTGGGGGCCAGTGGGCCCTTTGTGAGGCTCTATGACATTCGCATGATCCATAACCACAGGTATGAATAGCGCGGCCTCCCGTGGGCAAGGGAACCTGGAACCTGCTGCCCCTTTCCCTCATTGCCATGCCCTCTTCTTTTTGAGGTGGGTTGTGTTTGCTTTTTTTTTTTTACGCTTTTTATTTCTTTAATGTTGTATCTAGTTTATTTATTTGTGGCTGCATTGGGTCTTTGTTGCTGCATGCGGGCTTTCTCTAGTTGCGATGAGCGGGGGCTACTCTTCGTTGCGGCGCGCAGGCTTATTGCGGTGGCTTCTCTTGTTGCAGAGCACAGGCTCTAGGCGCGCGGGCTTCAGTAGTTGTGGCACGTGGGCTCAGTAGTTGTGGCTTGTGGGCTCTAGAGCACAGGCTCAGTAGTTGTGGCTCACGGGCTCAGTTGCTTCGCGGCATGTGGGATCTTCCCGGACCAGGGCTCCAACCCATGTCCCCTGCATTGGCAGGCAGATTCTTAAACACTGTGCCACCAGGGAAGCCCTGAGGTGGGGTTTTTTAATTTTGTGATTCTTTTTTTAAAAATTTAATCCATGCTTATTTTGGAAAATATGAAAAATATATTAAAGAAATTACCCATACTCCATTACCTGAAAGAAATCACTGTATATAGTATTTTCTGCTTGTTCTTTCACTATGAGTGTATGTACAGAGTTATAATCTTATACATGTAATTCCTTTATTTGTACATATAATTCTACTTTATTCTTTTTTTTTTTAAACAAAAGTAGAATATACTCAGAATCTCCACAGAAGTCCCAGACCTGAGCGGCTCCACCAGCCTGGGTTTTTAGTGGACTCCTGGGATAAGTGCAGAAACTTCTGGCCTGCATTACTTTCATTTGTGGATTTGGGTGACCACTATTGCTCTTCACACACTGCATGACTTAGGGTGACTTAGGGTGGGCCTTGAGCTTTTAGCTTCCTCATCTGTAAAATGTGAGTAATAGGGTGGCCATGAACCAAGACAAGTAGGCAGGACTTACTTATAAAGCACTGTAATGTATGTGTCCACAGCTGTCTAGTTGGTGGACCTTTGGGGGTGCTGAGATAAGGAAGAAAGGTACCTCCTCCTGTATCTCTCCAGGGATATACACTTGGGTTTTTCTCCAGGAAGTGTGGTATGGTCTAGCCAGGAGTACTGTTAAGCATTATAACCTATATGGTTTGCCTTCCCACCAGAAAGAGCATGAAGCAGAGCCCTTCAGCAGGTGTGCACACCTTCTGTGACCGGCAGAAGCCCCTTCCGGATGGCGCAGCCCAGTATTATGTAGCAGGTAGGGCTCAGCCCAACTCTGGCCCTAAACTCTTGGCAGGGTGCTGATTGTCTGTGGGGCAGTGCAAGGAGGCAGCATGGGATGGTGACCAAGAGCAAGGGGTTTAGAATCAGACAGACCTGGGCTTTGATGCTGACTGTCAGTGACCAGCTATCATACAGCCTTTGGTAAATTACTTACCCTTGAGGAGCCTTTATTTCTTTTCTCTAAAATGGGGTTGTAATGACTCAATGAGATAAAGCATATAACACAGTTGGCCCAGTTCATATAGTAAGGGCTCAACACTTGTAGTTGCTTTTCTGATGAAGATGATGGCTATCATCATTGATATGGTTGACTTCTCACAACTCCCTGCCCCTTTTGGGAGGGATTGGAAGCCTCACACTAGGGTAACAGGGCTGTTCCCTGCAGGTCACCTGCCAGTGAAGCTGCCCGACTACAACAACCGTCTGAGAGTGCTGGTCGCCACCTATGTGACCTTCAGCCCCAATGGCACAGAGCTGCTGGTCAACATGGGAGGAGAGCAGGTATGGACGGCTGCCCAACGTGGCTCTGCCCTTCCCCCTCCCACCCTCGTATCCAGCAGCTAGGGCTGTGTACCCCACATCCCCTACCATGAGGCAGACAAGAAGCCTCATTGTAAATGACATTACTGTGAAATGTGGAAGTGCCATGGCATCTATGGAATTCCCAGAGAGGTGCCCTGGCCTTGAGTGTAAGGTTCAGAACTGACAGACTTGTCTTCAGATGCTGGCCTTTTGTTTAGTAGCTGTGTACTGTGACTTTGAACAACTCTCTTCATTTTCCTGAACCTTGGTTTCCTCATCTGCTATTTTCCTAGGAGGAAATCCTGGGGCTCAGAGCATGCAGCCAAGCTGCAATTTAGGGCCAGCTTTGGGAGGTGTTCTTTGATAACGGCAGGTTGCTAACCCTTCTGTTTACAATCTCTCAGTCAGGATATTTAGTAAGCCTTGCAAAAATTCATTTACTCTACAAAGTCACTGAGTACTTACTCTGGGGGTAGCATTAGCATAAACACGAGGGAAACAAATGTGAAATATGATCCATCCTAGGCTGATGGGAGCGACATGGCAAGTGAAACCGTTGATGACATTTAAAGTCAAGGTGTGACACAAGAGAAATGGGATGGAGACTAGGTGAGCCCTTGAGTTCAGAAGAGGCATCTGGCTTCAAGTTGCTTAGCCGTCACCTGGCTTAAAGGTAGCATAAAGATGAGTAGCGAGGCAGTCTAGCAGAGTGGTTCGGAGCCAGACAGACTTGGTTTTGGGTCCTGACTGTGCCACCTGCTGCTTTTATGGCCCTGGATAAATTAATTAAACTCTGAGCCTACATTTCTTCATCTGTTCAGGGGGTGATAATAATAGTACCTTTTCGTGGTGGGGGTTCTAGGATGAAATGAAAAAAAAGCCATATAAAACACTTAGCAGAGGTCCTGGAGCAAAGTAAGAATTCAATAAATAGTAAGTAATAATAGCTAATATTTACTGAGGGAAGTAACTAGCAGTGTTACTTTGGGCAAACTGCTTCTCTGCTCTGAGGCTTCAGTTTTCCCATCTATAACATGAGACCTCTGAGGACCTTGTCGACCTAATAAACACGTGATTCGAAGTAATGCCAGTATTTCAAGCCATCCACCCTAAGGGCCAGGAACTGGCGAGATTTTCCTGCCTGAGGTTTGCTCCATAGGAACACCCCTTCTCCCTCACTTGATGGTTCCCTGCTCAACACTCAGCTGTGTTCCTGGGAGCCACCCAGGCCTCGCTTACAGTCCGGCCATGTTCTTGCCTCACAGTGTCCATTCTTTTCTTGACCCCTGCACTCTAGGTCTATTTGTTTGACCTGACTTACAAGCAGCGGCCGTACACCTTCCTCTTGCCTAGAAAATGCCACTCCTCAGGGGGTAAGTTCTCCCTTCAGGTATCCTTTAGGGCATCTCTGCTGGGGAGCATGAGTGTACACTGCCTCTGCTGAGAAGCCTGCCACTTACCTTGTGCTGGCTGTGATCCCGCAAAAGGAGTAGATTCTCTGAAATAACACTGTACAGTAAGAGGGAAGGTAATATTAGGTCAGAGAGGTCTGTCAAAGGGGTTTGCGTCACAGCCCTTTTCACTTCCCTCCGAAAAAGCAGGTTCTTTCCGTGCTTGGCTCTTGAGGGCCTGAAGTAATTGTCTTTCCCTTCTCGTCCTGGACCAGTCTCCTCATTGATTTCTTCCTGGGGCCTACAGTTGTTTTAGGCACCTCCTCACCCCCCACTCCCATCCCCACCCCCAGCTAATGCCAAGTTGAAGTTGTGTCCCTCTTCAGCCAGCAGAGGGCGCACAGGCTTTTCTTTATGTCCTTGCCTGCTTTCTGGGAATAGACCTACCCTGGGGGGATAGCCCCACAGTGGAACCATCAGACCCTGTGGTGGAAGCTGGAGGGCTGCTGAGGAGAAATGAGAACCTCCTCCTAAGTTGTTGCTGTTCCTTTCTGCCCACCCCCTCCCAGAAGTTCAGAATGGCAAGATGTCCACCAATGGTGTGTCCAACGGTGTGTCCAATGGCCTGCACCTTCACAGCAACGGCTTCCGGCTGCCAGAGAGTAGAGGACATGTCAGGTGAGGCCAGCCTGACTTTCCCAACCTTCCCAGCCCCAGTTACACCCCACTGGACTGAAGGGAGGGCATGTCCTGTAAACCTTCCTCCTGACCCCCACCCAGGCATACACCCCGGAGTCAGGGGACTGGGGCAAAGAGGCTTCTGGACTGTGGCTAGTGGTCCCAGTGCCACTTCTTCCTGGTAGGACTCCAGTCATGCTCAATCTGAAGCTCTGGTCCCTTGATAACCAGTAGCTGGCATCAGGACCCAGAGGCTAGCTCCTCTTAGCACTGGGCTCCCTCCTATAAAGGGGTCCCACACAGACGGGCCTCCTCCGTTATATTTTCTCCATTCATAGCATCTTCTAGCCTCTGTTCACTTCCAGGCCCTGTGCTGGGCTTTGGATACAGAGGTGCCCAGATCCTCTAGCCCTTGAGAGAAACGTAATTATCTATAGAGAGATCCACGGGAGGCACTTGGGTGGTAAGGTGGTTTGGCTCAGCATGGAGTCTGTAGGTTTCAGCTACTAAGAATTCCCTTAAACCCGTCCAGGACAGCTTCATTTCTCCCTGTTTTTTTTTTCCCCCCCACTGGCTCAGAGCATCTGGAATTGTGACCATTACCTATCACAATAATCCAAGCCAAGGATAGGAGTGGTACCCTCTTTTAGATGACAGTGCAGATCCCAGGGACCAGGAAAACCTGAGTGGCCTTCAGGCAGGGCTACAGACTTCCTGAGAGGCTTCTCTGGCCTTCCTTGGTTGGCCTGACTTGGCTCTGCTTCCCCCACAGCCCCCAAGTAGAGCTGCCCCCATACCTGGAGCGTGTGAAACAGCAAGCCAATGAGGCTTTTGCCTGCCAGCAGTGGACCCAGGCCATTCAGCTTTACAGCAAGGCCGTGCAGAGGGCCCCTCACAACGCCATGCTCTACGGGAACCGAGCTGCTGCCTACATGAAGCGCAAGTGGTGAGTGGGCCTGATGGAAACAAGCTGCTGAGGCATCCGTGGAAGGTAGCAGTGACACCCTGCTGCCTCTTAGGGCTTCTTAGGCCCAGGCTTCTCCTCCCCACCTCCAGGTTAGTGGTGGGCAAGTGCCTGACTCATTAGTCAGGAAGTCTCAAAACACCAAGAAAGCTCACAGTTCAGTGGAACATGTTCACAAGTAGCTTCAACATGGTGCTTTGTTAGAAAGTGCTGTGACCACTGGAAGTAGGAATTGGGAGAATGGTTAATCCCCACTCTTGGAGAATTGCGCCTTGAATTGGACTTTGAAGGAGCAGTAGAATCTTGCTAGATAGAAATGAGGCATTTGGTGAATTCAGTTGGTATCTGTTTGAAATGATTCTGCAGCTCCTTGACCTTGGGGCTTGCTTTCCTATGCTCTTGGACCGTCTGGACCAAACACAAACAAGATCCTAGACATCCAAAGCTGTCTGTGGGTCTTGCTGAGTTGTAGTGGCTGGTGGTAAGGGAGTAGGTCCATATCCTGAAGAACCCTTTATCTTTGGAGACCATCAGGGCCCCCGGCCCTTCTGCCTGCAGCACCAGCAGGCAAGCAGGCAGGCAGACCCCATCCCCCAGCCAGGGCCAGGATGGGAGATGGATAAAGCTGGGCCCACAGCCATTTCTGCTCCGTCTGGCATCCCTTGGCTCTGCCCAGACAGACAGGCCAGCTGGTGTGCCATCGTCTGGCTGCAACTAGTCAGGCCAGAGAGGGAAGCTTAAGAAACCCACCCAAGTCAGCAGGATGGTGGATGGGGGTTCGGAATGGTGCTGCCCCCACGGGCCTTAGCTCAGGCATCAGGAGCTTGCCAAGGGCTCAGATGGCAGCCAACCCCAGGAGACAACAGCTTTGGGGCCATCCTGAGGTGTGTTGCCCCTCTTTCCCAGCAGGTGGGTAGAATGCAGTGGTGTTCATCCAGGCTGCAGGCTAAGAGCTGTCTCATTCCTGCATTCTTGCTAAGAGAGACTGATGATTTCCCAATCCATGGGTACCCTCAACATGTTCTCTGAATTCGTACTATGCACTAGGAACTAGGGACACAAAGTTCTGTCACTCTGAGTTCTTGGGCTCCAGAGTGCCCAGTCTCTGGACAGGGGATAAAGATGTGGACATGCTTCATCACCAAAGGGGCAGGAAGCAGTAAGTCTTTGAATGATCAGGTGAAGTGCTGTGGGCATCAAGAAAAGTTAGGTCACTTTAACTGGTGATCAGGGAAGCACCAGGAAGATGTGATGTCTGAATGGGCTTTCAGTGTCAGCAGGCTTAGACGGGAGAGGCAAGGAGGAGGGGACTGTGGGGGAAGGACATTCCCAGGGAGATGAAATGGTGTGAACAAAGGCATGGGGGCGGGGGGCTGACTGAAGAGCTTGTTTGCAGAACAACAAATCCATTTGGCTGGAGCAGAGGGTTCGGGCTGGGACTGGCAGGAGATGAGTCTGTGAGGTAGCCTGGGGCCGGCCTGGGAATGACTTGGAATGCAGAGCGGTGGCGTTTTGGCCTTGATTCAGTGGACGATGGGCAGCTTCTGAAGAGTTTTGAGCAGGAGAGGGCTGTGCTGAGGGCTGTCTTTTCAGGGAGATTGATCTGGCAGTAAGTCTGGATGGGTGAGCCCTGGGGCCAGCCTGCTCTCTCCCCAGCCCCACATGCCTGCCAGTGACCCCCAGAATGTCACATTCTGTCCCGGGCCAGTCTCCCCAGGGCTGCCATCTGCTCCTGGATGCAGTGGGAGCGGTCACCCTCTGGCACCTGGCTGCTCTCTGGTCTGGCTCTCTCCAGGAGCTCTGAGGGCCACCTTGCAGGCAGTAATTGGCTTTCCAAACAGCGCCTGCTCCTTCGTCACAGCCACCCGTTTTGACGCAGGCCGTGCCATCGAAGCACTCTGTCTCCTGCCTGCCCCCACCCTGGCTGAGCTGCTTGCTCCTGGTCTGAGCATGGCTGCTCCAAGGACCAGATGCTTCCTCTGAGCGCTGTAGGAGAAGGAGGGTCAGGAGGATAGCTCCCATGTTGGGCCTGCTCTGGCCCCGTGCAGGGGAGCTGTGAGCTGTGCCTTGGTGGAGGGACTGTCAGCTCTAGGGAGTGCTGCTTAGCACGGTTGGGTCCTAGGCCCACCTCAACCCAGCAGGAAAACAAAAAACAAAAACAACCCCACAGCTCCCAAAGGAGAGGTGGCTCCTGTGACCCGCCTGGCTCTCCAGATAAGAGGTGGGAACTGGTCTGTGGAGCTGGGGGAAGGTGTATTTTATATTCCGGCACAGGGTGGGAGAAGGAGGGGCTCTTTCTTTGGCCCCTCCCCACCCCCCCAAAACCATTCCCACTTCCCCATATCCATGCTTTGGGAGTTTGGAGAAGTCAGTGTGGATGATCTGGAGCTCCTGGTGTATGCCTGCCCCACTGCCATCAGCTTCCAGAGAACTGACTCTGCCAGACTGTCAGGCCCCATCCTCCAGCCCTGGGAGGTAGAGGCCACAGCTGCTGTGGATCAGTCAGCCAGGACAGAGGGGGTTCTGGCTGAGGGCTTGCTGCCTGCTGCTCAGACCCTGAGTCCCCAGCCTGGCGCTTCTGGCTTCCCCGGAGCACAGAACTGTCCTTGAGGGCCCCCCGCCTTGGACATGGCTTTAAAGGCCAGCCGGGGGGATTTGAGGAGGTGGATAGAGGAAGGGAGAAGGAGAGCTTGGGGAGCCTGAGGCGGGCAAGATGCCAGGCCTTCTGCTGCAGAGCTGCGGGTGCCTGGGGTGAGTGGGTGCGCAGTTGCACGCTGTGTCCAGCAGAGGGCAGCCGGACACTGGTTTTTGCCTCCCACCCACCTCCCACCCTCTACCTACCCTGCCAAGACCTCGGGGCTCCTGGCTTGCCTCCTTAACGTAGTCTGTCTCCTGGGGAGCAAGGCCTGGGCTGAGCCAGGATTCTCTTCATCCCCAAGTACCCTTGCCATGAGATCTCTCAAAGGTGGGCTGGGGTGGCTGCAGGAAGCGCAGGAGACGGAATGGGGACTCCCTGCTTGCCACGTGGCCCCACCTCCAAGCCACATTCCCCTGCCTTCGCAGGGATGGTGACCACTACGATGCCCTGAGGGACTGCCTCAAGGCCATCTCCCTAAACCCCTGCCACCTGAAGGCGCACTTCCGCCTGGCCCGATGCCTCTTTGAGCTCAAGTACGTGGCTGAGGCCCTGGAGTGCCTGGATGATTTCAAAGGGAAGTTCCCGGAGCAGGCCCACAGCAGCGCTTGTGATGCATTGGGACGCGACATCACGGCCGCCCTCTTCTCCAAAAATGATGGTGGTGAGTCGGCACTGAGGAGGGGTTGCTGTCGCTCTATCTATTTGAGGTGCTACAGTGACATTCTGGAGAGGACGTAGTTCTGAGATAGGAGAGGTCTAGGCTCACGTACTGATTGAGAAGCCACATGACTTTGAGACAGTCACTTGGTCTCTTTGAGACAAGGATTAGCAATGACATGTTTAAGGCACCTGGTGTTTTCCCCCTGGGACTCAGGATAGGAGTCAGCTGAGCCCAGTGTGCCTCGCAGGTCATTCTCTTCTGCTCACAGACAGGGCCTTGGCCATTCCACTGGGATCTGAGTTCGGGGTAGCTGGCTGGCATGCACTTGCTCCAGTTTGCATGGGTGCAAAAGAAACAGCAGCACAGAGCAGTAGAAATGCCTTGGGCACAGGTGTGGAGCCTCAGTTCCAATCTCAGCTCTGCCATATGAAACCATGTGACCTTGGATAAAGCACAGCCTCTCCGAACCTGCTGCCTTATTTGCAGAGAGCATTCGAGGCCCTGCCCGGCTCACCTGGGTAGCACTGGAGAGTAAACTAGGTAGTTGTGTGGTCTACAAACATGAGAGGGGAGCTCACTGAGGACAGACATGGATCCTCCCTGTCTCCTTTGCAGTTTACTAACCATGGGTTGATTCATTAGTCTGAATAGTGCCAGGCACTGTCCTGGGTCCTGGGAATATATCTGGGAACAAGTCAGATGGAATTTCTGTATTCATGAGTCTGTAGCCTAGTGAAGGAACCAAGCAATGGAGAAACAAAGAATGCCCTGCGGCCCTGCTAGGGTGCAGGTGTGGTGGGGAGGGCTTGATGGCAGTCTGGGGTTCTTGAGGAAGAGACATTCAGGCTGAGATCTTGAGGACGCGGAGGAAGAGTTAACTAGATGCAGAGTGTAGCTGTGGGAGGTAAAGAGTTCCTGCCAGGGGGACCAGCACGTGCCAAGGCCCTGAAGCAGGCAGGAGTGAGGCACTAAGAAGACAGGTATGATTTTACCCGAGGCGCTTACCCGATTAGCACCTCATCTGGATCCATGATAACTTGTCTTCTAGAGAGGGAGGGCTTGGACCTTACTGCCTTCAGAGCTATGGATCTATTTAGAAAAATCACCTCCTCGAGGCTCTCTTGGCGGTGCTTTACCCTCCCCTCCCTGCCTCTCACATCCACAGAAACAGACCTTGGGTCTGTGCATCCTTGGGGCTTCCAGACATTATTCAGGGACCTAAGCCAAGGCCCTCCTGGCATCAGAGGTCTCCTCTTGAACACCCTCAAGGGCAGGATGCAAAGATGCTTCTTTCTCATAGTTGTTCCCAGTTTTCCAGGGAAGAGGTAGAGACGGGTAGCCCTACATTGCTTACTGCTTGGACCGAAAACAGGGTCAAGGGTGGGGAAAAAATGGGGGAGGCGAGAGAGGGACACGACTCTCACCTTTCCTTGTTCTCTGCCCTCAGACGAGAAGAAGGGAGCTGGTGGTGGTGGCAGCGGCCCCGTCCGCCTCCGCAGCACAAGCCGCAAGGACTCCATCTCAGAGGACGAGATGGTGTTGCGGGAGCGAAGCTATGACTATCAGTTCCGCTACTGTGGCCACTGCAATACCACCACAGACATCAAGGAGGCCAATTTCTTCGGCAGGTCTGAGGCCCCGAAGAGGAGGAGGGCACAGCCCAGTTGGCAGCAGGAGGTTGGGGTGGGGGGGGCGGGGCATGGGGACACAATGCTTTCAGAAAAGTCTCACATCCCAGCTCTGCCTTTGTACCCTTGGGCAAATGGCTTCATCTCTGTGGGTCTCAGTTTCTTCACCTATGAAATGAAACCAGCCCTCCCCACTCAAGGGGCCATAACAAGGACTAATGAGGTGACCCAGAAAGCATCCAGTGCAGCACCTGGACCCTTCCTTACCCGCACCTCCTGCTCCCTGTGCCCCCACGTGCCAGAGCTTGGGTTCTTTATCTGGATGCTTGGAGCCTTGGGCAGGCACCCTCATAGGCTGTCAGTCTTGGCAATCTTTTGTGCCTAGAACTGTGCCCCCGGTACTGAGGGACCTAGCCCATGTCTCAGACACCATCACCCCCAACCCTCCTTTGTAGATGCTGTACTTTCTTTGGGTAGGAGAGATACGTGAATGTGAATTAAGAATCTCCGTCAAGATCCCCTCTAAATGTCAGTGGTGTGTCAGGGGCAGATGTGCTGTAGGATTTCAGGGTCTGGATCTGGGAAGGCTAGGACTACTGAGGGAAGGCTTAGGCAGGAGTGTTCCCAGAGACCTAAGAGATGCACGATCTGGTCCTGGCACCCAGGGTGCTTATAATGTACTTCGGGGGGAGAGTAAGTAGGAGGGACCTAGGCAGTCCCTGACCCTGAGCTTAAGAGAACAGTTGAACAGTGACACCGCTCTGCAGTGTGGAGAGAATTACCGTGTGTGTGGGAGTTCCGAGTCAGGTAAAGACCCCAGAGTTCGGGGGGCCGAGTGGCTCCAGACTTCCCTACTCTCCCTTTCCCTAAGCCATGCAGCCTCTGCTTGAGGCCACAGGGCAGTACCCCACCTGACCTCCCTGCCCTTTGCCCCCCCGCCAGCAACGCTCAATACATCGTCAGTGGCTCTGATGATGGCTCCTTCTTCATCTGGGAAAAGGAGACCACCAACCTGGTCCGCGTGCTCCAGGGGGATGAGTCCATCGTCAACTGCCTGCAGCCGCACCCCAGCTACTGCTTCTTGGCCACCAGCGGCATCGACCCCGTTGTGCGGCTGTGGAACCCCCGGCCAGAGGTGAGGGTGTGGCAAGGTGGCAGATGCCTGACAGGGAGGAAGGTAGGGATGGACCCTCTGCGAGGCCTCCAGCTGAGCCCATGAGAGTTGGGAAGGGCAGTGAGTCATACAGAGGCTAGGAGCTGCTAGGATGAGTGAGCTCTCACCCCAGGGCCCCAGGCTGCATCAGGGTGGGAGCCAGCAAGCTCTGAAAGCTCCAAATGAAGTGGGCAATTCCAGGGGCAAGAGTTGTCTCCTGCCTTCCAGAGGCATATCCTTGAGCCAGCTGGCAAAGGTGAGACTCACATATGGGAAACAGCAACCAAGGACTGAGTGCGGGAGGGCAGGGAAGGAACCAGATCAGCTCCAACACCACTTCATGAGAACGGTACCTCAGAGGCTCCCTAGGTACCCTGCCCCTCGTATACCACTGCCTTGTGTCCCCCAGAAGCTGTGCAGAGGCCTGGCCCTCAGTCACACGAGAAGTATGTAGGTTTTGGAGTCTGATGGGCCTAAGTTTGAATCCTGGTCTCTCCACACTGCCTGAGGGACTCAGCCATCTCTGATCCAGGTTTTTTACCATCTGTACATTGGGAAGGGAATGACAGCGCCACCTCAAAAGGTTGCTTTGAGGATTAAAGAAGTGATGCCTGTGGTGTGTCCGGCCCACAGGGACACTTAGGACGGTGTGGTAGTCAGTGTGGGGAGTCAGGTGGGCTGGCCCCCTGCCCTCTGCCCCACCTCCTCCTCCTTCCCAGCTGGCAAAACAGAAGTCAAGAGCTGTGTCTAATTTTCTATGAATTTTAAAGAGAGAAACCCTACAGGACCCTCCCTTGAGGGGGAGAGGAAAAGGAGGATAAAGGAATCCTCTTTGGGAGTGGCAACAAGAGTGGGGTGGGGGGAGTTATATCTGTGCTCCCGCCTCAGGTATATAGTTTGTGTGCCCAGCACATCCTGGTGTGAATCCTCCCTCATTTACGTCCATGTATGCCGCCCCCATATATATAACCCTGTGTGGTGTGCTCCCCGTGTCTGTCTTGATGTGGTATGTCCTCACCATTTTCCAGCGTGGGGTCTCCAGTGTACACCCTGCTATGTGTATTCCCCCCAGTTTATATCCCAGTGTGTTGTGTCTCCTCCAAGTGTATATTACCACGTGCCCCCCAACCCCAATACATACAACCCTGTGCGGTGTGTCATCTCCCTCACATACAGCCTGGGGTGTGTGTGTGTGTGTGTGTGTATGTGTCCCATACATACCCCAGGATGCGTTCCCCTCTACGCATGGACACACATGGATATACCCTCTCCATACATACGGCTCAGTCTGTGTGTGTGTTTCCCCTGCACGTATATCCCAGCAGGATGTGTGTCTCCCCCCACAGAGTGAAGACCTCACAGGCCGAGTTGTGGAGGACATGGAGGGTGCTTCCCAGGCCAACCAGCGGCGCATGAACGCGGACCCGCTGGAGGTGATGCTGCTCAACATGGGCTATCGGATCACAGGCCTGAGCAGCGCGGGTGCCGGGGCCTCTGACGATGAGGACAGCTCCGAGGGCCAGGTGCAGTGCCGGCCCAGCTAGGCCCTCCTAACCCTGGTCCCCAGCCCCTGCTACTGGCTGGGTCCTCCGCCCCCCGGGCAGGAGGTCAGGGGGTTCTGTTTTGGTTTGTCTTCCCCTTCCCATTTTTTCCTTTTCCGTTTTGTTAGTTTGGCGTTGGGGGGTGGGGATTGCTACAACTTGCTGGCTTTTGGACTTTTGGGCAATTGCCCCTTGACTGGCCCCAGCCCTGAGCAGAAGAGCAGGAGGAGAAGCCCCTCCATATGCCCCCCACCACCTTGCACTTCCATGTCCCTGGAGGGCTCCGGCCTGCCTCAGGTGGGGAGGCAAGGGCTGAAGCTGTCTTCAAGGACTGCCCTACCCTTCAGTTGGCAGCAGAAAGGGGAGTGGAATTCCCAGTCCATAAGGGCTAGCCTTGACCTGTTACCATTCTTGCTTCTGGTGGGCAAGGCTAGCTCCCTCCTGGTCTTCAGGGAAGGTTCTGAAAAAGCATAGGGTGCCCCCTTCCTTGCAGAGCCACTCTGTCAGGGTGGAAACAGAAGTAAGGATGGGAGCCCTGGAGGGGCAAGGTCAAGCCATTGCTTCCTTGCAGTACAGCGTCCCTGCCCTCCTCCCAGGCACTGGCTCTGGGTCCTGCGCCTGCCCTCACTGGCCACCCCTGGGGGCTTAGCCTTTCCCAAGGGCCCTGGCAGTGTGGGGCACCACACCATTCCCCACCCATCTGTGCCAGCCCTTCTGCACTCTGGAGGGCCACTCTTCCTTCGGGCGCTCTTCAGCCTCACTGTGACCTTTCTGCCAGAGCTCCCAGCCAGGCCTCCTCTTGCTGAGGTGGCACTCCCTGCTAGGAGCCTTCCAGGCCCTCTCTGCCCTCCCTCCCATCCCACATGCTGAGCCGCCACAAAGACCAAAGAAGTGATGGCTTTTCTCTGTCCCCTGCTGCTCTGGGGGGAGGGGGTGGGTCTCCTGAGCCACTCGGATGGGGAAGTCCCTAACTCAGCCCCCTCCCTCCCTCCTCAGCAGCCTGAGCTTTACACTGGATGCAGCGGTCACCCCACCACTCACCAGACCCCCCTCTTTGCCCCCTTGGCTCTCAGCTCAGGAGCTGCTCCCGTAGTTGGTTCATCCTTCCTCCCCTCTCCCTCCTCACTCCCCTCAGGGCTCACTTGGCTCCAGCCCTCCAGCTGCAGCCTCTGGGGAGAAGCAGCCTCCCTCCCTCCCTCCCTCCCTCCCTCCCTCCCTCCGCCCTGACTCTGCCAGGTGCCTCCTCTCGGTCAGGCTTCAGAAAAGCCCTGTAGACAGCAGGGCCACGTTAAAAGCTTTTTCACAGTTTTGAGAAGATGAGGGGTGGGAGTGGGGGGTGGTGGGGATAGTGGTGGGGGTCTGGCACCATCTCGTCATTGCTTTAATCCCAGCAACACAGGTGGCAGCCTCTCCCCCTTCCTCCCCCCCACCCCGTCCCTCTTCCCACCCCTCTGTTCTAGCTTGGTAATGAAGTATATTTATTGGTGAAGGAAACAGCTGCTGCTGCTTCTCCTGCTGCTGGGACTTGCTCCCCTGTCTCTTCTCCACGACCTTTCTCCAGCCGGGAGGGGAGAGCGGGAGTACTGGGGCTGGGCCCTGGGGCCCAAGGACTAACAGGGGCCCCTTTGCTTTCCTGTGTTCGAGCCACCCGCCATTTCCTCTGTCCCTGCCTCCTGCCTGCCCAGCCTGGGCCCTGCCGTGTGGAGAGACACATAAGCCTTACTGTCCTCTGGGGGCAGGAGCCGAGCCTTTTTGTTGCTCCGCTCCCAGGAGAGTGAGGGTGACGCAATTGATTAAAACCATTTTGTTCTAGGTGTGGCTGGTGGCATTTGTGGCGTGCAAATGTGTCTTGGGATCAAAGTGAGAGTATCTCACCTCTGTAGCTCTGTGACTTTGAGTAACCACACCTCTACTGGGTAGAATAAGGCCTGCCTTGGAGGGTCACCAGCCTAGCAGGGCCAAGTGCAGAGCCCGGCACTGGTGGCTGATTTGCAATAATAATCAGCTTTCACTCTCTGGGCTGTTTTCTCATCTGTAAAATAAGGAGGTTGAAGTCTTAGCAGTGTTTCAAACTTTTAAAATCACAACCCAAACAAGAAATACACATTTTACGTTGTGACCCAAGATACCCACGCTAATTTGTATGTATATACTGAACATAAGTTTTACACAATAATACGCTTGCTACATGCAATGTGTTCTGTTTACCATTCTATTAAGGAGAAAAAAATGCTGACTATAACCCACTAAGTTGATTTCACAGCCTGCAGTTTCCTGATGGGCCCTGGATTAGAGGATTTCTTAGGCCAGAGGTTCCCAAACTTTCTCAGCTCACTGAACCATTTGTGTCCCAGTAGTTTTTTCATGGATCCCCTAAGCCAAAAGAAATACCTAATATTTCAATGTGTTAGTTAAGCCCGGATCACTTAAGAAGAATTTATGTCCTACCACGTTAGTCATTTAAAAAATTAATACATATAAGTTAGAAGAAACTGTTTTTATTTCATTCTTGAATAAGTACAATAACTAATGGAATCTGTGTGCTTGTCGGGTGCTGTAAAACTTGTCAGACTTTCTAATCAGATTGGACCCCACCACCCTCATTTCCTGTTCCACATTGACTTTCATTTGCTTTATATCACAGCAACCGCTAAAAACCCAGCTTCTCAAAGATGACATAATCAAAGGAATGTGGTGCAATCTAATGATAAAACTCTGAACCACCTTGAGCTAGTAGTTCTCTCGGTAGCCAACAGATGCTGAGTAACTCTAAATTTATAATATCCTACTGTGCTCCCGTGACTTTGCTGTGGCACCCTAAGGTGCCCTGATGCACAGTTGGGGAACTGTGGTTCAATACTGTGGGAACAATATTTTCACTAGTGAGATTTTGTGATTATTCTGTTTGTGCATTTTGAGAGAACCAGGCTGAGGCCAGCAGGGTGTACTCAGTTTAGTACAGGAAGACAGAAAGGGAAGAGGTCCTGTCAGAAGCACAGTAGGTGATGTTATGAAGCAGGTGCTTATCATTCCTCTGTGTTCCCAAATTGAAATCTGCAGAAGCTTCTTCAGGACATTTACAGACCAGGCAAGGAAGGGACGATGTACCAGGCCAAGGGAGTAGGGCGTAGTCCCAGGTGCCCTCATGGACCCTGAGTGATTCAGTTCAGCTGCACTGTAGAGGGTGGAGTGGCCCATGGACTCCAGGGGCAGCCAAACTGTGGAGGACTCCTGTGCTTGATGAGGGATTGTAGGCTTGATCCTGTAAGCAAGGAAGAGCCATTGGAAGACTTTACGAGGGGCTCCATTCCATTTGGAATTGGTACTTTTTTATTAATAGACTTTTTTTTTTTAGAGCAGTTTTAGGCTTACAGAATATTGAAAAGATAGTACAGAGTCCCATATACCCCTCTCTCCCTGGCTTAGTTTCTCCTATTATGAACATCTTGCATTAGTGTGGTACATTTGTTACAATTAATGAACTGATATTGATACATTATTACTAACTAAAGTCCATAGTTTACATTAGGGTTCATTCTTTGTATTGTACAGTTCTATGGGTTTCTTAGGCCAGAGGTTATTATGACATTATGACACACGCATAATGTCCTGTACCCACACTATCAAAAAATAGTTGCACAATGGGCTTCCCTGGTGGCGCAGTGGTTGAGAGTCCGCCTGCCGGTGCAGGGGACACGGGTTCGTGCCCCGGTCCAGGAAGATCCCACATTTCACGGAGCGGCTGGGCCCGTGAGCCATGGCCGCTGAGCCTGCGCGTCCAGAGCCTGTTCTCCGCAACGGGAGAAGCCACAACAGTGAGAGGCACGCGTACCACACACACACAAAAAAGTTGCGCTGCCCTAAAAATCCCCTGTGCTCCACCTATTCAGCCCTCACCAGCACACACACACACACACACACACACACGCACAAAAGGGAAGAAGAAAAAAGGTACTAAGTACTTAGGAATAAACCTAGCAAAATATGTACAAGATATTTATGAGGAAAACTATAAAACTCTGATGAGAAAAATCAAGGGAAATCAGAATAAGTGAAGAGATATTCCATGCTCATAAATAGGAAGACTCAATACTATTAATGTCATTTCTTCCCAACTTGGTCCACAGCTTCAGTGAAATCTCAATCAAAATCCCAGCAAATTATTTTGTGACTATCAACAGGCTGATTCTAACGTTTATATGGTGAGACAAAGACCAAGAATAACCAACACAAATAACAAAGAGAAAGAACAATATCAGAGGATTGACCCTACCCAACCTCAAGACTTATCATAAAGCTACAATAACCAAGACAGTGTGTCATTAGCAAAGGAACAGACAAATGAATGGAATGAATTAGAGAACCCAGAAGTAGATCCACACAAATATATAGTCAGCTGATCTCTGACAGAAGAGCAGAATCAATTCAGTGGAGAAAGGAAAGTCTTTTCAAAAAATAGTGCTGGAAGAACTGGACATCTACATGCAAAAAAAAAAAAAAAATCTAAACACTGACTTTACACGATTCACAAAAATTAACTCAAAATGGATCATAGAACTAAATGTAAAACACAAATCAATAAAACTTCTAGAACATAACATCGGAGAAAATCTAGGTGACCTTGGGTTCAGCAGTGAGTATTTAGATACAACATAAAAAGCACAACCCATGAAAAAAAATTGATAAATTGGACTTCATCAAAAACTTCTGCTCGGGGCTTCCCTGGTGGCGCAGTGGTTGAGGGTCCGCCTGCCGATGCAGGGGACGCGGGTTTGTGCCCCGGTCCCGGAAGATCCCACATGCCGCGGAGCGGCTGGGCCCGTGAGCCATGGCCGCTGAGCCTGTGCATCCGGAGCCTGTGCTCCGCAACGGGAGAGGCCACAACAGTGAGAGGCCCGCGTACCGCAAAAAAAACCCCAAAAAACTTCTGCTCTACGAAATCACTGTTAAGAGAATGAAAAAGACAAGCCAAGGACTGAGAGAAAATATAAGAATTCTTACAAGTCAACAATATGAAACAAGCAACCCAATTAAAAAATGGGCAAGGGACTTCCCTGGTGGTGCAGTGGTTGGAAGTCCGCCTGCCAATGTAGGGGACACGGGTTCGAGCCCTCGTCTGGGAGGATCCCACATGCTGCAGAGCGACTGGGCCCGTGCGCCACGGCTGCTGAGCCTGCGGTCTGGAGCCCACGAGCCACAACCACTGAGGCCCGTGTGCCTAGAGGCCATGCTCTGTGGCAGGAGGGGCCACCGCAGTGAGAGGCCCGCGTACCGCAACTAGGGAAAGCCCGCGTGCAGCAACAAAGACCCAACCTAACCAAAAATAAATAAATTTTTTAAAAAAAGGGCAAAAGATCTGAATAGTCACCTCACCAAAGAGGATATACAGGTGACTAACAAGCACACGAAAGATGACCAGCATTATGTCGCTAGGGAATTACAAATTAAACCAACAATGAGATACCACTCCACACCTATTAGGATGGCGATACCAAATGCTGACAAGGACGTGAAGCAACAGGAACTCATTCATTGCTGGTGAGAATGCAAAATGGTAACAGTCTGGCAGTTTCTTACAAAGTTAGATAGTCTTATCATAGGATCCAGCAATTGCTGTACTTAGAATTTACCCGAATGAGTTGAAAATGTATGTCCATGCACAAACCTGTACATGAATGTTTACAGCAGCTTTATGAAAATTGCCAAAAACGAAGCAACCAAGAAGTCCTTCAAAAAATGAATGGATAAACAAATGGGTACAGCCATACAGTGGAATATTACTCAGTGAAATGAGCAGTCAAGCCACAAAGCCATGGAGGAAACTTAAGTGCATATTGCTTAGTGAAAGAAGCCAATCTGAAAGCCATACCGCATGATTCCAACTATATGACATTCTAGGAAAAGCAAAACTATAGACAGTAAAAAGATCTGTGGTGCTCCATTTTAATGTGTTTCCACATGTGACTCAGCCCTGCTGACAGGGAGCCTGGGGCTCGGTGGGTGAGATAAGCCTGCGTAGTGAATATGTAGCAAAACAGACATTAGAATTGCAACCCCTGTGTTTGTGGTGGGCAGGTGTGGCCCTGTGGCCCTGTGGCCCCAGGGGCCTGCTGCGGGTCTCTGTGCTAAGGAGCATGCTGAAATGCATTTGCAGAACTTAAAAGGTGATGAGAGATCAGCTCAGAGGATCCCAGCCCTGGCTATACATCAGAACCACCCAGAATACTCTAAAAACTACAAATAGGGACAATGCGTTCCAAAGAGGGGCAGGAAGAGGGAATCGACTGCCTAAAACCCAAGTTATTAGAAACAAAACCAGGACTGGATCTCTAATCTCTGATTCCTGGTCCAGTTCTTTAAGAATCACTTTCTTATTTAATGTCATGATATTTTTTGAGTTCCTATTTGCCTAGCCCTGGCTTAATGACAATGCACGCAACAGATTAGTCCCTGCCCTCCTGGTGCCTTCACATTATCTGGAAGATGTGGGTAGCAAATAAGGGGGTTGTGCACGGTTCCTGAACATTAGATTTCACTAGAAATCTTGAGCCCTGCCCCATACATTCTGCCGTGGAGTGCCCCACTGCTTGCCAGGCTCTGTGTCTGATGGACATGATGGCAGGCATGAGGCACTCTTGTTCAGCCATGTTCTGCCTCCTGCACCCAAGCCACTTCTTGATATATGTATAAAATAGGTCCTGGTCCTAGTGATGCCACAGTTTGCACCTTTTTTATGACGATTTACAGAATCTCAGGTCTCATCCTCATCACTCTTTAATGGCCCTAAAAGGGGTCACCAGCAGAGATAGCCCAAGGTTAAGGTGCAGAACCCCAACTCTATCTGATTTATGCTTAGATCTTGGGAAAGTTCCTGAACCTTTCTGGGCTTATTTTTCTCATTGGGGAAATGGGTGCCATGATACCTGCTCTGGTTACTTCACTGCATCGTAAGAAGGCCCCAAATCACAGTGAGAGGATGCGCATCAAAGTGCTTAAGTGGTTAAGAGTCCTATGATGGTGATGAGTGGTTGTAATTGCTGTAACAGCCAACACTGAGTGTTCGTATTAGGCCAGGAGCTGTTCAGCTATAGCCTATCAAATAAACTTTACAAGAACTTTGCAATTTTTGTTTCCCATTTTAGGAATGAGGAAATTGATGCCCTGACAAGTTCGGTTACTTTCCTAAGGACAACCACTGACAAAGCTAAGGGTCAATACTGGGCTTGCCGGCTGACACCTGAGTTCATATGCTTAACCACCGTGCTTCACTGCCCACCTGGGTGTAGAACACTTAGATTCTGGTCCTAGCTGTGCTTTCTAATTTGTTGGGTAAGTTTGCCCATCTATAAAATGGAATGGAGAAGAAAGTCGTTTTGTAAAACTCTGATGTCTAAAGGGTCAGAGGGTCTGTTCTCAAATGGTTTCTTGCATTGTATCAGCCCCAGTGGTCCCCTCCCCACCACAGAAAGGTTTGGAGCCATCCAGGAAGACAGTTTAGGGCTTAATGGGGGGAATCCAATGGAGCAGAAGCAGAAAGCCTGCAGAAGAGAGGACACACACACATGCACACTGCGTCACGCCCAGCAGCTCCTCCAACCTGCGCTGTGATCGCCCCAGGCTCAGCCCTGCTTCCCTGGATTACTGATTGAGGTGATTCTTTACCAGAGCCATTAAGGCGACCAATCTATGTTCATCAAATAGCTCTGGTGCCATTCCCTGAGCACTTCCTATCTACCGGGTGCCATTCTGACTACAGGGTCCAATGGATCCAGTCAGTCCCCTTCTCAAGGAGTTTGCTGTCTCCTGGGGAAGACAGACATGTAAACAGCTAATGCTAATGCAAGTACACATGAATATGCAATAAGCAAAAACAGCCTTCGTGCTCTGGGAGCAAAGAGGGAGGATTTGCTGGAAAACCTGAAAGTGGTGTAGAGAGTAGGGGAAGGGTGAGAGTAGGGGAAGGAACTCTGCTGAAGGAACAGTGTGAGCAAAGACATGAGGTATGAAGTGCAGGGCTCTTTCTCTGAAGGGCAAACAGGGCAGAGAGGTTAAATCCAAGCAAGTCCCAAGGGAAACAAGAGAGAGAGATGAGGGTGGAAAAGAAGGTTGGGGGTTGGGGCCAGACCATGGGGGCCTTGAATGCCAGGATGAGGAGTGAGATGGCCTGGGGAAGGAAGTGTGTGAGCCCTGGGGACTTTTACATGGGGCCAATTGAGGGGGTGTCCTGACTCATACCAAGAGAGGACGTGCCCTGAGTTCACCCTTCAAACAAGCAGCATCTTACCCTTGAAGCTTTCCCAGCTTGACTGCTTCCAGCTCTGCCATCCTTCCCTCCCCCAGCCAGTCCTATAAGTGGATCCAGATGGTCATTCCTATTTTAGGTCGGGGTGTGTGTTGGGGGAGGGGTAGCTATGAGCTCTATCAATCCTTTCCTGAGCTCTGCTAGAGGAGCTTCTTCCAGGACCCTGCTGTGGTCCTCTGAGCCTGGAAGGGACTGTTAGTCTTTGATGGAGATTTCCCATCTGTCTGTGGGTGATAGGGGTGGCAGCAACACAGGGGGCAAGGGCACAGGCCAGGGAAGCTTGAACATTGGGTAGGAGAACCTGGGTGACGTGTGCATGTGGGAGGGGGTCCTGTGAATGGGCTGCGAAGGGGAACAAGCGTGGGAGAGAGGCTCCAGAGGAGTCAGAGAAAGAGCTGGCTTCTCCCTCCAGGTACCTGGCCCTCCTCATGCCCCTGCTTCTGCAGCTGCCTAGGCCAAGGAGCTAGGGCTCTCTGGTCAGACCCTACGGAGCACTGTGCCCACCAACATCCATAGGTCCCTTAAAAATCTTGGGGCACTGCGAGGTAGCAGCTGACAAGCTAGGTTCCTGCTCTCAGGCTGTCTATAGCTAGCATACGATACATACCAAGCTTATAACTATTTGCCATTCATTCAGTTTAGCAAATATTAAGCAAATGCTATGTGCTAGACACTACTAGGCATTGGGTTTACAAAAGTGAACAAGACAAATACAGTGTCTGCCCTCAAGGAGTTTCCAGCCTAGTAGGGGAGTCCAACAATACACAACCACAAATGTGCTACAAAGGAAAAGAACAAGGTATTCCAGGGGAGATTCACAGGAGCTTTCCAATTTAGATGGGGCGGCCAAGGAAGAGCTCTCTGAGAAAGTGACATTTAATCTGCGACTTGAAGGATGAATGAACGTTACCCAGTTTTGGAGGGAGAAAAGGCATTTCAGGCAGAAAGGAACAGTGTGTGCCAAGTCCGTGGGGTACACAAGAGCATGGCACATGAGAGGAACTGAAAAGAGGCTGTAGGACAGTGAACAAGTTAAAAAAAAAAAAGGGCATGATGCAGGGCCTTGTAAGCATGGTATATTTGTGTTTTATCCAAAGTACAATGCGAAACCCCTGAAGGTTGTCAGATTAAATGTGGTACTTGTGTTAGTACAACCAAATTTGTGGCAGGCCCTAAGAAAGACTGACTTTGGTTGTGTATTCGTCCCTACAAACAATAAATGTTTAAAGGGCACCCACCAGCCCTTTGCTAGAATTATGGGTTGACAGTGATGGTAGAGGAACGTCTAAGGTATAGACCTTCCTCGGAGACCTTCCTCCAGAAGAGATGAGACAGCTATAGTGATTGAATCAAGATGTGATTTATTCATTCAACACACAGGTACTTAATCTATTCCATACATGTGCCAGATGCTGGTTGTTGCCTGTCAAGGATCACACACATGGGTCACAGGAGAGGCATAAACGTACTCAAAGAATTTTGAGTGGGTTAGAATCATTTTCAGCTGTGATATCTGTGAGGCCTTTATAAAACATCCAGTCATTCTGTAAATCAGTAAACATCTAGTGGGCATCTGCTCTGCACTAGGAACAGTGCTAGCTACTGAAATTAAGGACCTTAGAGTTCCATAACAGAGATAGGCATAACCCCCCCAAAAAACGCATTAAAATATTAGGTGCTAAAAACAGGAGAGTAGGCTTTCTATAGATCAGTGTTGAGGGAGGGTAATTCAATGGAAGAAAAACCTTCCCCAAAAGGCATATCTCCCACCTTCCTCAGCGGATTTATCCATACCTCCCACTAGCATGACTTTTAGCTGCTGCCTTCCTTCTTTGTCCCCCCATTTTCCCTTCCCACCCAAGCAAATTCCATTTTCTTTGCCTATCTTGGTATCCGTTAAAAAGCCCAAAGAATCCAAGATTTGACCCTGGCTTCTTTATATTTATAGTGTGTGATCTCAGACAATTACTTTAACTTCCCTGAGCCTCAGTTTTCCCATTTGTACAATGAAGGGATCGGATCACATCTAAGGCTTGTGATTTACTCCAGCCAAGGTGATATTCACACTCCTGCACACTGCTCTGCAAGGCCTTTCTTTGCACGGCTGCACGCATCCCTCCACCCCCATCCCCGAGCCACCTGGCAAACATCAAGGCTCAGCTCAAATAGCTTCAGGCAAGTTTCCCCTATTTCTGCACACACGCCACACATTGTTTTAGTCTATCCTTCCTTTATGCTACCACTACCTCGCAAGAGACCACAGAACGAAAAAGGGAGAGAGACTTGGGTTTGAGTCGTGGCCACTTACCTCACCCCTTAAGCCTCAGTTTCTCACTTGTAACTTGAGGGAAATACCTAAATTCGCACGTCCAAGCAGTTTACGGGGATTAAAAACAACGTATGTCAAGTCAAGTGCGTGGCACCTAAGTCGCGCTCAATAAATGGAGACTGTACCACACCTCTTAGGGGCCCTCAGCGTACTGAATTACCGAGTTCTCGGTCAGTCTCCCGCGCTAGACTGCGCGCTGCCTGAGGGCATCCCTTCCGCTGCGCTTCAGTGCTAGCGCGAACACCCGAGGCTGGCGGGCGCCTAAGGAGGTTGGCCGGACCAAGAAGGACGCGGCTCCTATTCCCGGCGGGAAGGCCAAGCCTGGCGGACCCCACCTTCCGGAAGTGACGCCACCCAGCGACCGGCGCTGGATCAGGGGCAGGCCGGAGCGGGGCGCGCGCAGCATGGCGGAAGCGGAAGGGAGTTCGCCACTCCTGTTGCCGCCGCCGCTGCCACCCCCGCCCGGGATGGCGGAAGTGGAGGCGCCGACGGCGGCCGAGACGGACAAGAAGCAATTTAGCTGTGGTGGCAGCGGCGTCATGGACGTGGAGCGGAGCCGCTTCCCTTACTGCGTGGTGTGGACGCCCATCCCGGTGCTCACGTGAGTCTCCTCCGGCGTCCGCCCGGGGACCGGGAGAGCCGGGCCCGCGTGGCGTCCTCCGGTGGCCCGGTGCCAGCCTCCGGCCCCGACACACAGCAAACCCTTCCCGCGGGTCCGGGGTTCACCAGTACCCCGCCACCCGCGCGGTGCCAGCTCTGCTGGTGAATGGGACAAGCTCCCCTCCCTCATTACACCTGGTCTGAGCTGAGAGAAAGACAGTTGTTGACCGCGGAAAGGTACTGAGGCTGGGAAGCTGAGGACCTGTGGGCGTACAGAAAAGGGGCCCCTAACTGGGTGTGAGAGAGACATCTTCATTCACTCACTGGCTTATTCATTCGTTAAATGATTGCTGGTCACTTCCTATACGCAGGACATCCTGCTGGGTCTGGAGGCAAGAGTGGGAGTTTGATTGGGACCACACCGACTCCTGGGATGTCGTCATTGGAAGGGCCCCCAGGGATCTGGGAGTCCAACCCTTTGTCTCACAGATGAGGCTGAAGATCACACACCATCTCAGTTGCAAGGCGCATTCAGGTCCCAGGCTGTCTGCCTCCCAGACCAGGGTTCTTTCTATGGCATCAGCCTTTGTCAGAAGAGAAAGCAGGTGCTCCAAAACTGCTGGCGCCTTTTAGCAAGGAGCTTGGGGACGGGGAGGGGGGAGTAGGGAGCTGGTTTGCCCTCGTGCTTCAGCCTTGACAGCTGATAATAACCACTCCTCACAGTGCTGGACAGTTGGCCAAGCTCTTTTACACCCATTTTCTCTGAATTCCACAGCCACTTTCTAAGGCAGGAATTATATTCTCGGATGATGAATTTGTACCATTAAATGTCTTGATCATGTTCACATGACAGTAAGCAAAAGCATCCCAAACTCCGTTTTCTGACTCCATACCTTGCTCTCGTTCGACTACATCCCGTCCCCTCTCACCTGATGAATAGATTTGTTCCCTGTATCAAAAACAGCCAAGTGGTGTGGAGAAGGGATCATTTTTGTCCTCATACGTTGCTGATCCTAAAATGAGCTTAATTCTTGTATTATGTTAAAATACTTCAGTTGTTCTGTTTTCAAATGCTTATGCATTTGTTTAAGAACACCCAAGTCTTGGACTTCCCTGGTGGCGCAGTGGTTAAGAATCTGCCTGTCGATGCAGGGGACACGGGTTCGATCCCTGGTCCGCGAAGATCCCACATGCCGCGGAGCAACTAAGCCCGTGTGCCACAACTACTGAACCTGTGCTCTAGAGCCGGGAACCTAGCTACTGAGCCCACATGCCTTGAGCCCAGACTCTGCAACAAAGAGACGCCACTGCAACAGAGAGTAGCCCCCACTCACCGCAACTAGAGAAAGCCCGTGCGCAGCAACGAAGACCCGACGCGGCCAAAAATAAACAAATAAATAAGTAAGTAAATAAACTTATAATAAAAAAAAGAACACCCAAGTCTGAGTCCTTTCAAAATAAAAATTTTAAGAAAGTGTTTTCATTGATTAATTCAGTATTCTTTTCTTTTTTAAAAAAATATATTTATTTATATATTTATTTATTTTTGGCTGTGTTGGGTCTTAGTTGCTGCATGCGGGCTTTCTCTAGTTGCCGCGAATGGGGGCTACTCTTCGTTGTGCTGCGTGGGCTTTCTCATTGCAGTGGCTTCTCTTGTTGCGGAGCACAGGCTCTAGGCGCACAGGCTTCAGTAGTTGTGGCTCGCGGGCTCTAGAGCGCAGGCTCCGTAGTTGTGGCACACGGGCTTAGTTGCTCCACAGCCTGTGGGATCTTCCTGGACCAGGGCTTGAACCCGTGTCCCCTGCACTGGCAGGCGGATTCTTAACCACTGCGCCACCAGGGAAGTCCCTCAGTATTCTTTTTAGCACAACTACTAAGTGACTCCTATTTGCCTAGAGTAGTTCTAGGTAATAAGAATATACAGTGGTGAGTAAAACAGGTATGATCCTTGTTCTCACAGAGTTTAAATCATGGTGGAAGGAGATAGACAGTAAACAAGTAAACTAATAAAAGAACTGAGGGCTTCCCTGGTGGCGCAGTGGTTGAGAGTCCGCCTGCCGGTGCAGGGGACACGGGTTCGTGCCCTGGTCCGGTAAGATCCCACATGCCGTGGAGCCGCTGGGCCCGTGAGCCATGGCCGCTGAGCCTGCGCGTCCGGAGCCTGTGCTCCGCAACGGGAGAGGCCACAACAGTGAGAGGCCCGCGTACCGCAAAAAAAAAAAAAGAACTGATAGTGAATCGTGCTATGAAGAAAGTAAAATGTTAATGTGAGAATAACTGGGAGGGAATGTATTGGTTTTGAGAAAACCTGTCTTGTTGTCCCGAGATCTCTTTGGTTTTCCCTGTTCTCAAAAACACGTCTGTGGAGCCCTCTGCTCTTCAGAGAGCTGGTAGCAACATTGGGTGGAGGCACCACGATCCCCAGTCGTCGGGGCCGGAAGCAGCACGCACCCCATTTCTATTCAGATCTATTTACACGTGTTCATAAGATGAATAAGGCCTACTGCCCCATCAGAAGGCTCATGTTCCCATCAAAGGGCTCGCCTTCCAGCAGCAGAGAGAGAGACAGGTGAACTCACCATTGTAACACATTGTGGTGATTGCTGACCTAGAATGCGGAGCTAGGAATAGATGTGGCACAAGGAACTGTCATTGATTTTGGAGGCGGGGGGGAACAGAGAGGAGGAAACTGAATCCAGAGATCTGTCTGTCCCCTCAGAAGTGTCGATAATTGTGCATGAAAAGCCAGATAACAGCTATTGCTACTACTAACAACAGCAAAGATTGGAAACTTACTCTGTTCTGGGCTCTGTTGTAAACATTTTATATTCACTGTCTCATTCAGTCCTTTTATCAATGTAATGAAAATAGGTCCTGTCATCCTCATTTTATACATGAGGAAATAAAGGCTTAGAAGCCAGCATAGGGCTTTTTCCGCTGAAATGGTCTACCTGTACCAGGTAGAGCTCCAGAGTCAATAACTCATTCATTCAATAAATAGTTCTTGAGGACCTATTATGTACTAGGTCTGAGTAGACAGTAGTCCACAAGGCAGCTTTGGAGCTTTGCCTTCATGGAGCTTCCAGATTGACAAATCATTGAGAGTTTCTTCTCTGCCGCTTCCCCAGGCGCAGACTCTTCTGTTTTCTCCAGCCTTTACTCTAACTTCCAGCGAAGCCGTGGTATGTGGAGTATTGGTCAAACCCAGACCTTCTCCCCAGCCAGATGAAAGGAATTGAGGGTGGGAAGGGGAGATGGGTCTTGAGATTAGGGCCTGAGAAGCCAGAGGAGCTACTTTCCCATAGTTCTGAGTGTCCATCCTGTGGACGCTATGAGTCTAAAGCGACTTATTGTACGCCAGCCAGTCCAGCCAATCAGATAGCAAGTATTTATTGTACACCCCACGATAACAACATTGGGCAACTACCAAGTGCAGGGAAGTGTCATAAGCATTTTGCAGGCATATCCTGTTTGATCCTCACAATCGCCCCCCATTGACGTCATCATCATCACTGTTCACCTCTCACTGACAGATGGGAGTGAGTGCCTGCCCAAAACAGTCAAGACTCAACCCAGGTCTGACCTCAGAACCTGACTCCACTCTTAAATGCATGATATTCATTCATGCATCATTTAGTCAATGACTGCTTAGCTCCAGCTCTGTGCCAGGCACAGCCCTGGGGGCTACTCTAATCAATAAGAGAAAATCCCTGCTCTCTCGGAGTTTACATACTAGAGGGGAAAGACAGTAACCATAACAGTAAACAAGATGATTGCAGATAACAGTAGATACTATGAGGAAATTAAAGCAGAGTAATGGGATCTGGGATGCCTGGGGTTGTGTGTGGCTACTCTAGAAGGCACTGTCAAGGGAAACCTCCAAAGTTGACTGTTGAGCTGAGGCCTAAATGATGAGAAGCAGCCAGCTGTGTGAAGCTCTAGAAGAGTGTCTGGGACGAAGGCAAATGTAAAAAAAAAAAAGCATTGAGGTGGGAGGATTTGGTGTGTCTGAGGAGCCAGAAGTGGGCAGTGTGGCTAGAGAGAAGAGTGAGGTGACTTCAAGGAATAAGCAGGGCCAGACTGTTGGAAGGAGGTTGGAGTATAAGTGTAATAGGAAGCCCGTAATGGATGTTAAAGCAAGGGAATGACAGAATCTGGATCATGTTCTTAAAAGACCACTCTGGGGAGTTCCCTGGCCGTCCAGTAAGGTTGGGACTCGGCGCTTTCACTGCCGGGGGTCCGGCTTCAATCCCTGGTCCGGAAACAGATCCCGCAAGCCATGCGGCACAGCCAAAAACAAAAAGACCACTCTGGCCCCACCATCCTTTCAGGTGGTCAAGCTGCAGACCTGGAAGAGCATTATCCTATCGTCATAAAACTGCCCAGTCTTCCTTTTAAAGATCTTCTCAAGCCATCTGCTTCTCACCTGACCAGTACTCTGGTCAGGATCACCATCATCTCTTGCCAGTATTCCAGAACAGCCTCTGAACTCCTGTCCCCCTCCCATTCTCCAGGCACGTGCAGCATTTTGCCTTGGAGTTTTGCTTTCTGTCTGTCAACATCCTGTGCTTTCACAGGTCAAGGTTAAAAGTTACCTCCTGTGTGAAGTCTTTGCTGACTCTGCCCCAGCCCCATGTAATTGTTTCCTTGGGCTATATCTCTGTGGCTTTTGCCTCCACCTCCCAGCAGGCAGCCTTCAAATCAGCACGTGGCTGCTGGCCCTGGGAGTCCTTTTTTCTTTTTTTCCCTGTGAGTCCTTCTTAAACTGGATCAGTCTCTCCAGCACCTAGTTCCTGTAGAGCCACGGTTCTCAGACTACAAACAGATCCGGAGTTCCTATGCGTTTTGCATATCGGAGTCCAACTGAGATTTGGGTTTTTTTAAATGCCCATGGCTTTTAAAAATTCAAACTTTCGACTTCCCTGGTGGCGCAGTGGTTAAGAATCTGCCTGCCAGTGCAGGGGACACGGGTTCTATCCCTGGTCCGGGAAGTTCCCACATGCCACGGAGCAACTGAGCCCATGCTCCACAACTACTGAGCCTGCGCTTCAGAGCCCGTGAGCCACAACTACTGAGCCTGCGTGCCGCAACTACTGAAGCCCGTGTGCCTAGAGCCCGTGCTCCTCAGCAAGAGAAGCCACCACGATGAGAAGCCCGCCCACCACAACGAAAAGGTAGTCCCCGCTCGCCACAACTAGAGAAAGCCCGCGTGCAGCAACGACGACTGAACACAGCCCAAAAAAATAAAAATTAGAATTTAAAAAAAAAATCAAACTTTCAGTTCCTGGAATACATCATGCTTTTGTCCTGATCTCTACCCTTGCACACATTGTTTCTTCATCATTTCCTCAGAGGAGCCTTCTGAACCCCACCCCCACCCCAGTGTGCGCACACGCGTGCACGCACGCACACACACGCTGGTTTAAGTGCCCCCCGACACTTTTTTTTTTTTAAGATGTTGGGGGTAGGAGTTTATTAATTAATTTCTTTATCTTTGCTGTGGTGGGTCTTCGTTTCTGTGCGAGGGCTTTCTCTAGTTGTGGCAAGCGGGGGTCACTCTTCATCGCGGTGCGCGGGCCTCTCACTATGGCGGCCTCTCTTGTTGCAGAGCACAGGCTCCAGACGCGCAGGCTCAGTAGTTGTGGCTCACGGGCCTAGTTGCTCTGCGGCATGTGGGAATCTCCCAGACCAGGGCTCGAACCCGTGTCCCCTGCATTGGCAGGCAGATTCTCAACCACTGCGCCACCAGGGAAGCCCCCCCCCCCCGACACTTTTTAAACCCTTTTTAACTGAGGTATAACATGTATCATCACGTGTAAACATCCTAAGTATACGGCTCCGTGAAGTTTGCCTGTGTGTGCACTCATGTCACCCAGGTCAAGACAGAGGATGTTTCCAGTATCCAGTGGGCTCCCTTGTGCCAGTCAGTTCTGCCACAGAAATAACCCCTCTTCTGCCCTCCAGCACAATAGATTAGTTTTGCCTTTTCTTGAACTTCACATAAACAGAATAATACGCATGCACTTTAGTGTAAGTTTTCTTTTACTCTGCCTTGTATATGTGAGAATCCGTGTTGTGCATAGCAGTTTATTATTTTTCATTGTTACCTACTATTTCACTGTATGACTATACCCCAATTTACTTACCCATTTTACTACTGTGGGACATTTGGATTATTTCTAGGTTTTTTTAATCAACTTCATTGGGATATAATACACATACAATAAAGTGCATACATTTTAAGGGTGCGGTTCAGTGAATTTTGACTACTGTTGTTTCCAGCTATTTTCTAATAAAGGTGCTGTGAACATTCTTGTCCACGGCTTTGGTGGACACACGCATTTGTTTCTGTTAGGTGTATACTCTGAAGTGGAATTGCTGAGGTAGAGGGTGTGGTACCAGTTTTCGAAAGCTGTGGAAACAATTTATTCTCCCAGCAGCAGTGAGAAGACAGTTGCAGTTGCTCCGCCTCCTCACCACACGCAGCGTTACCGTCCTCTGAGTTTAGCTGTTCTGTGGGCCGCGCTGGTTCCCCGCTCTGCTGTTCACTTGCACTTGCCCCTCTTCTGTACTTCCCCTCCCGCCGCCGCCACCCTAGGGGACACTTACCACACGTTATATTCATATGCTGTCACCCTGGATGGACTGTTCCCAGCGTCTGTCTGACCAGCTGAAAGACACCCACAAACTCTGCCCTTTCCCTGTCCTTTTCTCCACAGGTGGTTTTTCCCCATCATCGGCCACATGGGCATCTGCACATCCACAGGAGTCATTCGGGACTTTGCTGGCCCCTACTTTGTGTCGGTGAGTCCCCATTCTGCCCCCCTCTGGAGGGTTCCAGGGCCCAAGTGGAAAGCTAGCCTATCTTGCCCACAGGCAGCCTTCCTGTCTCCCCAATATACAGGAGAATGCAGAGGCCATGCAGTCCTGGTCCGGCCCTCTGCTCCTCACCACTGTTTGACCCCTTTCCCCCTTCTCTTGCCTCCAGGACAGGCCAGGAGGGCAGTGTGGCCAGAAAGATTCTTAAGTAACTGACCCAGCCCTTTGCCCACCCCGGGGGTACCAAGACCTGGGTAGGGTTAGGGGCAAGAGTGGAGAGTCAGACCATCCTGGTTCCTTGGTCCAGGAACCAAGTGTCTGGACCTTCAGAAGGTGGGAGTCACAAGGCGGGGGCACAGGGGAGGCTGACATGGTTCCCTGGGTGTGGCCATGGAGAAGAGGGGGCGGACCTTCTAGAATGAACCAGCTGTGTTCTCAGGTCTGCTCCCCGGGGATGTGCCTGAGATAGGGCAGTGGGCTTGCTCCAGATGAGCAGGCAGTATCCTGCCTATTTCGAGGTGGCAGCTTCCTCTCCATCAGAGGCTGGGATGAATGGGTGTGGTGGCACCAACCTGTTTATATTCGTATTTGTCATGATCATCTTAACACCACAAAGGTCTTTCATACCCATTACTTTCACTGTCATATACGTGTATGATAATTCATCTTTGACCAGCTCTGTCAGCAGATTCTGAACCCAGAATCTGTCCCTTTGTAACTCCTGTACCCACATCTTGTGTGGCAGGTCTAGGACTTGGCTAAAACATCCCCCTCATAGCAGGCCTCTTGAGGCCCAACCGCTGTGTCTACCCCACTCACCCCAACCCACCCCACGTCCTGCCTTGACTGCAGTCACACTGCCAGATTCTGTGTGGGCCACCACTGTCGGGTCAGGAGGTCAGAGGGTGTCCTCATTCACACCACGAAGGAAACCACTTCCCTGTGGACAAGGACCAGAGACTGACCAGAGAATCTGGAGAAAACAAGGCCCAGAGAGGGTGAGAGAGTTACTTGGCAGCCACACAGAGGCAGTCATGGCTGCACCCCGAGTCTTCGGTCTCCGGGGGCAGTGCTCTGTGCACTCCTGCCACACTGCCTTCTTCACACAGAAGAGCCACTGCTGGCCCTTCAGATATCCCGCCAACCCCAGAGCAGGGCCCGGGCTCCACTTCTGCCCACCCACCTTACCTCCTCCTAAGTCACGACACTTCTACCACCAACCCAGGTCTGTCGGCTGGGCTGGATGCAGTTCCCCACTGACCTCTGCTCTTGTCCCTCAACAGGAAGACAACATGGCCTTCGGGAAACCTGCCAAGTAAGTGGTGGACATCCGTGTGATTGGCCCTAGAGCCAGCTTCCTCCTACCTGGAGCAGCAGGCCAGGCCTTCTGGGGCACAGCAGGAGCCAGCAGCCTGAGGATGGGGTGAAGGGGGGCAGCCAGGGTCTACCAGAGCATCTGACCTTGTACCACACATCTCCTGCTCCAGTCCCTGGCTGGGTCCTTTATCCACAGGCCGTCTAGGCCTTGCCTCAGCCCTGCAAGGTCGTGTTTTCAGCTCCATCGGAAAGGTGAAGATAAGGAAGGGACTTGGTCAAGATCACACAGGAAGTGGCAGAGCTGGGACTCACACGCAGGTCCGTCTCACTCCAAAACCTGGACTGTTTCTCCTGCCCCTCAAGGAACAAACATGCCATTTAAGGTGTAAGGGAGGCATGGTTTGGAACTCTGCTGGAAAGTTCTGGTTGGAGAGAATAAAGGCAGTTTAGTCTCTCCTGCAGCTATTGCTGGTTTGCATGGGATTTGGGGACTTCATTTTTCTGTCTTGGGGGCCCACCTCAGTTGTGGGTCTGGTGACAGTCCCTCAGTCTTCAGTCTGCTCAGAACAGCATCAGATGCTCTGTTGCCCAAGGCAGCGTCCAGGAGGGTGGAGCCCAAGGAGGAGTTGGTGTCCCACACAGCATAGGCGGCCTGGAGCTGGGCTCTCCAAACCGTGCTGACGTCCTCAGGCCGGTGGAAGTGTGAGCCAGGGGCCTCTGGTCTGGGTGTCTGCTGCCAGACTGCTCCTCAGCGAGAGCTGTACGGACACCCGTTTCCAGGCAGGAACCCCTGAGCAGCTGAAGTCCCGGCCACGGTGGTTTCTCACTGGTCCAGTCTGTAGGCCCCTCTGTCAAGCCATTCCCCACATAGTAGCCAGAGGGCGCTCTGACCTCCCAGTGCCCCCTGGCCCGAGACCCTTTGGGGTGTCACCCGGCTTGAGGTTCACAGACTTTAGCTCCACCAGCTATTCTCCCATTCACCCTAGTCTCCCATGTGGGGAGATGGGGAGAATGCTTTCTGACGGATGAACTCCTCAGGATGACATTCAAGTTGCCCAGAACGTGGCCCCCCTGCATCTCCAGCCTCACCTTCCAACATCCCTCACCCCGTTCTTCCCTCTGAATCCCCCAGCAGTGCCCAGTTACTTAATTTCTGGTACACACTGCACAGTTCTGTGCCGCTTCCTCTGTTCAAACTGTTCCCTCTCCCTAGAATATTCACTCCCCATTCTGCGCCTGGCTAATCCTTCCTCCTTCACACTGGACTCAGGTGTCACCCCTAGGAAGCCCCTCACATCCCCAGTGAGTGAGTTCATATCCTCCCCAGGATCCACATGGCAGTGGGCATGTCACACTGTTGCAGTTGTCTGCTGTGTGGCCCTTTCCCTGGACCTGGCTCACCCCTGTAGCCTCAGCACCCAGCTCAAGGCCCTGCACAGAGCAGGCGTCAGGGGACATTTGTGGAGCTGAGCCAGTGCCCAGAACCCCTTCTCCCCTCTCAGGTACTGGAAGCTGGACCCTGCTCAGGTATATGCTAGTGGGCCCAATGCGTGGGACACGGCCGTGCACGACGCTTCTGAGGAGTACAAACACCGCATGGTAGGTGGGCTGCTCCTGAGGGCGGGAACGAGGGTGGGAGGTTTCCCCGCAGCCCATCCTGACCCAGCCCATCCTGCATCTCCAGCACAGTCTCTGCTGTGACAACTGCCACTCACATGTGGCCTTGGCCCTGAACCTGATGCGCTACAACAACAGCACCAACTGGAACATGGTGACTCTCTGCTTCTTCTGCCTGCTGTATGGGAAGTACGTCAGGTGCGCTGCCTGTCCCCCTGGCCGCCGCCACCCTTCCCGGGGCCGCTCTCCCACGGATCCCAACAGGGCCATTTCTGGGGTCCTTCAGCCAGCAGGGACAAAGCAGGAAAACAACTAGCTGAGCTCCTGGTGAAGAGGGCGGTGCTGTCTGAAGCCCAGCTCTGTCCCTTGCTCACTGTGAGATCTTGGGTAGCTGCCTTGGCCTCTCTGGAGCTGCAACTCTCCTTGGTAAAATGGAGACAATGATTCTGGCTCCTCAGGGATGCTGCGTGTGTACAGAGCCCTGTGCTCAGGTCCAGTGAACAGGTGGGCCCTCAGAAGAGGGTGGGTGACCCCATAGGGGCCCCTCCCAGCATCCCTCGTCAGAGGCAGGGTTCTGGGCGGGTGGGCCCCAGTGGTGGCCTGGGATGACCTTTGAAGCCCCCGCCTCATGACTTGTGAGGTCAAAGGCCTTGGTCCTAATTCACAGATAAAGGGAGCTCAGAGAGGTGGAGTGACCCTCCCACCGGGGAGTCAGCACACACCTGGGCTGACCCAGCTGCCTCCAGGCTTTCTTCCAGCTGTGCTTATCATTAAGAGCTTCTGAAAAGGAGATTTTTAGGGTCTTTTTTGGTCCAAAGGCTTTTAGAGGTCTCCTGGGAAGACCTTATCTGTGGTCACACAGAGGCTGAGGCAGAGGCGGGGTTGAAGCCGGGCTGAGCCATAGCCCGGTGCTAGCTCTCGCCGACCCCTCCCCGCCCACTGGGCTGTGAGCAGAGGGCACTCCTGGCTTCCCCACCCAGACTGAAGACTTCTGGGTCCTCTCGCTGACGACCTCTCCCCAGACACAGGGGTGATTGTGGATGGAGTCAGGAAGGCCCAGAGGGTGGGCGTGTCTCCTGTACCCGCCCAGCGAGGTGTCACATCTCCACCAGGAGCCTGGAACAGCCCCTGCCCAGGACCGTAGCTGGTGCTCCTCCACAGCGGGCACCAGGCCTGGCCCAGTCCCTTAGTTGACTGAGTTTCGGGGTGAGGGAGGTAGTTCCAGGAGCTCCCTTGGGGGAAGCGGCCCCGTCTGGGTTTGTGGGAGGACAGTGTGCCGGACCACACGCCCACTCACTGGGCCCTTCCCTCCCATGCTCCCCTCTCTCTCCATCAGCATCGGGGCCTTCGTGAAGACCTGGCTGCCCTTTGTTCTCCTCCTGGGTGTCATCCTAAGCGTCAGCCTGGTCTTTAACCTGCGGTGATGGCTGCCCCATGGCCCTGGGCCCACCAGGCTCCTGAGGAGGCAGCCGCCATCACCTTTCGTTCCAGATTCTTTCTCCTCGCCGCGAAAGGCAGGGATGGGCCTGCTGGTTTTAGTCCAGGGGTCTGGGCTAAGTGGGGTGGAATAAGGGCTGAGGATGAGCATGGGGTGGTTTTTGTGTCTGTTTGCATTTCGTGTCTCACTGGTTGCTCAGAAGCTCCCTGCCCCCTCCTTCCCAGGCTTGTGACTCCCACCCTTGAGGCACCCTTTGTTCATCTGTTGGAAAAGCCTTAGCTTCCTTCTAGAGCTGTGTCTGCCACTGCCTGCTGGGCTCCCTCTGCCTCAGCCCAGTGCCTGGTGGGGGAGGGAAGGATATTTGGACCCACCAGACAAGGCAGCACAGGGACCAGAGCTGGATTTGAAGCCCATTCTCCTGCCAAGACTCTGGTCTCAGGGCGAAGGTACACTAAGAAGTCTGCATAAACTCAGCCACCCTGGGGCCTTCTCCACTGGCCTCTAGAATGGTCCAGTAGGGCTGACGGGCCCCCTCCAGATGTCTGCCAGAAGCTGCACTAGGGGTAGTTTGCGCCCCACTCCTGGCGGCCACCAGCCCATGCAGCCCCCTCTTCCCACTCTCCCAGGGCCTCCAAGCACTTGGGCCCATCTCCCCCCTGCAGTTTGGGGCCTGGGCTCCCCCAACCAGGCTGGAGAGATGAGTGACACTGACGTATCCAGAGTGACCCCTGCAGATCAGAGCGATGCAACAAAACTTGTCCTTGGCCCCAGGAACGGGCCTCGCACTGGTGACGGCACCCCTTGGGTCCGAGATGTCAGGGGGCCGTTGGAGCAGCCAGCGCCATCAGGGAGCTGAATGGGAGCTGTCTCCTCCCACCTCCCACGGCTCCCCCTTCTCTTCAAGTTGTGGGACAGGCCTGTGCTGCCCCCCTCACCCCTGCTCCATGGATTCCTTTGTGTGGGGCTCCTGGACAGGACAATAAAGAGTTTTTAACTCCAGACCGTGCTTGTCCTTGATTTCTCCCTTCGGTGGTCCCTGGTTTCACTGAAGACATGCGCTCCCTTCAGCTCCTATCTTCGTGGTGAACTTGGGTTCCTCTGCCTCCAGCAAGGGGTCTGGTTGCCAGGGACACGGTGGGGTCCTCGTCCAGTGCCTGGAGCTTGCAGGAGTCAGCATCCCTCGGGTGTATCCTGCTCTGAGCCGGAGCGCTGCGAGTTCTCCATGCCTCGTCCACCATCCCAAAGCTTTCTCCTTGAGGCAGGCGAATATTGAAACCCCTCCCATATTCCCTGTTGGGAAGAACTTGGCAGTAAGATTGGGAGTCAGTGCTGACAGACCAGGGCCCTGGACCTGGCCCCCACCGTATCCATTGATCACGTTGCCAAGCTCCCCGTGCTCACCCCCAGTGATCCAGTCACTGCCCTGCTCCGTGGTGCCTCTACTTCTCCATGGCCTTCGGGACCCTGCACTCTCACTCTCCATGCATCCCACTCTCTACCGAGACAGGGCAGCACCTGCTCTCCAACACCCACCCACTTCTGGTCCTTTGCTTTCCACCTGTTGAAGTCGTGCCCTTCCTTCTCAAGGCCCAGCTTAAAAGCCACTTCCTTGGTGAAGTCTTTCCTAACCTTGCCCTATGCCAGGTATCACTTTAGTTGAACTAGCAAAGGATTTGGTCTCTGAATCCTGAGAGCCCTTTGTGTTCACCCTGAGGATGGCCTTGGGGACAGCTCTAGCTGCGGCCTTCAGGGCTCTGGATCAAGTGTCCATCAGCTCATCCCAGACCCTGCGGTGCTGTGGTTTCCAAGCCTGGGGCTTCTCCAGGGCATGACAGAGGTAACCCCTCCTCTCTTCAGAGCAATCCCATTTTCAAAAATCTGTTCTGCCTATGGGTCCACCCACCTAAGGGTTGGGGTTAAATTCTGGTATGGAGGACACCACAGCAAAATGGACACAAGCTTTAAGGCCTGTTTTCACCCAGCAGAACTTTAAAGCAGCCATGTGGTGATGGGACATAAACAGGTGCCATAAAAATCACCAACAGTTACTGAGTGCTCACTGTGTGCTGATAAAGTACATCATTTATCCTCACCACAGTCCCATGAGGTAGGTGCTCTCATCCCCATCTTAAGATGAAAAAAAGCACAGAGAGGTGACACGACCTGCTCGAGGTCACAGAGGTAGGAAGAGTGGAACCATGTTCAAACCCAGCAGCCAGGCTCCAGAGCCCCCATTCGGAGCCACCCTGCAAGGTGGCCCCACTGGAGCACACGAGGGAAAGTGGGGTGGGTCTGTGACCGACAAGAAGGGAGAGTGGGCGCTGGAGGCAGGAGAAAGGAATCTCTTTACGACAGTCCCAGGAGATGGCTGCCATTGTCCCTGCTTCATAAATGGAGAGAGTAAGGCTTACAGAGATTGTCACTGATCCAAGGCCACAGGCCATGTGGCAGAGCCACAATTTTAACCCAGGCCTGGGAGCTCTTAGCCAGGGGGTGTTGCCTGGAGACCAGCCTCAGTGCAGAGCATCAAGGCCCTGCAGGGGTGGCGACGGGTGGGGAAGGCATTCTGCCGCTGAGGAGCTGGGAGCACAAATGGGTCTGGGTGCTGAAAGGACGGGAAGCAGAGCCTGTAGGTAGGGCTCTAAGGACGTAGGAGACAGGATGTGAGGACCAGTCAGAGCTAGGCAGGGTCCTGAGGGTTGGGTTGAGAGGCCAGGCAGCCCAAAGCATGATGGACTGTCTTGGGAGGTGATGAGACTCCTGCTGGTTTGGAGTAGATTTTTTTTTTTTCTTTTGCAGTACCCGGGCCTCTCACTGTTGTGGCCTGTCCCGCTGCGGAGCACAGGCTCCGGACGCACAGGCTCAGCAGCCATGGCTCACGGGCCCAGCCGCTCAGCAGCATGTGGGATCTTCCCGGACCGGGGCACGAACCCGTGTCCCCTGCAGCGGCAGGCGGACTCTCAACCACTGCGCCACCAGGGAAGCCCTGGAGTAGATTTTTTTAAAGGGTCAGGGGATTCCCCTGGTTGTCTGCTGGCACCTTCGAAAGCTGAGGAATGACAAATAAAAGTGGGACACTGAAAGGGCCCTCTGACAGCTGTGCAATAAAGGGCTGGGGGCAGGGTGGGGTGCTGAGTGTGGAGGCCAGGAGACAGGGAGGAGGAGGCTTCCAGGAGAGGCTGGGCAGGGACTGAAACCTGGGCAGTGGGAGGGTGGCAGAGGTGGGGGACAGATGGGAGAGAGTCCAGTGAGTGGCCGCAAGCATCAGGAGGCCTGGGGGCCAGGACATGAGGGCTGTTCACAAAAGTGGAAACTTGGAAATAGGAGAAGGTTTCAGGTGGGGAGGACACAGAGGAGTTGGGGTTGAGAAGACAGCAGGAGAGGGGTCCAGGAGAGTCACATGAGAGCCGAGAGGTGAGAGGCTTAGAGAAGCATCCTTGGGAGGAGCCAGGACAGAATTATGGGAAGGGGTGAGGGTACTGTCGGCCACTCCTCTCCCAGTCCGGGAGACTTGACAGAGGAAGCAGACATCACAGTAGCCTTCCCACAGTGGATATTCAATGGCTATTGCATCTACAAATGCAATTAAGGGCCAGTAGGGGTCTAACTGAACTGTAGTGAGAGCCATCTGAGGAGGGATTATTCCCCCTATTTAATAGATGAGGGAAAAGAGGCTCAGAAAATAAGACTGACTTGCAAAAATAAACGGAGAAGGCTGGACCTTGGGCTGGGGGTGGAGGAGGGACCCTCAGGGGCTCCAAGTGGTGGTAACATTCCGAAGCCGCTTCCAATGCTGGGGAGGAGGAGTGGGGTTTTGCTTAGAGTCCACTCCTTACCCACCTCCCCTCTTGGGGGTCTGTGAGGTGCTCTCTGATCTTTAAGCCATGGTGCAGGTGGGGCAAGACAGGCAGATTGAAATGAAGCAGACTTGGGGGGATCCGGAAGCTTTGCTGTGGCCTCGGCTCATGGTCCCAAAGCAAATGTAATCCAGGGCCCAACCTATTCTCAGGGTGGGGAAGAATCCGGGAGAGAATGGGGGGTGCTCAGAGGGGCTCCCCACGGACAGAGGGAGGGTATGGGAGCCTCACTTTGGCCCTGGAAGAGTCCAGGCCTCCTCAGACAGATGGGGCCCAGGGTGGCAGAGGGGACAGAGAGCAGCTCTGCTGAGGCCAGCACTTCCTGGGAGGCATATGTGGACATGGAGGGGACTATGTTGGCCAGGGAACACCTGGTACCTCCTATATGCCAGCTTGTGCCAAGCACCTTCATTTCCCTTGGAGGCTCTTCACACTCTGCTGTCTGCAGTTTACACAGGAGGAAACTGCAGCTCAGAATGGTTGAGAGACCTGCTTAAGGTCACAGAGTGGCACAGCAGGATCTATTCAGGGTTGTCTGGTTGCAGTCTGCAATCCTTCCACCACCCTGGTTCTCAGAAACGTTTCTAACTTTGCTTTCAAAGCAAGTTCCTATCAGCTCCTTAGTGGGCAGGGTGGGGCTGCTACCCATTCTACAGATGGGGCAACCAAGGCTCTGAGGGGTTGGGGCCAGCTCGGATTACAGGAGTTACAGAATAAGTCTGCAGAGGAGCTGGGGCCAAGCCCCAGGCATCTCCTACCCACCAAACCTGCTCTGGGGTTGCTGAAAGCCCAGGCCGCACCCCTGGGGAGCCGGGAGTCCAGGCCCGGTTTTGCATCAGGCCCTGTGAGAAGGTGTTTCCTCCTCCTCAGTGGGGCAGCCACTCCGCTGGGCTGCCGGTTGAGTCAGCCTTAGGCCCTCACTGCTCTTCTTCTGGTCCCTGAAACTCAGCTGCGAGGGGAGCCAGGGTTACCCGACGAAGGTGTCCCCTCCATACTGGACCCCTACAGGTAATACACCTCGGGGCCAGAGGGCCCCTGCCAGTGTCCCGAGGGGTGGGCACTGCCACCTGGTATCCTGAGCACCCTCTAGGACCTAGGGGTCGGGGAGGTGGAGCGTGTCTGGGGCTGGAACAGCCAGACAGACGGACAGACCCTTAAACTGACCAATGGGTCTGTCCCATAAGTGTTGAAACAGAGTGGGGAAGACCAGACACTGGATTCTGCCTTTGGAACCAGAGGGGACTGCAGGTAAGCGTGTGCTGCTGGGGACCCTGGGCTCAGATGCCCACAGCCCAGCCCAAGCAGACCTCAGGACAAGGGCGGGCAGGGTCAGTTCTGTGGAATGTCCCTCCACCTCCATACTCATACACACACACCTGGTGGCCCCCAGGGCACCAGAATACACACCACAACACACAGCCCAGTCACACATACACACACGCGCACACACCCCACCGTGCTGTCGCCCAGAAAGTCACAGAACATACCACACAGACGAGAGTCCCCCATGCAGCACCACACTGTGACATGACGCCCAGACACACATGCAGTGATACAACATTCACACCCACAAAATATACAGCCTCCCAGATCCCACAGTCTGCAGACGCCTGCTGAACAGAGACTCACAGTGGCACTGGGTAACACAGGGGCAGCCACACAGGCTCACACACCAGGCCCCAGAGGAGCCCTAAACAGTGCGTCTGTAACACCCAGGATCTGCACACAGTTGATGTTCAGGAAATGCTGTTAACATCGGTCACACCGGCATTTCCACAGCGTCATACACGACACCCGATAGAGACACCCACCCACCTCCCGGGTGAGGGTGGGGCAGCAGCGGGAGAGGGCTCGCTCGAGGGGCTCGCTGACTCAGCTGGGAGGGCACAGAGCGTGGGCTGGCGGCAGGCACAAGCCAGGACCTGCCTGCTGAGTGTCCTCTTCCCATCTCAGCCTTGCCTGGTGCCCCGGGAGGGAGGGGACTAAAGGGGCGGGAAGAGAGGAGAGACCGCCCAGCGGGCTCAGGCCACGGCTCTGCCCACGGCCCCGTCACAGGCTCCTTGCCACGTCCACATGCCCCTCGGGGCTGGGAAGATGTTTTCCTTCCGGAGTCACCGTGGTACCTTAGCTGCTTTGCAGCACTCGGCCTCCACTACCAGGTCCCACCCCAGCCAGGTCCTGGGTCAGGGCGTGGGGAACCCATATGGCCAGAGTAAAGGGGTCTAGGAAGGGGCTCCAGGCCAGGTGGCAGGGCTGGCAGCAGGGGCAACCTTGGGCTGGAGGCCTCCGTGGGAGTGGGTGCAGCAGTTACCTCCGGGGGAGGAAGTTAGGCTGTGAGCTGGGGAGGAGGCTGCCTCAGACAGGAAGGCCCAATCGGCCAGAGCAGGGTGGAGGTGAAGGGTGGAGGTGAAGAGTGGAGGGAAAGGACCCAAGTTGGGAGATTCCCGGGGCAGGGTGGTGAGCAGATATGTATGTGCACCTGTGCGTCTGGCTGCGTGTTCGTGTGTGTGCATTTCCCATGTGTGTGCAGGTGCATGTATTTCTGCATTTAACTAGTCAAACTTTTACTAAGCATCTGCTGTGTGCACAGTTCTGGCTTTGAAGATGAGGCCCTGTCCCTGACTTCAAGGAGCTCACAATCTAGTTTGGGGGATGCAGTATGTGTGTGCAAAAGTGTGTGTGATTTGTATATATCTAAGGACAGGTCTTTGTCCCTGGACTTATTCTTGTATAGGTGAACCAATCTGTGGGTCCTTGTCTTCCCTGTGTGCATGCGCCTGTGTGCAGGTTTAAGGATATGTTACATGCATCTCTTGGTCTGGACATGGATCTGGGCCTGTGACTGCATAGGGCCCTTTATGGGGGACCGGGTATGCATGAGCCTGTCTTTATATAGGTGTCAGTGTGCATGTGTGGCCAGGTGTGCATCTCACTGTGGGGAACTATATCTACATGTATCAGTGTGTGCATGTGCGTCTCTACATGTCTTTGAGTGTGTCCCTGAGTATGTTCATGGGTCTCGGTGTGCATGTGTCAACGAGTGCATCTCATGCAACCTTGATCTCAGCCTTCCTGGGCTTGTACCCCACCCACCATGGGGGGTGTATATTTGGGCAGAAAAGGCAATTGGCTCCAGGATGTGCCCTGTATATGGGCAGGCCTTTACCTGACTCTTGCTCTGCCCCCAGGGAGCCACGTGTGCCCAGCCTGGGCGCCGCCCCAGCTGATGCCCCAGAGGGGCCACCCATCTCGAAAGGGACTCTGGTCCCTGCCTGGCCCCCTCATGGCATATGAGCCACAGCCTGAGGCTGATGGGCAATTGGATCTCAGCTTCCTGACAGAGGAGGAGCGAGAGGCTATTGCCAAGGTCCTGAAGCGAGATGCCCACCTGCGCCAGCTGGAGGAGGGACGGGTCAGGTAAGGCAGAGTAGGGGAGCCCCAGAGGAAGGGGCCTCAGGCACTGGGGGGCTTGGGTGACTCCCACCCTCTCCCCTACCAATGTGTAGCCTGTCAGATATCTGGGTAGTCTTGTTTTTGCCCACTGGTCCACTCCACCCTTGGCCAGCTCAGTTCATCACCTCTCCCAGGGTGGCTGCACCAGCTCCCTTGCCGGCCTCCCTGCCTCCAGGCTCGCCCTTTCTGGCCCACCCTCCATGCTGCAGCTGGGACTCTCCAGATCTGTCTTTAATATGCTCTCCTGAAACCTCACATGGTTCCTCAGCATCTCCTGTCAGGGGCAAGCTCCAAAGCATGGTCCACAAGGCCTCCCTGGTTGGACCCTGCCAGCCTCTTCCACCAGTAAGCCTCACCCCCTGACACACATATACAAAATGTCCACTACAGCCACTCGGGTGCTCCACAGTCCCCGAACACACCCTTCGCTTTTATGATGTTTCTCCTGCCTGGAAGTGCACAATCACAGAGCAGCATGGGACTTACAAGTAGTGTTTGGGGACAGACAGGAAGCTTGTAACCTTGGACCTCCCCAGCACCACTCTCCTCATCTGTAAAATGGAGCTAACGAGCCCTACCTCATAGAATTAGGAAGGATTATACACAGTCATTTAATGAATAATAATTATTTTTCTTCTCTACCTGGAGAACTCCAATTTGTCAGTTAAGAGCAATTCCCATGTCACCTCCTCTGGGAAGCCCTCCAGTATTCTCACAGGCAAAGCTGGCCCTCTTACATACATCATGGCTCTACCTCACTATAGTGTACTTGTCTATTCTGGACTCAGTCTCCCCACCAACCTGAGCTCCTCCAAAGCAGGGATCAAGTCTGATTTGCTGTTGTATCCCTGGCCCCAGGTACAGGGCCTGGCACAGAGTGGGTGGCAATAATGTTGATTGCATGAGTGGTGACAGCCACCCCCTCCCCCATCCTCCAGCAAGCTCCGGACATCGCTGGCAGACCCTGGGCAGCTGAAGATCCTTACAGGGGACTGGTTCCAGGAAGCACGCTTCCAGCGGCACCACCAGGCCCACCTTGGCTCTGACCTTGTTCGCGCCTCCATCCGCAGGAAGAAGGGCTCCAGGGGTGAGAGGAGCTCCCCAGAGTGGGGCACGCCTTGGGCAGCCCAGGTCACCAGGTGTATGTGGACAAGGACAGAGGGCCCCTGGTTTCAGTTCCAGCTGCCCCTGGCACTGTGTGACTTTGGGTGGGCACTACCCCTCCATGGGCTACAGGAGGTGGGTGGGCATCTCCAAGGGCCAGACATCCTGAGAAGAGAGTTTCACAGAACTTCTCACCTGGGTGCAGGAGACCAGGCTCAGGGCAGCGATGGGGAGGCTGAGGCTGCTGGGAAAGAGACGGAAGAGGCGCTGGAGCCCAGGTGAGGAGGCATGGCAGGGAGTGGAGGGTGCCTCCCAGTCACCTGGGGCCCATCTCTGACTATACCTCTCCCTCTTCCCAGGCTCCCCATGGACGAGGCCCCCCAAGAGAGGTCCAGCGAGGCTGAGGTGAGTAATGAATGACTGAATGGGCTAATGAATGAATGTACAGTGTCCCTGGCATGGAGGTGGGATGTGCTGGGGAAAGCGCCCAGCCTGAGAACCAGGAGACCCTGGCCTGGGCCGCTGTCATCTTCCTCTGTCAAACGGGGGTGTGGGCCCATCCTCTAAGGGAAACTCTGAATTGGTTACTAGGGGTGGAGTGTGGACTGAGCTGGGTGAGGTCCAAGACTCAGATGCCACCAATGGGACCCTGGGAGTTAGGTAGGGCAGGCCCTGAAGTGTGAAGGGCTGTGAAGGACAGGCCAGACTGGCCCTGCAGCTGGTTGCCAGCTCTGCCCTGAGGGCAGTGCAAAATCGGAAGCTGGAACCTCTGACCCCTTCACCACTGGCCCCCTCTGTGACTTCTACCCCTTGCTTCTTTCAGGGACCTGATTTCCCCTCACCATATGTCCCCCCAAAGGCTTCAGATCACGAGGAGGAGCCCCAGGCCCAAGAAGGTGAGTGGGAAGGTGTGTGCTGGGAGCACAGAGAGGTTGCGGGGATCAGAGGCAGCTCTAAGTGACCCCAGCCACCTGTGTTCACCTTCCTCGTCCTGCTTAGGGGGCTGGTAGGTGTGGTCTCCACCAGCGACCGCAGGCCAGCACTGGGGTCTGAATGGGGGTTGTAAACCAGCCCCTCCAAATTTTCTCAGGGGCAGGGCGGGCAGGGGAGGGGCTCGCTGAGCTGTTCGTGCCCCTCCCAGCCCCCGGCACCGGGGGCGTTCAGGCCTTCGCCGCCGAGGAGGATGACTCTGAGCTGGAGCCTCCGTCGAGGGGAGAGGAGGAGCCGCAGCCCGCGCCTGCCCAGGTAGGCGGGAGCGGCCCGCGGCTGCTCTCAAGACCCGGAGAGGACTTCGGGCGGGGAGTGCAGCTGCCCGAGGCTGCGAGCGGTCCGGGACCGAGAGCGGTCGCGGGAAGGGCGGGGGGTTAGGGGGCGCCCCCGTCACTTACCCCCTCCTCAGACCCAGGAGGCGTCCGAGATCCTGGAGAATGGGGAGGAGGCCCCGGGGCCCGACCTGTCACTCCACCGCGTGCTCAGCAGCAGCTTCTCCACGCCCAGCCTCAACTCCTCCGCGGTGAGGGGGTGAGGGAGAAGGCCTGGGGTGGGGGTGGGGTGCGCCTCCCCTCCCCGTATCCCGAGGCGTTGCCCCTGCATGACCCCTCCCTTGACCCCCGGACCTGACACTCCAGCCTCCAGGCAAGCTACCTCACTTTACCCCCCTGCCCTCCCATCTGAACCCTCCGCGCTCCCCTTCCCCGGCCCCGACGTGAGCCCCGCAGCCCGCCCTGACCTCCCCACCCTCCGCCCGCAGCTGAGCAGCAGCCAAATGAGCCTGTCCGGGGAGGCGGAGGCGGGCGCGGTACAGGTGAGCGGCTCCCTGTACTTCGCGCTGCGCTACGAGCCTGGTGCCGCCCAGCTGCGCGTGCACGTGATCCAGTGCCAGGGCCTGGCCGCCGCCCGGCGCCGCCGCTCCGACCCGTGAGTGTCTGACCCCGCGAGGAGGGGCGCTAGGGAGCCGCTCTCACTGTCCAACCCCACCGCTTTTCTTGGCCTCAGTTTCCTCATCTTCAAAATGGGAATAACGTTCTTGGTAGACGCGGGAGCTGGGTGAGATAACTCCTGTAAAGCGCTGCACGAGGCCTGGCACGCGAAGCTGCGTTCCCGGCTGTGGCTGGGGAGTAGACGCTGGAGGGGTAAAGGGGGCCCCCTCCACCTCCGGTCCTCACCTGCCCCGCTCCAGCTACGTCAAAAGCAAACTCCTCCCGGGTAAGCAGAGCAAGCGCAAGACCTCAGTGAAGAAACGGAATCTGAACCCGGTCTTCAACGAGACTCTCTGGGTGAGGCTGCGACGCCAGGGCGGCCCCCCATTAATGAACCGAACGCCCCTTCCTGCGGGGACCGGGTGGCGGGGGCAGCCATGGTGTCGTCATTGCCGGTCGTTCCAATCCTCCATTCTGGGGGAGGAACGGCAGGGAGGCCCTCGCATTAACGCGCTCTCCAACATGTCAGTCTAGAGGTGGGCGCGGCGCTAGTCCAGACCCCCATTAATACCGACCGGGGTTCCCCAGGATTCCTTCCAGCAAGGAGCGTGGTAGGATAAGCCCCAGCCAGCACTCCCGCAACACTGAGGCCGGGGCCATCGACGCTGCTTCATTAAAGTGCACCTCCTGTCCCCAGCACTCCGTCCCGCAGGCCGAGCTCCGGGACCGCGTGCTGAGCCTGTCCGTGTGGCACCGCGAAAGCCTGGGTCGCAACATCTTTCTGGGCGAAGTCGAAGTGCCCCTGGACACGTGGGACTGGGACTCCGAGCCCACCTGGCTCCCCCTGCAGCCCCGGGTGAGCAGCTGACCCGCGGCGCAGATCTCCCGCCTTTACCGCACTGGGCTTTCCCCCAGTCCCCGTCAGCCTCGAAACCTTACGGCCCCATGCAGAGGTCTGCCCAGGGCTCTCGGATTCCCCAGGCCGCTCCCTCGGCAGCCCCCTCCAAGACCCCGACCCGTCGGTGTCTGGAGACTCCGCTCCCTTCCGGCCCCTTTTCCCTAGGACTTTGTCCCCACCCGCTGACGAGCCCGCCTCTCGCAGGTCCCGCCCTCTCCCGACGACCTTCCCAGCCGCGGACTGCTCTCTCTGTCCCTCAAGTACGTGCCCGCTGGCTCTAAGGGTGAGTGACCGCCGGCGAGAGACCAAGCTGGACGTGCCTTGAGAGGCGGGGAATCTCTGTCCCGCAAGGGTGAGGGACAAGTGTCTGTCCTTGGGGCAGGGCCTGAGCCGAGCCTCTTTGCAGGCGCAGGACTGCCCGCGAGCGGGGAGCTGCACTTCTGGGTGAAGGAAGCTCAGGACCTCGTGTCTCTGCGCCCAGGACCCCTGGATACCTACATACAATGGTGAGGGGCATCGGTACTTCCCCGCCTCCCTTCCATTCTCATGCAGTGGAGCTCCCCACCTTCAACAAACCCCTTCTGATCACCCACCCTTGATTCCCCACTCTGGGCTTTGACCGCTGAGCAGAGGTGGAGGGGAGAGCTTGAGCAAAGGCCTGGAGTCAGGAGAGTTGAGGACTCCCCTGAGCAGCTGCATTTCAGTGACTGGAGCATAGGACTTGCTGGAGAGCTGAGGCTGAGACCTGGGAGGTCTCAGGGGCCTGTCCATCTCAGGGGCCTGTCCATGGAGGCCCTGGAAAGCCAGGCTGTGGGGTTTGGTCCTGAACTTGCAGTTCAGTGGTTTTGAAAGTAAGCACCGGAGGAATTCTAGGGGTGCCTCCAGGTGCGGTCCCACCCTCAGAAAGTAAAATAGAGGTAGGCCAATGAGGTTCTGAGTTCCCAGCCTTGATTCAACAAGAGACATTGTTTTTCTTTTAGGTTTTGTACTTCTGAATAATATTTTTGTCTTGCAGAAAGGGCTCCAAGGCTTTAAAAAGTTTGGAAACTACTTCTGGGGGGCTGTGAAGGTGACTGAGCTGAGGAGTAGCAGAACTGCATTTCAGAGACATTACTCTGGGGTCCTGTGAATAGGGGTTGTAACTTTTAAAGGCAGGAGATCTGAGAGGAGGTTGGCGCAAAGGTCCCAGGATACTAAATGATGCCCATTTAGGACCCCAGGGTTTGAGGCCAGTTCTCAGGCAGGAGCCAGAGGACATGGACATTGTGAGGAAGTATGGGTAGGACTCGGTGACTGGCTGGTTCTGGGGGGTGTGAGGGGGTGGCCACTTGACGCCAGCCCACCTCCCCACAGTTTGGTGCTGCCTGATGACAGCCGGGCCAGCCGCCAACGCACAAGGGTGGTGCGACGCAGCGTCAGCCCCATGTTCAATCACACCATGGTTTACGATGGCTTCGGGCCTGCTGACCTGCGCCAGGCCTGTGCTGAGCTCTCTCTCTGGGACCATGGGCCCCTGGCCAGTCGCCAGCTGGGGGGCACACGCCTCAGCCTGGGCACCGGTGAGTGGGGCAGAGCCCTGAGGGGACCCGATGCTAGGAGGCAGGGGCTTGACATGTGGCCCTGGGCACTTCTCTGTCCTTTCCTGAGCTTTGGTGTCTATGGAGAACGTGGGGGTGATAGTGCATGATCTGGGACCAGGCAGGTGTTCCTTGGGACCTGGGGTGTCCAGTGTGACCGTGTCTTCCACCCCTGCCCGCCCACATCTAGGCAGCAGCTATGGGCTCCAGGTGCCCTGGATGGACTCCACACCTGAAGAGAGGCAGCTGTGGCAGACCCTCCTGGAGCGGCCGTGTGAGTGGGTGGATGGCCTTCTGCCCCTCAGAACCAACCTAGCCCCCAGGACATAGCTGCCCTACAAGCCCTACAAAACCCCTCTTTCTGGACCCCCATCTCAGGGCCTGCCCTTGGCTAAAGTCAATAAAGTCTATTCTGAGGGCAACAAGGGGCTGATGTCGGCTTGGGGGTGGGAGTGTGGGGAGGGCAGTGATAGCAGGGAAGTGAAGAGGGCCAGATGAAGGAACTTTAGACTCAGACATAAAGACTTTAGGGAGCTGGTCCTAGGACTCCTCCCCATACTTCAGACATCGCCAAGGCCCAACGGTACAAAAGTATTGTTTAATAGTCTGCCTGCCGGCACTCCAGGAGCTCGAGGCACCTCTCTGGTTGGTTCCCCCCACTGGGGCTAGGCTTGGGCCCTACCCTGCCCCCCCCCCACCTGGCCTCCTCCAGTTGCCCCTGGGTCCTGGGGCAGGTGTGTCAGAAGCCTCTTGTGTTTCCTGCGTTCATCCATCCTTGGGTCTGGCCTCCTGTCTCTGATGTCCTCATTCAGCCTCCTGCAGGCCAGGGGTAACTGGCGTGGATCTTGCTCGCTGTGCCAAGATGGCTCTCCAGATGCGGCATATCATCCCTCCCCTGGGGGCACCAGGCTCAATGAGGCTCAGGCAGAAGAAGGCCCTGGGCTCTCTCGCTGGTACCCACTGTCTGCCTGATGCCCCCCCCCGTCCCCAAGGGACCCTGGGGTCCCTAAGTTTTCAGAGAGGAACCCAGGCAGGCCTGTAACTAGGGGGGTGGTGTCAGGATCTGGCCAGCATGAGGCCATATGTGTGGGTTATCCCTCAAGGGCCCAGGACATACCTGATGCGTGTGTAGATGAGGTCATCTCTAGTGGCACAGGTCAGTAAGGCATGGAGGGTGAAGCTGTGGTTCAGTAGCTAGTTGTGGACAAAGACACATACACAGAAACAGGGAGAGGTAAAATCAGAGAAAGATGGGTCCAGAGACCCAGGAACTAGCTCTGTTCTACTACCAACATGATAGGACAGATCACACTCCTTTCCGGGCCTCAGTTTTCTCATCTGTCCAATGGGAGGCAAATACAAAGTGTTCATTCAGTATTGAGATTCTCTGCATCAGAGGGAGAAAGTGAGAAGAGCTGAAAGATGGGCATAGATGGAGTCTTTGGTTGGTGGGGGTCAGGGACTGCCAGTACTCGCCCCCTTACCGTCTGGATGGTGCCTGAATCCACATTCAGTTCCTGTAGCCACTGCACCAGGCCCTGGTCCACTGTGAGAGCAGCTGTCAGGGAGAAGTCAGCTGGTGAACCCAAGGATGCCTCTGCCAAGAAGCTGCCTCACACCCACCATTCGAGCTCTCCAGCCTGCTCCCACTCACCTGGGGGCTCCGAGGGCAGGGCCCAGGTCCTGGCCCCCCCACTGACGCGCTGTAGGGTTAGCTGCACCAGGGCCTGGCACTCCCGTTCCTTCTCAGCCAGGACATCTCGAAGCCTGTTAGAAGGCAGAAGGCAATAGAATGGAGGGGGCGTAGGGGTGAAGCTCCTGCAGAGGCTGTGGGCGAGTCCCAGAAGCTGTACCTATCGGTCTCTGCTCGCAAGAGTCCCAGCTGCACCATCGAAGGTGGGGTGCGCTGCTCGGGTTCCCCTGGGAGCGGGCTCCGCTGGACTGGGGTCTCCTGCTGCTTCCGCTGGGACTCCTCTTCTTTATTGGACTCCTCCGACTTCGGTGGGACTGCCTCCTTCTCCGCCTCTGCCAATCCGAGTGGGGTGAACTCAGGCAGGGCGAGAATGCCCATTTAGGACCCCAGACATCGACAGAGGACGCGGGGCTCTGGGCACGGGCTAGGCAGTGTCAGCCTGGGAGATACCCATTTGGTTACGCCATCCCCCTGCTTGGCGCCGGGTCAAGCCAGGGCCTCACTGACCACGCCCCTACCTGCCCTATTGGTGTTCACCACGCCCCCAAGGATCACACCCTCGCCCCGCAGGCAGGCAGGCAGGCTCCAATCCCCCACCCACCTGGGGCCAGAACAGCCAGGGCTGCCAGCACAGCGCGGCTGAGCAGCGAGTCCAGCACGAACATCCAGTGTGGGCGGATCTGGCGCCTGCGGAGGATCTGCTTCACCTGGAGCAGGAGGAAGGGTGCGGCTGAGACTGCTGAGCTTCAAACAGAGATGGGGCTTGAGTTGGAAAGGCCTAGAAAATCTTCTATAGGAGGCAAGTGGGGTGGGCGGGCTTGGGATCAAAGGAGGGGCTGGGAAGCTAGGACTGGGCAGATGTCCCTTTCCCGATGGTTCTATCGGGGAAGACATGGAATCTTGCAACATCAAGTCCTTGTACATTCCCAAGCATGGGCAGCTCACTACCTCTTACTGGGCAGCCCTAACTGAGAAAGCTCCCTCACCGCATCCGGGAAGGCGAAGAGTGGTCCTTGCAGAATCTCGGGCCCAAGGCCCTGGGCCCGAAGCTGCCCTTGCAGCTCCCGCAGCTCCTGGGCCAGCTGCCGGCGGTTGGGAGTGTGGATGTGTGCCCTGAGGCAGCGCAGTAGCTGTTCCACATGATTCTTCCCCAGATGGGAACCCTGAGGAGGAAGAGAAGGTCCTCATAGAGTATTCCCGCCTGAGCCGGGGGAGATGCTGGTGGGAGGGTGCGGGGCGCGGTGGGGTAAGGAGCGGAGGTACGGGGGAGGCCTTCAGCAGGAGTCCTGTCGGTGCTCGACCAGCAGGGGGCGCCGGGGCGAGCCTCCCACCTGTTCCTGCTTCAGGCGCAGACTCTCCGCCAGGGCCTGTAGCTCCTGCTCCAGTACCGTAGCCAACATGGCCCCGCGCTTGCTCTCTTGGTGCAGGAGGCTCAGCCCCGAACTCTCCTCAGGGGACGCAGGCTCCTCGGCCCCAGGCTCCTCAGGCACCCTGGGTGCAGTGAAGAGCGGCTGATGGAGGGTGGGCAGCAACACCGTCCGGCCACCTCCACCCCAGAGTTTGAATCCTGGCTTTTACTTTTTTTTTTTTTTTTTTTTGCGGTACGCGGGCCTCTCACTGTTGTGCCCCCTCCGTTGCGGAGCACAGGCTCCGGACGCGCAGGCTCAGCGGCCATGGCTCACGGGCCCAGCCGCTCCGCGGCATGTGGGATCTTCCCGGACCGGGGCACGAACCCGTGTCCCCTGCATCGGCAGGCGGACTCTCAACCACTGCGCCACCAGGGAAGCCCCTGGCTTTTACTTTTATGCCCACCTCACAGGGATAAAAGAGATGAACTCAGCATTGAGAGGGCACAATAAATATAAGTAAGAGCATTTGGGAGGAGGGCACCAAATGCCATCCTTGCAAGTGGTCAAAGTGCCCAAGTCCCCAAGGAGGACTTTTTCTGGAGGGAGCATACCAGGACAAAACCAGATGAAGCAAACCCACCCCAGGACCCTGGGTTCTTACCGGAGCTGGCTGGTGTCCCCATAACTGAGGCAGCGCTTGGGGGTGCTGGGAGGGTGCTGAGAGGGTGCCTGAGGGCGCGGGAATGTCTGGGACTGGGAGGTCAAGTTAGCTGAAGGAGTGGGGCTGGCGGAAGGGGCGTCTGAGGGAGGGACAAGGCTGTCAGCCGGGGCCCGCTGAGCCCTCTCACCTCCACGGCTCCTCTGCCCTCACCCCAGTGTGCTCACTCCCTCCACCCACTTGGTACCTGAGGGCCTTAGAGCTTGTTGGGGGGAGCCAGGGATGCGGCTCTTCTTCCCAGGTTGCAGGAAGGGGTCCTCCAGCAGTGCCTGAGCACTGGCTCGGAGGCGGGGGTCTGGCTCAAAAGTTCGGAGGAGGAAGGCTTGAGCCTCGGCTGACAGAGAACTGGGCATTGGTGGGTGCACCTTGTACATGCCCACCTGGGAAGAGGGCAGGGAGGGGACACAAGGGACAAGTTTAGAGGTGTTCAGGGCCCAGTCTGTCCCCACCCCACCTCATAAGCCAGGCCCTGAGGGATCTCACCTGAAACATGGCAGCCTGCGGGCTCCCCAGCTCGTGGAAGGGTGGGCGACCTGTGGCCATCTCGATTACAGTGCAGCCCAATGACCAGATGTCTGCCGCCTTCCCATACCCTCGTGGGCCCTGGTCAATGATTTCTGGGGCCATATACTGTAGCGTCCCTAGGACAGGAGCAGTAGCAATAATGCACATCTAGGCTTTGTCGCTGTGGGGGTGGCAGGGGGCTCTATCATCCTCTGGCCACCTGCATTCACCCCGAACTTTAGTATCCAAAACAATTCCTATCACCTCCCCTGGTCATCAGACATCTATCCTGAGTCTCCTCACTCATCTCAGCCTCCGTCACGTTCGTGGGCTCCATCATCCACAGTAGGTGCCATCATCTAACCTGGATTGCATCATCCGCTTTGACCTTTGGCCCGCATCAACACTTCTGGGCTCCGTTTCAGGGACTAAACTCAATGTCATCAGCTATCCAAGCTCCAGTTCTAGATTCTATCACGTCACCCCTGGCTCCATCACCTGCCCTGGGTTCCATCCCCCATTAGGATCTAACTCCATGCCCAGGAGAAACAGCATTCCCTGGGAGGTCCCAAGAGTTCTCTGCCCCACGTCAGCAACCCCATTCACCACCCCACCCCCTGTTACCTGTGAAGGTTTCAGTGCACGGTGTGATGCCTGCTAGCCGCTTGGAGGTACCAAAGTCGGAAATCTTGAGCAGCCCGCTGAAGGTGTTGATCAGTACATTGTCCCCCTGAGTAGAGGGGACATTGTGCTCAGCGGACATCAGGCTGGGCTCCTGGTGCCAGAACTGGACCCTATCCCGAGACCCCAAATCCTGGGACTCCCAATCCGACACTGCCTCTGTCAACCTCCTCCCCCTGCCATCCCACTTATCCCCCTCTGGAAGTTAGCTTCAGATCTGAACTTCTTGCCTTCTCTAGGGAACCTTCTTGATGAATTCCCCAGCCCTTTGCAGAGGGTCTGTCCACTTAGTCTAAACTGTCAGCCTCTGTCTGGGGCCATATCTCTTCCTCCCCACCCCCCACCAGGGTGAGCCAGCTACACTCTGACCTTGATATCTCGATGCACGATGCGGTTGTCGTGCAGGTAGCTGAGTCCCTGCAGGATCTGGCGGGTGTAGAAACTGATGGTGCTCTCGTTGTCCTGCAGGGGTCCCCACACTGACCGGAGCAAGGAGGACAGGCTGCCTGGGAAGATGAGTCCAAGGTCATAATTGGCACCCACTTACTCCAGCGCACAGCTCTCCTTAAAGGCCAGGCCATGGCCCAGACTCCATCACCCAACTGCACTGCCTCAGCTAATTCTGGGCTACACTACCCACACACGCTAGGGTTCATTTTCCTGGAGGGTTCTCCACCCTTGCTTGGCTCCAGCCCCATGCTCCACAACTCCAGTTCCATTCCCATCCCACACAGGGCAGGAACCTCCAGGCACTTCCTCCATGAAGATCTTGAGGTAGCCGCCCTGACTGGCTGAGCCCAGATAGCGCACGATGTTCTTGTGGCGCAGGCGTTTGTGCAGAGCGATCTCTTCATGCAGTGGCTGAGAGAACCTGGGGGCAGGTAGGGAGTGAAGAACAGGCCAGCTTGGGGCAGAGATGCTTACCCAACTCCAGCGCCAGCAAGGCAGGCCCCCAGGATCTGCCCCGCCCACCAGCACCCCCGCCCCCGACCTTCCGCAACTTAATCACCCAGCCCACACGCCCTCCAGGCCACAGCCCGCCCTCCGGGTCCCTGCAGTTCTGCGCACAGGCCTGGGCCCACTGGGCTCGTACTCTCGCTTCTGTGAGCCAGCGCACTCGGCTCGACCACTTGGGCATCCGCGTCGCCCCTGCCTGCAGTCCCGCCCACAGGACCCTCTCAACTCGCGGTCCCGCCCATTTGACCCGCCCACCTGGTCCCCCAGCCCCCCACCCCGAGCCCTGAGCTCCATCCGCGGGGCCTCAGGTCCCAAACCTGCTGTCCCGCTCCGGGATCTCCTTGATGGCGATGCGCACCCGCGTGTGCCGATCGCGGCCGGCGTACACCACCCCGTAGGTGCCCTTGCCCAGCACCAGCCGCTCTCCCGACTCCGTGTGCTCATAATCAAACTGGGGGGCGGGTGAGATGCGGGGTTCAGCTGGGCACTCAGCCCTTCCCCCTCCTCAAGCTCCCAGCAACCCCTTCCTCACCTCCAATACCTCCCCTCCGCCCTCCGCCTCCTCTGCGGCCGCCGTGGAGTCCGGATTCTTCACCAAGGCCTGGATCAGCCCGCAGAACCTGAGGGCGGAGATCAGGCTGATGGGAGGGGCACCTTGGGCGGAAACTGTCCCCTCTTTGCCGAGAGCACCCAGGGAACATGTCCCTTCCTTTCCCTCAATACCCCGGGCACCCTTGCCCTCAGAGCACTCCGACCCCGAAGGGCTGCGCGCACCACTGGCAGTGCCCTCCGCTGGGGAAGCACAGCTGGACGTCCTGAGCCGGGGGAAGCGCGTAGAGGAAGCAGCAGCGCTCGTCTCGCTTCGACACGCTGGAAGGGATGAAGAACCCCAGTGAGCCGGGCAGACCAGCAGTGCTCCCCCGCCCCCGCCCGACTCCCCCAGGTCTCCCCTCTCACCTGACACCGCTGATGGAGGCCACCGGGAAGGTCCAGCTGGAGGGAATGTCCTGTGAGAACAAAAAGGTCCGAGAGGGGTGTGGGGACCTGGAGAGGGGTCTGGGGATGGGGGAAAGGCTGGAGAGAAGGGGTGCATAGACGTGAATGGGGGTGACTCACCGGCGATATCACCTGCTTACCGGGCTCCAGCAGGCTCACTGTCACTGTGCTCACCGGGTTGGTACCCTGAGCCTCCAGCCTGGCCGGTAGCAGCGCCTTATTCATCTCCAGGACCAGCACCTGCAGATGACAGGGGAGAGGGGTTGGTCAAAAGGGGCCTTCCCCTCTCCCAGGTCCCACACCCCACGGGCCTCACCAAGCACTGCTCCCCTTGGGGACAAGTCATCTTGAGTGGCTGGCAGGACTGTAGCAAAAAGTGGAGCCAGAAGTGGGCGTGGTGTGGGGTTTCTCCAGGAGGCTCTAGTGTGGGTCTGAAGTGCTGGTACAGCAGGAAGGTTTCCATCACAGACACCAGGTACCTGCAGACACAACCTTGTCCTCAACTCAGCCCAGGCACCAGCTAGCACTGCCAGGGACAGTAGACTGGCTTGGATGCAGCCAGAATGTGGCCATTGGGTGCCATGGGCACGGGTCTGAAAGAGGTTCAGACTAGATGCCAGTGGATATAGGTGCAGAAGCTGACAGCCCAGGCCAGCCCAGGACCACCACAGAAGGGGCCACCTACCATGTGGGGGCATTGAGCTTGTACAGCTGCTCTGCAGCCAGTGCCACCTGGGTGAGGTCATTGGCAAGGATCTGAGCTCCCAGATAGAAGCCAACATCCCAGTAATACTGCATCTTCTCCACACAGCCTTTTCGGGCCAGAAGGCAGCCCAGCTTCATGCCTGGGAGGGAGGGGCATGGGTTGTATTGAATGTGATTACAACTTTGGGCAAAGCCCAGGTGTAGGCCACAAAATTCATGTGGGCAGGAACATGGAAATGGCTAAAAACTTAGGTGTGGCCAGATCTCAGGTGGGAGTAGGAGCTCAGGCACAGGTGAGGGTTTGGGAACAAGTGTACGTGGAATTCAGTGTGTAAGGAACACAGGTGTGAGCTTAGGAACAGTTGTGGGCTCAAGGGCTCACGAGGGCCCAGGACCGGGGTGCATTCAGGCAGAACAGGTCCAAAAGGGGATGGGGTCGGCCTCAGCTCCAGCCCAGTGTCTTCTCTCCCTGCCCTCTCCCCAGGCCCCTCTGAGCTCCTGTGGGTAGGGGATAGGGGTGCAGGATTGGGGTTCACCTATGAGCCGGAGCTCCTTGGAGTCCTCAAAGCGCTGCCCAGCGGCAATGAGAAGCACAGCTGCATTGATGCCCGAGTGGAGGCTGGGCTCTACATCAAAAGCCTTGCGATACCTGGGGGAAGGGTGGGGGGACGCGGGGCTGGACTGATGCCCACAGCCTCATTCCTCATCCCTCTAGCTCAGCCCACTGTCCACTCGTTTGGGCCCCTTACCAGTGATAGGCCTGCTCCCGGTGCCCAGCATCCTGGAAGCCAGAGCTGAAGAACATGTCCTTATAGATACGGCCACACATGCAATACAGGTCAGGCGCCACTGAGCCCTCAGACTGTACCAGTGGCAGCAGCACGGCCAGTGCCTCCTCCCGGTCCCCAGGCCTGTTCCTCCTGGGGGAGGGGGAAGGAGGCTGGGAACCCACCTGATGGCCCTGCCTCCACTCTCTGTCTAGGAACCCCCAGACCCTGAACCGCAGGGACCCTTCCAAGGGCCTGACAATCATGAACCCAGAATAGCAGTGACTCTGGTCAGCTCTGATCTTTCTAGAGGTAGCGATCCCAGATGGAAGTGATTTCTAGCTGCAGTGACTCTGAGAAGCAGTGACCTTGGATAGCTGTGACCACTCCAAGGGCAGCGCCACCACCCCACCCCACCCTGGGCGGCAAGAACAGAACAATAGGGACCATTTGACATCAGTGTGACCTTGGTCAGCAAATTCCCTGAACAGCAGTGATTGCAGACAGCAATGACTCTGCACAGCGGAGACCCATGTCCCCACGTGCTACGACCTGAGCCTTGCTCTGCTACCCACCGGTTGAGGGCAAATGTGTAGTGGAAGCAGACATTGTGCTGCTCGGCCACGTCACAGGTGGGCAGGGCCTGCAGTGTCTCCACCAGCTCAATGATGGCTGAGTAGTCCTGCAGGAGGGAATAGCACGCCCTGGCCTGCTGGCCTCTGGTTGGTCCCATCTGCCCACAGACCCTGAGGTAAACCTTGAGCTGGGGTCCCCTCCCACCCCGACACCCCATCTTCCCACCCACCGTCTTCTGCACGCCTCCTTCAGGCCCAGCATACCTGCTGGAGACACCACACCTTACACGGAGAACCCACTGTGTGCCCCAGCCTCCCAGCTGGGAGACATGATCGTCCCCTCTTACAGACAAGGAAACCGAGGCTCGGAGACGTCAGATAATTTGTTCAAAGCCACCAGTGAGCAAGTGAGTCCAGGAGCTGGACTCAGGTTTCTCCGACACTGAATGTCACTGCCCCCACTGCCCGCCTCTCTGCGCACCGCACACCTGCACGTCACGGTAGGAGAGCAGCAGGTTCATGACGATGTCGGGGCTGAGCAGCTCTACGCAGTCCAGGCTCCGCTGCAGGCGAGCCAGCTCCTGCCGCAGCTGCTGCCCGCTGAACCGCTCCCGCGCCTGCCGGATGTCCCGCCGAACGGTCTCCCGGAAATAGCCACTAACGCCCACGGCAGGGGAGCGGGGGAGAGAGAATGGCTGGGCTCGCCCCTCAGCCCCAGCCCCCCGTACCCTCACCAGCCTCCTCCTGGTGCACCTGCTGAGGGCCCCCATTACCAGGAGTCCGTGGGCGTGGCCTCCAGCAGGCGGGCAAGCCGGCCCACCAGGGGTGTGAGCAGCACCTCGGTGCCCACCCCAGCCTGTACGAGGCCGTCAGCCAGGCCCCTCAGGAGGCCCGCGTCTCCACATAGCACCCGACCACTGGCTGTCACCACATAGGGGATCAGCGTGTAGCTGCCAACGCAATCCTGGTGGGAGGGAGGTGGGAATCAGTGGAGGTCAGAGGTCACTACCAGGTTAGAGAGGGGCAGTGAGGGGGGGTCAGAGGTCAGCACCAGTGGGGACTAAAATAGCAGGGAAGGGGCACACTTCATGAAGGGAGACCATAGGGAACAAAGGGTCACATGGATGTCAGGGGGCACTAGGGAGGTCAGAGAGGAATGAGGAGGCCAGGAAAGATAGTGGAGGTCGGAGGTCATAATGGAGGTCAAAGGGCACATTGGAGTAGAGGTGGTTTCTGTTCACCGAGTTCTTCTGGAAAATGTCCTCCTGCAGGGGACAGACATTCAGACACTGGTGTTCTGAGTAAGGCCACCCCAGCTCTGTGCCGGCCCCCACCAGCCCGCTGGCCACCTACCCGCAGGGCCTGCAGGTCAGGGAGGTCGGCCTGGGAGCAGAGAAGCACGTTGTTGGTCATGCTGAAGCTCTCCCGCACGCCCAGGTGGTAGAACAGGGAGGGCTGCGCCAGGGAGCTGCTCACCTCCAGCACCACCACATCTGTGGGCACACGGGTGGGGGCCCTGAGCCCTGAAGCCCAGCTTGTGGGGAAGGAGCCTGGGGATCCATCCCGGCTCAGCCTGCCTTCCCATTGTGACTCCAGCAGGGTCCAGTTTTGCTCTGGGCCTCAGTTTCCCCCTTTTAGGGTCCCTCTGGCTCATACAGAAAGTATATCTATAGTATTGCAAGGAAAGGAGTGGAGCTCCCCGGGCTATGACTCATATCCACTGTTCAGAGCCTGCGGACACTGGGCACAGAGAAGGGGAGGCTGTGCACCAGTCTGGAGCCTGTTCCAGGCCATCTGAGAGGCAGGAGTTGTGCAAAGATAAAATTCCTCTTCCTTGGGTTCTCAGCCCAGTCTCTTGAAAGGGGCTGGCACGAGCAGTGTGCTGTGTGTATACACATGTGTATACACACATGCCCTGTGCGTGTACAAACACTGTGCCTCTGTGTGTGTGTGTGTGTGTGTGTGTGTGCAGCTTGCTGTGTCTATCTCTGTGTGTGATAGTGTCTGCGACAGTTTATGTGAATCAAGATATGTACGATTTGTGAGTCTGTGACTCTGTGTGTCTTTGTGTCCTCAAGGTCGAGTCAGCCTTCATTTTTAGGCTGCGGTTTTATGGACATCCTGCAAGTACGGTTCCTGGACTCTAGGGAGAACAAATAAGTATCGAGGGCGGGGCGTCCGGGATGGCGAGAGGGCGGGGTGACCCGCGCGGGAATAGCCGCCTTCTGGTCCCGCCCCCGGACGACCCTGCTCCGCCTCCAGCCCCGCCCCCCCGCAAGCTCGGCGCATTCTCTCGGAACTACTGGGGTCTCATAACCCAAGCTCCCTCGCCTAGAATCCAGTGCAGTTGGGCACTTGGTCCCCTTCACTTCTCTTTCTGCCTCTCCAGCCGGATCCTCGGAAGTAGTATGCTAGGACCCCTGAATTCCAGGCCCACATGTTACGGCTCCTTTCCCCAGTCCAAATTCCACCTCCCAGGATTCTCCGTCATGAGCTCCGTGCGAGATCATCCCGAGGCTGAGTTCTCCAATCCCACTCCTGAGATACCACACCCTGCCCCGCTCCCAGCCTCTCCCTAGGCACGGTGCCGACTCCAGAGTGCTTAAGTTCCAACCCTGAACCACGAGCCAGACCTGGATCCGCTAAATCCCTGCCGGAGTCCGGCCGTGCTCCAGATCCCCTAAACTCCACTTTTATCACTGCCCCGCCTCGAGCACCTAGACTTTAGCTCATTTTATGCCCGCATAGCCCCCTACACCCCACACCTCGGGGTCTCCCGGGGGTCGCCGAGCCACGCCCCTTAGGCTCCTCCCCAGCCCCAGCGCCCCGCCCCGCCCCCAGGAGCGCTCACCCGCGTTGTAGAAGGAGTCGAGCGCTGAGGTGTCTCCCAGCGCCAGGGTCCCAAAAGGCAGGCTGCGCAGCTGAGGTCGTGGCCGCGGTCCGGGGAGCTGCGCGCAGGCCTCACGCAGGCAGCGCAGAGGCAGCGGCTCCGCCTCGGCTCCAGTCTCGGTTTCCGCCAAGGGCTGCGGCTCCCGGGTCAACACGTAGACCACGCTAAGCGGCCGGCTTCGCACGCAGCCCCGGCCCGGGGACGCCGCGAGCGGCCGGCCCCGGCTCACCGCCTCGGCCAGCGGGTCCTGCCAGCAGCTGCCGGCGCGCTCCGCGGCTCCGGACCTCAGGCACTGCCCCGCCATGCGGGGGCGCTCGGGTGTCGGGCGCCGGGCTTTGGGCACCCGGGGCGGGACAGGAGCCAGGGACAACTGATCCCGGGATGCCGGGATCGGGAATCAGGTCAGGATCGGGAATCTCCTACGGGATCTGAAGATCTGGAGATCCGGAGTCCGGCCGGAGGTCCCGTTTGGGAATCTGGTGTCCAGGGCGAAATCCGGCCTCTGACTTGTAAGGTCCTGAGGCTCTGAAATCGGGGATTGGGGTCCCGGGAATCTTGGGCATCCGGTGATCCGCGATTCAGAGTCACGTGGGGGAATCCCGGGAATCGGTCAGGCAGTGCTCACCACCCGGATTCCGCAGGAGAGCGCCTGCAGTCGCTCTCTCCTGCCCTCACATGTAGGCCGGGCCCAACCCTTTCCTGGACGACGGGGAAAGCTCCACCCTCGGCCCTGGGGCAGCACCGCTCCCTAGCGGCCTGGGACTCGGCCTCTTCCCTCCCTCATCTCCCGCCAGAACCTCTGAGACAGGCCGCTTCCGGTACAGCCTGTGCCCCTGTGCACGCCAACCACTGTGGACTGCTCACAGCAGGCACTCATAAGATATGTGCCCAGGGGACTTCTCTGGTGGTCCAGTGGCTGAGACTCCGCACTCCCAATGCAGGGGGCCCAGGTTTGATCCCTGGTCGGGGAACGAGATCCCACATGCCACAACTAAGAGTTCGTATGCCACAACTAAAAGATCCCACATGCCGCAAAGAAGAGTTAAATAAACAAACAAACAAATAAATAAACACACAGACACACACACACACACATATGTGTGTGTGTGCCCAGGCCAGGGCTAAGGAAGGCAGAGGTGGGAATTGCAGGCCCTGCCCCCTGCGGGGTCTGTTGAAAGAAAGGATCTCCAGAGACATTAGTGTGTGTAGAACACAGCGTAGAGTGCCACGAAGAGTGCCTGTCCTCCGGGTCCCTGCTGTGCAGGCTGGGAGGGACTAGAGACTGGGGGAAGCCTGCTCCTCAGCCTGCCAGGAGCATGGGACTTGGCATCTGAGCCCGGTCTTTTGCACTTTTGCCAGGGGGCTGCTTTTCCCGTAACCCAATCTGCCGTGGAGCCCTTCTGATCTATGACCTCCACCCAGAACATGACCATGGAACCGGAGAAGAATTCCCATGCAAACGTTTCTCTACTACCTGGAGAATGCCAGAAACTCCAGCCCTTGGGCTACAACAGCTTCCCAGCTCCAATCCCCAAGAATCCCTAACCTTCTAGTGTGAATTAGTGGGGCAGCAGCCTGGTATAAACTTCAGTGAACTCTGAAGTCAGGAACTGGGGACTTAGAGAGGTTGAGTAGCTTGTTCAAGATCACTCAGCTACATGACAGAGCAGGATGCAAGCCCAGGACTATCTGTCAGGCTCAGAGATCAGACTCTTAACTATTGCTCTAACACTTTCTAGAATGTGACACTGGCAAATTAACTAACTGCTCAGTAAATGCCAGCTCGGTACTGCTGTTTCACTGCCTTGTTGCCCCATGGAAGAAAAATGTACCTGCCTTGGTTTGACTGAGTTCAAACTAACCCCTAATGGGACAGGCAAGAAGTAGCAAAGAATGAGAACTTGACTTACAACAGAGCCTGGAAAAGAGACAACTTAGAAGGGACAAGGAGAGGGCAACAGAGAGGGTGAGATAGCTGTGCAATTCCCACCACAAAACCATCCATTTGTAGGACCCAGGGGGCCCAAGAGTATTGTCAGTGGATGCCTGAATCCTTCCAAGTCCACCACTCAATGCTCCTCTGGCCTTGGCTTGCACACCTCTTGGGATGGAAGCCTCACTACCTTTTGAGGCCGATTCGTCCATCTTCCTCACTGGAAGGAATATCCTCCTTGAATGGAACTGAAACCTGTGCCCTGCTCTGCCCTTGTGAGCTTTTCCCGATAACTGGAAGAGGTCTGCAAGCCAGGAAAGGGTTAAAGTGATTTTCTTTTTTTTAACATGGACAGAGGAGCAAAGATGGTTAGCAATGGGGAGGGGTAGCCGAGGGTCCAGAAACTGTACAGGAGAGATAAGATAACCCTGCTTGTTGCCAGGGGGCCCTAGCAAAGCATTATGTGAACCCTGTGGTAAGGGTGGCCCACGGCACAGTCTGAGGCCCAGTCAATGTCATAGTTATGGGCAGTGGCTTCGGACGTCCAGTGGCACCCGTTGAGATTGGACTGATAGCAGGATCTGAAACACCAGGCACCACAGACAGTCACCTCGCAGTTGCTCTCGCTTGTATCATGGTTGGTGTCATAGGTGGTAAAGGGCTTCCTGCTGTGGAAGCTCAGGGAGTCCCCTGGCAGGAAGGGCATGGGAGGCACCTAGGTGCCGGCACCATGCCTGGCACCCTTGAAGAGATGATCTCACAGGAGCCTCAGAGCAATTGTGAGGTGGATGTTTTCAGGCCCCATGAGAAAACAGCAGTGCCAAGGAGCCAGGGTGTTTGCCCAAGGCTACACAGGGGCATTGGGACTTGAGCTCAGGACTGTGGCTCCAAAGCCACTGGCTCCTCCCCCTACCTTTTCCCCTCCCAGAATCCTCAGCTTCCCTCTTGCTCCTTTGTCTCCTCCCAGCTCCCATCTGCAGCCGGAGCAACTGTCCCAGGTAGAGCTGGGAGGGATTTCTCAGATGCCTGGGCAGGAAAGGGGGCTCTCCTGAGGCACCTCCTCATAACCACTTCCCTCTTTCAGATTTCTCCTCAACAGTTGGTGTTTCTTTGAAAAAAGCCTTCTCTGGTTCCTCTTCCAAAGCAGATAATGCTGGGGACTTCCCTGGTGGTCCAGTGGTTAAGACTCTGCAATACCAAGGCAGGGGGCCCGGGTTCGATCTCTGATCAGGGAACTAGATCCCACATGCATGCCGCAACTAAAGATCCCGCACGTGGCAATGAAGATCCCACATGCCACAACTAAGAACTGGCAGAGCCTAAATAAATGAATGAATGAATAAGTATTTTTTAAAAAAGGCAGATAATGCTAACACTCAACAGAGCCTCAGAGGTCTCCCGCACCCTCCCTCCCTGCCTCCTTACCTATTTTACAGGGGAGGAAACTGAGGCTCTGACCCAGAAGGGACTTGCCCAAGGTCACATAGTTAGTAAATGACAGAGCTGGACTTTTAACCTCAGGATTGTTTGCCTCCAGAGCCCAGCTTCTTCACTCCTACACCACCCTGTCTCACAACTGCCATTTTTCAGATGAGGAAACTGAGGCCCACAGAGGGGAAGGAGTTGTCCTGGGTCATTCATGAAGGCCGTGGCAGCCTTGGGAAAGAACCCAGCCTCCCTCACCTTCTTTGCCTACTTCAGGGCCCCACTGTAGGCTCGCTCACCTGCAGTGCCCTCTGAGTACCTGCCCAGCACTAGCTGGGTAGTGACCTGCCTCCCCAAGGAGGTGGAAGGCCCCACAGTGAGCAAAGGTACGGTTGCCTTTAAAGTCCTCCAGCTCCACCCGCAGCTCCCAGGTACCTGGGGGACAGGGAGGCAGAGATGGAGGAATCCTCAGATCCCAGGTGGGAAGTCAGAATGCCAGGGAAATGCCCCTCCAGCTCCCTGGACCCTACTGAGAACCTACTCTGGAGAGTGAGCTGGGGCAAATTCTCATTACCCAGCCAGAATTCAGACTCCTGGCTCCCAAGACCTGCTTTGTAGGAGGACCAAGAGCAGAAGAAATCCACGGAACCATCCTGTCACCGCTGGAATAGCTAGGGAGGCAGAGAAGGCTAGCACGGCAGCCATTACTCCAGGCTGAGCATGGGATGAGGAGAAGCAGGGGGCAGAGGCAGCTGAGAATGGATGCACGGTGGGGGGTAGGTGGACAGGCGTCCCCTCTTTGGATTCGGGTCTTGTTGATAAAGTGTGAGTCCAAGTGAGCCTTGCCTGTGAATATGCTGATGAGCTCTACACACACTTATTACCTTTTACTGACTCTCAACTTTACACTGCAGCCTCGAAAGCCCTGGGGGAAATGAAATGATAGAAACATCGTCCCTGTCCTCGGGAGACGGTCAGTCCAGTTGGGGGTCAGATTCAAAATAACCTGCTTTAATTTACTATCATAAGAACCAAGATATTAGAGCAGAGAGGTCACCTCCAGAGGCCCACCCAGCCTTACCCTGATGCTCCCTCCCAACCCCACTTTCCTCTTCAAGCCAAGCAGACCCCAGGCCCTGCAGAGTTTCTCTCCTAAATATCTTTCAGTCTAAGAGCCTCTACTTCCATTGTTGCCACTGCCCACCCTCTTCTCCTGCCCTGACCCCTGCAGTTGTCCTAACCTGTGTCCCTACCTGCAGTCTGGTCCCCACTCAATGCATCTGCCACAGTGTAGCCTGAGTCTTCTTTCTAAAACATGTCTGACCTGGTCCCTCCCCTGCTTAAAACACTTCCATGGCTCCCCACTGCCCTCCACACTCCTCAGTGGGTCATTCAGTGCCCTCTGTGAACTGGTCTTTTCAGGGGCCCTCAGTCCATGCTTGACCCACAGCAGTAGACCTCAGCCAACCACTCCACCTACTCTCAGCTCATTCATACAGTCCCCCCACACCCTCTTGTACTCTCCTGCCTCCTTACATTTGTCTTTCCCTCTACCTGGAATGACCTTCTGCACCTCATCTATCTCGAGAACTTCTACACAGCCTTCAAGGCCCTTTCAAATGGCATCTCCTCTGTGAAGCCTTCTCAGACTTCATTCCTTAGTGAGTTACACTTAAGGGAAGCCTTGGCTCTGGTGGGCTCTGGCGCCCCCTACGGGCCAAGGGGAAGAAGTACCCACTGGGCCTGACTTCTGAGTCGCTTCTCTCCCTGACACTCGCTCACCAGCCAGCCCCCACTCTGTGATGTCCACGTCACAAAAGACTGGGAAGGCTCGGCCCTCGGGTAGGCACAGATGGTACCAGCCGCTCAAGGTGGTACCCCGGCTCAGCAGCTCCTGGCAGCTCCTGGGGCCTGGGGAAGGGGAGATGGACTGAGGGGGGCCCCCAAGTTATTCCCCACCCCCCACCCCCCTCACAGGCAATGGAACAGGCCAAGTGTGGGACCCAGGAGCCCTTTTGATTCCTTTGGACCCCTGAAGAGGGGTTCCAAGGTGCGCTGGGCCACACCTGGGGTCCACCAACACCCCAGCACCAACTGACTCCAAGTGCCTGGCTCCTTTGAAGGCGGCCTCACTCTCCTGGCCCCGGAGCAGGTTCGCTGAATCTCCTGCCCCAGGGAAAGATGAGTGTTGGCTCTTGAGGTCTGAGTACCTCCAAGGGAATGCCCATTAACCACCAGAGAGGAGGGTGCCCAGGCCCTTCTAATTCTCCCCACTCCTCCCAGCTTTCCACCCCCTCTGCAGGAGAGAAATCATAGCCAATTCCTGAGCAGCAGCCAAGCAGAGGCAGGGACAGAGCAAAGAAAGAAGAGGAGACCTCTGGCCCCACACACTCTCCAGGCTCACCCTTGGGGCCCATCTTGCCTGGTGGTCCAAGTTGCCCTGAAATCCCAAGGCAGAGACACATTACGTCCCACCCCATGTCAGGGGCCAAAAAGCAACGAGGGATTTGGAGCCAGAAATCAAATCCCAGCTGCAGCCTTTCCTGGCTCCGTGACTGTGGGCAAACTGCTTATCCTCTCTGAGCCTCACTTTCCCCCTAGCAAAATGGGGATGGTACCACCTACCTCACAGGATCAATCTTCGGATGCTGGGCATCCAGCCTGGAGCCTGGCACGCAGTAGGTTCCTTGTCCTTTTGTCATGGGCTCTCAGCACAGACTGTAACTGCTGCACCCCGTCCTCCCCAGCTTGCCCCAGGTCCCTGCCTGCTCCACGGCATCTCTCACCTTCAGGACCTGGCACTCCCTTCTCCCCAGGACTTCCTGGGGCTCCAGGACAACTGGGCAGGAGGACAACTTTGCTGGCTTCCAGTTCCCTGGGTTCTACAGGGAGACATGGGGCTGGATGGGCACAGGATGGGCATGGGAGGGGTGGGCATTTCTCTCCCAGACCCCTCTGCACTTCTGTTTCCACCCCCCAGATTCTAGCTGTCAGGACACTGGCCTTCGGAGCTGGCAAGGTTTTTCACCATTTGCATCTATTTGCATAAGTTTTTGTGCAGAGCCCAGATCATCAAACTCCCACACTGCTCCTTGAGGCTAGTGAGCCTGGCTGGGAGAAGGATACCTAGGGAGGGAGTGAGGGCAGATGGGTACGGGGGGCGCCCTAGGCCTCTACCTGGGCAGCTGGGGCATCCTGGGTTCTCAGGCGGGCTCCCCAAACAAGAGGAGCAAAAGGGAGAGTGGGGTCCAGAGTGGGCCCACCTTGCTGGAGCCCCTGAGGGAGGATGCCAGTTTATAAGGGGCCAGGCTGGTGAGAGGACATGAAACAAGACTTCCTCCTGTTGTCCCTCCCCAGGGACACCCCACCCAGGCTGGAACCAGCAGAAGGTGGGAGCATTTCCTTCCTCAGCCCTGGAGAGAATGGGCATAATCCCTCCCTGCTCCAACCAGGATGGAGTCCAACTTCTGCTCCTGGCCTCTAGGGCTCTGCAGCCATCTCTTCAGACTTCTGGATTCACATAGGGTTTTTCTACCTTTGAACTTTAGCTAAGTCTTTGCCTTCCATCCGGAAGCCTCCTCCTCTTCTCTTCTCTCCCTGTGAGGCTCCGCCCATCCATGAAGGTCCAGCCCTAATGCCATCTCCACTAGGAATCCTTCTCTGATCCTTGTCACCAGTGTCAGGAATGACCGCTGCTACCGTCTGTTGGGCACCTACTGCACCCCACAAGTCATGCTGGGTGTGGTACGTTACCTCCCATCGTTACACAGCCCCCCTCATGGTCGTTATTACTGGCCCTGGGTTATAGGCTGGTACATAGCAGGTGCTCAGTTAATGTTGGTTAAATGAACGAATAAAAATGGAGAAACGGGCCCAGAGACAGGACATGATTTGTGTTCTCTCTGGCACTTATATGCCATAGGTTTTGCCCAAGCCCATGTCCCCCCACCTTAGCAAGGTGACTTCATGCCCACCCTCAGGTCCACTGAGAAGCCCCTGGCAGTGCCTAGAAAACAGCTGCTAATATAGGCCATCGAATGGGCAGACCGTGAGGGCAGGCATGGAGGCTGGGAGGCCAGTGAAGAGGCAGCAGCCTTGGTCCAGATGCGAGTGGTGAGGTCTGAGCTGGAGAGGGACCTCCGGTGATAGGGGAGGGGAGGAGGGGAACGGCTCATTCATTCATTCATTCATTCACTCATTCATTCCTTCATCAAACCCTCCCTGAGGGCCTCCTTTTTCCAGGCCCAGTGCTTGTGGGCAGGGGGGGGGGGGAAGGCTGAGGTTCAAGAGGGTGCAGGGAAGGTAGAGGCCAAGTTTGCCAGACAAGATGGATCCATGAGATGGACGCTGAGACTCTGCAATTCCAATTCCAGGAATCTGTCCTCCCTACTCTCTCCCACAGGTGTGCCAAGATCTGCAGACAAGCCCCTTCACCATGATGCTGTTTATGATAAAGTGGAAATGACCCAGCTGCACATTGATAGGATGCAGGCAAATAAATCTTCACCATCTTTATAAGTCATAGGGCAAATTTGATCTATAATGAAAGGGGCAAAATTGCAGAACAATATGTAAAGCACGCTCCCACTTTGTATTTTAAAAACGCTAAATGTGTGTTGTGAATTCATAGAAAAAGGTCTGACACATCCTGTTAAGCATAGTTATTACTGGGGAGTGGGACCGGGGGGAGAGGGTTTCTCATTCTTTATATAAACTTCTGTGTAGTCCTCTTGTTCCTTACAGGCATTTACTACTTTTTGGGGGGTGCCACACAGCTTATGGGATCCTAGCTCCCCAAACAGGGATCAAACCCGTGCCCCCTGCAGTGGAAGTGTGGAGCCCTAACCACTGGACTGCCAGGGAATTCCTGGCATTTACTAATTTTGAAAAAGAAAACATTCAATAGAGAAATTTCCTTAGCTGGGTGGAAAGCCAGAAAGATATAGGGGCATTTCCTCCCTTGGCCTGGGAGAGAATGGGCATTATACCAGCCAGGATTAAGTGCTGGGTGGAGAAGCCAAGGGAGGGTGACCCAGGCAGGAGAAACTGCGTGTGCAGGGGCTTGAAGAAGAGAGAGCAAGGCAGGCTGGGTAACACGAGGTAGATGCAAGGAGCTGGAGGGGAGGCTAAAGGGGAGGCTGATGTCTGAAAGGACGGGGGTGTTGATGGAAGTGAGCATGGAGGGGAGGGATGAGGAGGCGGACTGTGTTTGGCATTGTCCATGGTGGTGCGATGTCTAGGCAGGTGAGCCCTCGGTGAGGAAAAGGAGTAGCTGGAACTCCCTGTGGAGCCCAAGGGCCCTAAATCCCTTCCAGCTGCATCCGGAGACCCTGCACGGAGACTAGGCCTGGGGTAAGAAGAGGTGCAGGTGGCTGACCACAGGCTGCCCAGCTGGAAGGGTGGATGGGTGCCCTGGAATGAAGCAGACGGAGCACATGCACCTGCTCTGAACCTTCCCCATAACCCACAGAGATGGAACCGCTGTTACCCAACTTTACAGACGAGGAAACTGAGGCCAAGAGCTGTTCAATTAACTTGTTCCCATTCACACAGAGCAGTCAGGCTCCACAGGCTGAACTTTCACCCATGACTCTCTATTGCCTCTCAGCCTCCTAGGACAATCATGGGACTAAATCAGATACTGATGTCAGACTCTCAGCCACATGCCTGGTTTCCAGCAAGTGCCCCATTGATAGGAGATGTTATTTGTCAGGGAAGACTTCTGGGCCCAGGGATGGGGGGGTGAAGAGGGGGAGGTGGGCATGGGTGGAGCTTTCCAGAAGGGCCTGCTCAAGGAAGGCCAGAAGTACCCTGTGGAGGGTCCCGGGGGCATCTCCACCTTGGCACTGGGGCAGAGACCCAACTTTAGAAGCCAAAAGAGCCTGGAGATGCCTCTGCAGAGGAGTTCTGAAGTTCTGCTCATTCTAGAGTCAGAAAAACGTGGATTCAAATCCCAGCCCTGCCCCATTCCACTCTGTGCGATCTTCAGCAGGTGTGCTTACCTTTCTGTGTCTCTGTACCCTTATCTATAAAGTGGTGGAGGAGGGGATTAAACACATGTAACAAATAAAAATACTTTTTGTTTCGGCTGTGCCATGCAGCTTGTGGGATCTTAGTTCCCCAACCAGGGATTGAAGCCGGCCCCAGAAGTAAAAGCGCTGAGTCCTAACCACTGGACCGCCAAAGGAATTCCCGCAAATAGAAATATTTTAAAAGGTGAGTATCAGTTCAAGTCTGAATTTCCATTGAGGAGGGGACAGTGGCCACACCCCCACCCTATCCAATCCACACACAGCCCAAGACATGGGACATAAAACACAGTGCTGGAAAGAGCTCCTTTATTTGGGGGCAGTGTCCAGGCCAGGTTGATGGGAGGAGGCAGGCTCCAGACCTAGTACCAGGCAGGGGGCCCCGCAGGGATGATGGATGAGACAGGAGGTGGTTGAAGGATGCTCTCATCTGCAGGTACCAGGCCCAGACAGGAGGGGATGTCAGGTATTGGGCACCGAGCCTGCTCGGTGCCCACCGGGGCCAGAATTTGGTGACCAAAGTTTCTCCCACCCCTAGTGCCCACAAGTGGGTCAAGAGGGCAGCCTCTTCATCCTTTTTCCCCTGAGTATGGAATCCAGGCCTGAAGGGGGTCAGATTCTGCAGAGGCCAGACAGAGAGGGCACTCAGGGCAGTGGTCCCACCTCAGCCAGGCCAAGGACGCCCACCCTCAGAGAGCAGGCGGTGATCAAAAGAGCAAACACTTTAATGGAGGCTGCAGCGATCCGCCCCACAGCACACATGGGGCCACAGCACACGGGGGCCTCAGAGCAGCTCCCCTTCTCAGAGGAAAACCAAACCGCACACATGGCCCAGGCTCCTGCCCGTGGCCACAGAGCTGCAGGCGGAAGGCTGCCTGTGCTGTCACCTACTGGTTCTCCTCCCTGCTGGCAGCATGAGGGGACAAAGACAGGTGGGCTCAGTTGGGTTCGCAGACGCCGGGCCCAGGCTGAGTCCTGCCCCAGCCAACACCCAGCAGAGAGAACCCCACAACTGGAGGAGGGAGAAGGGGTGTAGCTCACATGGGGGAGGCTGGGAGGGACTCATCGCCCCTAAGGCTGCCCCATGGGGAAGACAACCACCGGCGCTAATAGGGACCTGAGGGGCAAGAGAGGGGGTCGGGTGGGCAGTGAGCTGGGACTCGGCGGGCTAGGTACTCACAGTGTCTGGTAGGTGCTGTCCTTGGCCTTGAGGAAGCGCAAGACAAAGAAGGCCACTGTCTGCAGGCTCAGCACCAGCACGATGCCACCAATGAAGCTGGCCCCATCAAAGCCAGGGCCGTGGGCCTCAGGGACCAAGGGGCTCTCTGCAGGGTGGAGGTCACAGCAGGCCACTATGGGCCAGGAGCCCAGCCCCACCCCAATACCCGGCACAGGTCATCTGGAGGTCCCAGTCCTCACTATGGGAGCCTTGAGCAGCAGGCTCAGCAGTTCAACCCAGACCCTGTGGGAGGTTGGGAAGTGCCTGTGGGGAGGGACAGTGCCTGGCTGGGGAGGCAGGGCCTTGGCTCGGCCCTGGCTCTGCTCCTGAGCTGCTCGGTGGCTTGATGCCTCTTACGCCCTCTCTGAGCCTCCCGACTGCAGGGACCAGATGGTGACTGAGCTCCCTGCCAGCCTCCCTCTTCCACAGGGGCCCAACAGGGTGAGGAGGGACCCAGAACTTGGACATCCACACCCGCTTCAGCGCAGAGTCCCTCTCAGCCTTGGGTCTTGGGGTTTGAAGCCCAGATGCAGATGCTGTGGTCTCCTTTCAGGACTCCTAAGTCCCGAGACCCTGGAGTCCCCCAATGCCAGAGCCCTTACTTAGGGAGGGAAGGAGCTGAGGAAGAAGTGGAGGCCCGCACCCTACCAGGTAGAGAAATGAAGACTTGATGATGCACGTCAGAGGGAGAAGCCAGGCTCTGAGTGCCAGGCCTGTCCAAAGTCACCCCACAGTCAGGGCATAGCCAGACTCACACAGCATCCCCTGCCCCCGCCTTGTGGCCCACGGTTGCCAGGACGTCTGGGTGGCTCCCAGCTGTGCCACGTTAGCCATCCACTCCCACCAGGGATTCAATTTCAGGCCCTGGGCCAGGTGCCCAGAGAAGGGCAGGGCAGGGATGGTGGTGAAAGATCATTCTGGGGCAGTGAAAGGGGCCCAGTTGGGAGCTGGGTCCACCTCCCAGAGGGAGTAGCTTGTGGAAGGGGGGTCTGAGAATATGAAGGGCAAAGGGTAGTCCCAGCTGCAGCTCAGGGAGCCCCAGAGAAGGGCACTGGGGAAAGAGGAGCAGAAGAGGGAAGAAATAAGCTGCACAACACTGATCCGGGGCTCAGGCCGGAGGGAGCTGAGCCATCAATAATTCAGCCCCTAAGATCACGTTTCTGGCTTTAATTAACCAAGAGCCTCTTCAGCCATCCTTGCCAAGCCTGCTGACCTCCAGGCCCTGAGGGGCAGTGGGAACCAAGGGGTGGGGTTCTTGCCTCTGTTCTGCCAGGAACCTGCTTTGTGACCCTCTCTGGGCCTGGACGTTGCAGTAGGTAGTCACTGAGGACACCTTGGCAACCTGAGCCATACACCCTCAGCACCAAGTAGGTCCGGAGGGGGTCATCCTGAGTTCTCTGGTGTTGGGAGAAGGGATGGGAACCATCATTTCTTGATCACCTTCTATGCGTCAGAAACTGAACTAGGTGCTATACGTCTTCTCATGAAATCCTCACAGCAACTTTGCGAAGTATTATCCAACCCACTTTACAGATGTGGAAACAGGCTCAGAGGGAGAAATCACAGGGCTGAGGTCACAGATCTCGTCAGTGCCTGAGCCCAGCTCTGTCTTTCCCTGCACCTCTAGACCTCCCATTCCCCCAGGTAGTACCTACCTGTTGTGATGGTCTTCGGTTCATAAGTGGGGTGGTGGTGCACAGCTGAAGAGACAGGGAATCCATAATAATCCAGATCCCCACCCCCAATTCCCATCAAGACCCCAACCCAGGCCCACCCAACACACTTTCAAGCCTTAGTTCACACAGTTCCTTCCACCAGATGTGCCCTTTTTCCAGTCTACCTTTTAAAGTGTCATCTCTGATGCCACCTCCTCCAGGAAGCCCTCCCCCATTCCCTTCTGAACTTCCAAAGTCCTCACTATGGTTTACAATAGAAGAGCTAGCTCCCCCATCCTCTCTACATGCTTGTCCTAGATCCTCTGGCTGCACCAATTTACAGAGGAGGAAACAGGCCAGAGAGGGGAAGGGACTTCTCAGTGAGCTAAAGGCAGAACTGAAACTGGACCCCGGTGTTCGTGGGCATAGTCGACTCTCTGGGAGAGGCCAATTCCATATTGGAGGCAGGCTCTGGCTGGGGACACCTCAGCCCCCTCCCTCCAACTTGACTTAGGCCAGCAGGAGCCCCTTTACCTGGACATGACTCTGAGCGGTTGTAGACAGAGCAACCTTCCTTGACCACCTCACCTTGGGCCACACAGTGTCCTGGTGGGAGAAGGTGCAGGGAAGAGGTTTAGGGGGTGGGGCCAAGGCCTTGGCGTTCATCACTGGGGGCACTAACCTTGGGGAGGGCCTGACTCCATACCTGGCTCCTCCGGCTGACACTGCTCCCACACGCAGCCAGAGAGGTTGTGTGCTCTGTTCCCCTCCACACAATGCTCACAGAGCTTCAGCTGTTTGCAGGCCCCTCGGACAGCTGGCCAGATGTTCATGCGGAGCAGGGCTCCCCGCCCAAAGCCTCGAGCTCCTTTACCTGGGAGTGGCATGGGTGCAACACTTTGAACCCAAGCTACAGCCCCCCTTCCCCACTACGGTGGATCTCACCCCTCTGCACACATACACTCACCTGGATCCCCCAAGCCCCACTGCCCATCTTCAGTTTCCATAAACACATGGTTACACACACCAAGAACCTCCCTGACATTCACCCAGGGCACCCTCCCTTTGCATACATCGGGAGCTACGCCCCCATACACCTGGGGCCGCTTCACTTCCATACACCTGAAGCTCCCTCACACCTGGCGCCTATATGTACACACAGGGCTCCACACACAGCTGGAGTCCCCTCCTACCCACCCCAGGAGCCCCGCACACATGTGGAAAACTCCCCTCCCGCCCCCCAACCCCCGACTGCTCCTGGCAGGCGGCTGGGTGAAGGGTGAAGGGCACGCGTTACCAGCCACAGCGAGCTGGGCACACAGGAGGAGGCAGCAGCAGCCGCCACAGAGCGCAGCCCGTAAGGCGCGGGGTCCCGGCGCGGCCATGGCGCGGAGGCGGAGCCTGGGGGTCGGGATCTGCGGAGTGCTGGTGTGGCACGTCCCTTCAGGACTCGGCTCCGCCAGGGTGTAGGGAGCGAGACCCAGGCAACCTGGGCGAGGCCAGGTGGGCGTTGCTCTGGCAGGGAGGGGCTAGTGACGCCACCAGGTGGGGCGGGGTTTTGTGGTCTGAGGCGGGGTCAGGTAGGGCGTGGGTAGTGGGCGCGGCCTGGTGGGGGCGGGGTTCGGGGATCTGGGGCGGGGCTCCGGCAAAGGGGGCGGAGTCCAGGACCGGTAGCCGGCCAGGTCGCTGGATTCCCCCACCCTCAGTTTCACAAAAACTCTGCTGCATTATTATCCCTACTTCACAGGTGAGGAAACCGAGGCTCAGAAAAAGTGAGTGACTAGTCGGAGGTCACAGAGTTAGTGGCAAAATCTGGATTTGAAGCGAAGTCACTTTCCTGACTTCCGGGCTTGCGTCAAGGGTGTCCTCCAAGCAGGCCCCAGGACGGCGAGGATCAGCCTCCAGGCTCTGGCAGCCCACCTCGCTTCACCCGTTGCACCCTCCTCTCTTCTGCCCCTCAACACACCGCGTCTGCCTCTGACCCACCACATCCCCTCTGGCCAAGTCAGCGGTCTCATTGTTACTGGGACAAGTGGGCCTTTCCACAGCCTTCCTCTCTGCCTCTTCTGGTTCTTCTCTCTCTGCAGCCACTTCTCAGGTTCCTTAGGATACACCTCCTCTTCCTCTTCCCCCCGTCCTCCATTCTCCCCTTTCCCCTCCCCTCTCCTTCTCCCCCTTCTCTACTTCTCCTTTTCCTCCTTCCCCCCTTCATCTCTGGTGGCCCAGTTCAGTCCTGAGCTCTATTTCTTCTCTCCTGGGGTCACCTCATCCGTTACTCTGCCATCAGTTCCCAATTGAAAGCCAACGAGTCCCGTATCTCCATCTCCAGCCCAGTGCTCGCTCCCCAGCTGCCACACCTGTAACTAATAATACATAATTAACAACTATTAACGACTTACTACTAGCAGAATGTACATTCTACTAAGCAGTTTTACTTGCAGCTTCTCTTCTGATGTCCTCAACTACCCTCTAAGCATGGGTTTTGTTATCTCCAGTTTGCAGGCCTCTAGTAAAATCACTCGCTCAGGGGCACACAGTTAGGAGGGGGGCCAGGATGTGGACCCAGGGTCCAGTGAGGTCAGAGGCTACTCCCCCCTCTGCTATGCCTCCTGAGGGTCCATCTGCTTCCTGGGCACCTCTACTTGAGTGTGCCTCAGGCCCCTGAAACTGCCCGGTCCCTATTCCCCACTCAGGGAGGCCCCTCCATTCCCCCCGGCACCTGATTGGAAACCATGGTCTCATCCTCACTCCCTCCCTCTGTCTCAGCCCCCAGATTACAGTCCTGCAGATTCTGCCTCTACGTCTCTCCTGTGTCCTGCTCCCTCATCTCCCCTTTGCTGGCCTCACACCGCCTCTCAGCCTCCAGGACCCTCCCAGCTCAGCCCTCACAGTGCAGGGCTGTCCTGAAAACATGGATTCAACCATGAAACAACTTTCAATTCAGCTTGGCCTTCACAGCCCTGTGATTCCTGGCTCTAGAAGTCTTTAGAAGTCTTGTGCTCACCCCAACATCTTCTTACCCTCTGAGAAAATAGAACAGCCTTTCCCCCAACACACACCCTCTTTTGTACCTCCTTGCCTTTATCCTATAGCTGTTCTCTCTCCTGGAGGGTCCTCCTCCTCTCCTGACTACATGTGTCTGGCAAACTAATCCTTCAGGACAATGCGAAATGGGCACTGCCTGCAGGAAGCCCTCTGTGACTGTCGTGGAGCAAGGCTGAGCTGCTGTGGCACTTGTCCCAGGTGGTAGATCCAAATCCGTCTGCTTTCCCGCACCCAGGCCCTCATCCCCTCACCATCTCTTGCCTTGGTGACTTCAGTGGCCTCCTGGTAGGGCTTCTGCTTCTGCTCCCCACCTCCAGTCTGTTCTCCACTCAACAGCCAGAGCAATCCTTTGAAAATGTAAGTCAAATCGTACCATTCCCATGTTTAAGCCCACCAATGGCTCACTGCTCTCCAATACTAGCATGATCTGCCCCCTGCCTACCTCTCTGAGCTCAACTCCTACTCTCCCCATGGCTCCTTTGGCTCCAGACACACTAGCCTCCTCTCTGTTCCTCAAACACATCAACTCTTTTCCTCCTAAGACTTGGTACCTGCTGTGCCCTCTCCTTGAAACTCTTCTCTCCTCTCTTCAACTGACTTGCTCCATGACTTCCCTACTAAAAACAGGTCTCCTGGTTATTCTACATCATCATGCCTCCTTTTTTCCTGCAGAACACGTATCCACTGTATAATTAATTACTCATTTGTTTCTTAGGCTATAAGTGAGTTCCAGGAAGGCAGGGACCATGTTTATCTTCATCTGTAGTTAACTCCCTGCACGCATAAAAGCTAAGCAGGTGGTTACCAAATAACCATACTGTACCATCTTGTGACTGTGTACATGTTTGCCTGTCTCACTGGTCTGTGAGACCCTCAAGGGCTCCCTACTTAATATCATATTAAGTATTTATTTGCAGATTGTCCATCTCCCCATCAGAATGGAAGCTCCATGAAGAAGGCAGAGATTTTTGTTCATTGCTGTATCCTCTGTGCCTAGAACGGTGCCTGGCAAATAGTATATGCTCAATAAATATTTATTGAATGTTGAAAATGCAGGGATATGGCCACATCATCTTTCTGTCTGCAGCACCCTCTCAAACCCAAGCCCAGGGGAACTGTCAGTGAATATTGGCTGAATGAATGAGTCAGTGCTAAGAATGTGTGCGCTGATGATGCCCAGATTCTTGGGGCTTGGACAAGGAGCTTGTGTAGATAGTATCTGTGTCTCTCACACACACACCTCCCTCCAGAGCCTAGGCCCATAGGATTCTGCAGATTGGTGAAGAGAGAAGAGGTAAGAAGTCTTACCTGGAGCGCTCATAGCCATCTGGTGGTCACCTGGGGAACTGCAAGTACTATCAGCCCTAGTTCAACTTCACTCCCCGCCCCTTCTGGGGAGACGGTGACATCTAGGCTAGAATGAAGGCACACTGGATTTGGTTGCAGATGGAATGGCTTCAGATCTCAGCTCTGCCATTTACTGTACAATTTGGGGCAAGTCCCGGGCTTCTCTAGGCTTCACCTGTGAAATGGGGATGCAGGACTCTTGTAAGCACTGGGCTCTCGTCTGGCACCGGGTAGGTGGGAAGGACTGGAGGGGGGTGTCCGTGATGGGAAGGAATCAAGGAGGCAGGGCAGAGGGCATGAGTAGGAGAGAAGAGGAAGGGCTGCCCCTTCCTCTAGACAGCAGATCTTTGGGGAAAGGAGACCTGGTTGGCAGTGATGGCCTCAATTGTCCTGTTGACATGGGGCAGTTTTGGAGCCTGAGAGAGAGTATTCACATGAATACCCTTAGGTCTCTTAGGTCTCCGGCGTTTCTCATGGTTAGAAATATCAGTGCACTCTTTTCCTCCCCAGCTGGCTGAGGATCGTCTCCATCATGAATGACACCGTAACTATCTGGATCAGGAAGTTCTGGCCAACCAACTACTTCAGTGGAAACATGGTCATTGATGTTCTTCACCCTGGAAGGGCAACAGTATCCAAGACAGAAATTTGGGGGAAACTAGCCAAAATCTACAAGACCACACCAGATGTCATCTTTATACTTGGAGTCAGAACCCATTTTGGTGGTGACAAGACAGCTGGCTTGGGCATGATTTACGATTCCTTGGATTATGCAAGGAAAAGTAAACCAACACCATCCTGCAAGACATGGCCTGCCTGAGAAGAAAAAGAACTCAAGGAAACAGCGTATGAAATGCAAGAACAGAATGAAGGAGGTTGTGGCACCACAAAGGCCAGTGTTGGTGCTGGCAAAAGGAAGGAGTAAAGATTCTGCAGTGACTTTATCTGTGGTGATTTTGCCGATTTTTCATGAGAGGATTAATAAACTATGAAAAAATAGAAAAGACCACTGCTGCTCAGAATAGAAGATAGTCTCTCATACACCCTTTCTTTCTTTCTCCCTTCCTTCCTTCCTTTCTCTCTTTTTTTTTCTCTCTCTCTCTCTCTTCCTCTCTTTCTTTCTTTCTTCCAAGTGCTTGCAGTATCTTTGTTCCCCGACCAGGAATGGAACCCGTGCCCCCTGCAGTGGGAGCACAGAGTCCTAACCACTGGACTGCCAGGAAATTACCTCTCATACACCCTTTCATGCCAACCTCCCAACAGCCTTCACCCTTCTCTGAGACCAGCTGGACAGTTGTTGGGACCCGGCTCTGATGGGGGAGAAAGTGAATACCTGGGTTCTGGGGTGCTAATGCCCCTGTATTCTCTCTGACGCCCCCGCCTTCCTCGACACCGTGCGTATTACTACCGCCTCTCTGTTTTCCTTCTCTTTCTCCAGATGCTGCTTTTTGTTTAATCATCCAGTCAGCAAGTATTTATTGAACACTTACTCCATGCCAGGCATTGTTCTCCAGCACAGAACAGAACAAAGTCTGTTCAGTCCTGGTGGGGCTGACACATACTTTTTTAGAAAAGAATAAATTTAGAATTTCAGGAGTGCTAAGTGCTCCGAAGAATAATAAATCAAGGAGAGAGGGCAGAGAGCGATGGGGAGGGGAGTGGTAATCTAGGGTAGAGATCAGGAAAGCCTGCTCCTGAAGAAGTGACTTGGGTTCAGTGACCGGAATGAAGTGAAGGGGTTCCAGGCAGAGGGAACAGCCAGTGCAAAGGCCCAGGAGCAGCAATATTCCCATCCACAGTCTGTGCTCTCAGTGGCAGGGTTCCCTGAGGCTCCTCCTCACTCTCTGCTCCCTCCCCTGGGTGATGTCATCTACCCCTAGAACCTGCACATCTAGGCCTCCCAGGTGTCCTCCTCCTGCCAGATATATTGGCAGCCAGCACAGCCAGTGTTGATAATGTGCCAGGCCCCTCCGAACAATCCCATGAAGAAGATACTAACATTGCCTCTATCTTATAGATGAGAAAACAGGCACAGAGAGCCTAAGACACTCACCCAAAGTCACGCAGCTGGGAAATGGAGGAACTGGGATTTGAAACCAGTCTACACTCCTGACCACACCACCTGCTAAACACCCCAAACTCACCATGTCCAGCCTGAAGTGCATTATTTTCCCCAGCCCTGACCCTATCCTCTCCCCATGTACCTGCCACAACCTGCCACCTCCTTCTCCCTGCCCTACACTGACTGTGGGAGCTGCAGTGGTTCTGTGTTGCGGGGAGAAGTTGGTGGGGCCTGAGATCTGGGCCGCCTGGGTTTCCTCAAGCCCTAACCTGGTCCCTGCCCCCCATCCCCATCCCACAGGCCTGGTTGATTCCAGTGAGGATCAAAGCTAGAGACAGAGGGAGGAGGAGCAGCCAGTTCCCCTCCCCCAGAACTGGCCATACCTGTCACATCTGGAGAAGTCAGCTGAGAGAGGTTCCCTGGGGACAGGCAGGGTTGGGGAAGAGGGAGCTCCTTCTCCATGCCCTACCCTGCCAGGGTGTCTAAGATGGGAGGTTGAGAGGGCCCTGCCCTGGGGACTGAGCTGCTAGGTTTCCTGCTTCTAATTCCTCCCGGCTCCCCCACTCCTGCTGCTTCGGGGAAGCGCCCCCTACCACCCCCCCGCTGGCTTTCCAGATCCTTGAATAAATAATTTAGGTTTTGAAATCTTGCCAGGCCCACTCCTCCCGTGCTGTGAGGGCGCTATTGGGCTGACATGATTGACGTCACCCAGCTCCTTATGCCAGCCCCAGCATCACGAGGACCTGCCCTGGCAGCAACTTACCTGCCTGGTCACTGTCAGTCCAGACCCTCTACCCTGTCCTACTCACCCTAGGGTCCACTCACCACAGTCACCTGGTATCTTCATTCCAGGACCCTACAACCCTCATCACAGCCTTGTCACTTCAGCACTTGTGACAGGGTCACGGTGACCTGAAGTCCTATCACCTGGGCACTCCATCTTCCCTTTCCTTTGCCACCGCCTTTTGCCACCCTGCAATCCCTGAGCCCCATCATGCCACAGAATCACCATGACACTGCTATGGTTGCCCTGGGGGCTTCCCTCTCTACCTCAGCGTCCCACTGCCACCATCCCCCAAGGCCCTGTCACCATGCTCATACCGTCACTGCCACCCACCTCCCTGTTCCCTCATGCTCCTGTCACCATCACCTCAGGGCCGTTTCGTCTTGGCAACCCCTGCCATCCTCACCGGGGACGCCCATTCAGCCCCATCACTCGGTTTCCGTCACCTGAATTCCATCAGCCTTTGCCACCCGAGAGTCCCATCACCCCACAGTATATCCGCGTTCTCTTTCCGCTCCCCCTACACATCCCCCTAACCTCCCGTGGACTTCCAGGCTCTCGCACCAGCGCCCCCGAAACCCCCGGCCCCTAGAGGGCGCCGCGTCAAGGACAGCGCGCGCCGACTCAGGAGGGGGCGGGGCCACAGCCACGGTCGCTTTTTATGAATGGGGGAGCGGGCGGCACGAGGCCTCATTACTATGCCGAGCGGCGCGCGCTGCGCCCCAGCGCGGCTCACCCATTGGCCAGGCGGGCCTCTGACGTCACCAAACCGGAGGCCGGGGGCGGGCCGGGGCGGGGTGACTCACGTCGCTTCTCCCGCGGCCGTGGGGGCTTCTCGGGGTCCGCATACACCCTGCGCAGCCTGGACCCGAGCGGAGCCTCCCCGGGGCCCGGCCGCGCCCGGTCCCGAGAGGTGAGTAGCGGGCCCCGCCGCGGGCACCAGGCGTCCGGGAGGGCACTCAGGATTCTGGGGCGCTGGGCAAGCGGTAAGGCTCGCAGCGGCTGACTGGGGTCGGAGGTCGAGACCAGGAACCCTGAGTCTGGGCTAGCATGAGGGGAGCCAGTGTCTGAGTGCTGAGAGCCGTCAGCTGGGTAGCCCGGCGCGGGGTGAGCCCTCCTGCAGAGACCCGAGGCCCTAAAGGGACTGACGGTCATCTGAGTTTGGGCCGGCAGGAGGAGTCTGGGGCAAGGACCCAGGCGTCCGAGCAGGAGGAGGTGTCTGACTTAGGAATCCAGACCTCCGGGCAGGAGGCGGAGTCAGGCCCAAGATCCAGGTGTCCGGGCAGAGGGAGGGGTCTGACTCAGGGATCCACGCTTCCAGCAGGGGGTGTCTGTTCCAAAGACCCAGAGGTTCAGGCAGAAAGAGGGGTCTGGCTGGGGATAGAAGTCTAGGTGGGTGTGTGTTGGGGGAGGCTGAGTTCCCAGGTGTTGTTACCCCAGGAGTGCAGGGTGAGGGCTGTCGGGAGCTTCACGAGCATTCTCTGGGGGCGGAGTCTGGGTTTGGCAGTACTGAGAATCGTGAGGGGTCTGGTGAGCCTCAGAAGCTGAGCGTCATCCTCCCTGGTGGGGAGGGAGCAGAGCTGCTGTCAGTCTTAAGATGTTTTTCCCTCCCCCAGTCCTGGGCCTCTCCCAGCTTCTCCTATGGATCCTATGGGCCTCCATCCACTTACGGTAGTCCTTCGTCTTGTCCTCCTCTGGTCACACATGTAGGAGAAGGAGACCTGCAGGACTCCGGGAGCTGGAAGGGAGAATGAAGAGACCCAAGACAGGGATCCCCAGGAAAAGAGACTCCTGCTAGCCTGGCAGCATAGGAGAGGTTAAAGGTACCCTGGAAGGAGCTTCAGGGCAGGAGTGGGGGCGAAAAGGCATTGGGACTCAGCCAGGTATCCTGAGGTGAGACTCCCACTGTTTCCAGACCCCTCCACTCAGCACCCAGCCCTGCCAGCTTCTCACAGGGCCTTTCTCCTACAGGTACCATGATGTGGGGTGCAGGCAGCCCCCTGGCCTGGCTCGCTGCTGGCCCAGGAAACATGAACATGAGCAGCGTGGGCTCAACAGAGGGGCCCACAGGCCCAGCCACGCCACTGCCCTCACCTAGGGCCTGGGACGTAGTGCTGTGCATCTCAGGTACCCTTGTGTCCTGTGAGAACGTGCTGGTGGTGGCCATCATCGTGGGCACTCCCGCCTTCCGCGCCCCCATGTTCCTGCTGGTGGGCAGCCTGGCTGTGGCAGACCTGCTGGCAGGCCTGGGTCTGGTCATGCACTTTGCTGCTGTCTTCTGCATTGGCTCGGCAGAGATGAGCCTGGTGCTGGTTGGCATGCTGGCCATGGCCTTTACTGCCAGCATTGGCAGCCTACTGGCCATCACCGTTGATCGCTACCTTTCTCTGTACAATGCCCTCACCTACTACTCAGAGACGACAGTGACGCGGACCTATGTGATGCTGGCCCTAGTGTGGGGATGCGCATTGGGCCTGGGGCTGCTGCCTGTGCTGGCCTGGAACTGCCTGGATGCCCGGGCCACGTGTGGCGTGGTATATCCACTCTCCAAGAACCATCTGGTGGTCCTGGCCGTTGCTTTCTTCATGGTGTTTGGCATCATGCTGCAGCTCTATGCCCAGATCTGTCGCATCGTCTGCCGCCATGCCCAGCAGATTGCCCTCCAGCGGCACCTGCTGCCTGCCTCCCACTACGTGGCCACCCGAAAGGGCATTGCCACCTTGGCCGTGGTGCTTGGCGCCTTTGCCGCCTGCTGGCTGCCCTTCACCGTCTACTGCCTGTTGGGCGATGCCCACTCCCCTCCCCTCTACACCTATCTCACCCTGCTCCCTGCCACCTACAACTCCATGATCAACCCCATCATCTATGCCTTCCGCAACCAGGATGTGCAGAAGGTGCTGTGGGCTGTCTGCTGCTGCTGTTCCTCTTCCAAGATCCCCTTCCGATCCCGTTCCCCCAGTGATGTCTAGTCGCATCCTGGTGACCCTTCAGCCCTGATCACTACAGAATTCCAGAATGTTAGGTCCTCCAGGGCTTTGTTCCAACCCTCCAGCTCTGCACCCCAAGACCCAGCTGGTTCTGGAGTTCTAGGACTTTGGGTGTTTCACAGGATTCTGTTCAGATCCCTGCAGGGCCCAGCTGGCTCCATGGTTCTAGAATGTTCAGGTGGTCAGGGTTCCACTCAGAAATGTCCCACAGCCCAGCTGGCTTGGAGTTCCAGTATGCTGCTGGGTGTTTTACAGTGCCATTCCAAGTCCCTGATCTTCCCCCTTCCCTTGACCTTGACCATGTCGCTTTACTTTTGAGTTTCTGAACTAAAGAGTCAGAGAGGTTAGTTACTCCGTTGATAGATAAGAGAAAGATTTATCTGTATATATGTGCACATACAAAGAGAGTATCTATTTATTATTTATTTATTTATGAATTTACTTATGGGTGTTAACGGGAAAAAAAGAGACCCACACCTTGAAATCCAGGCCATACCAGGGTACTCCCAGTCCCCAACACCCTCACTTCTGACCTCAGTTCCTAGACGGGGGAAAGGGAGAGAGAGAAACCACGTATTTTGTTATTATTTTTGCTTGTTTTTTATCAGAGAGATCATAGAAACCAGAGCCTTCTCCCAGGGCCCGCCACCCTCGGGTTTGCAGGGGGAACACACCAGCCTCTGGTTTTTTATTTTTTTAAGAGACCATCACCTGAGAAACCGAGAATTCCTCTGCGCTGGGGGCCGGCTGCCCTCTGGTGGCCATTTTGGGGAAACTGCAGCCCGGCCGGCAGCCGGGACCAGGCCAAGCAACCCCAGCTCCACTCCAGCCTGGTGTCCAGCGCCACAGCCAGAGCCTGGCGGCCAGGCTTCACCCTGCGGTGCCCTAGAGGAGGCAGGGTGCGAGCCAACACCAGACCCCTCTGCCAACTGGGTTATGGTCCCCAGTGCAATCCCTATTCCTGTCCCTGACCCAACCCTCAATAAAAAATGATTTTGTGATAAATTTGTCTGTGTGTGTGGAGGGGGTGGAGTGGGGCCTGATGGGGGACAGCCTGGAATGGGAGGATTATGCCAGGCCTGGGGGCCTGTGGGGTATATGAGGAGCTGGAGACTCAGGTGGAATGTGGCCGGCAGGTGACACCTCCCACCCCAGGATGCCAATCTGATGGGTCCCCCTGCTCAGACACAGGCACCGCCAGGCAAGAACCCCACCTCCCCCTGGGGACTGGAACCCCTGTTGCTAGACCCTTTTGGGGTTGAAGATGCCTACATCCTGCCCACATGAGCTTTAGCTTGGGCTTTGGCATGAAGTATATACTCAAAGCATGTAGGTGTTCTTAACAACAGCCCTTTCCAGTGATGGGTGTTTGCTGTGTGCTAGGCACTGCGCTAAGTGTACTACACCCATTACCACATTTATGCCTAACAAGCATCCCATGGCACAGGTAATAATAACTTCTCCATTTTACGGATGAGGAAACAGGCCGAGGGAGATTCAGTGGCCAGCTCAAGGTCATACAGCTAGGAAATGATAGAGCCAGAATTCAAACCAGGAACACTTGTTTCCAGAACCTGTGCACTGTCTACTGGCCGATGCCCACCCCCATCTCCTTCCTTCCCAACCCTAGGGCTGGACTCAGGTTTGTGTTGGGGTTCATTCTCACAGCCAGCAGCCACATTTTGGGAGGTGGCCGGTGGGGGTCTGTCCATTCAGGAGCTGAAAGAGCTTTTTTGCTATGCAAAGGTGAGTGATGGTAAGTGTGTGCGTGTGCCCTTGTGTGCATTTGAGGATGTAAGTGTTCAGAACCCTGAATTTCGGTGTTTTGGAACCAGAAAGGACATGTTCAACAGGCAAGGGCAGGAGCAGGTTTGGGGTGTGGCTGAAGAGGAAGCTCTGACTACCCAAACCCTCCATCTTCCTGGGTGGGCAAAGCCTGGAGGTGGGGCCCTCAGAGCATCTCCACTGTACAGATGGGGAGACTGAGGCCCGAAGAACAGCCACTTGCTCAAACTCACACAGCTGTGCCAGGCTAGGACTCAGGTCTCTCTCCATTTCCCTGGCCAGAGATTTTTGCCTGGTGTTCAAGACCCCTCCCCAGTAGTAGCCACAGGAATCCAAGGGGAGTGGACACACCAACAGGTGCTGGGTCAGAACTGGTGGAGGGCGGCCCTGGGCCTAGGTACACATAGCTCCAGTCCAGGCACAAAGTGGGGAGGGTCCACCAGATCTGGCTGAGGCTTATCTCTCTCCCCACCTTCCTGGAAGGTCCCTGGGAAAAGACCCCCATTCAGGAATCACCTGTTCTATGCCAAACATTGCACACATCACCATGGTCCACTGGGTGGTACTATTGCTCTCCCCACTTTACAGAAGAGAAAGTTGAGGCTCTGAGAGTAATGGGTTTTCATTTATTCACTTCTGTCCTTGTGGACAGCTTAAATTCTAGCCAGGGGAGACAGTAATAAAGAGATAAGCTAAAACATGGTAATGTCAGAGAGTGATGAGTCCTCAGAGAAAAACAGAGAAGGGGCACAGGGAGCGTGTGTAATCTCTAAATGAGGGGGCCCCCAAAAGGCCTTCCTGAAGGTGACGTTTGATTTGCCTAAAGTCACATAGTAAAAGAGTTGAGCTGAGATTTGAACCCAGGTCCATTTGACTCCAAATCTGTTTCTTTCCTAGGTGAGGGAATGGGTTTCAGGAGCAGCTCAGAAACAGCAAGCAAGGAAACCAGGGCAGGGAGCTCTGTCCCCAGGCTAGGGAAAATTTGGGGCTCTCCAGGCTACCCCTAGACCTTTGGGAGGGGCGGTGTAGGAACAGGCCTCCTTGCTGCCTCCGCCTCACTCCCAAGGAGCACCCACCAAGGACCAGAAGGAGAGGGGCCAGGTGCCTCTCCTGCCCTGGGTGGGCTTGGCCCTTTGCTTCCCCATCCTAGCTTCTGGCTCCAGGGCCCAGCAGGGCCGAATGCTGGCCAGCCTCATGTCTGCGAGGGCCTGTGATGGACCCTCATGCTGTGAGTCCTCCTCTGTCTGTCTGGGTGTGGCTGTGGGGTGGATCTGAGACATTTCTGGGAGCCTGTATCTGTGGTCTCTGCCTTGGGTCCTGGGCCCACCCTGAGGGTGTCTGAATCTGTCCCTGGGTTGGGGCCTCTGTGCGTGGTGGGGCTAGCTGGCTTCTCCCTGCTCCCGGGATTCTTCAGATACACCTCAGGTCTTCCCTGTGCTCCCCGCTCTGTGTTTCCTCCAGGAAGCCTCCTTGGCTAAGCCCTCCTGTGGCTGTAAAGATGCGGTTTATACAACACACCTTGCTACGCTTCTCCTTAGTAAATATTTATAGAGAAGTCTTGCCTTCCTCGTTGGAATGGGGGCCCCTAAAGGCTGTGTCCCCTCTCGAACTGAGGGTCCCTGAGAGAAGGGACACGTCCGCCCCCCCAAACTGAAGCCTCTATGTCTATTTCAGCCTCAGACTCATCTGGTGCTCGGCCTGGGGCTGCTCGGCACCACATGCCTGTGTGTGTGCGTGTGCGTGCCTGTGTGTTTTTTGGGGGGGAGTAGTCAAGCCTTCCAGCCTCTCTGCCTTTGCCAGTTGTCCAACCCCATGCCTGACCCCACCCAGTTGCAGAGGCCTGGGAGGGTGAGCTGGGCAGTGGGGGCTCCCTGGCTTGGGGGAGGCAAAGGCTGGGGTACAGAACCCTGCCTCTCTGCCAGGGTAGGCCTTGGGGTGGGGGTGGGGCCCATCTCTCCTCCCCTCCTTCCCGGGTCCTGTGTAGAGGAGGGGGGCAGCCCCCGCCACGGCCATGGCCGCCTCTCCCTGCAATAAGTGAGGAGACAGCAGCTATTAATATAAGATGAGTTCACGGGCTCACAGCTTCTGCAGGCTGGAAAACAGGCTCCTGGGGCCGGGGGCTACGGCAAGTCTCGTCTGTCAGATTCTCTCCCGGAGCCTGGAGCCCATCAACCCCACATCCCCCAGCTCCCTACATGCTGAGACCTGGGCGCACACAGGCACGTGCACACAGGCACACACGTGGGGGTCCAGGTCTCTGGCTGTTCAGAGAACACACACACATATACCCAGATGTATCTGCATACTGGTACGCACACCTGTGCACACAGATATATCATGGTACACATGTACACAGACCATGTCAACTTCATGTGCACATGTTCGCATGCAGAAGCACATACTTAAATGTATGCAATGCCCTTGCACACACATGTATACACACACACTTACCCTTATATATACATGTGTGCACACAGGTCCAGACACGCTTGCATACCCAGACCCATCTGCATACCACTGCACACCCACATATACACAGGCACAAAACTGCACACGTGCATACAGATGGCATCCATAATCATGTCCATACATTTGCATACAGGACTACATGCAAGGACCTGAATGCACGTACATGTCTTTCGCACACAGTGTACACACAGGCACACAGGCTCCTCACTGTGAGTGCTCAGCAACCAGGAATTCACAGGCAGACCCTTGGCTTCCAGCACCATCCGGCTGGCTCAGCCTCCCCTCCCCCAGCCTCGTGACAGGCAGCTCATGCTCCTGCCAACCCCAATGCCCGCCTTTGGCTTCCCACCCCCCGGGGGTCCCCAGATCCCTGATTAACCCCCTCACTAATTGGCCACCAGCCCCTTGACTTTGCTGCAGGCCTTCTCGGGAGCTGGGAGCGAGAGGCTGCAAATTGGCCACGCAGGATGGGTCTGGGGAATAGAGTGCAAGGCGGGTGGTGGGGGGTGCTATGAGCTCAGGGCCTGGCTGGAGCCAGGCAGGGCACCCCCTATACCAGGGCTGGGGGGGCACTGGTATTGTATTCTCATGGGAGAGCACTCTAGGATTCGTGTGTACCCAGTCACCTGAGCTTTCCCTGAATGCACTTTTACACACACTTACCGGTCATGTGGGTGGACATGCCCCACCCCACTTCTCCACACAAATGCACGTGAACATTTGCACACACCCAAGTACACTCATGAACAAACCCAATAAGCATACAAGCAAAATCCTGCCTGTTCATAAATTCACCCGCCAGATACACAAAGACCATTTACGTACATACATCCAAACATACTTCAACTAAACACACATATGTATCACATGTATACAGGGTTGCAAACACACAAATTTACATGTTACACATGCCTATGAATGTACACCTAAGTATACCTGTAGGCATGCAAGTACATCCACATCTGTGTGTGCACACCCGTGGAGTCCAGGCATGCGTGCACACACCACTCCGGCGTGTGCCTACCTTGATGAACTAGCAAGTAGCCACAGAATAGGGAGAACCCCCATAGCCAGCCACTGGCTTTGCAGAGGAATAGGGAACTTGAGGTTCCTGCAGTCTATAGGCAGGGGTGGGGAGTGGTGGAACTCAACTAATGCCTAAGCCTGGTACTTCCTCTGGGTTCTCCTCGGCCTTCAGGGCAGAGGTTCTGGCTTTTGCTTCTGTAGTTCCTGTCTCCTTGGCTCTGGACCCAAGCCCATAGGGTGTTCTACTTTCTTGTAGGCAGCCTGGGGCATTGGAAAGAAGAGGGTTTCTATTTCCATGCCTGCTGTCAACTTGCTGTGTGACTTCAGACAAGTTGCTGTATCTCTCTGTGCTTGTTTCCTCAACTATAAAATAGGAATAAAAAGCTTTTAAAGTGTTGGTAATCCTTCCAGAACTGGCCTGAGGAGTCCACGGGGTCATGTTTATGGATGTGCTTTACTCAGGAACACATCTGGGAGAGGTTAGTTTCCAAGATAGTGAGATACCGGGGGGTCGGCGGTGGTGGGGGGCAGCATACATCATCCTGGTCAACCCCTCACTGAATAGTGGAAGAAGCTGAGGCCCAGAGAGGGAGCAGCAAGGTGGGAGCAAAAGAGCTGACCTCTGACTTCTCAGCCAGGAAATCTACTCCTCTTTAAATATGTATGCAGAGTGTGAGCAGGTGTGTGCACAATTCCCCAGGTAAGGGTGGGGATGACAGCCTGCTGTGGTGGGAAGGTATCTCTGCAGGACTCCTGCCACCATGGTACTGACAATTCTACCATGAAGAGATCCTTTTGGGTGTGATAGGCTTATTTTTTGTCTTCCAGCTTCAGACCCCTCACTAGACACCTCTTCTCCTGGGGCTAAGGCTGGCTTTGGGGAGCATCTGAAATAGCTCCTAGCCTCATGATCTGGGAGGGAACTAGCTGACAACCACCCCAGAGCAGAACTTACAGGAAGTGGTGCTAGGTTGCCCTGGCCACTGGGTGACCAGGAGGGGGCAGTGAGGAACTGGCAGAGGCAGCACGAAGGGAGGGGTGGCTCCTGAGGACTTTGTGTGAGGTCTGCTCGCACCTACGTGTGTTCCTGTAACTGTGTGCTGATCTGTGCCCTTGTTTGCACAAGGATAGGACTCTGTGTGCAGTGTGTGCACATCTCCGTGTGTATCCATGTCCGAGTGTGCATAGATGCACCCATCTGAACAGGCGTGTGCACATACTGAAGGCATGTCTGACGGAAGCCCCAGCCCATACCTAGGGAACTCACTTTGTTCCAGGCAGTTGAGGGCACAGGGTACTTTAACTCTAAAGGTCTAGGATAGCCGAACCCTCAGTCTAGCCCACTTGATTTCAAAGTAAGAGCAAAAATAACCATCACCTATAAAACCGGGCACCAGGGGGTAGGGTAGACCGTAACAGAAAACCTTTAACACACCCCCTCACACCAAAGACCACGATGCTAGATGGAGAGGTTCTGAGAACGTTTTAAGTTCCATGGTGGACAGAGCACAAGAGACCCATGTGCAAACCATGGCTCTGCTCCTGGCCAGCTATGTGATCTTAAGCAACTCAACCTCTCTGAATCCTTTCCTCATGTGTAAAATGGGAGACCCTTGGTTCATGAGGTTGAACTAAAGTGTATGCAGTCTTGGGCAGGTAGTAGTAAATGCTCTTTCTTCTCAGGATTAGCCCAAAGAGCTGAAGCTCCCAAGCGGAGGAGCCGGAATTCAAGCTCAGGCCTCCTTCTTCCCAGAACCACATTCCTTCCCTCCAATTCCCCACCAAGGGCGGCTCCTGACACCACCATTTTGTCTTCTCCCAGGGCGGGCGTCTGGCTGCCTGTCAGTCACCGGCCTCGGGAAGCCAAGTGCTGACTAAACACAGGCCTGAGCAGGAGGGTGGAGCGAGGGGCTCCGCCCGGGGCGAACTGGCTCCCGCGCCCCCTCCCCTGCACCCCACCTCCAGCGATGAGCTCAGAGTGGCTGGCGCAGCACTTGCTGACAATTCAAAACTTCTGCCCCCTCTCCTGGGATGCCAGCGGGTGACTCTCTCTGAACAGCAGGCGTGACCAGCCAAGTCACTAACCCTGCTCCCAACCCTCTCCCGGGGCCACCCCACTGTGTTTGCTGGGCCCAGAATTGGGTGTCTACTCATAAATCACCCCCAGGGGCAGTCACCCGCAGCAGCCGGGTTCGGAACAACCGTTGCTTCCTGGGTAGGTCATTTTTTTGGGGTCAGAATATAAACTGAGCTCCCTCACCTTCCCAGGCAGAAGGGGCATGCAGCACCCTAAACCTTTTATCGGATTCCATTGTAAATCATTCTATTTAAGGTAAGTTGCTTGGGTCTGAGAGGCAGACAAGATGTCGGCCAGATGCTGGGAGGCGGCATCAGCATTCAGCCTGTGCTCCTCTCCTGCCTGATGCAAGGAGTCTCCCTGGCCCCAGCACACCCCTCTCAGCCAGCTGAGGGCCTCTAGGTCCCCCAGTTGGGTCTCACCCTAACCCAAAATGATTTCCAGCCTTCACCCCCCACCTCCTGCACAGGGTGCACCATCCAGACCCAGAGGCCTCCCGCCCTCCAAGCCCAGCCACACCGACCTCCCTCTGGAGCTCTGGCCACCACCCGTGGCTATCAGTCGCCCCCTTATAAATGCTTCTCCCATTACACACATATACGTGCACACACACACACCCCAGAGGTGGCTGCGTGGTTACAAGACTTTATCAAATTATTTAAGATGTTGGCATTTATGCATTTGCATGTATACGTAAAACAATTACACAGAATCTTCAGGTCACTGGGGTGCTAATGTGGTACACACATGAGCCTGGCAGGGACTCAAGCAGGACCAGGCTTGGAGGCACAGGGCTTTGAAAAACTAGACCTCCTTCTAAGGACCTGAGAGGAACAGGGTGACAAGGAAAGGGTCACTTCAGGGGTCTGGCTTAACCCCTGAAGGTTAGAGCTCAGAGATCCATCTTACGCTCCTTTCCCATCTTCAGGGGAAGGGGGCTCATTTTCAGACTGTAACCCCACTATGTAACAAGCCCAGTCCCTAAAATCTTGATGTGGCAAACACACCCAAGAATCCACTGGACCAGGTCCTCATAAATATGTTTGTATCAGAGAAAACAAGGCACTTCGGGAGCATGACGGCTCACTCTCCTACACATACACCATTCTAGACAGAAAGTAAAAATTGGTTAGTTTCTCAAGTGAGTTAAGTGACTAAACTTAATACAATAACAAAATTGTTCCCTAGCCCTTCCCGAGGCACAGGATGAGGCGCATCTCTGGGTAACACCTGGTCCCAGGTCAGCTGAACCCCGGTAGAGCTCAAAGCCTCTCTCCTGAGCAGAAGCCCCTGGCCTTGGGGTCACTGCCCCCCTCCTCAGGCCCTGAGGTCAGGTGAGGGGGGTTGCAGCAGGCGGCAGGCTGACAGCAGAGCTGGGACACGGTGGGAATGCTTACGCAGGGTCACCAAAGCCACAGAGACCTCAATCTGTCCGAGCTGGCGCTGCTGAGCCGGAGGATCGGCGCCACGGGAAGAGATTTCACATTAGCCCTGACAACACCGCCTCAGCTCTGCGGTGACACTGGCCAGGGTCGTTTCTGAGGGCGCTTGAGCTTCCGCTGGAGGCGAGCTGGAGCTTGGGCCAGCTGCTCTGAGCCTCCGAGGGATCACTGAGCCTGCCCCCTCCCTGTGGCTGCTCCTCTGGAATGTACTCATCTCACAACCAAGGCAGAGTCACAACTCACTTCTGACACTGCCGAGTGGAAGCTGGGCCCCTGGGCCGCAGGAATGGGGGCAGGTCCCCTGGGCTGGGCAGAACAGGGGAGGGAGGCGGCTCCTTGGCTTCAGCCCTTAGAGTCCTTAGGGGCCATTGCTCCATACTCTTACCAGCCTCAGCCCAGTTTAAATAATCACTAAACTTTGCATTCTACAATTACAGGATTCCAAAGATAACACAATTACCTGCACAGGGTCCTTTATCATCTTAAAGGGCTCTGGGTTTAAAGAAGTTTTTTTTTTTTTTTTTTTTTTTTTGGTGCACATATGCATAAGGAGAGCCCAGAGGGCCTCTCGGCTGACTGGGTCCCCAGCCCCCCGAGCTGAGGAGGCTTCGCAAGGCCGGCTGCTACAAAGCGCCGAGCTTGGCTGCATAGATTTTAATGAGAGCATCGGGCAGAGCTGTGCTGTTGCTCTCCGGGACTTTCAGATCATTACCAAACCAGCTGTAGGATGAGAACACAGCATATCGAAACCCTAGGAGGTCACTGAGCTAATGATCTAATCCTACCTTCTGCAGGCAGTGGCCCTCCCCACCTCCTCCTGCCCCCAGCCCTTTCCAAGGCAGACTCCGTCCATTCCAGAAGCTAGGCCAACACCGCCCCCCTTCAAGGTCAGAGAATGATAGTGAGTAGTGCTGGCTCCCCCTTCTCCGGAAAGGAGGGGGATGGGGGTAATTTAGTCAAAGCCATTAGGCCCAAACCCTGGCCTAGCCAGGCCCCAGGACTCCTATTTGGGAGAACCACTGCCCTCCACCTGCCACTTTGGTCACTGCTGGGTTGCAGCCGGGGGCACCTTCGACAGCCATTTTAGAGTTCTGAAGAAAGCACCTTCAGCTTCCAGAGTGCACAGTGGGAGGCAAGGAGGGGGTGCACACCGTCTGGTACGCTCAGCACTGGGGCCTGACGCCAGCCCTGTGCCAGAGATGCGTGATCTGGGAGAGGAAGGAGGGCACACTCTGGAGCAGCCCCTGCAGGAGGGCACGCTGGCCTCTAAAGACTCGGTCCCCACACCCCAAGTCCACAGAAAGAAGGCTGACGGGGAGCATTCAGCCAGGGCACAGTGGCAGTACCCACGATTACACCCTCTCCTCAAGCTGGAGGGGTTGATGAGGGCTTTGGCAATTACTATAACCATTTGCTGTGCTGGGTAGAGACAGATCCTGTTTCTCTTTGTTTCAGGGCTCGAAAAGCCGGAGAAGCCAGAAGCCAGTTTCAGCACAAGAGGCTACACAATAGTTAGGGCAGAAGAGAAGAAACCTCACTGTTGGCCAAAGTTGACCAGTTTTTTCTGAATAATAGCACCTGTGTATTAGCTCTGGGAATAAGGGGGAGTGAGGGAGGGAACGTCACTGTGCAGCGAGGAGGGGAGCTGGAAACAAGACCCAGAGTCCTTCTGCCTTTCGATCCTCCTCATGGCCCCCCACCCCAGGGCAGCTACCTGCAGCAGCTGCCAGCCTGAAGGACTGAAGTTTCTACAGTTGGAAGGACCTATGCTTAAACTGGGGAAATAAAAGGGGGAGGAGTTGCAGAGGAATTGAAAGCAGCACCTGTCACGCTGCCTACCCGCTTCCTTCTCTCACTACCTCTGGTCCCCCAAAGGGCAGCTCTCAAGGCCAGGTGCTTGGCTGGTGATAGGAAAGGGGGAGCAAACAATTACAAGAGAGGCCATGAGGGTCTGAGCAGCACTGATAGGCCTGGCACAGGCCCTGAGCCCTTCTACTGGGACCCCCACCTGTGGTGAGGTCTGTAGTAGTACAGAGCCAAGAACTGCTCTGCCCGGGCTCCAGCAGGTGCCCACCATGTGGTCCCAGAAAGCACAGGTGTCTTGGAATCAGGAACTCTGGGGTCTAGCTCTGTCATCATCCAACTGTGTGACCTTGAGCAAGTCACTTCCCATCTCTAGGCTTCAGCATCATTCAACCCAGTTCCACCTTTTTCCAGTCCTGCAGTTACAAGTCTCTAAGCTTGGCTCCCGAGAGCCAGAAGAGGCCCAGATCCCTGTGTGTCAGGGCTAGTTTGGTCATGAGTATTAGAGGTTAGAACCGGGCTGTGGTGCTTGGAGGCACCTGGTGGTGAGGGAGGGGCATTTAAGGAACGTGGAACACCACATTCAGGGGAGGGACCCTGGGAGGGAGGGAACCACCACTGCCTCCAGAAAGGCACTGCTCTGAGCAGAGGGGTAAGACATTTCTTTGGGGGCTTGATGGCTCCTGGAATAAAGGGCATCCAGACATAGAGATGGCTTAGCAAAAGGCAGCCTCACCCTGCTGATGAGGGCAGAAGGGGGAGGCACTGGGCATGCGGCTGCTCTGCCCTCTCAGTGCATGGGAAAGGGGCCAGCTGTGCCAGGCAGGCTTTAGGACCAGAAGATGGCTGGCATTATCCAAAGTAGCTGAGGGCAAGGATTCTAGAAGAAGACCACAGAAAATGGCTCCTAGGGGAAGGCACCAACTCCAATTTAAACCCAATCAAAGGGATCTGCTTTGGGGTTTTCCCTTCTCTTCAATATGCAACAGTCACTTGAAGGGAAGAGGGAACATCTCAGCTACTGAACCTCAGGAGCCCCATGGGCCTGACCTCGGGGAGATGGGAAATACATGTTGATTTGGAGGAAGCACATGGATATATCTTTGGTTGTTTCAGGGAAGGCTCTGGCCCCTTGAGATTCTTTTTTTCCTCCCTTTTTTCCCCTTGGGACTGTCGGGGTAGGCATCAAAGGAGGCACGTAGGAAGGAAAGAAAAAGGAAGTGGGCAACAGGCAGAAGAGTTAATCCGACCACTCGTCCTCATCAAACTCAGAGGAGTCATCTTCTGAGTCGCTGTACTCCACAGCAATGCGACGTGACAAGATGGTGGCCACGTCATTGCCCACGACATCCCGCTTCTCTTGTTCCCGCTGCTCCTCAACCCTGCGCAGCTGAAAGCCTGGTGGGAGAGAGAGAGAAGGGTTAAGTGGTGCATCAGTCTCCGAATCCATCCAGGACTGTGGAAGAGGGAGCGGCCCTCTTGGTGGTGGGTATTGGAAAGGACAGTGAAAAAGAAGGACCCTCTGGGAAAGCAAGATCCTCAGGACAAGAAGTAAAGACAGGTTTTATGAAATTGTGGCCCCAGTGCTATAGGTGTGTCTGAAAGGAGCCTGCCATTCTTCCCAGTTTCCACGCTTCCCAGTTTCTCAGGCTGGTGAGGATGGTACTTCTCCCAAGACCGAGTTGGGAGTGGCTGCCAATCCCCACCTAGTGGGCACTCAGTCTGCCCAAGTCATTGATTTTCATGAAGCTCAGCTGCCTTAGGTTGTCTCCACTAGACAACCCTTCAGTTCCTGGAGGATCAGACAGAAGAAACCACTCCAGTCCCTTGGGACCAGAACCGGCCTCTGACAGAAAGAGAATAAATGCCCCATGATAGTGAGATGATGATGAGGGAGGGGAGGAAGGTAGGGTGAAAGGAAGGGAAGGGGATAGGAGAAAAAGGGGAGAAGGAAGGGGGTGGGAAGCGGGGGAGTAGGGAGGAAGGATATGAAAGGCAAAAAAGTGGAGGACAAGGAGTGTCTGAGTCCAGCTGAGGAAGTACCTTCTAAGACAGTGATTCTTGTTTTTCTCTGGGGCACAAAATGGATGCAAACATACACAAAGCATAAATTTCCAAGGAGTTCAAAGATCCCACGTTAAGAAGTCTTTACTTTAAACCAAGGTGGAAAGAATATAAACCTCTATTTTTAGAGTGAAGCCTTTCTTCACGCTGATCTGAGGTCTTAATCTCTCCCCACCCAACGAAAGCTATTCCCTTGGAAGGCCACAGAACCCCTTGTCCACCCTCCAATCAGTCTCCCAGCTGCAGAAAGACAAGGCTTCATGATCCCGGACCCACCACTGGGATTTTACCTTGACGGATGGCTGAAAGCAAGTCGCTGCGGGCATCGCTCACAGGAGGCAAGGAGGACTTGGGCTTGGTGGTGTCAGAAAGTGGTGAAGGTGCAGCAGGCTGGCCATCTGTACCACTGTAAGGGGGAGGAGGGGGCCCCGGAGGAGGGGGAGGCGGGGGAGGCGGAGGTGCTCCTCCTGCTGGCTGGGACAAGGGAGGTGGTGGCAGAGGTGAGTAGTCAGCTGCTGGCGGTGGGGGAGGAGGTGGAGGGGCAGCAAAATCGGGGTGAGGTGGGAAAGATGGGGGTGAAGGTGGTGGTGGCGTCCCTGGAGACCCAAATCCTCCAAGTGGTGGTGGGGGTGGAGTGCTCATCATCGGAGGTGGAGGCGGAGGGGCAGGTGGTGGAGCAAACCCAGGTTTGGGGCCTGGCGGAGAGCCCAGAGGAGGAGCTGGTGGTGGATGGCTTGGGCTGACCACACTGGATCTTTTGGGTCCAGCTAAGCCAGACCCTCTTTGGTTACTGTCTGCTGGGTAGCTAAAAGGACAAAGCAAAAAGACCCACCGTCACTCTCAGGATGCAAACCTCCACCTTTAGTGAAGCTTATCTATAAGCCTAGGTTCATTTTGGTTGACAGTATCATTTCATTTTGCCTCAAATAGAAAGAACCCGGCGATGGTCAGAACAGACCAACAATGGAATGGGCACCCTTGTAAGGTAATGAGCATCCCATTAGCAGAAATTGAGAAAAACTACCTGAAAAAAGTGGACTTAGGATTTCTGCAACAGGTAAGGGCTGGCCAAGATCATCTCTTAGGTCCCCCTCAAACTTTTCAGCTCTCCAAGGGAAGGCACCCTTCTAAGAAGAAGGGTCAGTTCAAGCCTGGAGCCAGGACTAAGAAGGCACGCAAGAAAGAACTGGAATAAAAATTCAAACACCACTACCCACGGGCTCTGCTCCACAGGCTATTAACATTCACCAGGTCTTATGAGGGCAGGAAAGCCAAGCCAAGCTGACCGAACCTGAGCGGGGTACAGATTTAGGTGAATGTACCTTCAGTGCTCATGTGGAAAAACTTGAGAGAGAACGAGGGTCTGAGGATCAGCAGAGACGGGAAATGAATGTGCTGCCAGACTTGACCCGGGTGGAGAGAGAATTAAGGTGCACCTCTCCTGGGTCAGGCATACTTGACTGAGGCTGCAAGGTCTCAGGCCATGTGTGAGACTGAAGGGATTCTTTTTCCACCTTTTATCTGCCCTACACTAATAGCTTACTCCTTAGAAAAGCATCCATCTTGGAATTTTCCACAGACCTTCGAGCCTTAGCTGCATCCGACACGGCAACCAGCAGGAAGTGATTTGGGAGGCAGAAGGAGACTTGGGATTAGTGGTTTCAAGCGCTAAGAATGGGGCAGGCGGTGGGGGTGACAACACTGCTTTAGGTCTCCATCTGAGGGGTCCTCAACATACCCAATCTCTGATTAAACAGTGTCCAAGGAGACAAGCATACTTTTCAAAGCTCTCACTTGTCAGGCATCAGAAAGAAAAGTAACTATGAGGAAACACTGAAATCTAACACTCCTCAGATCCCTTCCCCTTTCAGCCATTACTTGCTAACTCTTCCTCTATAGACCTCTGCCAGGAACACTGACAAATACCAAAATGGTCAGATTCTAAGTTTCATCTCTTTTTTTTTTGTTTCCTTCTTTCTGGAGATTTTTTTTTTTTTGAGGTACGCGGGCCTCTCACTGTTGTGGCCTCTCCCGTTGTGAAGCACAGGCTCCGGACGCGTAGGCTCAGCGGCCATGGCGCACGGGCCCAGCCGCTCCGCGGCATGTGGGATCTTCCCAGACCGGGGCACGAACCCGTGTCCCCTGCATCGGCAGGCGGACTCTCAACCACTGCGCCACCAGGGAAGCCCCTCTGAAGATTTTATCCATGGTGAAATGGACCAGAGGCGACAGGAGAAAAGGGTGACTATCTTCTAGGTTTCTAGATAACTGGGGAAGGAGGCTGTTCAATATTTTATGCACAGCAGGAAATTATACCACTTTATGTCATGCTGAGTCAGAGCCAAGTAAAAAAACAAGAGATAAGTTGGTGACTTCTATCTGCTCAGGTGTAGCTAGTAGTTAAGAACACAGGCTCTGGAAAGAAAGCCTGACCTGCTTTCCAATCATGACTGACCTGCTTTCCAATCATGACTCTGCCTCTTACTGGCTGTGTGATCTTAGGTAAGTTCACTGACCTCTCTGTGCTTCACTGTTTACTCATCTGTAAAATGGGTCCCTATCTCAAGAGGACTCTTGTGGGGATTAAGTTAACATATATAGTGTTTGGCATAATGCCTGGCACTTTACAAACACTTAATAAATACTAATTATTTCTATTATCTAGACATACTTGTCTGGAGTCACTTTAGTGGTCCTGGCCTGGATTTAGAACTCTTACTTTGTTCTTGAGCATTTAACCACCCAGAGTAAATGGAAGAGGTATCACCGTTTACCTGAATTCTGCTGGTGGGGGAGGCAAGCTGTCCTCAGAGAAGGAAGGAGAAGGCGGAGAAGTGGAGTCTGACTGTGGTGGTGGTGGGTAGTTGCTTGCATCCACGTTTTCAACAGACCCAACGCTGCCATTCTGGTACACCAAGGCGGATGGATACCTGACAATGAACCCAATGCCAAAACTGTCATTTGAAGTCTGAGTGGTACTCTCTTGTTTTCTTAAAAGACCCCATAAAAATGCATTTGATACAAAAGCTATTAGGGAGAAATAAAATTAGTATATTTCTCATATAGTTTCTGTTGTACTGAAGTTTTATTTTAGGACTAAATATTCTATTGTTAAATATCTCCCAGGACTTCCCTGGTGGCGCAGGGGTTAAGAATCCACCTGCCAATGCAGCGGACATGGGTTTGAGCCCTGGTCTGGGAAGATCCCACATGCCATGGAGCAACTAAGCCCGCGAGCCACAACTACTGAGCCTGCGTGCCACAGCTACTGAAGGCCGTGTGTCTAGAGCCCGTGCTCTGCAGCAAAAGAAGCCACCACAATGAGAAGCATGCGCACTGCAACGAAGAGTAGCCCCCGCTCGCCCCAACTAGAGAAAGCTCGTGCGTAGCAACAGAGACCCAACGTGGCCAAAAATAAATAAATAAATACATTTAAACAAACCAAAAAACCCTCCCAGATATTTCTTTTGTTTTTTCCCCCACTTGCTGTAGTTGTAATTGTTTTATTTAAATAAATTTTTTATTGGAGTATAGTTGATTTCAATGTTGTGTTAATTTCAGGTATACAGCAAAGTGAATCAGCTATACATATACATATATCCACTCTTTTTTAGAGTCTTTTCCCATATAGGTCATTACAGAATAGTGAGTAGAGTTCCCTGTGCTATACGGTAGGTCCTTATTAGTTATAACATAGTAGTGTGTATATGTCCATCCCAATCTCCCAATTCATCCCTCCCCTCTCCCAGATATTTCTGTTGGATTGTCTGTAGAAATGGGACTGAACCCAGGTTATCAAAACCATGCTGCTCCCTTCCCAGTGTTGGCCTTGTCAAACCCAGCAGTTCTTTGAAATTCTCTCCCAAACGTTATGAGCAGCCCAGACCCAAATCCCACAGTCTGTCTTGCAGCAAAGGGCAAAGCCAAGCCCCGAGGCTAGTGAGCTGCAAGCACGTGACTGGCACACAGCCTGGTTTTGAGGTCGGCCAGCCTCTGGAGTGCTCAAAGGCCACGGAGGCATCTGATTGCAAAACCAAGCTGAGGACAAATGCAAGTTGCTGTGTGGTAGTTAAGACGTGGTCTCTTATCTAACCAAACGAGCTGCTGATTAAAGTGGGGTGCTAGGGCTTGCCTCATGAAAACCTGTCCCTCATAGCACTGGGCCTTGGGTGAATTTGCTCTGGGTGAACAGCAACAAACTTCTAAACAAGCACAAACATACCAAGCAGCAGCTAACAAAATGTGACCTGTTCTGCACCACCTCCCGCTTCTTTCCACCACTGTTGGGTTATAAGGAACTCATCTAAAGCAGACCCCAGGGAGAATAGAGTTGGAGGGAACTAACTGAATCAAATGATGCTCTGATGTGGAAAATCCCCAAGGCCTGAAGCCCTACAGACCTGGCATATCTCTTTATAGGCTCACCAACAAGCATGTCCAGGTAGAGCAGCCATGCAGCCTGATCCCAAACCTCTTGAACAACAGGAAAATGGGAGGCAAAGTCCTTATTTTCACCACCTCAATACACACACACACACACACACAAGCAGTTGGTCGGCATCCTGAACATGCTTCTGCCCTTAGAGTCACTGAACCTTCATACAACAAGGGCCTGTCTGAACAGGAGGGACCAGGGAACAAAATGGCCCCTTTTTATTGGGAGGTGAAGATAATGGAGGTACCCTCAGGGCTGATTCCCCTGTAGAAAGAAAGGCTCATTTTTCCTCTCACCATCCTCATCACTCTTTAAAACAAATCTCTTAATCTAGGAAGAACAAGTGTCAGAAGTGTCAAGATTTCTAAAAGTCAAGATTTTCATGGTAGAATTATTCCTAAGAGCAAGAACAACTCAACTCCTTCCTTTTATCATTCCTAGACACCCGGCATGGGCTGGCATGGTTCTCTGACAGCCAGGATGCAAGGTATTTAGGGGAAAAACCAGGGCGACATTTATGCCAAGCAATCGTGGTGACTTGGCTTTGAATGTCACACAGGTTGGACACCAGGATAAGCATCAAACCAAGCTTTAAAACCATTTTTTTCCTTTTAAACCTCTAGTGTGATTTGGTATTGGGAAATGGGGTCAGACTGACATCTACCATTTCTTCACGGAAATATATAGCCTCAATACTGGCCGCGCGACCTTTCCCACACTGTCTCTGAGGTCTGCTTTCAGTCCCTTGGCCAGCCTCTCTCCCAAGACTGACAAAGGCTGACTGAAAAGTTGCTTTGGTGATGTGCACAAATTCTCTGCCTGGCCCTCCCCACTCCCATGAAATGCCCAGCTCTTTAGCCACAACCTTCAAATCAATGCTCTGGAGGCAAAGGCCTCCCAAAGCCACTTTTCTTCCCTTTCTAGTCTTTCCTTTGAGTCCCTCAGACATACCAGTGTCTGGCAGAGCAAGGGCACTAGAAGCCATGGGCTTTATTTTCCAGACCACTCTCGTCACCTCATTTAAACTGCCAAGTCTCTTGATTTTTTTAGCAAATTTTAATCACCAGATGGAGGCACTTTAAAGTAGCTGATTAACAGTGGTATTGATTTAAGCCACACAGCAAGACTTCAGGGGGTATGAAAGGTGTCACACCAGAGCTGTCAGACTGTTGCCCCCAGGTGCCCAGCCTCTTCAAAGAATGCTACCAAGAGGAGAGAAGCATCACCTACCCAGAAGGCCCCAGCTTTTCTTTGGATTCTACAAATTCTTGACCCATCTTCATTTTCTCCCACTCTTCCTTACGTGTCTTGATTTTACGTGGGTTTACATTTCCTCGATTTGGATTATCTTTCTTCTCTTTCTACAATGAAAAGAAACAGAAAGGCCTTAATAAACATTTCCCAAAGTTCTTCATTAAAATTCCACCCAGCTTCATGGATATATACCCAAGAGAAGATCTGCCTAGACAACATACAGTAACTATAGAATTTACAGAATTGCTGGGTTTAGAGTGACCTAGAGGTCATCTAATCCAAACCACCTTCTGGGCTCAGACACATTTCCTCAATCCCATACCCAAACACCTCTACCCACTACCTCTTTGAGCAATTCATTCATGTTTTTGAGCAGCTCTAATTGTTAGGAAGTTAGTAAATAGCTATTAATTATTTGTTATGCTGCAAAGGTCAGTCAAGAGAGAAGAGAAATAATGATAGCTGTAGATATCTGGGACAGATATAAGGAAATAGTTAAAAAACAAACCAAAACAACCAATGAAGAATTCTTCAGCCTGTGCAGCTGCACTAGCCCCTGGCGCTCTCTTGGGCCTCCCGGCAGCCATGCTAATGGGATTGTGAGGTTGCAACTGGTAGGTCATATGCTTACACACATCACTGGCAGCCTAAGGGGAGGGGAGCATCTACCAAAACTAGGCCTATGTCCCCACCACTGCCTCACCCAACCAGCAGTCAAGGTGTTAAACCGCTCCTGTTGCAAATCAAACTCTGTAGAGCCATGTGCTGATCTCTGAGAAATGAGCTGCAGAACTGGCAGGGAAGGGAACTAGCCTAGCTTGAGTGTCCAGCAGAGTCAGGTGCAAATTGCAAGAGAAATAAATGGTGAATAGAAAAGTCAATTTCTAAAACTCAGGCTGAATATACTCAATTGTTAATAGCACCGGGAGGAACAAACACATTTTTGGTGTGATTTATACTTTCATCTTGGTTGTGCTTGGAGTGGACACATTTTTTTTTTAAGAGTCTCACCTGGCATCCACGCAAGCAGCCACTCAGAATGATTACTTAACATAAGACTGGCTTCCTTTTTATCCCCCCTCCACAGTCGTGCCTACTGATGTGTAGAACAGAGGCCCCTTTCCCCTCACCCTATGCTTTCTCTTCTCTTTCATGATATCCTTGGTGTCCTGCAGCATCTTCTCCTTCCAAAGATCAAAGAAGTACGAAGGGTCTGTGTAGAATTTGAGTGCCTCTTTCCCATCGTCCCTTGGACAGAAATGAAGACAAGTAGCTGTCAGTAGACAGATGAGCTCCCAACCAAATCCAATATTCCAAATACCTACCAGTTAGCAGTTTTTACACTGAGGAATCAAGAAGTCATTCAAATCGACTGCATATTTCCTCTCCCATACCAGCGTTCCAAAGCCCCTGAATGGCATGGCACCTCTTTACTTATCTGGCTTTTTAAGAACCTTAGCCTTACTTTCAATTCCTGGTAGAGGAATTTGCATGGTCAGGGCAAGAATGGGCTATAGCAGCAGGGATCCTGATTATGGCTAATGATCTCCATGGCCGCAGACATCTCCCTGAGGACATTCTGATATCTTGGCACATCAGATGGGATTTCTGTCACTGGTTCCCCTACCACCATCAATTGCCCAGGACTCTCTAGGAAGCATTAGTGGCTTTCTACCCACCCAAAACCTGTGCACACATGTGCAGGTTCACATGTGTACATATGTATGCATATACACACATGAATGTGTATATGTGTGCAGCTGTTATTCTTCTGTAAATACAGACAACCACAGCACTCCACCTACTTGCTCCCTTCCGGAATAGCTCAGCATCCACCCCCACCCCCCAGCCACAAGGGGGCCCCACTGAGGAAAGAGGGCCAGCTGTTTTATGACCACAAGATTTCATTACCATCTCTTAGTGGCTGTGAAAGAGGTACAAAGTGAGCTGAGTGTCAATGTAAGAGTCATCTACCAGACTCAATGACCCTGGTTGGAATCCTGCACTTTGGCGTGGCTAAGTCGCTCCCACTCTCCAGAAAGCATGCACTTAGGGGTGGATATTTATTTTAACACTACTCTGAACTAAAAAGAATTGGAAAGGTAATTCTTTCCTAGCCTCCAATCCTATCACAACACACAGAAACCATTTCCTAATCATGCACTAATGATCTTTATATTAAATCTTGTTCTGAGTTAGCCACACCACCACTCTTTTCTGTTAGGCTAAATCCAGAAAACTGAGAGGAGAATGTTAAAAAGGAAAATACCCTACATTAACTGAAAAATAAACTTGTCTTACCATAGTCCCTTCAATATTATCAGGTGTGTATTCTTTTCCTGCCCTACAACCCCTCTGCCCAGATCCAACTAGGCTAAATGATGCAGGCTAGAGAGTCAAATTTACGCCCTGCTATGTTAGCTGGCCCCTTTGAGAGCCAAGGGGCAAACACAATTTCACACAGTAATAATAATAGGATAGATGCCATGTACTTCCTCTGTATCTGTGTGAGAAGCGACCATGCTCCTATTCTGCCTCTGTGGATCAGGTGGGTGTCCTTGAATTTCACACACATATTCTACTTTGCAGTACACCCATGTCTCAAAGAAAACATCTGCCTCCAGCTATCTGTAATTACTTTTACCTGTTCCAAAGATATTTATGGATGCGAGCAAGATAAATATTCGTTTTCTGCCCCTGCTTGGAAATTTTTTGCACGATAACACTAGAGACCACTAGAGGGGAGGGGCTTTAAGTTGTCTATAAGACTACCTTTTTCAAGTCCAGCCACAGCACTGTAGGTCCTTTCAGAGGGGAATGATGAAAGGATGTTCAAAACGAAGTGAACGACACTCATTTGGAAGAATGCCAATTACTCCTTAAGCTCTGGAAGGACCCTCAGGGCCCAGAGCAGCCAGTCCACAAGGCTGGCCCCACTAACACGCCCAAACATCTGGTAATCTAGTGGTTTCAGAGTAAGTGGGAGCCCTGCTAGAATGTTGCCCCTGGGATGCATGCTATAGGACTGCCTTGTAACAAAGTCCTTTTGGTTCTATAATAACTAAATTCCTTGGATGGAATCCAAGATGGACCTGGCTTGTACCAAAGTAAACTCTGCAGCATGCAATGCTATAGCAAACTTTCAATATATATTATATTCACTATGAGTTTAAGAAACCAAACAATAATAAGTGGCAACTGTTTATATGGTAAACGTTAGCTTCTGCTGCCACAAGCAACTCTGGGGTACATAGTATGCTTTTTGATACAATCCTCTGATGTAAACAACATCTTTAAATAAAAAGACAATCTAGTGTTGTTAACCACAGGCTGAAAAAGGTAGAAGCCAGCCAGGTTACCTGTAAGGGGTCAGATTGTTGAGAGGTGGAGGAGTATCACAGGTGTTGTATGTTTCCAAGACAGGTATGGGGAGAGAGTTTCTGTCAAAAAGCTTCTGGTCTTGAACAGTAGAGCTTCTGAAGGCCTTTCGGGTGTTGATTCCTTGTAGTGACACTGAAAGAAGATGGAAGGCATTAGAAAATGGATGACAGGCTATTTGAGCAAACACTGAGTCACACCAGTCGGAGAGGCCTCAGCTGCTGCATTTCTTGGCTGCGGCTGTCTGCAGCCAGGTTTTTTTTTTTTCTCCCCCTCTGGGGAAGCCCCACAAGGCTGTCAGCAGCCCAGCCATTTCATGACTGAACAAAATGAGGCAACACAAAGGTTTACTATGTGGCCAGATCTAGCAGGCCCCTCCTTAGGAGGAATGAATCTTCCAAGTACTTTTATGGTAGCAAAATACGATTCGGGGGAAGGGGAATTTGAGAAAGAGGGGATTGGGGGAATGGGAGAAAGGGAGTGTGTGGAGGTGTGGTAGAGATTAAAAGGTTTCTTTACATCACACAGGCTTGTGTCGTTTCAAAGCAGAACTCCATAGGTCTCTGTGATTTCTCCCCTCACTTTTTTATAAATCAGGAAAAAAAAAATCCTAAGCAACTGCTCAGCAGAGCCTGCAAATGCTGAGCTCAGCTTCCTTACCTTCTTCTTCCTTGGGATCCAGCTGAGTGACTTTAACTTGTAGGCGGTCGACCCTCTCAGCAAGGGAGCTTACTCGAGAGGCAAAAGTATTTGCCTGAGTGAAGAGCTCTCCAAAAATGTCCTCGGCATATTTACCTGAGAGAGCAAAGAAACCAAGTCACTAGTGCCTAAAAGTGACATACATGGTCAGAAAAACTGGCTACTAAAGACTGTATTTCCCACCTCCCAAACACACCCACCCACCCCTCTAAGATGGTTCAGGCTACATGCAGAGCTTCCTCCTGGAGACAGAGACATACCCTCCAGAGCCTGGGCAGCCTGCATGTGCTCTATAACTAATAGAGTCTTCTTGGCAAAATGAACTGACATGAAACTCAAAACAGGATGAATAAAATCAAAAGGTGTGATACAAAAAAAACTAATCCTAAAAGAGTGGAGAGTATGTCTATACATTTGCCTATAGCCCTTAGCCCCTTTGCTGCTCTGTAAAAGCACCTTGTAAAAGTGCTTCTGGAAAACAGATTGGGAGTTAGAAGGACCTTCTATGTGTTTACAATTAACAATAAGATATTACATCCTCAGTGGAGCCCCAAAAGTACGCTGAACAACCATGACGAGATGTGGTATCTCTGAGGGGCCCTGAACTTACTAACAACTCATAATAGAGACATAACTTCTTCTAAGAGGTGAAAAGGTTATTCTATGTTTTATGACCTACAACTTTGAAAGTCTTTGCTTTAGGTTATAATCCTTCAAATCTACATCTCAGGGAACAAGTGGAAAGCTGAAACATTCAAGCTCTCCCTGAAAAACAACATACCAGTGGTCTCATTCCACAATGTCTTGATTTTTAGAAAAAGAAAAGAGTTCCGTACTTTCAACCCTGGAATGCAAGGAGAATTTGCAGCCAAAGAAACATAAAAGCAATCTGACACTACCTCCATATTGTCATTCCAAGCCACAAAGCACATTCTTGCTAGAATGGAAAGTGGTGCATACGAATAAATACACCATCTGAGTTTGTTACTTGCAAGGTGAAGGCAGGCATAAGTTACTGTGCCCAACCAAAAGATCATTTCTTTGAGAACTACTTAAAGTAGGCTCTTACTTTAGTTTCTAAACTACATTTATTCTTAGTCCATACTTGAGGGGAAAAAATTAGATCAAAAGGCCAAAACTGCACCTTCAGGGTGAAATGCAGCTCACTCAATGTAACCTGGAAGGAAAGGATAAGACCAATCAACAGCATATTTTGAATTGCTGGTAAATTTAGTCAATAGAGTTTCTAATCAAGGAAGAAGCAAGTCTTTGCATACTGAATGGTTTTGTGATCTAAACAACCATGGGACGCTCCTGAGCTCAAAGGACTGAAATTGGCTAACAAGCTGCACTTCTACTGGGCAGGTTGAGAATCCAATCTGATCCCTGATAATATGGCTAAGTCCTATAAGAACCATACTGTACTGACTCACAGATATAGTGAACAAACTAGGGGTTACCAGTGGGGAGAGGGAAGGGGGGAGGGGGGCAAGACAGGGTAGGGGATTAAGAGGTACAAACTACCGTGTATAAAATAAACAGGCTACGGGTTTCCCTGGTGGCACAGTGGTTGAGAGTCCGCCTGCCGATGCAGGGGACACGGGTTCGTGCCCCGGAGCGGCTGGGCCCATGAGCCATGGCCGCTGAGCCTGTGCGTCCGGAACCTGTGCTCCGCAATGGGAGAGGCCACAACAGTGAGAGGCCCGCGTACCGCAAAAAAAAAAAAAAAAAAAAAAAAAAAAACAGGCTACAAGGATATATTGTACAGCACAGAGAATAGAGCCAATATTTTATAATAACTATAAATGGAGTACAACCTTTAAAAATTTTGAACCACTGTTGTACACCTGACACTTATATAATATTGTAAATCAACCATATCTCAAAAAAACCCCCCAAAAACCTAAAACCATACTGTATTATGCTTGCCTAGGTAACGAATAACTGTGATCGGAAGACTATATAACAGAGAAACACACATTAAGCGTGGAAAATAAACCAGGCTCAAAAATATCTGTTAACCATCCAGCTGTTCTGGAGGAAAAGAAAACCCCAAATCAATTTACCCTTAGGTCACCGCGAGAGTACACAGGATTTCCTGCTCCTCAGTGAAGGGAGCAGGAGGGATAGTGGGATAGTGGGAGTGACACAATGGTTTAAGATGAAATCATACAAAGAACCCCACCATATAAAAATGGTAACATTGAGAATGCTATTTGAAGGGGGAGTGAGGTGGAGTGAAGGCTTCCCCACTGTCACGTTACGTCACGTCAGGCCCTAAGTATACTTAGAACTGCAAGATGATACATGGAAGAAGCAGTAGACTTCAAACCAGAAAGTCTGAATTTAAGTCTCAGTTCTTTCTACCTACACCTGTGTACTTTTCAGCAAGTCAAATTCTCCCAGCCTCAGTTTCCTCATCTGCAAAATGGGGACAACTATATCTATCTCACCAAGTTGTCACAGGGTTAAACGAGCCAAAAATGTAAACTCTTTTTCAAAATTAATTAATTAATCTATTTTTGGCTGTGTTGGGTCTTCGTTGCTGCATGCAGGTTTTCTCTAGTTGCGGCAAGTGGGGGCTATTCTTCGTCGCGGTGCAGTGCACGGGCCTCTCATTGCGGTGGCTTCTCTTGTTGCAGAGCACAGGCTCCAGGCACACAGGCTTCAGTAGTTGTGGCTCGTGGGTTCTACAGTGCAGGCTCAGTAGTTGTGCTGTACAGGCTTAGCTGCTCTGTGGCATGTGGGATCTTCCCGGACCGGGGCTCGAACCAGTGTCCCCTGCATTGGCAGGCGGATTCTTAACCACTGCGCCACCAGGGAAGTCCCTGTAAATTGTTATAATGAGACTCCTCCTTATATTGCTCAACCATATCAGATGACTTTTTTTTTTTTTTGGCTGCGTTGGGTCTTCATTTGCTGCACGCGGGCTTTCTCTAGTTGCAGTGAGCGGGCGGGCTACTCTTCGTTGCGGTGCACGGGCTTCTCATTGCGGTGGCTTCTCTTGTTGCGGAGCACAGGCTCTAGGCATGCGGGCTTCAGTAACTGTGGCATGCGGGCTCAGTAGTTGTGGCTCACAGGCTCTAGAGTGCAGGCTCAGTAGTTGTGGCGCACGGGCTCAGTTGCTCCGTGGCATGTGGGATCTTCCCAGACCAGGGATCGAACCCACATTCCCTGCATTGGCAGGTGATAATTTCACTTATTAATTAATTAATTAAAAATTAATAATTTCACTTATTCGGATTATCAAGATAGATCCACTATCACATCAGGACATTCATAACAGACATCTACCCCATTTTGCAAAAGATTCCAGAAGCAGTCTTCAACTTCTTTTTTCTCTTAGCAGTACAGTTTTTCAAATGAAATCTTACGTGGAAATGGAACAAGTAAAACTGATTTTTAAAAATATGAAGCTGCTCTTGTTTGAATTTGAGTGGGAGTCTTGGAGCCCCCCAGTGGCATGGACCCACTGTACTCAGAAAACCCAATATCATAACATATCTTTTTAAAATTTTATTTATTTATTTTATTTGGCTGCGCTGGGTCTTGTTGTGGCATGCGGGATCTTTTTTTAGTTGTGGCATGTGGAATCTTTAGTTGCAACATGTGGGATCTAGTTCCCTGACCAGGGATAGAACCTGGGCCCCCTGCCCTGGGAGTGTGGAGTCTTAGCCACTGGACCACCAGGGAAGTCCCATAACAAATCTTAATGACCCAAGAGGGGGTTCCCCTTTCCTAGGTGGTCAGGATACTGATTCAGAAGTGCTGCCTGGCTGGCTGTGCCCACATTTCCTAAGATACGGCAACCTAATATGTGAAATGCCAATCTCACTGCACTGAGGGAAAATGAGACTCCTGGATATGCTATCAGGGAGCAATTCACGGCTATGAAATCTTAGTTTTGTGCTTTATTCATTCCATAATCAGACTTTCCCTACTAGACCAAGCACTTCCGGCTAGAATATAATACATGAGGTCAAGGTCATGAGCCTGAAGCACATATGAGTCCATTCTTGTACCCCTCTCTGCTAGATGAAATCCTAGTCATCTTTCAAGGCTCGATTCAAATGTAACCTCTTCTGTGAAGCTTTCCTTGACTCTCCCTATTCCCGCTATGTTCCCATTCCCCATAGGAAATATTCCTTCCTTCCCTGTATTCTCTGTGCACCAACAGCATAGAAGCATGGAAAGAGTACATGCATGAATCATTCAACAAGTATTTACTGAGCTCCTACTGGGTGCCAGGTACTATACAGGATAGACACTGGGGTTCAAAGACAAACAACACATGATTTCTGCCTCCAAAGAACTTTCAATTTAATATAGGAGATAATTTCAATATAATGTGGCAGGTAATAATACAGGCATGTAATAGGATCTCAGAGGGGTACTCAGTCCAACCTGGAGGAGGAGATCCCTGAGCTGGGTGGGCCCTGAAGATCAGCTACAAGGATGGCAGTGGGAACAACAAAGCCACCACGTCGAAGTACGAGAGAATATGGTCTGTCTCAGAAGCTACAAGTAGCTGGTAATTCAGTTTTTCTTCCTTCTTTTTTTCCCTTTTTAATTTTAAAAGAATCCTTTAAAAAGACTGTAAAATGGGAGAAGACAGATTACAGAAAATGAGGTTGAAAAGAAAGGCAGGTCTTAAAGTCTTGAATGCCAGGCCAAGGAACTTAAATAATTCCATAGTGAGGAAGAGCAGAGATAAATACATAGCTAACATTTATACTCTTATGTTAAAAACACTTTTTAAACTGCAAAAGTTAACACAGACTTAACTTTTAAAAATTCAAACAATTCAGAATCATAAAAGTAAAAAGTAAGATTTTAGTTTTGGGCAGACCACTCTGGCAAGAGTATAGGTTTAAGATTTATAAGATTTTATACAATTTTTAGGTTTATAGATTTAAGGGGGTTGATCAGAGAAAGGGAGGCCAGAGGGAGGCTAGGACAACAGTTTAGGTGAGAGTTAAAGTTGGTCTAAACCAGGGCAGTGCTGGTAGAGACAGAGAGACAGGAGACAACTGAGAAATTCTTAGGAAGTCTGACTTTGCCTCTGACTGCTGTGTCTGCAGGCAAGTTATGTTACTTTTCTGATCCTTCATTTCTTCCTCTGAAAAATGGCAATGCCAACATCTAACGTCACAGGATTATTAAGAGGATTAAACGAGGTAATCTATGTGAAGATCCTATTAAAACCCAGCTTAAAGTAGGCAATCAACAAACGTGAGTTCCCTTCTCATCCTCTCCCCATTCTCCCCTTAAGAATTATTTCTTTCTTTCTCCTCTGGTAGAGTATGAGCTCCTGGAAGGCAGAGACCATTTCTTACTGTTGCTGTATCCTCTCAGCATCTGGCACATAAAATATGGTTAATACATGTTTACTGGATGAATAAAGGGTGAGCTAGCTCTACAACCTGAGGAAATCTTGTTTCCACAGGCACAAGCCAACCCTGGCCCTCAGATCAACTTCCTCAAGATAGGAATGCTCTGATCACAAGTGGCAGAGTGAGCAATGGCATCCAGCAACACCACCCTGGAAAAACACCTGAGAAAGAGCATAACTCCTGCTGAGTGAGAATAAGAAGTATCATTAGCTAGATGTCCTTTGTCCTATAGAGAAGGAACCAGTGTGTGACTGACTTCCACCCATTTGGCTTTCTCAGGGTGACAGAAGCAGAAATGATGCTTTTAAGAAGCAGTGAGGCTCTCTGCAGCCTTCATGTGCTTCCTCGTCAGCCGTACTGCTGTTGCACTGCTGTCGACGTTCCTTTGTGTAAGACAGACACTGGCGGGCTTTCATTTCTTTCTTGACGCCCCATCCAGGTTTCCCTAAGCCCTGGATCAACTGAGATGGTCTCTGAGCTAGGTGATGCCTTAGGAATCTCACACCCCATACATCAAATGGTCACAGACCTCTGTCTCCTCAGGCACCTATTTTCAAGGCAGGGCCTATTACTATCTGGGGGGATGGAGGCTTTCTTGATATTCCACTGTTTTCACTAAGGGCAGTGATGCGATAGGAGAGGTGAATGTCTGAAATAATTCACACCAAGATGCTTTTGCTAAGGAGGATCACTAAAATGGCATTTTGACAGAGGTTCTTATGGGAGCTAGAATGGCACTAGACAAATGCAGAGCCTATCCAAGCATCTGCCCTTCCCATATCTCGGCTCCAAGCAAACAAAGTCAACTTAATTCAGAATGAAATCCAAACCCATGCATGTACCCCACCCAAGGCAGTCTTATTCATTCTTATCAATTAAAAAAAAAATTACAGTTAAGGTGGCTTTCTTTCCCTCAGCTCCAAAACAGACTGGGTTAACCCCCATCTTCCTCCTAGAGAAGAATGGCTCCAGCTCCAATTTGTGTCACTGTGTTCACACAGCTTGCAAAACTCCCAATACCCCAGAGACTACAGAAGTAATTTGTACCCTGAACTTGGACCTGGGGGCTTGCAGCACAATTACATGTGTACCAAGGCAAACAAGTCAGCCAGAATCTCTCTGAATGCATGTTTGCTTTACTTCTCTTTGGGAAGAAAAGGTGGGGGGGTGTTGCATAGATGAAGACTATTGGCACATTTGAGGCTTCAACAAAGTCAGGCTACATCGAATAGCTTTGTGCAATTACAGGCACATTCCCCAACCCAAGATACTGCTCTGTGAACCTCCCACTTTACACACAGAGAATTCTGCTCTGTCATTCCATCTGCAGTTTCTGCTGCAGCCCTTCCTGCCACCCTTCCCACAGATTTCTTTTGAAGCAGGTGGAGGGGGAGGGGGAGGGAACCTAGAGGGTGGTGGTAGATGAAGAAAGGGTTGAGGGGAAGAATCTGTACCAAAAAGGAGCCTCTCTTTGGGGAAGCGGTGGGAGTGGGATAAATTTTCGCACTACCTAGGGAAGGCAGATGGGGGAGAAATAGGAACACGGAGGAGAAGGAAACAAAATAAAGAGCACCAACGACCCCTGAGGGCAAAGCACAGGCTCTCTGCGGCACTCACTCAGGCTACCCAGCTGTCGGATGACATTTGCCAGGGTGATGTTGGTCATGCATTCCAGCTCGCTTCTAACGCTAGGCAACGTCTGACGGCACAGGTGCCTTGGCTCGATGTTCCTCGTTACTAACGGCATGGTGGACCTGCTTCAGGCAACGTTCTGAATGATGAAAAACAACCTAAAAAAGAAATAACAGGAAAGTATTACTCAACCACAAATTCCAGGCACACCAGGGCTGTGTGAGTCTTTTTTCCTTTTGTTTTGCTCTGATCTGAACAGCTTTAAAAATCTATCTTTTTTCTGTTTTAAGCCCTCCCTTACCCCTACCACCCCTTTTAAAGGTTTGCCATTAGAGGCTTGCTGGATAAGTTTAGAAATTCTGAACTGGTGACTGCTGACTGAGGGTACACAGGCAGCATAAAAACCTAAAAACCTTAAAATAACAACTATGCTCCAACTAACAAGAGTCTCCAGAGGCAGGGCTGCATGGTAAGAAAACAGCCCATTCAGCAGGTCCTGGATGGTATAGATCCTAACCTTGGGGGGTCCACAACCAGAACAGATCAGATTCCAAATAATCAATTAGAAGAATCAAAAAAGAGCTTTTGTTATCTGACAGTCTCCACAATGAAACTAAGTTGCCAACAGTGATTCTACTGATCTGCAACAGGACATAACTTCTCCAGTCCTTCCCTGATGGAGGACTGTTAATGTACAGCTAAATACTGCCAGTATCTATTAACACTACCAAAGTTTAGTCTATAAATTGACAGAATGAAAGAATATCAAGGAAAATTTTACACGTTCAATATATCAAACATGATGCCAAGCACCCTGTGCTGTAAGATTCCCTAGTCCTTTCTCTTCTACCCACAGCTCCCTTTCTCTCTCCCATCCGGTTCAACACACCTGGGCCAAAAGGCTCTTGAGACAGCAGGAAGTGGAGCAGATCCGGAAACCTTCCAGTTACTGTTTCTTATCCTGTCGACTGAGCCCCTTTCCCTAGGAAATCCCCCAGCACTTTAGGTTCATGCTGAGCTATTGTTTTAGAGTTAGATTACCAAATTCCTAGCTTTACAAGGACAGGAGGAGTTTTTTTATCCAACAAAATGGATATGACTACAGCCAAGGCACATCGGGCTGGAACTGTTTCCCTATCTTGTGAAACTAAAGAAATTTAAAACAGCCTAATGGTTTTTGTGCTAGGGAAAATGGCAAATTAAATGGTAAAGCATAAAGGTAACATACCCAAGTCCCCAAGATTGCAAACTCCTCTTTAAAAAAAAAAAAAAAAAACCCACAGAGGTTTACTTACATCAAATCTCAAAACACCAGCTCATCACCAAAAAAGTTGATTGTGAATACGAAATGCTTAAACCAAGCTAAACATCATAGATCTTAAAAGTGAACCAACATATTGTCTGACCAAAAGAAAAAGAAAAAAAAAAAGCCCTTCAGGCTCAAAGAGGGAGTAGAACCCTTTGGAACAGACTGCTCCTTGTTATGGACATTCTGATCTGCTAAGAGTAAAAATAAAACAGGAAGCCAGCAGCTTGGGAAACAAGATTTCCTGTCACCAACAGCAACAGCCTAAGAACCAAGAGAATCAGCTGTTTGCTCATAACTTAGAACCTCCCTTTAATAGTCACTGTGTGGCAGCTGTTCCTATCTTTGGGGTGCAGAGGTGTTTCCTGAATGTTTGTCTACTGTCTAAGGAAATAATTTTCATTCTGTTCCTCAGCTAAGTTCCCCTTTGACTAAACAGGTTTTCTAATCCAAACTCTGGACTTTCCCTCCCAGTCTACCTCTTCTCCTCTTTTACATAATCTAAAGGGTACTGGGTACTAACATGCAAGCTTTATTAACTCATACTGAAAAGAGAGTTTAGAACAGCAAAGGAGGCAAGGTGTTACAAATAAAAGAACCTCACAGGACTCTGCATCCTCTGGATGCCCTTAGACTCCCAAACTTCAAGCTTTTAGGAAGAACCAGAAATTCAGGGGTACAGCCAGAGATGAGTGAAAATAGCCACTATGGCTCCCTCCATTAGCAATCATTTCAGAACTTGTTCTAGCTTCTTAGAGGAGCTACAGGAGCCAGATCCCCTTGAAATTCTGCACTGAATGGCCACTGACAGGGCATTCCAGACATTCTCTTTGGACACTTAATGGAAACTGGATTCCAGATGGCTAGGTAAATGTCAGAGTGGGGGTGGAGCTGGGGAAGCCACTCTGACACCTTGGTACTTTAGCATTTATGCTTTCCCAAGTATCTTGGGTAAGTGGACACAAATGGAGTCAACTGTATGTCTTTTGGGGTGGAGGAACCAAGTTTTCAATAGCAAGATAGCTACCTCTTGCCAAAAAAAGCCAGCTCCCACAACCAGCTAGAGTACTCAAGAAATTACAATATGTCAATATCTATCAAGACAAAACAATTAGAAAAGTGAATCTGCTACTAAAATAAAAGTCATTTTATATGTTTCAGAGCCACCAGAGAAAGACAAGATTCCCTATTATATGGAATTACCTGCATCACTGCTCATTTTTCTTTTGGATAATCAAGGTTAGTTGTATTATGCCAAAGAAGTATGGAATTACACATGATCTGAACCACAATACTAATTTGACCAAGGGAAAAAAAACCCTCTATTCCAGTGAAGATAAACTTAGAAATGGGGCAAAGACTTCCAAGGCTCTTGACTCAAACTCAGCTTCAAGTTGTGGAGTTGAGACTTACTTCCCTTAGCGCCCTGAGTCTTGACACTTTACTAGCTGTGTTATCTTGGGCAACTTTCCTAGAGACATTAAATAATGTAACATGTATAAAATGTCCACTACAGGGCTAAGAAAAAAGGTAGTTATTTTTAGTTCCATGGACCTCAGGCAAATCCTCCTGTAAAATCAATTCTATTCATTGACAAATATTTTAAAACACTTTTAACAATGGACATATTATGTAGTAGAATACAATATTCACATAAATTTAAAGATGAAACCCTAGGGGCTTCCCTGGTGGCACAGTGGTTAAGAATCCGCCTGCCAACGCAGGGGACATGGGTTCAAGCCCTTGTCCGGGAAGATCCCACATGCCGTGGAGCAACTAAGCCCGTGCGCCGCAACTACTGAAGCCTGAGCACCTAGAGCCCGTGCTCTGCAACAAAAGAAGCCACCACAATGAGAAGCCTGTGCACCGCAAGGAAGGGTAGCCCCCCCCCCCGCTCGCCACAACTAGAGAAAGCCCGCATGCAGCAACAAAGACCCAAAGCAGCCAAAGATAAAGAAATAAATTTATAATAAATAAATAAATAAGTGTGTGTGTGTGTGTGTGTGTGTGTGTGTGTATTTTAAAACATAATAATAGGGCTTCCCTGGTGGCGCAGTGGTTGAGAGTCCGCCTGCCGATGCAGGGGACACGGGTTCGTGCCCTGGTCCGGGAAGATCCCACATGCCGCGGAGCGGCTGGGCCCGTGAGCCATGGCCATTGGGCCTGCGCGTCCGGAGCCTGTGCTCCACAACGGGAGAGGCCACAACAGTGAGAGGCCCGCGTACCGCAAAAAAAAAAAAAAAAAAAAAAAACATAATAATAAAGTTGAAACCCTAGACTTCAATGAAATTTGTGGGGTTTTATTCTGGAGATTGTTCCCAGCCATGCTTCTGGACCTCTTGAAGAACATACAGTCTCTCTCTCTACTCTTTTATACTGGGTCCCTCATCTGAACCACAGAACAAAGAAAAGAATTTGAGTGACTATTTCCTCAATTCTCTTCAAGAGTGTAAACAACTAGGACCATTTCAGATGCACTGGAAAAAAGTTAATACGTTATATACAATGGATGCCTAATAGCATTAGGGTTTAATTTTCTTATGAGAATGCAGTTGAGAAAAGCTCATCTATCATCAGTAGTCATTTAGTGGAAAATTTGTGGAGCACTGGGTGTTGACAAACCACTAAATTAAGGAAGTGACATAGGCAAATCTGCATTTTTAGATAAATCATTCTAACTGAAGTAGGAAGCTGTATATGGGCAGAAGACTGGGGGTAAGAAGACCAGTTGGGAAACTCTTCCCAGGCTGAGAAGGAGACAATAGAAATGGAGAGGCCCACCACAGCTAGCAAATATGAACTGAGAAACCACAGACAGGCTGCAGGGGTGAGTCCAATCCTTCAGCCCTATCTGTAGCTCTCTCCTGATAGCTTTGTACAGTTATACTCACAAAGTGATAAAATGTATGTTTCTTTATTAAAAGTATTATGAGGGAGTTCCCTGGTGGCCTAGTGGTTAGGATTTGGCACTGTCACTGCTGTGGCCTGGTTTCGATCCCTGGCGGGGGAACTGAGGTCCTCACTCTAATAAAAAATTTAAAAAAATAAAAGTATTATGAAAAGAGCTAAATGCTAGTGCCAGTAATGAAAAGAAAGTGAAGAAAACCAAGAAAGTAGTCATTCTTGGCTGGAAAGAGAAGTCTGGACACATGAAAGTGGAATGCCCTGTCTTTATAGAATCAGTAAAGTTCTTTTTCAGTTATACTTTATTTTGATTAGGGAAATTATATGCTACAGAGATATTTGTTAACTTGGGAGTCTGAGAAGGTCTTACCTTGGGGGATATTACATAGGAGAGGAATTAAATTAGAACCACTGAGAAGATAAAAGTTACAGGGAAGTAGATTTCAATTAAGTTAGTTCCTTTTAATTAGAGCTGTCCTATATTAGAATGGGTTCTCTTCAGAAGTTATAAGTTCCCCAGTATCATCCTCTGGATACCAGCTATTGGGCAGGTTGGGGGAGAGATTCCTAGACTGTAATAAGATGATGTTGAGAGGTCAGACTGACTGGATGACTTCTACAATGCCTGTTAAATCAAAGATGATGTAATTCTCACTCTGGGCTTCAGTTTCCCCATCTGGAAAATAAAGAGACTAAGCTAGATGATCTTTAAGAAGTTCTAAAGTTCCTGGATTTGCTTCTACCTAAGCTGCCATAACCTCGTCACTTGGCCAACAGCCACTTGCATTCTGAACACAAGGCCAGAGGGAGGTCTAGGGACTGTAGAGAAGGGCAGATCATGACCATGAATCAAACCCTTCGCCAGATCTAGATTCATCTAGTTACCAGGACGGCTAGGATCCAGAATGGTAAAAAGGATATTCCAGACAAAGCCCTGGGGTTAAGTTATTTACACTCTGGGAGCCTCCCAAGCCAATCTGGGAGTTGGCTACCCAAAGAAGTCCAAAGGAAAAACTGGCTTTGGACAAGTTCCAGACATCCAGCCAGACTCAGCAGCAACCCCCATCTTTACCCCTGGCTATTTTCAGCCTAAGAAACTTGAGAAGGAGTCTGAGAATAAATGAAAGACTTCAGGCATCCCCTCCTAGCTATGGCCTGGAGTACACTGACCAGTCTAGACTGCCAGTACCATTATGGGATTCATGCTTTGAACTGGAAACTGGATGAGGTGTTCTTTGAGGTCCCTTCACAACAGTAAGATTCTACAAGTCTTTATATTTGAAGTTATCATGAAATATTTATATATCATATTTGGTCAGTGTAAAGGCAAAAGGAGACTCTGACATGTACCCTACACTCTGAACTCTCAACTCTGTTCCCAACAGCCTATAGCAGGAGTGGGGTGAAGTAGGTGAGAGATAGGGATTGGGAGGGTGGAAGAAAATAATAAAGGAAGGCTGCATGTGAGAGGGAGGATGCACTCATCTGTACCCTACAATCTGAATTCCTATTACTACCAGGACAGAAAACAGATGACTGCTCATTCTGGCAATGATATGTACTACTAGCTATTTATTATAAATAAAAAAACAACGCTTCATTTAGAGCCACGGTCACTGATAACACCTGCAGATTTCTATGGCCACATCCAAAAGCAAGTATATCTGAGCTACAGCAAAAACCGTAACAACAGAAATGCTTCTCAAGGCAGTTCCTCTTTGAAACATACCCCCCAAAATGCTGATCAGCAGTAGCAGGGGATGAGAACATGTGGGGATATTGTATGTGTGGCAATTAGGACTTCTGCTTTCACTTCAGCATTTCCCACTGTTCTATAGTTAACAGCACTCTGGATGGGGGCATATGAGAAGAGCTTTGCTTTGTAGGCCAGTTTCCTCTTTCAAGAAATAAATTTCTTTATGTTTTAGAATGTGTATTTCACAGCGGTTCAAGAATCTCAACTGAAAAGTCAAATAATCATTTGACTTCAAAATAATACACAACACACAGGTTTACTGTAATCTAAGTCTGTCTGTTAAAATGTTTAAAGAAGTATGAATTTACTGTTGCATATAGCACTCCTCACTATCATAAACAATCACAAGGAGGAATGCCTCATTATAGACTTAAGCACCTACTCACTTCCTATTGAAATACAGGGTGGGGCTAAACCTACAAATATAACCAGACTCTCTCCAAACATAAGAAGTTACTGACAAATCAGTTTAGGTCACTAGAGTAATGTTCAAAAGAGCTAGCAAGACAAATGGAACTCCTAGGGTGGACAAAGAAACTATCTGACTGGGAGAACCAAGAAAAAAAGCTTACTTGTGATCTAAAACCAGGAGAAATTTCCAATTTCATAAAGGAATGACAGCAGCTATGGACCTACATTCAATAAATGTAAAGCTCCTTCTTGTCCTAATTTGGTTTTGGGAAAGCAGCCCAGGGAAACAGGACTTCCAAACTACCGTATCTTACTCCTTGAACACACTGTATATCAAGGACCATTCACATCTGGTAATTCCATAACTTTCTATTATCTTTTGGGAGCAATACCACCTTTTGTTCTTACTTTTATTACTCTTCAGGCTCTAACCGTAGTTTTGCTCTTAAAGCTAAAATTGGGGGATAACTTTTACTTCAAAATTAGTTTCTTCTAGTATCAACTATTCCATAGAAAACTGCCTTTTATTTTTAAATTTATTTATTTATTTTTGGCCGCGTTGGGTCTTCGTTGCTGCGCGCGGGCTTTCTCTAGTTGTAGCGAGTGGGGCTACTCTCCATTGCGGTGCGCAGGCTTCTCATTGCCGTGGCTTCTCTTGTTGCGGAGCACAGGCTCTAGGCGCTCTGGCTTCAGTAGTTGTGGCACGCAGGCTCAGTAGTCGTGGTGCACGGGCTTAGTTGCTCCGCGGCATGTGGGATCTTCCCGGACCAGGGCTTGAACCCGTCTCCCCGGCATTGGCAGGTGGATTCTTAATCACTGAGCCACCAGTGAAGCCCGAAAACTGCCTTTTAAATGGCCAAAATTAGGCTCTCTTTTTAGTAGGATCCATCTGGTTGTCCAAAAGAAAATACACTAAAACTGTGAGTTGGAAACCTGGATTCTAGTTCTTAGTCTAATGATGACTAGCAATTGGGGAAAAACTTTCAATTCATCTTTCTAGTTCAGCTGTGAGCTGCACTAAAAAAAATGCTTGAGAGGTGTCATACAAAACCGAGATTTTGTTTGCAAAGTATTCTGAGCTCCAAAGAAACGATTTATTAACGTAAAATATTTCCTGGATCTCCACCTTTGTCCAAGTTCCCTGTTCTAAAACAATTACACAGAGTCTACAATGTTATCACTGATAACTTTCAGTAACAGACACAAAATTCATTTTACTTTCCCAACCTAATGCCAATTTCTAGCAATACCTAATTCATCAAAATGGAATGGTCTAGGGGACTTCCCTGGTGGCGCAGTGGTTGAGAGTCCGCCTGCTAATGCAGGGGACACGGGTTCGTGCCCCGGTCCGGGAAGATCCCACATGCCGTGGAGCGGCTGGGCCCGTGAGCCATGGCTGCTGAGCCTGCACGTCCGGAGCCTGTGCTCCGCAACGGGAGAGGCCACAACAGTGAGAGGCCCGCATACCATACATACATACATACATAAATGAATAAATGAAAAAGAAAAAGATATCTGCACCTCTAAGTTCATTGCAGCATTATTTACAATAGCCAAGATATGGAAGCAACCCAAGTGCCCATCAATAGATGAACAGAGGTGGTATGGGACCTCGCCGGTGGTCCAGTGGTTAAGAATCTGCCTTCCAATACAGGGGACGCAGGTTCGATCCCTGGTCAGGGAACTAAGATCCCACATGCTGTAGGGCAACTAAGCCCATGCTGCAACTACTGAGCAATCAAGCCACAACTAGAGAGCCTGCATGCTGAAACTACTGAGCCCATGTGCCACAACTACTGAGCGCCTGAGCCACAACTAGAGAGAAGTCTGCACGTCCCAGTGAAGAGCCTGCGCACCCCAAAGAAAAGATTCAGCATGCTGCAAGGAAGATCCCGTGTGCCGCAACTAAGACCTGATGCAGCCAAAAATAAAATAAATAAATATTAAAAAAAAAAAGGAAAAAAAAGAATGCAATCTTGCCTTTGCAACAACATGGATGGACCTAGAGGGTATTATGCTAAGTGCAGTAAGTCAGACAAATACTGTATGATTTTACTTATAAATGGAATCTAAAAAACAAATGAACAAACGTTAACAGAAACAGGGAGTTCCCCGGTGGTCTGTGGTTAGGATTCGGTGCTTTCACTGCTTTGACCCAGGTTCAATCCCTGGTCGGGAAACCAAGTTCCCACAAGCTGCATGGTGTGGCCAAAAAAAAATAATAATAATAACAGAAACAATTGTAGATACAGAGAACAAACAGGTGGTTGCCAGAGGGGAGGGGGGAAGAAAGAAACAGGTGAAGGAGGGACTTCCCTGGTGGCCCAGTGGCTAAGACTCCATGCTCCCAATGCAGAGGGGCCTGGGTTCGATCACTGGTCAGGGAACTAGATCCCACATGCCGCAACTAAGTGTTCTCATGCTGCAACTAAAGATCCTGCATGCCGCAACTAAGACGCGGCACCGCCAAATAAATAAATAAATATTTAAAAAAATACTAACTCACAAAACAAAACAAAGTATCAAACATCGACAAATCAGCTCACAAGATTATTAGAAATGTGTCAATAACTCACACAAGCCCTAATAAAGTCTTCTTTATTTTTAAGAGCTTCCTTTATTTATAGCCAATAACAGAAAAGAGTGATCACCAGTTGGTGGTGGCCAAAAAGTTGAGATGAGGATAGATACAAAATGCATTCCTCTCCAAGTACACGCGATTGAGTAGCTGGGAGGAAGCCTAACCTGGACATGTGCTACTGTATGGGAACACACAGTGGGTTTTTTATGGAAGTGTCTAATCCCAGTTTACTACCTTACCCAGGGACGGAAAAAATGGGGCTAGGTTGTAACCTTTCTTTCCTGGTTCTTGCAAGTAGTCTGCTGCACTGGGTTAAGCTCCCTACAGACAAGGCACTGGAGCACCCACTGGTGCATTAGATACAGAGGTAAGTTTGAAAATGAGGGAGGAAGGAGATAATCAGGGCCAAACAGCACGTCAGGCACTAAGTCTCATTTCAACCTGCTAGCTCTCTAACTATGCGTGTTAATCTCTATGATACTTCTCTTCATATTTCAAGCTCCTCTCTGCAGTAACTACTCCCTCTCTGGGATAAAAAGGCCAAAAAAGAAACCAGTTTTACACAAATGAGAAAGGCCGGGGGGAAAAAGGTATAGAGAAACAACAAAAAAGGAAATTCAGCAAAATGTTTTGCTGACAGCTCAGGGCAATACACAAACACACCGTGTGGTCATGGAGCAGACAGAAGCAGTAGTCCTGGATGTGACTGTTAATATACCAACTTAAGTGAGGAGAGAGACCTAGCAATCACAACTACATCTGAACACCAGGGAGTGGAATTATGAAGCAAACTGCCATGAAATTCCACATCAACTATTCTATTCTGCCAGCTGTAACAAGAATTCATTGGTGAAAAAGGGTCACACACTCATCTGTCACTAACAGCCAAGCTGCCAGCAACTAAGAGCAGCAAAGGGCAGCTGTACATCTACTTCCTCTCATAAGGTCTATTCACCATTCAAAACATGGGATTTATAAGGAAAAGTCCTTGAACAGAGTGAAAAGTGCCCATTTCTTTTCTTTCTACCCTCAGTTTACTAGGTTACCAAAGCCCTCAAAACCTAATAAGCAGTGATGTACAGCAGCAAGAACATGGACATTAGAGAAAGAGGTGTGGCTTTCAACCCACTACTGCCAAATTTCAGCTTTGGGGCCTTGGCAAGCAGTCAATCTCTTAAGTCTTTTTCCTAATCTGTTAAAATTAGTATAATGATCCTTAGTTTTTAAGGCTGTTGTGAAGAAAAATGAAATGATGCATGTATAAAATGCTTAACATAGTACCTAGCTCAGAATAATTACAATAATAGTAGTAGTGACTGTAATAGTAGTACTAGTAGTAGTAGCAGCAGCAGCAGCAGCAGGAGTAATAGAAGTACTAATTCTACATCTATCTAGCACTTAGTTCTGGCACATAGTTAACCATTAAACAACACTATTAATAAGCTTCAGGTTGTATAAATGGCTAATTACTAATTATAGCACACTTATCAATCAATGAATATGTATCAAGTAGACACTAGAAAACACAAAGAAATATAAAATCCCTCCCCTGACTCTAAGAGCTTAAAATTTAATTGAGGAGACAGATAAAACACAGTTAAGTAACAACATAGCAAACAGAAGTTCAGTTATCGAATGATGCAATGATGACAATAGAAAGGATGAAAAGATCACTTTGAACTGAACAGACTTCCTGGAATAAAGATTTGAACTGGGCAGGATCTGGATATAAAGAATAAAGAAGGGAAGTTTTCTAGGAAGTCTTGAATTCTACCACTAAGAATTTACGGAAAAGTCACAATTTAGAATTGTGGGGCTAGGTGGGCTTTTATGGTATTTCATCAAATCTAAAATGCCTCATGATTCAAGAAACGTTAAAATGTAGGGAAAATGTACATCTCAGAATCAATGAAATATAATATTTCTTTTTCTATACTATGAGAAGGTGAACAAGATGATCTTTAAAAGTTCTTTCCAACACTGAAATGCTATGATTCTATGACTCAGACTTACAAGAGAATATTCAAATTTTACCAAATCATCAACAGCATGGGAAGAAGAAAGATAATAAAAATAAAAGAGACTGGAACCAAATTCCACTGTTTATTTGCAAAGCTAAAATGTTTACCTCCTAACTAGTATGTTCATATTTTCCTTTACATGCTTGAACACAGATACATAACAGCTGTTTTAATACCCGTGTCTGGTAATTCCATCACCTCTGTCGTTTCTTTTCTTTTTTTAAAAAATATTTATTTATTTATTTATTTTGGTTGCACCGGGTCTTAGTTGCAGCACGTGGGATCTTCACTGCGGCATGTTTAGTTGAGGCATGCGGGATCTGTAGTTGCAGCATGTGGACTCTTAGTTGCGGCATGCATGTGGAATCTAGTTTCTCAACCAGGGATTGAACCTGGGCTCCCTACATTTGGAGCGTAGAGTCTTAGCCACTGGACCACCAGGGAAGTCCCACCTTTGTCATTTCTTAGTGTTTCTACTGACTGATTTTTCTCCTAATTATGGGCCACATTTTCCTGGTAACTTTTGATTGACTGGATGTTGGACATTGTGATTTTACAATGTTGAGTAACTAGCATCGTTGTCTTGGTTTCAAGAGTGCTGGGCTTTGTTCCTGTAGGCAGTGAAGTGACTTTCGGTTCAATCTGGTATGTCTGAGGCTTGTTTTTAAGCTTTGTTAGGGTGGGTCTTGAGCAGCCTTTACTCTATTGGATCTTTTAGCCCCAGTACAGATGTGGCCCTTCTGTGATCTCTACTGGATGCTGTCTACTGGATCTCTGCTGGAGAGTGAGCCACATGGGCTCTCTCCTCTGGCTGGTAGGAATTCAAACATGTCCCTGCACTGGGAACCAGTTAGCTCATAACTTCCTGGTCCCTCTTTCCCCAACCTCCTGTAGCTTGACTCCACCAGGCATGTGGGTGATCCACCAAGCCTCAAGAGGACCCTAAGAAGACTTCTAGAACAGTTTTCTACATAGCTCCCTCTTTTCCAGAACCCTACCTCACAGCTTCCAGTTGCCTCAGCCTCCCTTGAACTACAATTTCTGTCTCTTCAGTTCAGTAAGACTAATGTGCTCTGCTTGGGATCCCCCACCTTGCTCCATGCTTAGAATATACATCTAGACAGAAAGGGTAATCACGGGGCTTACCTCCTTATTTCCCTTCTCCCAGCGATTAAAGCCACAAGCTTCCTGTTTAAGTCAGAATTGATTTCCACTCTAGTTTTGCAAGGTCCCAAATCATAAAGATGTACTGTAAAATTTTAAAAGTCAGATTAATTTCAATTTATCTTCAATAAGTGTATACCATGGAGTACTTTTAAAAGGAATAACAGGTATCCTGAAATCAAACAAATAAGAAAGCACTGCAAGTAGGTAGGATATCATCATCATACGCATATAACATATTTGAATAACATTTTTTTTTAATTTGGCTGCGCCGGGTCCTAGTTGCGGCATGCGGGATCTAATTCCCTGACCAGGGATCGAACCCAGGCCCCCTGCATTGGGAGCGCGGAATCTTAACCACTGGACCACCAAGGAAGTCCCTTGAACAAAATATTTAATTAATTTTCTGAATAATAATTAATAATGACAATTTCTCTTTTCTTTTTTAAAGTTAATACTCATACAGGTGCTTACGACATTCAAAAATCAATACAGCTTGGTGAACCCAGAGGCAAGTTCAGTTAAGAGACTCAAGGATTCCCTGAGCCACCAGTTATGTATGATTTGGGGCTGGTTAATCTCTCTAAGCCTCATCTGTAAAATGGGGAAAATAAAATCTACCTCACAGAATGGTTCTAAGGATAAAATGAGATAACATACATAAGCCTTCTAGAGAGGTATCTAGCACCCAGTAGGTACTCAATAACTGAGAGCTCTCATTATTGCTAATTCAAAGGAAAGCTGAGTTTGTTTGGACTTACCTCCTAGTGGTAATAAAATAATTTAAGGAGAACACGTCAAATTAAACAGCACTGCGCATTACACAAAGGGCTCTCCTAATTGGTTCTCTTTTCTTTGGTCTCAGTGGAAACCAAGCAGTAGGTGGGCCTCTTACCTTCTGAAACAGGTTCTCTGGGAGTGTGAAGACAAGTGCTGAGAAAGAAATGGATGGCCTCTGCTTACATTATACCAATTTTAAGGATTAAGACAAAGGGTGTCAGTCTTCCAAATCATAGTCAAGAGTCAATTCAGTATTTTCACTTTATGTACTCTGATAGCAAATAGTCTCAAAGGTACTATTATTTGGATTGTGGCATTTCTTAAAAATTAAAAAAAATTTTTTTTAATCCTTTCATCTTAAAGGCCCAAGGCAAATGTCACCACTTCTAAGAAGTCTTCCTTGACTCTTCTTGTCTGAAGTCATTTCTCCCTCTCTGAAAGTGCCAAAAAGTATGCTGAACCTTTTATGGCAGTCACTACATTCTATATTGTAGCACAGATTTTGGGAGTGTATAATTCTTTAAATATAGGAACTGAAAAACAAAATATCCTTAAACCTAACAGAAACAGTAGTAACAGCAGCAGTTATTGGGAGCCAAGGGTGGGATTCTTAAAACTTCTTTGTATCCTGTAGTGTCTGCTGAAAATGTGTCAGGTATTCATTCACATTTTCTTGAACAAATCTAATCTTTAAAACTCTTCTGAAAGGTAAGTAGTAGCATTCTGATTTTACAGATGAGAGAATTAAAAAACTAAGAGCAGTTCTGTAACTTTATCAAAGTCACACAGTCAGCTTTTAAACCCAGGTCCATCTGTGTCCATGACTCTTCACAAAACACCCAAACCAAGATTATGCCCATATTTCTCATTTTCATACACAAGTGCCACCAAACCACTGACAAGTTTCTTCCCCCTCGAAAAAAAGACTACGTGCTAACCTAAGAAAGCCTTCCTGACATATTTACCCTAGAACTGAAATGGTGTTAATGAGAATAACACACTGCTTTCTCCCTCTCTACACCCAGTTTTAGCCAGCTGCTCAGGGCCTTCACATCTTTCACTTTAAACAACATAAACACTGGCTCATTTAAAGTGCCAGCCTCAGATAACATGCTCAGATGCTACTGCTTTTCAAACAAACTCCTGTTTTCAAACAGCTAGGCATCTGGGATTCTGTCACTTCTGATGGGTTACTTTTACCTACGGGGTCCCTGAAAGTCACTAAGCTTCATTCTCTGTGCACTGTTGAGCTAATGAAATCTTGTCATCATGGACTTTTTTTTTAAGTGCCTAATCTTTCATCTTCTTTTACAATGAACCACAAAACACATTCCTATGGGTATTTCCTAAACTGTATACAGCAGTCCCCCTTTCTCCAAGGGTGATACGTTCCAAGACCCCCCCACGGATGCCTGAAAGTACTGAACCCTATATATACATGATATTTTTTTCTTTCCTTGTTAAGTCGAGAACTTTCACCTTTTCACTTAAAGGAAGCACTTTATGGCCTCTCTTTGGCATATCTGAATTGAAGGTATCACTACTCTTGCGCTTTGGGGCCATTATTAGGTAAAATAAGGATTACCTGAACACAAGCACTGCAACACCTCAACAACTGACCTGATAACCGAGATGGCTGCTAAGTGACTAACGGGCAGGTAGCATACACAGCATGGATATGCTGGACAAAGGGATGATTCATGTCCAGGGCAAGATGGAGCAGGATGGTGTGACACTTCATTATACTACTCAGAATGGTGTGCAATTTAAAATTTATGAATTGTTTATTTCTGTAATTTTCCATTTAATAATTTTGGACTGCTGTTGACTTCGGGTAACTGAAACCGTGGAAAGGAAACTGCAGATAACGGGTGATGACTGTATGTGTATTTTAAAATAATATTCTTAAGATGAAAAAAAATTAATTACATGGTACTGAGTGAACTGATGAGGATGATTATAATTTTTGTGACTTTCTGTTTGAATAAAAAAAAAATCCCCCCAATAAAATAAAATAATATTCTTCTGAGCATTTTTCTAAAAAGCACAATTGTTTTTCCTTTTTAGCCCAAGTAAAGATAATTATATCAGAAATGAGTCTCCCCCCCTCAATCTCTTTCTGCATATGGGGAATACTGAAAAGATGTCTTTTTTTAATTATTAAATGTAAATAGCTCATTAAATATAATCCAATTACTTCAATTGTAAAAAGGAAGTAATTACAATATGTACATATTCTTGCCTAGTAGATTTAATATCTTAAATTAATCTTTTCAGCATTAATATTTTAAATTAACCTTTGACATTAGAAAAATTCAAGACACTGATGTCTATTTTAAATATATATATAAAGCTGTACTTTATGGATCTTTGTTGTGATTTCACCCACAAACAATTTTAGTGGGAAAAGCCCCACTCCCAGAGAGAAGGGTAATTAAATAACACCTGCCCTAACTGAACTGGTATTTCTTGTCTGCCATAAATCATGTCAGAGTCTGTTTTAAATTCTAATACCTTCGTGGGACAAAAAGCCAAGAGATGAATTCTGTGGCATTCCAGTAATCACAAAAGCTTTACTTAGAAAGACAATTCCAAGCCAAAATTTGTTAGGAGGATCTCTCTGGTATAGTAGCCTACATTTTCCACTACCTAATTTCTATTCTGTTACTAGCAATTATAGTTCCCTGAGACTACCCCCAAGCATTCTTCTCTTGCTCTCTGGTCTAGCCCCTCAAGTTTGATGTTACAACATTTTCCCTTAGCAGCCATCTGGTTCTTTCATTTTTACTCTTTCTTGGTGACCAAGAGTAAGTAAATTGCGTACCTAAATCTCTTATGAACTGCTTTGAAAAGGGGATCTGCCATGGTCTTTGCACTGAAGAACTTCTATTAAAACAGAGGCAAAAGGATTACACAGATGAGGAATTAAGAAGACTGAGCTTTGTTTTTCTATCTCCTACCAAAATCTATCAATAAGTGTTGTTTTAAGATATGAATATGTGTTTAGAAAAATTAAAATTGTATTTAGATTAACACAGAACTTTTTCCAAACTTTAGAAATAGCAACAGCTGTATGAATATATATGTTGTACCAGTAACAACTGGGGCCATGTTTGTACAGCACTTTCCCTCCAAAGTAGAAAAGTTCTATTTAAAGTACAAAGAGGGGGACTTCCCTGGTGGCACAGTGATTAAGAATTCACCTGCCAATGCAGGGGACGTGTGTTCGAGCCCTGGTCCGGGAAGATCCCACATGCCGTGGAGCAACTAAGCCCGAGTGCCACAACTACTGAGCACGCGCACCTAGAACCCGTGCTCCGCAACAAGAGAAGCCACCGCAATGAGAAGCCTGCGAACCTCAAAGAAGAGTAGCCCCCACTCGCCACAACTAGAGAAAGCCTGAGTACAGCAACAAAGACCCAGAGCAGCCATAAACAAACAAAGAAACAAACAAATAAATAAAGTACGAAGAGGGACTTCCCTGGCGGTCCAGTGGTTAAGAATCCAAGCTTCCAATGCAGGGGGCACGGGTTCAATCCCTGGTCGGGGAACTAAGATCCTGCAAGCCGCGAGGTGCGGCTAAAAAAAAAAGTACAAAGAAGCATCATGTGTTTTCTGCAACTCTCAAGGATTTCACTGAAATAAATTTTTCTGTGCAGACCCCTGTATTAATGAACCAAAGGTGCAGCTCTGCCTCACTGATGCGACTTCTCAAAACAAATTAATGAAATGGATAAGTCTAACTATGACTAGCTCCTTTGGTCATTCATACTGTAGCCACGTTGAAGCAGTTCCTGACTACATAAGGCTGGCTTCTGCTGTCATCCAGGCTAACTATGGAAGGCTACTTTATGGTCCAAAAGGATAGTGACATGGGTCACTGTGGGTTCCCTCATTCCAAACACTGTAATGAATTTTGAACAGTTACCAAGGGTTAGCAGAAGGAATGGAGCCTGATATCTGACGATGCTCACAGAACTCCAGAAGGACAGTGCCATAAAAAGAAGTAATTTCACAGGTAAAAGGTGTACTAGCAGCTAAAACTAAGCCCCTTTCAAGATTTAAATGATTCAAGTCTCATCTTGGTTAACACTGGTATTTTTGTACAAAATATATCTTGTTAGGCCAGCCCTTAGAAGTTAAAAGTTGTCTTTAAATGCCTGCTGACCTAAAATTGCCATGTTCCATGCTTTAAAGGGATTGATTTTCTGGAAAAGAACAATAAGATGCCAAATTCTGTTCAATGGAGATCAGAATACTATTTGCTGAACCTATTCTGCACCTGTGAAAGCAAAAGAGTAAGACTGGCTCACATACCCCAGAGGGAGGATGGTATTTATGTGGACTCTGCCTATGACCTCTTTGGCAGCAAATGTAAGAAAGTCCTTTTTTGAGGCTAAGGGGCGGATGCAGGACTTTCAACCACCCATTCAAGCCGGGTTACGATTCCCCTCCTCCATAATTAAGTTCCCTTTCCCACTCTCCATGCATGCATGAATTGCAGTGACATTGACGTGGGGGTCTGACATTAGTCTTTGAAGGTCATTTAAATCCTCCTCCTTCCAAGCTGCCTTAAAAGCAATGCATCATCCTCTCCACAATGCCTGAGTATAGGGTTTGACTAGATGGTACTAAAGTGGAGTTAACCTAAAGAATAAAAGGAAAGAGGGCTCCAAATTCAGGGATCATAAAAAGAACAAACCAAAGAAATAAAACATTAGATAAAACTCAGTTGCTCAAGAGACAACAATAAAAGAACAGTAAACATCTAACATTAGATGAATGAAAACACTTCTACTGATAACCCTTTTTATTTAGGAAAGTAGAAAAGGTCATTCACAGTATGGTCCCTTTCTTTGGCCCCAGTCTCATCTCCTGTCACATCTTCATATATACATACCCTTCCCTGAAGTCCCAGGGACCTTCCCATGGCTCCCCACTGCATCACATTCTCTCTTGCCTCCATACTTTTGCTCAAATCTAACCACCTACCGCAACCCACAACTTCTAGGGTCTTCCAAAACTGAGCTCAAGTGAAACATCTCTTGACATGCCTTGCCCCAAAGGAGATTGGTGCCCCTCCCCCCCACACTCTTTAAACTTTCATAACGTCCTGTGCATGCCCACCCATCCCATCACACTGCTTTAAAATGACTGATTTTCTTACTGCTCTCCCACGAGACTGGATTCTTTCAGGCTGGTGATCAGTTATCTATAATCCTAGTGCCTACCACCATACTAGGCACAGAGAGAATGCTCAATAAGTATTTACCAAGCGAATAAAGCTACAGGTAGTGGCTCCTGTGCTTTGGCCCTCACAAAGGTGAGGATGGGGAGAATGTCTGGACCTCCAGTCTTATTGCACTGCTTCCTGAAGGAAGAGAACCCAATCTGAACAGTCCAAGTTTAAACTCTGTTTTAGACTAAGATTCCTGGTAGCTCACCAGATCACAAGACAGGATCTACATACACTATCCAAGCCCTAGAAAATATCAGGGGTCTAATCTGGTACAAAAAAAAGCAAGGCCACCCTGACCAACATGAGCAATCTGCTACCTCCCTTCTATTCATGCACCTCAAAGCTCTTACTTCCTAATGTAAAGAGAGATGAATGATAGAGTTATCAGTCAAAGAAGATAAATTTTCAAAAAGGCTAAGGAAGGTTAGAATGGGGTAAGTCATGAAAATCAGCACATGCCCTCAGCTTGAAAGAAATCCAGGCTGTTATTAAAATCTCCAGGCACTTGGCCTAAAATGTTAATAGCCTCTGAACCTTTCCTAGCTTCCCTCCCCTCAATACTTCTTCCCCATCTCATCTACTCACTCACCAGCCTGCCTGCCTTTCTTTCCCTTCTTCCCTTTCCCTCTTGCATTTATAAATACAGATAGAACTGGTGAGAATTTGTCCAACAGATGACAACTTCAAACTACATGTGGCATTCGTATAAAGTGATATCCAATTATTCGTTTGTTCGTTCATTCATTCATTCATTCATTCAACGAACCTGACATACCAGACACTGTGCCACACACTGGGGATAGAATTCAACACTGCCCCTATCTTCACGAAGCTCGAAAGCTACTGAAGGAGACAAATTAAAAAGGGGAACAATAATACTCAGTGATAAATGTGGCCACAAATGTTAAATTCAAGGTGTTATGGGGCTTCCCTGGTGGCGCAGTGGTTGAGAGTCTGCCTGCCTATGCAGGGGACACGGGTTCGTGCCCCGGTCCGGGAAGATCCCACATGCCGCGGAGCGGCTAGGCCCGTGAGCCATGGCCGCTGAGCCTGTGCGTCCGGAGCCTGTGCTCCGCAACGGGAGAGGCCACAACAGTGAGAGGCCCGTGTACCGCAAAAAAAATAAAAATTAAATTAAATTCAAGGTGTTATGGAGGCATCCAGCTCAGATCAGGGGTGGAGGGGGTCATTAAGAAAGTGTGTCTTAGGGACTCCCCAGTGGTCCAGTGGCTAAGACTCCATCCACGCTCCCAATGCAGGGGGCCCGGGGTTGATCCCTGGTCAGGGAACTAGACCCACATGCCACAACTAAGAGTTTGTATGCCACAACAAAAAGATCTCGCATGCCACAACGAAGATCCCACACGCAGCAACTAAGACCCCGTGTGCCGCAACTAAGACTTGGCGCGGTCAAATTAATTTAAAAAAAAAAAAAAAAAAAAGAGTGTTTTAAAAGACAAAAAGGGTTAGTTAAGAGAAGTTTCAGGTGGAGGGAGCAATGTATGCAGAGGCAAACAGCGTTCCAGAAACAGCAAATAGCCTGGTGTGGCTGAAGTGCAGGAAGTCACGAGTGGTGAGGCTAATAAGGCAGACAGAAGCCCAGGCACAGAGAGCCTTGTATGCTGCACTATAGCACTTGGAGTGTGCTGAAGGCTACTGGGAACTATTTAAGATTGAGGCCAGAGAGTGACATGATTGGATTTGCATTTAGAAAGCTCTCTCTGGCAGCAATGTGGAGAATGTATTACATGAAGGGGAGAAAGACTGAGGCAGTAATCCAAGTGGAAGCACTTCTAATTGATCGATAGAATCTACAATGGGAAAGTTGCAACATAAGATGACAGAAATTGCTCTATACTGAGTTTGAGACGAGGTTGTCACTGATAAGCTTTCTCTTTTGAACAATTACATTACTTAATCTCAGTTTTTACATTCTGAAAAATGTGTCTGTGTGTGAAAGCAGAACTGGGGGAACACTAGACTAGAGCAGGTATCACCAAACTTTTCTTAATGCTTTAAAATTTATAGATATAAAATATTACTATTAGCTTTAAAGTCCCCTGCATGTCTCTCCCCAAACCCATCTCCCTCCGTCACCATGAGATAACACTACCCCAAATAGTGGAAACTTTATCACATCTTATCTCTAAACATTATATTTTTAGTCTCACATGTTTCTTTATAGGGATCTAGTCATAATGTATATTCTGCAACCTTTCACTCTACAATTTGTTGAGATTCATTCATTTTGCTATAGTTGCAATTTACTCATTTCCACGGTTACATAGTGCTCTACTGTATGGCCACACTGTGATTTATTTATCCCATCTAGAGTTGATGGATACTGGGATTTTTTCCTAGTTTGGATTTTTTTTTTGTTTTTGCTAATGCCAACAGTGTTGCTATGGACTTTTTTGTACTTGTCTCCCACTGCACATGTTCAAGAGTTCTTTAGGGTAGATAAACGGCAGTGGAAATGCTGGGTCAGAGGGTCTTCAATCATGAGATAACGCCAAATCATTTTGCAAAACAGTTGTACCCATTTACACTACTGTTTGCTGGGTTCTGGTTGCTTCATATCCTAGCTGACATTTTTTGTCAGACTTTAATTTTTGCCCACCTGATAGACACAAAACAGTACATCACTGTAGTTTTAATGTGCATTTCCCTGCTAATGAGGCTGAGCATCCCCAATGCTTTTTGTAGAAAGGAGCTACTTTTTATTTTTCAGAAACCTCTGAAAGCCTAGAATGGCTGGAGGTCATTCAGAATGCTGCCTCCCAACAATGAACAAGATGAAGATTGGTCTCTCTTAGCACTAAGCTAAAACAGTATGACCAAATCTCAGCCACATTGACACCTGACACACAGGCAAACCTGAAATTTTTCATCTGAGAATTGAAGATGAGTTAGAGATTTTAGAAGGACTAGACTGAGACAGAAAAATCAGAGAGGGGCAAATATTGTGGTACTTAAGGCCTCTGACTGTCTGACATCAACATACTTCTTCAGCCTCCTTTCTGGTCACACCTTTACAATGCTCTACACTGTACCCACTATTGTACTCTCATGCCTGTGATTTCAGTCAAGATATTTCCTGCTTCTTGGAATACCTTTTTTTCACTTTTTTTTTTCCCCTGCTTCTTGAAATTTATTAATCCTTCCCTGCCCAGTTCAAATGTAATTGCTTCCATGAAACCATCCTGACCCTGTTCCCCAGAAAGAATTAATCAAGCTCTCCGCTGCTTCAATAGCACTCTATTATTCCTCTATTATGACATCCATCCCATATTACAGTTGTAACAGGGGTAGACTGTGAACTCTTTGAAGGAAGGTACTATCTCTTAAATCCTGAGGTGCTGAGCAGCACTCGGTCACCCATCAATTCTTCATAAAATACTGGATAAGTGGACAGGATGAACAGAATCTGCTAAGAAAAAATCTCTAGGGAATTCCTTGGTGGTCCAGTGGTTAGGACTCCGAGCTCTCACTGCCGAGGGCCCAGGTTCAATCCCTGGTCTGGGAACTAAGATCCCGCAAGCTGTACAGCGCGGCCAAATAAGTAAATAAAGTAATTCTTTAAAAAGAAAAGAAAAGAAAAGAAAAAACCTCTAAACAATGAAAAGGTCCTTTCTGACTCTTGCTGACTATGAAGAAAAAAATCAGAGAAAAGGCAAGGTAGGAGAAAAGGAGTGAGAGCTAATGAAGAATAAACTGTAACAATCCACTCACCTTAATAGAGATCCATGTCAGGAAGGCCAGGAAGTGAAAATGTAAACCATACAGTCACCTTCTTAATGGGGGACAATAGCATGAAAAAGTGGGATTTATAACTGAATCTAAAACCTTAGGCTGTATCTTGAAATTCATCTGGAAATTATTTGGGCCTGGTGTTCTCTGTGGGAGAAGTTGTTTAACTATAAATTCAATTTATTTAATAGTTAAAGGTTTTCAATTTTTTCTTGAGTCATCTTGTTTTCTTTTGCTGGAAGTTTGTCCATTTTATATAATTTTAAAATAAACTGGCATAGTATTCTTTAAATTGATTAGCAAAAATTGTTATTAGGAATAAATGGCTAGAAGGCTAGATAGAATAAGGGCAGAGATAAGGATCCAAAACAAAGATCTGAGATTTCACAATACTGCGACATGTTCAAGTGTCTCTGTGTTCCTAGAATATAGGGGTTCTTTTGGACAGGGATCACGTCTATCATAGTTTTTTGTACATAATGTGCTCTAAAAGTATTTCTTAATTCCCTATATCAAATAAAAAAATACAAGGACTTCCCTGGTGGCGCAGTGGTTAAGAATCTGTCTTTCAATGCTGGGGTGAGGGGTTCGATCCCTGGTCCGGAAAGATCCTACATGCCATGGACCAACTAGGCCCGTGTGCCACAACTACTGAGCCTGCGCTCTAGAGCCCACAAGCCACGACAACTGAGCCCACGTGCCACAACTACTGAAGCCGGTGCACCCTAGAGCTGTGCTCCACAACAAGAGAAGCCACCACAATGAGAAACCCGTGCACCGCAACTAGAGAAAGCCCACGCCCAACAACTAAGACCCAACGCAGCCATAAGTAAATAAATAAATTTATTTTTAAAAAGATACAATATTGATAGTTCAAGTCAATAGGTATTTTATTATTTTAATAGTTGATTTTGATTAATACATGGTTGACCTGAGTAATATCTGTAGCTGTCTTTAAAATTTAAAAAACCCTTTTTTTCAATCAAGTAAAAATTGGTTTCAGAGGTTACTCTCATTCATTAAACTAGATGTTAAAAAAAAACTATCCAGGGACTTCCCTGGTGGTGCAGTGGTTAAGAATCCACCTGCCAATGCAGGGGACGCGGGTTCAATCCCTGGTCCAGGAAGATCCCACATGTCGCGGAGCAACTAAGCCTGTGTGCCACAACTACTGAGCCTGCGCTCTAGAGCCCGCGAGCCACAACTACTGAGCCTGCATGCTGCAACTACTGAAGCCCGCAAGCCTAGAGCCCGTGCTCTGCAACAAGAGAAGCCACCGCAGTGAGAAGCCCGCACACCGCAACGAAGAGTACTCCCCGCTCGCCGCAACCAGAGAAAGCCCACGCACAGAAACGAAGACCCAACGCAGCCAAAAATAAATAAATAAATTTATTTAAAAAAAAACAATCCATTTAAATATAGCAATTCCTTGAATTTAAAGAAAAAAAACAGCAGGAATAAGAAATTTAACAGCTTTGAACTACAAAATACACATTACTTTAAAAAACAAAAATGTAATTATTAAGACTATTGCTACTATAAAAGCACATTTCATGATTTAAGGAAAAAAAAGTCATCTTAGTGGTTTAAAAAAAAGTTATGTTAGTCATCAGTTTTATCCACTCCTTCCTCAAACCTTCTAACATAGTAGGTAACTGGAAGGAAAACTATCTGATTTACATTTCAGAGTCCCTGCCCTGTCCCACCCTCTCCTGCCCTAGTGGATGTGCACTTGGTTAAATGCATTCTGTATGAGAAAGGAGAAGCAAAGAGGTAGTTTGACCTGTATTGGAATAATTTTGAAAGCTTCTTTAGAGATTGACCAAAAAATACTAGTCCTCTATTAGTGAAGGTCAACATCTTTAACTGGACACAGTCCAGGAGAGTGTTATTGCAAATAAGTACAATCAGAAGAACGGCAATGGACACTACACCTGGGCAACAGATCAGTGAGGCAATACACACACCTTTGATTCTAGATTGGTATAATCCTTTTTAACAGGCATTATCACAGCCTCCAGTACCACACAGTAAGGATTTCCCAAATGTCTATGGGAAGTTGACCGTAGTAATACTTCTCTACCTATCTCATAATACAGATGCATTTTACTACTACTTTTCCTTTTAGAAATCACGTTAATAAAGATGTTTGGAGGAATTCCTTGGCGGTCCAGTGGTTAGGACTCTGCGCTCTCACTGCAGAGGGCCTGGGTTCAATCCCTGATGGGGGAACTAAGATCCCACAAGCTGCACAGCATGTGGCCAAAAAAAAAAAAAAAGATATTTGGGCATTTCTGGTTTTAAATGCCAGTATTTTAAAAAAGTGGACAAGTGTTACAGAAATTTTTGTTGGCATTTTTCAGACTTGGAGGAAACAGAATTTGACAAAAAATATTTCCCAAGTGGTCTGGAAGGAAGCAAAAGGATTAGCAAAATCTAGAGAAGAAAAAATGAAAATGCATCAGGTGAAGGCCTGAGGTTTGCTGGCAGGAGAAAAAAGTGTGGATGCTGTGTAAACAAGAATCCATGGTAAACAAAATTTAATTAAAATGAAGCAATTATCATGTTTTGTCACAGGTGTCCTTTTAGGGTGTCCATCGTCTTGATTTCCATCAATTGTCCCAGAGAAATTATTAATAGTGTTCCCCCTTACTCTTAAAAGTGAACTGTTTTAAAAAATAGCAAACCACTATGTTGTACACCTGAAACTAATATAACACTGTAAATCAACTATACTTCACTTAAAAAAGATTTTTTTAAGTGAACTGGTTTACACAATAAATTATATGATCCCCCTTTCCTTGAAGAACCAGGAGGCAGAGCTGCTAAAACAGCTCAATGTTCAGGATCCAATCATAGACCCAATTATTTAAAATTCAGTACAGATTTACCTCATTTATCTAGCACCATGAATATAACAGCAGAATAGCAGAGTGACTAAGAACATGGATTCTGGAACCAAATGGCCAGAGTTCATGTCTCAACCCTGCTATATAAACTCTAGCTGTGTGACCAAGAAAATTTTTTGCTGTTTTACTTTTTACTTTGAAATAATTTCAAACTTGGAGAAAAGTTGAAAGAATAGTACAAAGGACTCCTTTATGTCCTTCACCTAGGTTCACCAATTATGAACATTTTTCCATATTTACTTTTATCTCCCCACCCACCCAATTTCATTACTAGTTTTTTAACCATTTTGATAATAGGTTGTAGACATGGTGCCTCTATGTCTAAATACTACAGAGAGCAACTCCTAAGAACATACTACAGTCCAATTATCACATTAGGAAATTTAACAACAATACAATATTATTATGTAACATAAAGTCCATATCTAAATTCTACCAATTGTCCCAATAATGCTCTTTATAGGAATTGTTTTCCTCAACCCAGGATCCTAATCCAGAATCGTGGGCATGTTTCTTAATCTCTCCCTCATGGGATTATTGGGAGAAATAAAGGAGTAAATATAAAGAATTTAGAACAGTTTTTGGCACTTAGTGCAGGTGTTAGCTGCTGCTTTTAGGGAGTGATAGACTCCATACAAGGTAGAATTGTCAGATAATGGAAGTAACTCTTTAGACACTATACTCCTTAAAGCCATTTTAATGAAAACCTCTGTAAAATATGTTGTGCTTATCCATTATTTCTTAAACAGAATATGTTAAATATAATTTAACCTTTTCTTAGTAACTCAGGGTCTTCACATCAGCAGTGGTACTATGCTATAAAACCATGATGCTGTCAAAGTCTCCTAAGGTATGAGGTGCTATATGCCTCTGTAGTAAAACAGCTATAAAGTCTGGACAGACATCTTGAATCTCTTCCTTCTGCTGTCATACTTTTGATCACTAGTATGTATTAGTGCATCTAATCTATATTATTCTAATAATGTTTACAGTCAAACAAGGCTTTTAGTTTAAAAAGCACTTTCATGTCATCTCTCATTAATTCAATAAATATCCACTATGTCATTTGATTAATTAGCTGATTTGAATTTCACAAGAAGTCTGTGAGGTAAAAAGAACATGTATTACTACTCCCAATTTTAATTACCTCATTATAGATGAATAAATTAAGGCTCAGATAGGTCAAGTGACTTACTCTGGGCCACAGAGCCAACAGGCAACACTGATAGCCCTAGCACACCTAGATCCTCTGTCCCTCAATATACACAGTTGTCTCTGAGTGAAGTCCTACGATGATACGACTTTTTAGATAGTGAACGAGCTTCCTGAAAGCTTTTTTTGACTCTTAAAAGTACTTTCAGCTTAATTTCAAACACAAGAAGTTGCATTCTGGTTGGCTGAAAATGCCAGATGTCTGACTTTCAGATGCTCTTCCTGTGCACTTTCTCAAATATTCTTTCCAAAATTCTCTGAACTTTATGGCAACACTTTATTAATATAGACTCCACACCCATTTGAAAACTTGAGACAAATTCAGACCTGAGCTAAAGTTTACCTCTGTACTCTAATAAAGAAAAGCCTGGCTAAGAAACCAGTGTAAATAAGATTGCAGGGAGAAATGTTTAATGAGCTGTTTTTAAGCATTTCAGGAGTCTAATTTACATACAATTAAAGTTAAATTGCACATCATTCTCAGCTATTCATTAAACCAGGTACAGGCACCTCTACCTAACAAAAAAACCTGGTAACACTAATAGCCTAGTTTCAATTATGACTCAAAGTAACAGTCGCACCTAGAGAAAAACAAAACACAACACTCTCGCTAGGATTTACCTCAATTAGCCCAAATTAATGAGGTCTGATTGTACCTCCAATGGTGACCCACAAAAACCTATCTTCCCCTGATGGCCTAGAGTAGAAGCTCAAATGCAGTTAAAACTCCTGTCACAGAAACTAGGTAGAGGAAGCAAGACAAAATGGCAATGGCATACAGTTAAGAGCCACAAGCCTCAGGTTCTAGGTCGGATGATGCTGCTAAATCTGTGTGACCTTGGTTAAATCGCTCTACTTCTCCAGCCTTCAGTTTCCTAGGCAATAAATGTGGTCTTTAAATACCATATCTCACTAAAAGCATCCAGAGCTCCTTGACTAAAGGGCAGGAAATGTACAAGATGAGTCTGGAACATCTTATCATAACTATAAACCAAGGAACACTATCAAAGATTACTGCAGTTATGTCAAAAGAAATCAGGAGCCAACTTGAAGAGGCTCCCGTTGGTCCAAGATGGAACAAATTGAACATCAGTAAGAATAACTACAATAGGGCTTCCCTGGTGGCACAGTGATTAAGAATCCGCCTGCCAATGCAGCGGACACGGGTTCGAGACCTGGTCTGGGAAGATCCCACATGCCACAGAGGAACTAAGCCTGTGCGCCACAACTACTGAGCCCATGTGCCACAACTACTGAGCCCATGTGCCACAACTACTGAAGCCCGTGTGCTCTAGGGCCCACGTGCCACAACTACTGAGACCGCGTGCTGCAACTACTGAAGCCCATGCACCTAGAGCCCGTGCTCCACAAAAAGAGAAGCCACCGCAATGAGAAGCCCGCACACCGCAACGAAGAGTAGCCCCCACTCGCCGCAACTAGAGAAAGCCTGCGCGCAGCAACGAAGACCCAACACAGCCAAAAATAAATGAACAAAATAAATAAATCTATTTTAAAAAAAGAATAACTACAATAGATTAAAACATGTCAAATATGTTAATACCCATAAATTCATAATGATCCTTTTAAAAAAAACCTAACAACTCACTGATTCCCTTTGGAGTATATCAGGGAACCAGCTTACCATTTTGAAAACTTGCAAATAAAGGACTAAATGTAAAGAATCAAGTATGTATCCTGCCTTTCCTGTACAAATCAAAAACTTCAGAGTAACCAAAGAGTTGATTAGGGAAAGTTTTTCTTTTTTGAAGTATTCCAGCTCATAAATGAAGAAAGAATGATAGCGCTAGAATATCACCATTTTGCAAACACCTAGGTAATCATTATCCATGACCACTTACAACACGAAAAGAGACATCTGGACATTATAGGCCTCCTGATAGAAGAATACAACAACACTTATGAAGCATTATATTGCCAAAGCAGGAACCTGATTTAGGTCAAGCCTCTAGAGTTGTGCTGACCAACAGGAGGCCACTACACACATGTAGCTATCAAGCACTTGAAATGTGTCTGGCTCATAAGAATTGATATGTGCTGGAAGTGTAAAACACACACTGAATCACAAAGATTTAGTATGTAAAACATCTCAATAATTTTTATATTCATTAAGTGGTGAAATGATAGTAACTTGCAACTATCAGGTTAATTTAAAATATTATTAAAACAAATTTCCACTGTTTTTTCTTACCTTTCTAATGTGCCTACTAGAAAATTTAAATTTCATTTGAGGCTTGAATATTTCTATTAGACAATGCTGCTCTAGATCTAACAACCAGTTTACAGGGAATACAAGGGACCGAGAAACAAATAAATCATAGAAATTCAATTAGCAAAATCTAGAATGGGAAAACTTGCTTCTTCAACAACAAAAATATAAAGGAAAAAAGGCAAGAGAACTGAAAGATTAAAAGAAACTTAAGAGCCACAGAACCCAAAAATTAAAAGAGATTTAACAGCAATATAAATCAAATCAATGTATGGGTATTTTTTGGAACCTGATTCAAATAAAGCAAATGTTTAGAAAGAAAGGAAGGCAAAGATGAAGGGAAGAGGGAAAAGAGAAAGCAACTGTGGAAATACGAACATTAACTGGCTATCCAATGATGTTACTGTGTACTGTGTTACTTTTTTTAAAAAAAGAGTATCTTTTATAGCTACATAATGAAATTATTTACAATTTAAATAATATGGTGTCTGGGATTTGTTTCAAAAGAATCTTGTGAGGATGAGACAGTAGGTAATAGTACAGATGAACAAAATTGACCATGAGGTGATAACTGTTGAAGTTGAGTGATGGGCATGTAGAGGTTCATTATATCATCTTCTCTACATTTGTATATGTTTGAAATTTTCTATACATACTTTTTAAAAAATATTTTATTTATTTATTTTTGGCTGCGTTGGGTCTTCGTTGCTGTGCGCGGGCTTTCTCTAGTTGCGGCAAGCGGGGGCTACTCTTCATTGTGGTGCGCGGGCTTCTCATTGCGGTGGCTTCTCTTGTTGCGGAGCACGGGCTCTAGGCGTGCAGGCTTCAATAGCTGTGGCAGGGCTTCCCTGGTGGCGCAGTGGTTGAGAGTCTGCCTGCCGATGCAGGGGACACGGGTTCGTGCCCCGGTCTGGGAAGATCCCACATGCCGCGGAGCAACTAGGCCCGTGAGCCAAAATTACTGAGCCTGCGCATCTGGAGCCTGTGCTCCACAACAAGAGAGGCCGTGATAGTGAGAGGCCCGCGCACCGTGATGAAGAGTGGCCCCCGCTCGCCACAACTAGAGAAAGCCCTCGCACAGAAACGAAGACCCAACACAGCCAAAAATAAATAAATAAATAAAGCAAAACTGTCAACAAGTAAAAATAAACACTATAAAAAAAAAAAAATAGCTGTGGCACGTGGGCTCAGTAGTTGTGGCTCACAGGCTTAGCTGCTCCATGGCATGTGGGATCTTCCCAGGCCAGGGCTCAAACCCGTGCCCCCTGCATTGGCAGGCAGATTCTTAACCACTGCGCCACCAGGGAAGCCCCCATACTTTTTTTAATGAGAGAAAATTTTATCTACAAGAACACTTCTAGCTCTAGAATCTACAAAAATCTATGACAATAAATGACGGGGTTGGCAAGTACCTCAAGAAGTCATTCAATCTAGTTTTCTGCCTCCAGGAACATTACTTGCAATATTACCTCACTCAGCAAACATTTATTGAGTAACCACCAAGTGCAAAGGCCGCAGCATTGTAGAAGATGTATACAGATAGAAGAAACAGTTTCTGTTTAAAGTTTCCTAATATAGGAGAGACAAGAAAAGAACATAAATATAAAACAAAGTAAAAATGATGAAGTTATGGTTTACTCCTGGTTAAGTAAATCACGAAAGGCATCGTAGAGGAGTGTCATATAACTGGGTGTTAAAAATAGGCAGAAGGGACTTCTCTGATAGGGCAGTGGTTAAGAATCCACCTGCCAATGCAGGGGACACGGGTTCGATCCCTGGTCCGGGAAGGTCCCACATGCCACAGAGCAACTAACTAACTACTACTAACTAACTACTGAGTCTGCACTCTAGAGCCTGCGAGCCACAACTACTGAAGTCCGCATGACTGGAGCCCGCGCTCCACAACAAGAGAAGCCACCACAATGAGAAGCCCATACACCACAATGAAGAGTAGCCCCTGCTCACCGCAACTAGAGAGAAAGCCTGCGTACGGTAACAAAGACCCAGTGTAGCCAATAAATAAACAAACAAACAAACAAGCAAACAAATAAAGACAGGATTTGGACATGTAAAGACAAGGAGTATTATGTCTAAGGTGGACAGCGTGAGCAGAGGTATGTAAGCAGAAAATAATGAGACATTTCTGGGGAATGAAGATGAGTACGTTATTGCAAAAATAGTAGGAAGCAAGGCTGGAAAGACAAGTAGGGCCAGATTACAGAATCTTAAATATCAGGTTGAGTTTGTACTTTAGTCGATAAGTGCTAGGAGTCACACAAGTGGAGGTATAGATTACAGAATATTTAGGAAGATGCTATACATCTCACTTAAGCAGAGAAAAGAACGGAGCTGGGTGGGGGGAGACTGGAAGAAGCAGCAGCAGTCAAGGCAACCAGTAATAAAGGACCGAAACTGACCTAGTGGGAGAAAAAGACAGGGAGGGACCTGAGAGTGTGTTGGCATGAAAAGAGATCCGGAGTTCAGGGAAGTCAACAGCAACTAAGGCCTTACATCTGAATGAACTGGGAAAACAGCGGAGCCAATGTTTGGTATGTTGGCAGACCTATACTAGCCCTGAAATGTGCTGTATAAATGACTGAGTGAATAAGTAAATAGAAATATGTGTCAGGATAAAAGGCAGCAAGTCAGGGGACTGGGGGTGGCGTTGGGGGAGGGGGCAGGCAGAAGAAAGGCTCAGCCTTCCCGTTTTAACTTATGAGGAAGTCAAGGTGCTGAAGGAAAATGCTGTCCAGGTGTGCTAAGAATCTTTCTCAGAAAAGCAAAGGTTCCATCGTTAAAATCTGTATAAAATCCATCCTTAAAACCTATAAACATGTCTCCCAAGCAAGAAGGAAACAAGCTGCACCAATCTGACCACTGGTTCCCAAAAGCAAACAATCCATGAAAAGCTGAAGGTGCAGAGGGATATCCAAGTGGAGGGATTCAACAGGAACTCTAGGACTGAGGTTCAGAGGTAGAAATACAGATTTGGGAGTTACTATTGATACATGAAGGCTGTAGTCAGAGACATGAGAGAGGAGATGACCTCCTAACACAAAAGCATAAACAGAGAGGCAAGGACAGAGGACAACTTGGAGACTGACAAAGAAAGAAGCATCAAGAAATGTAGGAGAATCAGAACAATGCCTTGTCATAAAAGCTAAGAGAAGAGTTTCCAGAAGGAAGGCATGCTCAATCCTCCTTTTCTTCCTTGACCCACACATCCAATTCACCATCAAGCCTATCAGCTCTACCTCCAAAATACATACTAAACACATCTACTTCTTTTCATTTCTTTTTCCACCAACCTAGTTGAAGTCTCCATCATTCCCTGGACTTCTGTTATTCACCTTGGTCAATTCCTGCCCCCAAATAATCCATTTTCTTTGCAGCAATTGGATTAATCTTTTAAAAATGGAAATCAGGGCTTCCCTGGTGGCGCAGTGGTTGAGAGTCCGCTTGCCGATGCAGGGGACACAGGTTCATGCCCCGGTCCGGGAGGATCCCACATGCTGGGGAGTGGCTAGGCCCATGAGCCATGGCCGCTGAGCCTGCGCATCCGGAGCCTGTGCTCCGCAGCAGGAAAGGCCACAACAGTGAGAGGCTCCCGTACCGCAAAAAAAAAAAAAAAAAGGAAATCATATTACATACCCACCCCCTGCTTAAAATGTTTTAACTGACTGGATATTTAAAGATACTGCAGTGTGACAATGTTAATATAATCATGTTTCAGTAGGGGAAATACTTGTATTTTAGAGATGTATGCTGAAATATTTACAAATGAAATGAAGTCTGGGATCTGCTTCAAAAATAAGGGCAAACAAGGGCTTCCCTGGTGGCGCAGTGGTTGAGAGTCCGCCTGCCAATGCAGGGGACACGGGTTCGTGCCCTGGTCCGGGAAGATCCCACATGCTGCAGAGAGGCTGGGCCCGTGAGCCATGGCCGCTGAGCCTGCGCGTCCAGAGCCTGTGCTCCGCAACGGGAGAGGCCACAACAGTGAGAGGCCCGCGTACCGCAAAAAAAAAAAAAAGAATAAAAAAAAAAAATAAGGGCAAACAAGCCTGAACTTATTCTATGAGACCAGTATTACTGTACTATCAAAACGAGACAAAGACTTCCCCCTAAGGTCAGGAACAAGACTACAATATCCATTCTTATCACTTCTGTACAGTATTGTACTGGAGGTTCCAGCCAGGGCGATCAGGTAAGAAAAAGAAATAAAAGGCATGAGATTGGAAATGAAGAAGTAAAACTCTATTTGCAGATGACATGATCTTATATCAATAGAAAATGCTAAGGAATCCACCAAAAAAACTGTTAGAAGCAAGGCAGCAGGATACAAGATCAATACACAAAATTCAATTTTATTTCTACACATTAGCAATAAACAATCCAAAAATGAAATTAAGGAAATAATTTCACTTACAAATGCAACAAAATAAATAAGTTTAGGGCTTCCCTGGTGGCACAGTGGTTGAGAGTCCGCCTGCTGATGCAGGGGACACGGGTTCGTGTCCCGGTCCGGGAAGATCCCACATGCTGCGGAGCGGCTGGGCCTGTGAGCCATGGCCGCTGAGCCTGCGCGTCCGGAGCCTGTGCTCCACAACGGGAGAGGCCACAACAGTGAAAGGCCCGCGTACCACAAAAAAAAAAAAAAAAAAAAGTTTAGAAAGATTTAGGAATAAATTTAATAAAAGAAGTGTAAGACTTGTACATTAAGGCTTCAAAACCTAGAAAACATTTAAAGACCTAAATAAAGGAAAAGACATCCCATATTAATGGACTGAAAGACTTAATACTGTTCAGATGGCGATACTCCCTAAATCAATCTACAGATTCAATAAAATCCCTATCAAAATCCCAGATGGTTTTTTTTTTTTTTGCTGAAATTGACAAGCTGAGCCTAAATTCATATGGAAGTGCAAGGGACTCAGCAAAGTCAAAACAATACTGAAAAAGGAACAAAATTGAAGGACTCATACTGTTTTTATATCAAAACTTACAAAAGAGCTGCAGGAATCAAGACTGTGTGATACTGGCATTAAGAACAGACATCCAGATCAGTGGAATAGAACTGAGAACCCCAAAATAAACCCATACATTTATGGTCAATTTATCTTGGAAAAGGATGAAAGAAAATGCAATGGGGAACAACTTATCTTTCCAATAAATGGTGCTAGGACAACTGGATATTCATATGCAAAAGAATAAAGTTGAACCCCGGGACTTCCCTGGTGGTGCAGTGGCTAAGAATCCACCTGCCAATGCAGGGGACATGAGTTCGATCCTTGGTCCGGGAAAATCCTACATGCTGAAGAGCAACTAAGCCCATGTGCCACAACTACTGAGCCTGCGCTCTAGAGTCCACAAGACACAACCACTGAGCCTGCATGCCACAACTACTGAAGCCTGTGCGCCTAGAGCCTGTGCTCCAAAACAAGAGAAGCCACCGCAGTGAGAACCCTGCGCGCCACAACGAAGAGTAGCCCCCACTCGCCACAACTAGAGAAAGCCCACGTGCAGCAATGAAGACCCAGCACAGCCAAAATAAAAAATAAATAATTTTTTTAAATTCTTTAAAAAAAATAATAAAGTTGAGCCCCTACCTAACACCATACTAAAAATTAACTCAAAATGGATCAAAGGCTTAAATATAAGATCTAAAAGTATAAAACTCTTAGAAGAAAACACAGGTGTAAATCTTCGCAATCCTGGATTAGGCAATAGTTTCTTAGATATGACACCTAAAGCACAAACAACAAAGAAAAAATAGATAAACTATACTTCACCAAAACTGAAAAATTTCTGTGTTTTAAAGGTCATGGTCAAGAAAGTAAAAAGACAACCCACAGAAATGAAAAGAAAATATTTACATATCATATCTGATAGGGGACTTGTACCCAGAATATATATAAAACTATTACAACTCAATAATAAAAGGATGAATGAACCTACTTATGAATGGGTAAAACATTTAAATAGACATTCTCCAAAGAAGATACACAAATAGCCAACAAACACATGAAAAGTGCTCAACATCACTAGTCATTAGGGAAATGGAAATCAAAACATGAGATACTGGGGGGAGGATAAACTAGAAGTTTGGGATTAGCAGATACAAACTACTATATATAAAATAGATGAACAGGGACTTCCCTGGTGTTCCAGTGGTAAAGAATCTGCTTTCCAATGCAGGGGACGTGGGTTCGATCCCTGATCGGGGAACTAGGTTCCCACGTGCCATAGGGCAGCTTAAACCAGTGTGCCACAACTACTGAGCTCGCGCGCCTCAACTAGAGAGCCCACGTGCTGCAAACTACAGAGCCCAGGAGCCCTGGAACCTGCACGCCGCAACTACAGAGCCCACGCACCCTGCAGCCTGCGTGCCACAACTAGAGAAGAGAAAGCCTGCGTGCCACAACTAGAGAAGAGAAAACCCGCACTCCACAACTAGAGAAGCCTGCGCGCCACAACAAAAGATCCCACATGCCTTAACGAAGATCCCGCATGCTGCAACTAAGACCCGACAGAGCCAAAAAATAAGTAAATAAATAAAATAAGTGAATATTAAAATAAAATAGATAAACAATGAGATCCTACCGTATAGCACAGGGAACTATATTCAATATCCTGTAATAAACTATAATGGAAAAGAATCGGAAAACGAATATACATATATATGTACGTATAACTGATTCACTTTGCTGTACACCAGAAACTAACACAACATTGTTAAATCAACTATACTTCAAAAAAATAAATAAATAACACACACAAAAAAAACCATGAGATATCATTTCACACCCACTAGGATGGCTATCATCAAAAAAACAGATAAGAAATACTGGTGAGGATGTGGAAAAACTGGAATCACACACTGCTGGTGGAAATGTGAAATAGTGCAGCATGGGCTTCCCTTGTGGCGCAGTGGTTGGGAGTCCACCTGCCGATGCAGGGGATGCGGGTTCGTGCCCCAGTCTGGGAGGATCCCACGTGCCGCGGAGCGGCTGGGCCCGTGAGCCATGGCCGCTGGGCCTGCGAGTCCGGAGCCTGTGCTCCGCAACGGGAGAGGCCACAGCAGTGAGGGGCCCGCGTACGGCAAAAAAATAAAAATAAATAAATAAAATAAAATAGTGCAGCTACACTGGAAAACAGTCTGGCAGTTCCTCAAAAAGAGTTATTATATGACCCAGCAAATCCACTCACAGGTACATACTCTAGAGAAATGAAAACGTATGTCCACACAAAAAATCTGTACAAGAATGCTATAGCACCGTTATTCATAACAGCCAAAAAGTAGTAACAACTGAAATGTCCATCAACTGATGAATAGATAAATAAAAGTGTTACATCCATACAACGGAGTACTGATACAAGCCTACAACATGATGAACGCTTGAAAACATTATGCTAAGTGAGAGAAGCCAATTACAAAAGACCACATATTATATGACTGAATTTATATGAAATGTCCAGAATGGGCAAATTCACAGACATAGGAAGTAGATTAATGGTTGTGTAGGGCATGGGAAGGGGGGAATGGGGAGTGACTCCTAATAGGTATGGGGTTTTTTTCTGGGGTGATAAAAATGTTCTGGAATTAAACAGTGGTGATGACAGCATAACCTTGTGAATATACTAAAAAACACTGAATTCCATACTTTAAATGGCAAATTGTTTGGCATGTAAATTGTATTTCAATTTTAAAAATTAAAAAGAAATGTCTCGGGTTCGATCCCTGGTCCAGGAAGATCCCACCTGCTGTGGAGCAACTAAGCCCACGCGCCACAACTACTGAGCCTGCACACCGCAACTACTGAAGCCTGCGCACTCTAGGTCCTGCATGCCGCAACTACTGAGACCCTGTGCTGCAACTACTGAAGCCCGCATGCCTAGAGCCTGTGCTCTGCAACAATAGAAGCCACCGCAATGAGAAGCCCGAGCACCACAACGAAGAGTAGCCCTCACTCACCACAACTAGAGAAAGCCTGAGCACAGCAACAAAGATCCAACACAGCCAGAAATAAATAAACAAATAATTAATTAATTTAAAAAAAAATGTCCACAAAAAGACTTGTACACAAATGTTCACAGCAGCTTAATTTGTAACAGCCCCAAACTGGAAACCACCCAAATGTCCAGCAACAGGTGAATGAATGAACAAATTACCATATTCATGTAATGCATTATTACTCAGCAACTAGTGAAACTTGCAACAACATGGATGAATCTCAAAATAATTATCCCAAATGAAAGACACCAGACCTCCGCCCCCATCAATGAGCACATACTGTATGATCATATAAAATTCTAGAAGATTCAAAATAATTTATAGTGATAGACAGCAGATCAGTGGTTGCCTATGGCCTGGGGGTGTGGGGGGAGGCATCGGAGCAGGAGGGAGTGATTACAAAGGAGGAAAGATTTAGGGGTGATGAATATGTTCATTATCTTGATTATGGTGGTGGCTTTAATGGTATATACATATGTCAAAACTTATCAAATTTTATATTTTAAATGTATGGGGTTTATTGTATGCCAATAATATCTCAATAAAACTGTTGTAAAAATGAAACGAAAGCACTGTTAATTCAAGTATTTAAACTGCTGCAGTCTACAGGCTAGATAGTAATTTTAAATAAAAGTTACATTATTAATGGTTACTACTTGAGGTGATGCATCAATATGGTTACTACATGAGGTGATGTATCAATATGTGTTAACTGGCTTGATTGTGGTTAATCATTTCACAACATATACATGTATCAAACTATCATGTTGTATACCTTAATATACAAGATTTTTGTCAATTATATCTCAAAGCTTAAAAAATAAAAATAAATAAAAGCTACATTAACTGTTGAAAAAAATAACATTAGGGGAGGAGATAGGATATTAGAAAAAAGATTAGTCATGCATTAATAATTGTTGAAGTTAGGAAACAGATACACAGGGGTTCATTATACCATTTACTTTTATATATGCTTGAAATTTTACATTAAAACGTTTTTTTAGGGCTCCCCTGGTGGCGCAGTGGTTGAGAGTCCGCCTGCCGATGCAGCGGACGCGGGTTTGTGCCCCGGTCCGGGAAGATCCCACATGTCGCGGAGCGGCTGGGCCTGTGAGCCATGGCCGCTGAGCCTGCGCGTCCGGAGCCTGCGCTCCGCAACAGGAGAGGCCACAACAGTGAGAGGCCCGCGTACCGCAAAAAAAAAAAAAGTTTTTTTAGGGAATTCCCTGGCGGTCCAGTGGTTAGGACTCCATGCTTTCACTGCGAAGGCCTGGGTTCAATCCCTGGTCAGGGAACTAAGATCCCACAAGCCTCGCAGTGCGGCCACCAAAAAAAAAAAAAAAAAAATGTTAAAAAAAAAACTTTTCAAGTACCTCAATTAAAAAAAAAAACTCACCAAGACTTCCCATTTTACTTAAAAATAAAACTCCTTTATCAGTCTTACAAAGCTTTGAAATACCTTTGCTCTTAGTTCATTCTATGTTGGAACTCTTTCCTCACCTCTTCATTTGGCTCATTCTTTTTCATTCTTCAGTTTTGGTTTGTCACCTCCTCAGAGAAGCCTTTCCTGACCATCTCTAAGTTCCTCTATTATCTCTATTATAGCACCCTATTTTATTCTCTTCCTAACATATCACAGTCTTTCAATATTTTATTTGTGTTTATTTGTTTATTGTCTACCCAAGGCTTCTTAAACTGCATGAGAGCAGGGACCTTGTCTCTCATAGTCACTGAGTTGTATTCTTCGTATTTGGCACATAACATATACTCAGTAATTATTTGTTGAATGTTAAACTAATAACCCAATACTGGGCATTATCTTATTGTTGAACATTTAATATATCAAAGCCTTACAGAGAACCTACTGTTGGCAAGGTTTCAGGTAAAACATATGCATATCTGAAGTGAGAGGATACGTGATATAATGTAAATTAAACAGAATTAAAATTTAAAAAAAAAACTCTTCCAAAGGCAACTGAAAACAGTAAATATTATTTAAGAAGACTAATTTTTTTTCCCCAGAGACTTCATTTAGAAACAGAAATAAGAGTGTTCTGATATAGTACCTTCTCTAGATAAAGATGTATGAACAAAGGGGTCCCCCAAGGATTAATGCTGAAACCTATCACAAGTAATATTTTTAGAAATTATCTAGAAAAAACTGTCTAGGGCTTCCCTGGTGGCGGAGTGGTTGAGAGTCCGCCTGCCGATGCAGGGGATACGGGTTCGTGCCCCGGTCTGGGAGGATCCCGCATGGCGTGGAGCGGCTGGGCCCGTGAGCCATGGCCGCTGAGCCTGCGCGTCCGGAGCCTGTGCTCCGCAACGGGAGAGGCCACAGGAGTGAGAGGCCCGCGTACCGCAAAAAAAAGAAAAAACTGTCTAGTGACATCTTCCCAGTTTGCAGATGACTCTAAAGCAGTAGCTAGAAATATGATGGTACAAAGTTGTGTGTTGAGAAATGTGGAAAATAGCTTCCATGTAGACAAAAATAAGGTAATGCAGTAATGGAAAAATAGTCCAAATTATAATTATCAGATGATGAGCTATAAAGCTACCTGTTACAATACAAGAAAAGGGTTTCAGAGTCCCTGGACTTATGCTGAATACAGCTACAAAAAGGCAACAAAATGCTGGTTGTTATTACGAAGGCTTTGAAAACAGAGAACACATTATCCTGCCCTTGTACAAACCAAAGCATATCTGTACCTAGAATAGAATGTGCAGTTGTGGCCATCATAGCACAAAAATGGTAAAATAGATACATAAGGCCTAGAAAGGTATCCCAAAAGACCAAAGAACAGAGAAGCTTATGTATGCATACATATTTTTTAATATAGATATATAAAGGACACATTAGTATGAAACAAAAAGGGTGTGAAATGGTAGAGACTGCATCAAATTTTAGAAGTTACAATGTAGTTAGAAATCTAAAGAAACAATAAAGTATATTTTAAAAAAAATTTTAAACCTAGGTTTTAGAATCACAAAGACAGAAGTTTTATGTAGAAAAAGGGAAGGGAAGAGGTAAGAGGAAGGGAAAGGAAGTGGAGGGAGGAAAGAACTGAGTTCTAATCCCAGTAGGTTTAGCTGTGTGACAGTGCACATGTTGCTTAATTTCTTTGAGCCTCGCTTTTCTCATCTGTAAATAACTAATTTGAAGGATTGCTATGAGGATAGAAATAGGCACAATGCCTGACACATAGTATACACTTATTACTTTTATTAGGACTAATAAAAAGTAATAGTTTACTGGCCAATCCAGTGTATAAAGTAATAAAACTCATTATTCAGATAGGGAGTACAGAATGTAAGAAAAAATAATTCAAAGATAGTCTAGATAAACTCATAGGCAACATTTCCATAAGAACCTCCTTCCTAAGAGAAATTATAAACTTTAGGCAACATAGCCCTAAATTTTGAAGTTGACATTTTCATCCCTTTCCCACAAGCAGCAGAACTCTGGGCTAGATAGATGACATATCCAACCAAACATGCCATTGATTGTCTTAATTTATAACAACTGTTAACATTATTTGAGCAATGGACTAAGTAATGATGTCATTTAATCCTTCTAAAATCCTTTGAGATATGCTCCATATTTTACAGTAAAATTAGCCAGGTCCCCATCTTTACAGATGAGAAAACTGAAGCTAAGAGATTCATTGCCTAAGGGTACATACAGAGCTAGTAAGTGGAGGAGCCTACATTTGAAAACAGATGGACTGACTCCAGAATCTATACTCATAACCACAGAACTAACTGCCTCCTACTTTGCAAGAAATGTTGGGTGTTGGGTATGCAAGAATAAGGTGAGTGATGAAGGAGTGTACAGTTTGCTTGATGAGCCCAGCCCAGCCAAGGTCACACTGCCAGGTAGATACTCAGATTTAGGGTGGCCACAAGCATGAACACTGAAATAATAAGAACTGATTAATGAGGATGTGAGAAACCTAATATAAGAAGGGAAGCCTCAGACTTCCCTGGTGGCGCAGTGGTTAAGAATCCACCTGCCAATGCAGAGGACGTGGGTTCGAGCGCTGGTCCGGGAAGATCCCACATGCCACGGAGCAACTAAGCCTGTGCGCCACAACTACTGAGCCTGCACTCTAGAGCCCGCGAGCCACAACTACTGAAGCCTGTGTGCCCAGAGCCTGTGCTCCGCAACAAGAGAAGCCACCGCAATGAGAAGCCTGTGCACTGCACCGCAACAAAGAGTAGCTCCCGCTTGCTGCAAATAGAGAAAACCTGCATGCAGCAACAAAGACCCAACACAGCCAAAAATAAATAAATTTTTAAAAAGTAGGGAAGCCTAAAAATCCCTCAACTGTGGTCTCAGCCATGGTAAACAAAGTGCAGAGAAAGAGGAAAAGATATCAAAATGCTAACTAGTGGGATTATGAGCGATTCTTATTCTCTGCTTCTTATTTTTTGAATTTGGCTTTTTTTTTAAACAAAGAGCACTCATTTTCATAATTGGAAAAAGGCAGAAATAAAAATAAATCTGAGGAAAACTTTCACGCTTTATTCACTTCTAATTGTGTAATTTGTTGCAATGATCATGTATTACTTTTGTAATTTCGAAGCGATTTTAAAAACAAATACATCTAGTATATTAGAAAAAGGAAGTAAATTACATGCAAATACCAAAGCAAAAAAAAAAAAAAAAAAAGGATGTGTGAAGTAAGAATTAGCAAATGAGCAGTTGTAGTTTGTTGGAAAGAACTCTAGATATGCACTAAAAGGCTTGGGTTGATACTGATATACACATCAACATGGATTAATCTCAAAAACTTTACGTTGAACAGAATTCAGACACAAGCGTGCATACTGTATGAGTGAAGAACAGGAAAAATTAATATGTGAGGATAGAAATCACAACAGTGGTTGCCTATAAGATAGCAGGGACTGACTGGAAGGGGGTATGAGGGAACTTTGGAAGGTTATGGAAACATTCTATCTCTTGATTGGGTATTGGCCACACATGTCTTTACATTTGTCAAAACGCATCTAATTATATACTTGCATTTTTATGCATTCTACCGTGTGTAAATCTTACCTTTAAAAAAATCTCATTTTAAAAAGAAAAAGACAGGGTTCAATCTCAAATCTGTTATTTATTAGTTGAGTGACTTTAAGGAAGTTACTTAACCTCTCTGAGCCTGTTTATCTGTATAAAATGTAGCTACTGGGATTTCCCTGGTAGTCCAGTGGTTTAAGACTCCGAGATCTCAAAGCAGGGGGCCTGGATTCAATCCATGGTCAGGGAACTAGATCCCAAATGCCACAACTAAGATCCCGCATGCCGCAACTAAAAGATTCCCGCATGTCGCAAGGAAGATCCCACGTGCCGCAACTAAAACCCAGCGCAGCCAAATAAATATATATATTTTTAAATGCAGCATAAAATAAATAAATAAAAATAAAAAATGCAGCATAACATAATTTATCTCAATGCTGGGGACGGACTGTAACAATACATATATATCACTGTGCTTTGCAAATTATCACCCAATGAATGTTGAAGGAACTTTAAAGGTATAAAGGGGGCAAAGTTGGTCTTATACTTCTCATAATTCCACAAATGGCTTTGTTATCGGGAAAACTATTCTTTAAAGAGTAGCAGTATTCTAAAAAGGGAAATTTACTTACAGTTCTCAATTGTGAATGGAAGGGAACATCATGGACATGACCTAAGACCTCCTTCTACACAGTTAAAAACAATTACTCAAGATACGATTTGAAGAAAGCTTTCTAGACTGAGGACTTGCTAGAACAATGGCATAATCACAGCAGAAAAAGGTCTCAATTCTAAATACTGAGGGTAAAAGAACTGCTCATTACTTTACTATGTCAATTACAAAATTTAAATGTCCCCGTAAGCCACATCATAGATATGTGTGTAAGTATGTATGTGTGCATATAAACACACATATTCACTCAAACTGGAACTGAGTTGAACCACTGCTTCTTCCCAAAAGGGCCTCTATATTCTAAAAATAAGAAACTTGGACTTCCCTGGTGGTGCAGTGGTTAGGAATCCGCCTGCCAATGCAGGGGACACGGGTTCAAGCCCTGGTTGGGGAAGATCCCACATGCCGTGGAGCAACTAAGCCCGCGCGCCAAAAACTACTGAGCCTGTGCTCTAGAGCCCATGAGCCGCAACTACTGAGCCCGTATGCCGCAACTACTGAGGCCCGCACACCACAACTACTGAGGCCTGTGTGCCTAGAGCCCGTGCTCCACAACAAGAGAGGCCACTGCAGTGAGAAGCCTGCACACCACAACGAAGAGCAGCCCCCACTCGCCACAACTACAGAAAGCCCATGTGTAGCAATGAAGACCCCATGCAGCCAAAAATAAATAAATAAAATAAATAAATTTAAAAGTAAGAAACTTGGGCTTCCCTGGTGGCGCAGTAGTTAAAAATCCACCTACCAATGCAGGGCACACAGGTTCGAGCCCTGGTCCAGGAGGATCCCACATGCCACGGAACAACTAAGCCCGTGTGCCACAACTACTGAGTCTGCGCTCTAGAGCCTGCGAACCACAACTACTGAAGCCCGCAGGCCTAGAGCCTATGCTCCGCAACAAGAGAAGCCACCACAATGAGAAGCCCGCGCACCGCAACGAAGAGTAGCCTCTGCTCGCCGCAACTACAGAAAGCCCGTGCGCAGCAACGAAGACCCAATGCAGCCAAAAATAAAATTAAATTAAAAAAAAAAAAGTAAGAAACTTAACCTGGTTCAACTAGAATTAATCTTATAACTAAGAGACTATGTCTCAAGCTTTTCCATATTTTACCAGAAAAGAAAAACAGCTTGAAAGGTAATATCATAGGCAAAGTTTAATAGCCTCTCCCATCAACCTCAAACTGTTTTTCTTTATTAGTGTATAGAAATCATGATGGAGACCAAAGTTTTCTGAGGTACTTCTTTATCTGAACATTATTTCCTCTGCAAGCATTCAACAATTCTTGTTTCTATTCTTCTCTTTTCTAATTCAATTCTGTTTGGTTCCTAAGTTAAGAAGTGTGTCTCACTTGCATAAATGGTAACTATTCTGAGATACCATTCATAACTATACATTTGAATTCTCTAGAGTACTATTCATAACTTCAAATGGAACAGGAAAAAAAACACTCATTCAACTTCACTTTAATGGTGACTAAGACATGAATGATTATGTTATATTGTAGAAGGCTGGCCAAAGGAGTGAAGTTCCCCAGTGTTACTACTAATCTGTCATCATTTTATGAATGCCCACTGGGACCACTGCCTTGACCAATCTACTATCACAAAAAATACTGAGCTTAGAAAAACATGCTCATTAGCTAAACATGTTTTTTAGAGTTATAAAGTATCTATGTAGGAACACTAGAAGATGTATTATATCTTAGCCATGAAGCTCAAAAGTTAGCTGAGAAGAATCCTGACAAGTCCTGGCAAGTTCTCTATAAAACCAATGTTGGGGGCTTCCCTGGTGGCGCAGTGGTTGGGAGTCCGCCTGCCAATGAAGGGGACGCGGGTTCGTGCCCTGGTCTGGGAAGATCCCGCATGCCGCAGAGTAGCTGGGCCCTTGAGCCATGGCCGCTGAGCGGGTGCGTCCGGAGGCCACAACAGTGAGAGGCCCACGTACCACCAAAAAAAAAAAAAAAAAAATGCTGGTTATTCTTTAGGTGTTAAACAGCTTTTCTGAGAAAAGCTGAGTCTTTTATTCAAGGTAGTAATATTCTAGTAGTTCTTTACTCCACCTAATCAGTGGTGGAAACTGAATTTACAAAAATCTGTGTAAATAATTCAGCTGTCTGTACTGCTCTAATATATTTAAACCAAATAAAATAAAGTTTAGACAGAAAAAAAAATGGTGCTTTTTTAAGGCTGTCACCTGCTGATTTCCTTCATTTTTCTTTCTTATCCAAAAGTCAGAGACAAGAGACTGTATAACCAGAAAGAACAAATGAAAGGATAGTACACACGTGAGGACATCTACACTTACTTCCCTCTATGAACCCACTACCCTTACCCTTGACATAGTTTTCAACAGGGGGCAATTCTGCTCCCCAAAGGACATTTGACAATATCTGGAGACATTTTTGGTTGTCACAGCTGGGGTGGGGGTTGGGGGGGTGATACTAGGTAGTGGGTAAAGGTCAGAGATACTGCTAAATATCCTACAATGCACAGCACAGCCTATCACAATACAGGGTATTATCCAGCCCAAATGTCAACAGTACCGAGGATAAGAAACCCTACCCCAAGGCCCAACAAAGACCTACCTCTCAATAAATGTTTGCTGATCTGAACTGAAAAGTAAAGACCATGAACTGGAAGAAAGAGAAGCCTACAAGAATGAAGTAGAAGACAGAGGCCTAAATTAAACATTACTAGGATCTATTTTGCCTTTATTGGGACTTCCCTTGGCAGTTCGGTGGTTAAGACTCCTCGCTTCCAAAGCAGGAGGCACGGGTTCAATCCCTGGTCGGGAAACTAAGATACCATGTGCCACATGACCCAAAAAAAAAAAAAAAAAGCCTTTATTCTGTGTTGCACACCAGTCATACAAAAATGAACAATACAGCCCAGCCCTTATGGAGCTCATTATTAGGTAGGGGAAAGAGTTTTATAATTTGTCTGATATCTGATTTGACAATACCTGATAGATGCTTTAATGAAGGAGAAGACATACAAGGGAGTCACTCAACTTTTCCTAGGAATGATTCATGGAACAGATGACATCTTAGTTCAGCTCTGAAGGATGAGTAGGAAGCAACTTATTTCACAACTTATATGCCTCTTTTCAAACAAAGAGCCATTCATTTTTTCAGTCAACAAAAACTATGGAACACCAATTATGTTCCATACATTGTGCTATGTGTTGGAGACACAGTCAAATTATAACTTTTTACTTCTTCCCTTGGCACTGCTGGTGCCCAGGAGCCTACCTCCCCAACCCAAATCCCCAAGAATTCTTTCAATTTAGCGACTGTCACCCCAACCAATCTTATTCATCAGTAAGGCCACTACCCAAGGATTAAATAAAACTTGCAGTTGCCTGTTGACAAGACTGTATTCAATCTTGCCTAGATCACAAAGTCAAGGTGGTTATGCTGGTAGAGTAACTAGCAATGAACTGACTATGGATCCAGATCTGCCAAATGTTGGATGCGTGTTGGTATCCTGGAAAGCTATTTTACTTTATAAAAAATCTGGGTCCTCTTCCACCCTACCCAATTCATGCCAGAACCAAGAGCAAATTTATCAACATATATTTATTGAACACCTACCATGTGCTTACCTCAATGGTTCTCAACCCTGGTTGTTTACTGACAAAGGAGTTCCCAGATATAATTTATTTTTTGATGGTAAATTCTGATGCAACAAGTCTGATGCCCTGGCCTTTAGGCGTTAAAGAATACAAAAGAAGTATAAAATACAGTTCTTGTGTTGAAGAGCTTATCCACAGTCACAACAGAGGAAATTGTAATAGTATGTTTGTTCACTAATTCATAACCCTTTTATAATATTATCAATCCTTATGAAACAAAAAAAACTGAGGTAGTCTGGATAACAACTGCTCTTATTCCCCAGTCCAGTCACACACCAACTGCACCTGCAACTCCTGATACACTGTTCCATACCCCTTCTATCACCCATACAGTGAAAGTACCATTCTCAGGAACTATGGAGATAACCCAAGTAGGAAGATGAACTGAGGCCCTCAAAAGAGGTGGTTGTTTGTCCTGAAGACCAGAATCTCTCAAATTCATGCCGTCAAGGGCCTTCTTTTAAAGAGAAGAAATAGAGGGACTTCCCTGGTGGTGCAGTGGTTAAGAATCCGCCTGCCAATAGAGGGGACATGGGTTCGGGCCCTGGTCCAGGAAGATCCCACATGCTGCAGAGCAACTAAGCCCATGTGCCACAACTACTGAGCCTGCACTCTAGAGCCCGCGAGCCCCAACTACCGAGCCCACGTGCCACAACTACTGAAGCCTGCATGCCTAGAGCCCATGTTCCGCAACAAGAGAAGCCACCGCAATGAGAAGCCTGCGCACCACACTGCAACAAAGACCCAATGCAGCCAAAAATAAATAAATAAATAAATATATAGGAAAGAAAGAGAAGGAAGGAAGGAAGGGAGGGAGGGAGTGAGGGAAGAAACAGGGACTTCCCTGGTGGTCCAGTGGTTAAGAATCCACCTTCCAATTCAGGGGATGCGGGTTCGGTCCCTGGTTGGGGAACTAAGATCCCACATGCAGTGGGGCAACTAAGCGCACGCACTCTAGAGCCCGTGTGCCACAACTAGAAAGCCTGAGCACCGCAGCTACTGAGCCCGCGCGCCACAACTAGAGAAGACCGCACGCCACGATAAAAGATCCCATATGCCTCAACTAAGACCTGACACAGCCAAATGAATAAATAAATATTCTTTAATAAATAAATAAAGAGAAGAAATAATTCTTTAACCTCCAATAGCAGTCCACCTCACTCTATAGTTGAAGTGCCCCAGAAAAGCAAAGAGTAGACTGAATTTCTGTAAATTTGCTCCTAGAGGTCCTTGGCCATTTAAAGAAATCACCCAAATTCATAAGACTGGTAAACTCTAGTTTTTCAAATAGCATACACTTGAAATAAAAAATACTCTAGGGCTTCCCTGGTGGCGCAGTGGTTGAGAGTCCACCCACCGATGCAGGGGACACGGGTTCGTGCCCCGGTCCGGGAAGATCCCACATGCCGCGGAGCGGCTAGGCCCGTGAGCCATGGCCGCTGAGCCTGCGCGTCCAGAGCCTGTGCTCCGCAACGGGAGAGGCCACAACAATGAGAGGCCCGTGTACAACAAAAACAACAACAACAACAACAATACTCTAAATATATTTTAGTAAGCTCCTTACTAAGATGAACAAATTGTGGAGGCTTAAAAAATTAAAAATTAAAAAATTTTGATCTAAATCTCATCCAGCAGTAATGACCTTATACTAAAGACCACCTGGAAGGGAACATCAGCTTTAAAATTCTGCAAACATGAATCTACAGATCCTCACCTGATTCGTCTCTCTCTGAATTATATGGGAAAAGGTACAATTCTCTTAACTGCTGTACAAAAATTGAGAAGCACAAGACCCTATAAATTACTTTTTTAAAAAAGAGGGCAGGGTGTCCTTCAAACATCTAAAACAGGGCCCAATGATGGTATTAAAAGGAAAAATTTGGTACTTAAGGAAAAATGAATATTGGCATATATTAATTAGAATAAGACTGCCACATGAAAGAAAGAAAAAATGTGTCTTCTATGTAATACTATTTTTAGGATCCGTGACTTTATTTTTTTTAATTAATTTATTTTTTTTTTTGCGGTACGTGGGCCACTCACTGCTGTGGCCTCTCCTGTTGCAGAGCACAGGCTCTGGACACGCAGGCTCAGCAGCCATGGCTCATGGGCCCAGCCGCTCCACGACATGTGGGATCTTCCCGGACCGGGGCACGAACCCGCGTCCCCTGCATTGGCAAGCGGACTCTCAACCACTGCGCCACCAGGGAAGCCCCAGGATCCGTGACTTTAAAATTAGCTTGGTTTACAATATTTGTCCTTGTAATTGTTATTGTCATCATATAAGTTTTATCCATAAAGGTCCACAATCCCTTAACTGCAATTCCAAAATCCAAAAGGCTATAAAAAACAAGTTTTTCATTATTCATTTGGAGGCAAATCCTGACATGAAATGACATGAGGCTATGTATAGTATTTACTTATCCCAGTTGGTGTGAACATTCTGATGTTTTACTGAAGAAATAGTAATGCATTTGATTACAAGGTGCTGCCCCACACCTTTCTGGGATGTTACATAACATACAGGATACGTACCATATTCCTTTTCCAAAATTCAAAAAATTCTATTTTCAGAAGCACAACTGGCCCCAAGAACCCTTTTTTTTTTTTTGGCCCCAAGGTACTGTAGACTGGTATACTAATTAAGACTAAATCTTACATAGAAAATGTAACTAATGCTGAGTGAATGTAGATTTTACATGCAATAAACTCAGTGTCTTAACTATTCACACATACACAATCCGGTAAATAAAGCATTATAAAGACTTAACAAACGTCAAAAAACAAACACACCATTACTTGTTTTTCAGGTGATGGGGACATTTGCATTATGCAATATCTAGATCAATTCCTCTTAGATTGAAATCTACTAATTTAAGTCACAGTTTAAAAAAAAAACAAAACCCAAAGACTGCAATTGGTAATTATGTTGAAACAATCTTCCACTAATAAACAACATATTCGGTTCTGATTTTTTAAAAATTATCTCAGAAAGTTTAAGATTTAAAATTCTTTCATTCTAGAATACAACTTCTGAACGTTGAACAAATTACAATTGACTTTTTCTGTGAAAGCAGAGCCTTGGACAGGGGACGGCAACAGAACAGTCCTTAAAGATATTTCAAAGCGAAGAAGAGTTTCAGTTTTCCTTCCTTCCTCCTTCAGTTGCTGCTTTTCTGGTTTTAGAATTTCAAACAAAGAAATACATATTGGCTCCAATGCTAAGAAACGCCCTCTTTCTCAGCAACTTCCTCTTCCAATTTTCTTCCCTACCGTTGACATATGAGAACAATACACACTGCTGTCCTACCATTTTGATTAACAAAAAGCTCTGAGGCTTGGAAAAATTAAGGGCTGCAATTTATCTATAGTACCCACTCCAAGTCCACAATCTTCACTCATCTAGAAGTCAAATAACAGGGAGCACAAAGAAAGGAGTATTTCACTTAATCAAGAGGCCGGCTATTGAACCTTTCACCCCAGGAGTCCAAAGACTTTGGGTTGCACTAACAAATGGGAAATTTCTTCCATCCCAGGAAAACTTGGCCTTCTTAGGGAAGAGAAAAAGCTACTGAGCTAGCACTGCTCTGAACCAAGAGTCAAGTCTATGCACCAATAGTTGGTGAACTTTCTTCCACAGGCCATGCAGTCAGGATTCAAACTGAGTTCTCTGAGGTTCTGACCCACTTCAAAGTGACTTACAATTTAGTAATGGTCCTTTCCAACTCACAGACTGAACAAAGGGGATGTACTTATAATTAACCATCCAGAGATCGAGACCCATCCTGTCTCCATGCCAGAAGTCAATTCAAGTGTCTGGGACCGGAACCTGCCCCCCATCTGTGACAAAGCAAACTTCCTTTAAGTGGACAATTCCCCCTTGCCCAGTGACTGTCAAAGGAAACACCTTAATGTTGGTAAGCTGTGTACCTTACTGTGTGACCTTGGGCAAGTTACTTAACTCCTCTGAAACTTAGTTTCCTTATGTGTAAATTCTCAAGTGAGGCTGTAAAAATTTAACAAGAACATATGTTTGATGCACAGGAGGAGCACCATAAATGTTCCCCCTCCTCCTCCTCCTAACCCTCCTGAATTCTTTGGGGCCTAAATTTCAATCATAGCCCCAAAAGGCTCCAAGGATTCCTTCCTCTTCTCTGATTCTATGGAGAACTAACTGTATAAAACTTCCCCCATCTCAGAGGCTCCAGGATCCTGGAGGACCAAGACATCGGGACTTCACCTCATCACAGCCTAGGGTCCATCCAGAGCCTTCCTCAATGGGACCCTTTAGCTAACTCTCCTCCTTACTCTGCAGACCATCCTGTACACACACGTACGTACGTGTACACACACACACACACACACACACACACTCTCTCTCTCTCTCTCTCTCTCTCTCTCCTCTCCTCTCCTCCACTCTGCAACTTAGGCCAGAGGTCTCAAAGAGCACTTCAACGCCTTCATGGTCCAGATATGGAAACTGAGGCTCCGCCTGGAGAAGAACTTGCCCAAGATCTCAGACAACGTCTGGGATCCAACTCATGTACATCTGTCTTCAAAGCCTTCGTTTTACAAATGGGTAAAACGAGGCCCAAAGAGGGAAGTGACTTGCCCAAGGTCACACGACGAGCTGGTGGCAGAGCTAGGTCAGCCTGGGACACTTTCACAGCTTCACAGACTCGCGGACCCCTCCAAGTCTCCTAGGGGATCTCCGGCACACCTCTCCCTGGGGAGGTGAGTGTATTGTAAGACGCCACCCCTCGCTGACCGCTCACCGGTCTGCTGCAGGAGGCGCGGCACCCACTCCCCCAGGACCCTGCGCTGCTTGGGAGGGGCGGCCCGACCAGGCCCGGCGCCTCACGGCCCGGCCAGCCCGCGGGGACTTGATGCTCACCTGGTCTCGCGCGGTCGCCCTCAGCAACAGAGGGGCTGGCCGGCCGGCCGCCCTTCTCCGCACGGGGTCTGTTCTCGCCGGCCGCGTCGCGGGCTGCCACACAGCCAGACCCCCCTCAGCGCGCTACGCCCCCAGCCGCGCTCACCCGGCCCGCGTCCGCCATTACGCGATTCCCCGCCCCGGGACGCAGCCACACCCCGCCAAACGCCCTGATTGGCTCTCTGCCCCACCCGCCTGGGGCTTCCTGGCATTCCATTGGCCTGAGTAGAATGTCAGTTAAATAGTTACGCAAACGACGTACTCAAGGGTACTGTCCCGGGAGCTCCACCCGAGCTACTTCCGTAATCGGAGTAAACAGCAAGGGGCAAACCAAGTGAAGTGGGGGTGGATTTTAAACTAAACCAACTCCTAAATTCAGAGTAGGAAAATCCCACCTAAGAAAGTGTAAAAACGCGTACAAAGTGTATTGAGAGGCCAATTCGTCTTGTTAGAGTCCAAATAACCAATACCTTTGGTGGAAGGAAGGGGTCAAGCCTATGAACTTTCTGTGCACACCCCTAAAATTGGTGGTAGTTTTATCCCTTCCCTCCCGGTCTCAGGCCGGGCAAAAAGTAGGGTGGGGAGAGTGAATCATAGGCTCCAGCCCGCTGTGATAGGATCCGTCCGGGGCGAGGCTAGGGGTCCTGGGGTTGGGAGCTGGTTCTGAAAGGCTAGGGTCCGGTGAGTTGGACCCTGGTTCAGCCGCCACCGCACTCTGCGACCTCAGACAGCTCTCTGAACTTACCTGAGTCTCAGTTTGTCCTGCAAAGTAAGAGCAGTCATATCTGCCTCGTGTCCTGGGGTATTTGTTAAGGATTCATGCATGAGTGTGTATATGTGCGCCTTGTCGATTATGAAAGGTTGCAGGCTGGGTATCAGTGTGACAAATTCACCTGTACCTCAGTTAGTTCTCTAGAGCAACTTTGTAAGGCAGATACTGTCCTCGTTTTGCAGAAGAGAAAACTGAAAACTCAATGACTTACCCTGAGTCACCCAGGGAATTTGAAACGACCCTGGGACTCAAACCTGTATCTTTTGGCTTCCATTCCCGTATTTCTCCCTTCCAGGTGTGGTGTCCCTTGAGAGAGACTTCCCTCCCCCAACCCCTTAGCACTCCAGGGAGGGACTTGAGGGTGCCAGGCCAGTCCCCCATCTCTCTGGTCACCATAAACTTAGGCACAGGCCACCCCCCAGCTACACCAAGGTTCCTGGGAAAAATGATCCTAGGGGTGCACCCGAGCTGTTTCTGGGGGCCTAGGAATCAGGAAGTGGATAAGGGATGACAGGTGGTTCAGAAACCCAGGTAGAATCCAGAACAAGGATGCAGAAGCTCCAAGAGGGGCAGTCTCCATTCCAGGACTTAAATCCATGTCTCTCTGCTCTCAGAACTGGGCTCTTTTCACCACGGAATTGTTTTCCTCAGAAGGGCTGCCTTGGCTATAATTCCTAGTCCTCTTCCCTCTCTGGAAAGGAAGGAAGCCAAAAAGGGAGTGGGAGGGAGAGCAGCCTAAGACTTTAGAAGGGCAGAAACTACCAAGTGGGTGGTGCCGACAAGGCCCCAGTGCCTGCTGAGTCAGTGACCTCCAGGCTCAAGTTGGGCAGTGTGGTCTGACAACCAATGACTATTTAAATCCTGACTGTGGCCACTGGGTGCTGGGAGGCAGCAGGTGCTATGTAGAGGTCAGTGACTTTAGGGGCAGACTGACCCAAGATTGAATCTAAGCTCCACTAATTTCTAGCTCTCAGCCTCACCTAAGTCTTCTCTAAAATGGGAACAGAGCAGTTGTGAGGATACAATGAGTTAATTGTGGAATTAATGAGTCATGTGTGTAAAGTGCCTGATAGCTATTTATTCATTCATGGATTCATCCATTCAGTAAAAAATTATTACACATCGACCATGTGTAGGGCAGCCTGCCAGTGGTGCAGCTACAATGGGGAGCAAAACAGACTCAGACCCTCATGGAGCTTACAGTTTGATGAGGAAACAAGTTGTTAAACAAATGACCAGACAAATCAAAATACAGTTAGAAACCGGGATAAGGAACAGGAGGCAAAGTACAATGTGTTTATGAGAGTAAATGTCAGGGAATGGGGTGGAGACACAGGAAGCTTCCTGAAGAGGTGAGTTGGTGAGTGGGGGTTGACTAAGCCGCTGGTAGTTGGGAGAAGTGTTGCAGGCCAAGAGAAAGGGTGTGGAAGGCATCTAGGCCAAGGGGGATAGTGGCATTGGGGAGGGAGGGCGGAGCTGTTGCTTAGAGCCTAAACAAATAAGGTGTTACAGGGGAGGGAACCTGGCCTTGAAAGTGAGGCAGTTCTCCAAGGGTCTGTGTTCTTTTCTGATAGTCCCTGCTTTGAGGCCAACCCACCTGGGTTTGAATCTTGGCTCTGCCATCTCACCCTGGACTGTATGACCTTAAGCAGTCACCACACATCTGTGCCTCAGCTAATCTTCTGAGAAATGGGAATAGTGATAGAAGGGCATAAGGTGGAGAGTGAGGATTCAGTGTGGAAATGTGTATAAAACATTCTGGCGCATAAAAGTCACTCCATAAATGATGCTTGGTCTTCGCAGCATGGAAGGGGGTGAGCCTGAAGCAGCAGGTGCACTTGGAGATGCATTTGGGAGAGAGCTGATATAAGCACCTGTGCACTGGGCAAGTTGTCATCTGACCTTAATTGTGATAGAAGACTGGAGTCAGGCAAGCCTGGGTTCAAATCACATCTATACCAATTCCTAGCTGTGTGACCTTGGGCAGGTGACTTCACCTCTCTGAGCCTCAGTTTCCTTATCTGTAAACTGGGGATCATAATTGCTTCTATTTCCCAGAGCTGTGAAGATTAAATGAGATAATAAATGTGAAGTAGTTAGCACAGTAGTTGGCACATAAGTAGCAGTTGTTGAATGTTCACCTTAATAATAGTTATTATTATTATTGATGTCAGCAGTTACTACCCGTACTAGATAAGATTCTGGGGCTTTGCTTGAAAGTTGTCTGGCAACAGGAGCCTTCGTTTCTCCTTTTAGGCAATGGAGATAGGTTGCTTTCAGAGGGAGTAGTGTTGTGCATCTTAATACTAATACTGGGAATTCCCTGATGGTCCAGTGGTTAGGACTCCACGCTTTCACTGCCGAGGGCACGGGTTCAATCCCTGGTCAGGGAACTAAGATCCCACAAGCCGCACAGCACTGCCAATAAGCACTAACATTGAACATTTGCTATGTGCCAGCCATGTGCTAAGTGTTTCATAGGTATTAACTCATAAATTCTTACAGCAGTCCTATAAATTAGGTCCTGTTATTATCATCATTTTACAAATGAGATAAAGGAAGCACAGAGAGGTTAAGTGACTTGCCCAAGGCCAGCCAGTCAAGAAGCAGCATGGCTGGAGTTTAAAACCCAACCTTGGAACTTGAGAGGGCTTGCTGGTCTTGAGGGGCAAGCCCTCCCTCTACTACCCAAGGAGTTATCACCTGGAACGATGAAATAATTCATTGCCCATAAATCCCAGGTTCTGAAGACCAAGCCCCATTCCTTTCTCCCCAGTTCTAAAAAATAACCCCTGCCTGTTTTCTGTCCCCTGAGGCTGATAAGATCAGGGAACAGAACTTCTCCCTCTGCAAGGGGAAGCAAAAAGACATGTAGAGTCACCAGAACTGGGTTTGAGTCCCAACTGTGCCACGTAATGGTTCTGTCTTAGCCAAGTCACACCCTCTCTCTGAGCCTCAGTTTCCTTATCTATAAAATAGGGATGATAATAGCTCTGCCTACAGGGCTGTTGTGAGGAGCAGAAAAAACAAGTCCTGCATAAACTATAAAGTGCTCTCAGCACAAGCCTTCCTCTCCTGTTGCTATGGGGATGGCAAGCACTCCAGGAAAGCAGCTGAAGCCAGTATAGCGCATAGCAGGAAAATTGCCATCTCTGGAAACAGTCCTGGATTCGAGTCCCAGAACTCCCTTTTATGCCTGAGTGACCTTGGGGAAGTCTTAGCCTCAGTTTTCTCATCTATAAAATAGAGTGAATAATACTGATCTTGTAGGGCTGGAGACAAAACATAGTGAAAGAATGCATAAAAAGCCATGAGCCAATGCCTGGTACAGAGCTGGCAGAGCACAGTCGGCTAAGGGATTCTAGGGATTCAGAGCAGGGGGACCAAGGAGAATCACCCTGACCGCTCCACACCACCCCTGCCTGAGGGCAAGAGGGTGGAGAGTACTGTGATCAGAGCCAGAATGGACTCCAGCCACTGCCCTGCCTCTGGCATCCTCAGCTCTGGCTGGGTCCACTGCATCTCTCTCTCTCTTTCTCTCTCTCTCCCTCTCTCTCTCTCTCTCTCTCTCTCTCTCTCTCTCTCTCTCTCTCTCTCTCCCCCCTTCTCGTCAAACAAGTTCTTCTCCACTGAGCAATCCCAGGGGGCCCCCGAACCTCAGTTCCAGCCAAGCTTGCAGGCTTTCCCCGCCTCCACATCCTGAATCCACAGCCTTTGCATTTGCCATTCCTTCCACCTGGAATGCTCTCTCCTCCCGGAGCGACTTTGATGGGGAAGGTGGGGGGCGGTGCTGGAGGGAAAGGATCTGGAATGATGCTCCCCCACCACCTCACTCCCCTTTGCTGCATCTCCCACACTGCAAGCCTGACCTCCCCCCTCCCAGCGTGGGGGACGAGGCAGCGCCGGGAGGGGTAGGGGAAGGGGGAGGGCTCAGTGAAGGGCCCTGTATGGGGTTTTTCACCTGCTCAGAAGAGGCAGACAGAAATGAAAGCTCTAGAAAAATGCCTGCCGCTCTGATCCCGAGGCCCCAGCTCGGTGAAGCCTCCCTGCCTTCCCACTGTGCCATCTTCTCTCCCTCCCCCTCCTCCTGCAGGCAGGTGTCACACAGTCAAGGAACATGTGTGGGTGGCAGGCCAGAAAGACTTGAGTTCAAATCCCATTCCTGCTGCTTACCCAGTGAGTGGCCTTAGCAAGCTGTGTGGCCTGCTTACACCTGATTTCTTTGTAAAAGGACACAACAATCCCTTCTTCTGAGGCTGCTGTGAGGACTAAGTAAGATGCCAGATGAAAGTGCCGGGGCACAACCAAAGCGCTCAGCAATGGAGATAATAACAATGATGGCAAACACACCCAGTGCCCATGTGTGCCTGGCACAGCTCTCAGTACCTTGCATATATTAGCCTATTTAATTCTTGGTGAGGTGGATACCATTACTATCCATTTTCCAGATGAGGACACTGAGGCACAGAGAGGTTCTATAACTTACACAAGGCCACACAGGCAATGAGAGGCAGACCTTATCTCTGTTCTTACCCATCATACTATGATGCTCTCAGTGGTAGTTTTATTTGCTTTTATCTGTACTGACTCTATGCCCTCAGTAAGTACATGTTATTCTTTTTTTCCTCCCACCTTCAAAATCCTGCCTGAATTTTCCCTCCTTTGTTACATCTTCCAGTCTATTCATTTAATGAGTATCTATTGCTGACAGCTCTGGGCAGGCCTGGGCAGGGCACTGGGGACCCAGGGATCAATCCACTCAGTCTCTGCCTCGAGTGGCTCCCAATCTGGTGAGGGAGAAAACACATACATAAAAATTACAGTAAAAGAGGCAAACACCAATTGCAGCAGGAGCTGTGAGCTCACAGAAGCATAGAGCTTAACTGGAGGAGTGGGGCAGGCTTACCAGAAGAGGAGTCATTTGAGTGGGGTCTTGAAGGGTGAGTAGGAGTTCCTCAGACAGTCATGAAGTAGAGACATAGAATATGATGTATAGTGCAGACCCTGCAAGGGAGACTGAGTCAATAAAGGCTAGAGAATAACATGCTGGGGTCAGTTCTATGCCAGGTCTTGTACTGGGCACTGCAGATACAGAGGTGGAAAGAAATTAACTGGGCCCCCAGGAAGCTTACAGACTTAGCGTCAGGGGTTGGAAAGCAACAAGTAAAGCAAAAATATCAATATTAAAGAAAAATCCAGAGGGGCTTTGGGACTACCAAAAAAGAGACCTAAACTTGTCAGTGGGTCAGTGAAGGCTTCCTGGAGGAGTAGTTGATGTCTAGGCTGAGATTTAAAGATCAGAGCCAGGGCTTCCCTGGTGGCGCAGTGGTTGAGAGTCCGCCTACCGATGCAGGGGACACGGGTTCGTGCCCCAGTCCGGGAAGATCCCATATGCCGCGGAGCGGCTGGGCCCGTGAGCCATGGCCGCTGAGCCTGCGCGTCCGGAGCCTGTGCTCCGCAACGGGAGAGGCCACAACAGTGAGAGGCCCGTGTACCGCAGAAAAAAAAAGATCAGAGCCAGATTATATCACCTACCACCACCCCAGCCCATACGAAAATTCAACATTAAAACAAAACCAACTGTAAAATGAGAGTAAGGAACTCCAATAAGCTTCAGATTTTTCCCATGAATACTGTATAAATGTTTTTTAAATTATCAAACATCAAATTAATTTTTTTTAAATAATGTTTCTAGTGCCCCTCCTTTGCTGGTGTTCTAAATACATGTTGCTCTGCTCATTGGGTAGTCTGCCGGGGTGACAGGCCAGAGGGAGTCAGCCAGGGGAGAGTTGGGGAGGGTGTGGCGGGCAGGGGGAATTTCTCCTAAGTACAAAGGCCCAGAGGCAAGAGAAAAGATGGCATGTTGGGGAAAAAAGGAAATCCTTTGATGAGAGCTGGCAAATGGGACGAGGTAAGGACGGAGAATCGGACTGGATTCTAAGGGTGCTGGGGAGGCATGGAAGGGTTTTAGCTGGATGTGCCATGATCAAATGTCCCTTTTGCAAGCTCATTCTGAATGTTGCTAGAGATCTTTTTGTGGTTTGAATTCATTCATGCAAGAGACACCAAGTACCCACTATGTTTCAAGCACTGACCCAGATGCTGGGGCTGCAAGAGATAATTAATTAAGGGTTCTGCAGACAGAGCAAGATGTGGCAGGGACATTGAGTGCCCCTTCTACAGAGCGGTCTGAGTGTATAGAGGCTTGGAGTGTGAAAGGGTATGGCTTTCACAAAAAGAAAGCCAAGCCCTGTGCTGGACAACGAAGCAGTGAGATGGGATATGGCACTCAGGGAAACTGCAGGGTACTTGCAGTGGAGAGACCGACAACTCCTAGGAGAGAAGAAGGAAGGAATGTAAGGAGGAGTAGAGGCAATGGGTTAGGGGTAGAAAATCCCGATCCTATAACCTCCCTAGAAGGTGGCCAAGTGGGCAGAGGGGCAGAGGCCCTGGCCAACCCCGTCAGCACCCCCACGCTTTCTTAGCCCTGCTGAGCCTTGCAGCTTGTCTCCTGGCTCCAGAAGTCAGACCAAACCCTGAAGGAGAACAGAGGCGGGTGAGGAGGGGGCGGGCGGGAAACAAGCCCAGGCCTCTCACCCCAGCAGGGCCTTCCTTCCCAGTGGCTGGAGCCAACCCTGCTGAGGAGCCAGAGGTTACAGGGGAGGATTAAGGAGTTGGTTGCTTTTTTACCCAAATTGTGGCTGCATTTCTCTCTCTTTCTTTCTCTCTCTCTCTCTTTTTTTTTTTTTAAGAAAGAAAAATGTTCCTGTACACGCACCCAGAGGCTTTTGCAGGAGGCGGCTATTGGAGAACCAGGAAAACAAGCCAAGAAACAAGAGAGAGGAAAAAGACCACGCCTCGCTTGGCAGATTCCTAATGGCCCAGGAGACCTGAGGCTTTACAGTGGGAGGCCGGTGGGGGCTGGCTCGGGTGGGAGGGAAGGGCAGGCCGAAGGACAGCCACTTGCTGGCCAGTGACCTTGGGCGGGATGCTGCCTGCTTCCCTCTGGTGAGAATGGGGAGGAGGGGGCAGGGGCAGGGCTGGCTGGCTGAGGTCACAGGAAGGCCTCTTCCAGCCTGAAACGCGATCTCGGGATGTGGGGCCTGCCAACCTGCAGCGACCCTGGGCCAGCAGAGATGAAAGGCTGCCTGTCCCCAGCTTCCGGACCCCCGAGGCCCCAGTGCCTCCAACTTGAAGGGCAGCAAAGCTGCTGCAGCTGGCTGAAGCCAGTTGCTGGGCTCTCCCCCCACACACACACCTGATGTCATCCAACCCTCCCTTCCCTGTTTTGCAGAGGACACTCAGGCCCAGAGAGGGCTGGTGGCCTGCCCGAGGTCACACAGCAAGTTGGAGGCTGAGCCAGGACTCACCACAAAGTCTTTGGCCTCCAAGTCCAGGCCTCATTCCCTTTCCCCGAAACTTGGCTGCCTGGGGGGCTTACCCTGGGGAGTTGGAGAGACCCAGGTTTAGGGAGGACAGTTGGGAGCTGTGTCTGTTTGAAGTCACGACTTAATGTTGATTAAAGTGCCTTTTTTTAAAAAAAAAAAACAAAAAACAAAAAGAACGTTCCCAGCCCTTGCCATGAGCCTGGACTTGCTCTGCTGGCAGGGGAAGGAATGCAGCTCTGGCCGCCACAGCTGCTGGTGGCCAGCTGCGGCCTCAGCTCCTGCCGCTCCCACCCCAGCAGGCAAAGGGACAAAGGCCTCTTCTCAGCCTGTCCCCTCCAGCCCCCTGGATCAGTGGGGGCAGAGCAACAATCAGGAGGCTCTGTCACTGACCAGCTAAGTCGCTGTTCCTCTCTGGGCCTTAGCGCCCTTTCTGGAAAATGGGGGCAGAGTATCTGCCTGACCTACTTCTCAGCACCATTTTGAGGTTTCAAAGAGGTAAAGTTACAGAAATACAGACCTCTCAGCACCTTCTTCTGCCTGAGGGTCAGCCTACTCAGAGACCCCTCTGCCTCAAATGTCCCTCCCTTCCTCATGCTTCACCTGGCCAGCCCCAGCTTGCTCAGCTCAGCTCAGCCGGACCATCCCTCGCTCTGGGGATCCCTCCCTCACCTCCAAACCGAGATGCTCCTTCAAGGTATTTATCACTGTTGTAATTAAATAATTAATTGTGTAACTGGATCTGTCTCCCCACTAAAATGTGAATTCTGTAATAATAATAGCTGACACAAAAGGCTTACCCAGTGCCGGAGACTTTCCATGTATTAACCCATTTAATCCCTATGCCAGGTAAGATTAGTTTTCCCATTTTACAGATGAGGAAACTAAGACAATGAGAGATTTAGTAAATAACCTGACGTCACAGCAAGCTGGAGGCTGACCCAGGACTCAATACAAAGAAGTTGCAGAACCAGGATTCAAATCCAGACCCCAGGCTGCCCCACTAGTCAGGCAGATTCAGCTTGTTCCTTGTCCATCCCAGCTCCCAGAACATCTGGCATACAGTTAGTGCTCCATATACATTGGGTGAATGAGGACACAAACAGGTTATGAATATACACATGAGTATTTGGAGAAGACTAAAGCACCTTCCAGGAGTGAGTTTTGCAGGTGCCATGTGTAGAGCCATGGTGATGGGAAGGGGTACCCAATATATTTTTATAGACCAATTATTGGGCTTCTTTCTCGAACATACAGGCCAAAAAGCTGAGACATCATCTCTGATTCCTCCTTCCACTTTATCTGCCGGAGCCATTCAGTCCCCCGGTTCTGCTCAATGTCTCCCAGTGTACCCCTTCTTCTCCATCCTTCAACCCCCATCTTTTCCTTGGATGTTTATAGCAACTCTTACACAGGTTTCTCTGTCTCTAATTTCTCCTCCTTCAAAGTGGGCCTCTAAAAACAGAAAGCTAATTGTGGGTGCTACGCCTCTTTACCCCCTCCCTCACTAATGAACCTTCCATGGCTCCACTTTGCTCTCTGGATAAAGCCCACCCTCCTCACCAAGGCTTCTACCACCCAACTCCTGCCTCCACCTGTCCAGTCTCACTTCCTGCCCCTCTCCTCCACATGTCCTTTACCCAAGCCACTCTGTGCAGTAGAAGTTTAGAGCATGGAAGAAGACAGACCTGGGTTCGAGTCTGAATTTTGCCACTTACTAGATGTGGAAGTTTGTAAACAAATCAGTTCCCTTCTATAAGCCTCAGTTCCCACATCTGGGAAAATGGGCATAATTATGATACCTCTTCATAGAGTCAGTGTAAGGATTAAATGAATACATACAGTGCTGAGCACAGCACCCGACATGCCCAATAGTTCCTGTAATCCTTTTTTTTTTTTTTTTTTTTTTGCAGTACGTGGGCCTCTCACGGTTGTGGCCTCTCCCATTGCGGAGCACAGGCTCCGGACGCGCAGGCTCAACGGCCATGGCTCACAGGCCCAGCCGCTCCACGGCATGTGGGATCTTCCCGACCGGGGCACGAACCCATGTCCCCTGCATCGGCAGGCGGACTCTCAACCACTGCGCCACCAGGGAAGCCCAGTTCCTGTAATTCTTATCCTTTCCTCTGCTACAAAGAGCATTTCTTTTATTTTTTTATTATTTATATTTATTTATTTTTAATTTTTTAATTTTTAATTTTTGGCTGTGTTGGGTCTTCGTTGCTGCGTGCGGGCTTTCTCTGGTTGCGGCGTGCAGGGGCTACTCTTCGTTGCAGTGCGCGGGCTTCTCACTGCGGTGGCTTCTCTTGTTGCAGAGCACGGGCTCTAGGTGCGCGGGCTTCAGTAGTTATGGTGCGTGGGCTCAGTAGTTGTGGCTCGTGGGCTCTAGAGCGCAGGCTCAGTAGTTGTGGTGCACAGGCTTAGTTGCTCCGCGGCATGTGGGATCTTTCCGGACCAGGGCTCAAACCCGTGTCCCCTTCTTTAGCAGGCGGATGCTTAACCACTGTGCCACCAGGGAAGCCCGAGAGCGTTTCTTACTGTCAGTCTTACTATTCTTTATGACCCAGCTCAAATGTCACCTCTTGGAGGAAATTTTTCTTGATATTCATACTCTGTTCCCTAAGTGAAATCAGTCTCACTTTCCAGACTCGCTTGCACTTTGCACCTCTGTAAAGCATTTGTAATATTGTTGTTGCACTCTTTCCCCCATTACCCCACGAGCTCCAGGAGAGCAGGAACAATACATTCTTAATTCTAGCCCATGCCTGGCATGCAGCAGGTGCTCAAGCAGTGTTGGTAGAATTGAATGGAGTCACCACTTGCAGTGCTTTTCTTGAGTGCCTTGCAGGGAGGAGGCCTGAGGGATGCTGGGACCTGGTTGCCTGAGTCCCACTCCAGCTCTGGTGTGGGGTATGTTGGTATGTGTGTGGGAGTGGAAGTGGGTAGAAGAAACCCCTGACCTCTGGGCTCTTTCTTCTGGCCAGGACTCTTCAGTCTTCTGAGGGAGGAAGAGAAGGGAGAGGAGGTGAGGAGGTCCAGGTGCTGAGCAGGGGTGAGCAGGGCTATAACAGGAGCTGGGGCGTGGGTGGGAGCTGGGAGACTCCAGTTGCTCTAAGACCAGGGCTGGGCCCGCCAGGACAGGGCCTCATAGCCCAAGTTGCCGCCTGCTGTGCCCCGCCTCATCCTGGCACCTGGATTAAGTGACTTTTCAGGTTGTAAAACTACATCTTGATTTGCAAGGAAGCAGAATCCAAGCCTGGCCTTGTCTGGTTGCTGAGCAGGGAGGAAGGGGAGTGTTCCCTTTTATTCTCCTTTTTGTGTTGGCAACCCCTTGCACTCCTGGGCACATCAAAGAATGTAGTACTCTTTGTAAACCCAGGTTAAGGTCACATTATCCCCAACTGTTGCTTCAGTTGGTGCTCCTGTCACTCCCCCTATTTAAAACGCTTCTCTCACTGCTTAGTACCCTCAGGATAAAGTCCCAACTCCTAATACAACCCAGAAAGTCCTGGGTAGTCTGGCCCCTGCCTCCTCGTGTACTTTCTCTCGCTTCCCTCTCCCCCTGCCTCCACGTCTTCTGGCCCTTTCTCAGTTCTCTCAAGCACACCTTTCCCCTTCCTCTGGGTCTTCACACATACTGTTTTCTCTGTCTCGAATGCTTTTCCCTATCACCTGATAATTACATTTTATGTTGAGTGCTTTTGATGCCTAAGAAATCTTTGCCTATCCCAAGATCATGAAGATATTGCCATATGTGTTCTTCTAGAAGTTTATAGTGTTAGCTTTCACATTTAGGTCCATGATTCATCGTGGATTAATTTTTGTGAGTTGTCAGATAGAGGCTGAGACTCATTCCCGCTTTAATTCCTACTCATTCTTGACAGTTCAGCTTATCCCTCACCTCCTTTGAGAAGCCTTCCTTGACTGCTCCCAGATTAGATCAGTTCCTCCCACTCCACAGCCCATAGCACCCTGTACTTTATTGTAGCACTTGTCACAATTATAATTAAACAATTATTCGTGTAATTAGTTGTTTAACATCTCATCTCCTCTTGTATACTGTAGCTCTCTGAACTCAATGCTTGTGACGGTCTTCTTAAAAAACTTTGTACTGAAATATACATTCAGAAAACTGCACATATCAAAATATATAGCTTGATGAATTTTCACAAACTGAACACACTATATAACTGGTACCCAGATCAAGATGCAGACCGTTATGATGCTAAACATTTTCTGTACCCAGGAGTCCCCTCCCCTCAGCTATGGCTGTCTTTTTTTACCCTTATATTCTTAGCTCCCAGCACAGAGCTAGGCATTATTAAGCTCTCAAAAAAAAAAAAAAAAAAAAAAAAAAAAAAAAATCCCAACTCTTCGCTGAATGAATGAATTAGTTGATGATGCTTAATTCTTCTTCAAAGAACTAGACATGGAATCCAGTTTTGGCTCTAGGTCTAGCTCAGTGTGACCTTGAGGAGGTCCCTCTGCTTTCTGGGTCTCAGGTTGCTTGTTTACAAAATGGGTGGGTGGGGGGGGCTGATGGAGGGAGTTTGGATAATAATCCCTTTGGGCCTTTTCCAGATATGACATTTGGGGCAGAATTAGCCCCCTTAGGTTCTGACAATACATTGTCGGAAACTATTTTGGTTTCCTGCCTGGAAATGAGGACCTGGCGGGATTAGAAACTATATCCACGTAGAGCATCAGGAGCCTGGGCCTAAGAGTCAGAGGACGTAGGTTTGAGTCTTGGCCTGGCCTGTGGGTGACCTTGGGCAAGTCCCTTCCCTTCCCTGGGTCTCCTTGGTTTCTTCCCTTAAAATGCGGGGTAGGTTGACCTCAAAAGCTTGACGAACAGTGATGCTGGCTCCAGGCCTCTGAGCACCAAGTTTCTGTTCCTGGAGCACGGGAAACTGGCTCTGGGCTCCTCCCTGCCAGGCACTGAGCGGGGAGAGGAGAGCACTAGATGTGATAACCACTCTGCAAAGGGAACTCGCAGTCTGGCCAGGGGGACCCAATGTTCAGCCAGGAAGCGAATGGAAAATGGGCTGATGGTCCAAGTGATTCTCTACGTGTGGGGCTGAAGGGAGAGGAGCTGGAGTGTTCCAAGTAGGGGTAGGAGACCTGGCAGTGGGGGTTGGGAGAAGACAGAGACGGCTTCCTGGGGGAGAAGCCTTTGGAAATTGGCAGGGCAGCCCAGGGGCGCTTCCCAGAGATGGGAGGAGGCAGGAAGGAGGAAATTGGGTCCAGGTGACCACAGAGCAGCAACTTGGCCAGGGAGTAGGAGAGGCGGGAGCTTGGGCAGCCGCCCCACAGCTGAGCCTTGAAAGGGAAGGGGGGGCTGCTTCCTCTGCCTTGGCCTTGGGAAAGCGCCATCTTCTCAGGCCACAGGCTAGGAAGGAGGGCATTGTTGTGAGCTCAGGCTAGAGGGGCCTCTCTTGGAGCAGCCCCCCAGGGCCCTGCCCAGCTATGCTGGGGCTGCAGGATGGAGGGTGAGAAGCAGAGTCAAGCTCCAGCCCTCAGTTCCTTCCACAGGGCCCTCCCTTCAGCTTGGATCACATTTCTGACTCTTCCTGGCTTTACAACCAGGGGGCACTCAGAGCATCTTTACTGAATCCCATTCTTCAGACCGATGACTGAGGCAGAGTGGTCAGTGGCCAAGTTAAGGAGCTGAGTTACAACTATGCAGATGGTAATAGACAGCAGAGCCTAGAGTTAAGAGCTTGACTGCCGGGGTTCAACTCCCAGCTCTGCCACTTATGAGCTGTGTGACCTTAAGGCAAATCCCTGAACCTTTCCGTGCCTCAGCTTCCTCACCTGTAAAGTAGGATGATAATATTACTTATATCATAGGGTTGTTGTGAGGATTAAATGAGGCAATAGACATAAAGCATTAAGATATAAAGCACTGCCACCTCAGAGGCAGCAAAACAGACAGTCTTTGGAGTCACTCCTCTAGTCCAAGCCTTAGTTTCTTTATCTCTAAAATGGTGCTAATAATTCCTGCCTCTCGGGGCATATGTGAAGATTAGTAAGGACAAGCTGGCCCCTAATAGGAGTCCACTGGAGGCCTCTCTCTCGCATCTCTTCCCTGCCTCATCGTTAGCATGTTCAAGCTCTATTTACCTGTCCCCAGCAAACAGTTGCCCCTTGGCCACCTTGTAGGCCTAGGAATCTACCCTGGCAGTGGGGTTTGGACTAGACAAGGGTCATTCAGGCTCTGGGACCTAGCTCAAGGGATTCTAGGATCTGGGTGCCCAGAGGTGATCTAGAGTGGGTGGAGGTGGGCTCCAGGTGGGCATGGCCTCTTGGCTTCTCTCTGACTCCTCATTCCATGGGGAAGGGCCCAGTAGAGGAAGTCTAGAGTGGGCCCTCTGAAAGGGGGAGTTCCTACCTCCCTGGTGGCCTGGGCCTAAGGGCCAAACTAATTAAGAATAAATGCTAGGGAATTCCCTGGCAGTTCAGTGGTCAGGATTGCACGCTTCCACTGCAGTGGGCACAGGTTTGATCCCTGGTTGGGGACTAAGATCCCACAAAAAACAACAACAACAAAAACTCTGAAAAAAAAAGAATAAATGACAAAGCGCATAGTAGACCCTTGGGAAATAGTAAGAATGGCTGCCATCCATTATCTTCACAACATTCCTGAAAAGCAGGCACTATTGAGCCCATTTTGAAGATGAAGAAACTGAGGCTCAGAGAGGTAAAGTCACTTGCTTGGGGGTCACACAGCTATATCTAAGGGCACAGCTGAGATTCAAAGCTGGATCTGTCTGATCCCAAAGGGGCTGCCAGCCAAAGACTAGGAATCCCAAGGTCACCAGCAGACTCTTGTTAGGGCTGGACCAGAAGCCAGGTGCTGGACTGGGCATAGTGTGGTCCCAGGATGATGAGCAGATCCACTCAGGACAGAGGAGTTTAATGTACCCTCAGAAACCTGCCTGTGAACCCAGCTCCCAACCCTCTAGTAACGTTCTTACTTAAGTTATTTATTCATTCTATGCACATTTGCACACCCCTTCCCTAAGTGTAGCTATGTGCTGGGCCCTGGGGACCCTGGATAAGTCAGACTTGGACATTGCCCTCTGAGTGCTGCTAGTCTGCTAGGGGAGACAGAGGCATGGCTAGAGACTGTACTATAGGGTGAGGTGGACTAGAGAGTAAGCACATGAGCTGTGGCAACCAACTCCCCGGGCCCCAGCTCTATCACTTATTACCTTTAGAAATGGGGCCAGTTACTAAACCTTTCTGAGCCTCAGTTTCATGTGTGTAAAATGGAGATGATGATAAGATATTTTCTTTCTTTTTTTTTTGGCCGTGCCACACGGCATGCAGCATCTTAGTTCCAGGACCAGGGATCTAACCCGTGCCCCCCTGCAGTGGAAGCATGGAGCCCTAACCACTGGACCGCCAGGGAATTCCAAGATACTTTCTTTTAAGATAGCCATGAGGATTAAATAATATCATGAACATGATATGCTTATATAAAGTCTAGCACACAGAAAGAAGTATCCAGGGGACTTCTCTGGTGGTCCAGGGTAAGACTCCACTCTCCCAATGCAGGGAGCCTGGGTTTGATCCCCGGTTGGGGAACTAGATCCCGCACGCATGCCGCAACTAAGAGTCCACATGCCGCAACTAAGAGTCCACATGCTGCAACTAAAAGATCCTGCATGCCACAACTAAGACCTGGCGCAGCCAAAATAGATAAATAAATAAATATTAAAAAGAAAGATAGAAAGAAAGAAGTATCCAATGTGTATTAGCTGTCTGTAATTAAGTGTAATGGGGGCATAGAGGAGAAACCTATTTTTTGTTGGGGAACAGGGGTCAGGAGAGGCTTCTTGGAGGAAGGGACATCTGGATTGGCCCCTGAAGGATGAAGACTTCACCTGGAGAAGTGGGGGAGGGCACTCCAGGAGGATGTACCACAGGGACAAGGGCCCAGAGACCGGGAGGATATAACCTGTTTGGGTGTGGCTGAGCAGAGTCAGCTGGGAGGAGTGACTGGAAATGAGGCTGGAAAGGCGGTTTCAAGGACCTCGAGTCTGGACTTTAAAGGGCTGGGGACGGAGCAGGCCTTTAAGAGCTGGGAAGGGACATGATTGTGCCTATTTTAGGAAGATGACTCTCACTGTAGTGTGGAGAGTGAACCGGAAGGGGAGAGACTGGATGTCAGGGAGCGGATCTGAGTGTGTCCCCCCCCGTGGGTTAAAGTCCCCCAGGGGTTCCCCAGCAGCCTGCAGATCAGGCTCTGACCTCTTACTTCCCACCTGCCCACAGGCTCTCTCCTTTGCATGCGACATCAACATCTTCCCCCTCGGTTCGCCCACTAATTCCTGGTCCTCCCTCTGGTCTCCGTCTAGCCATGCTTCCCCCCGGAAGCCCTTCTGGGCACCCCAGGTCCAGATTAGGTCTTCCTCCTCCTCCTCGGGACGTGTAAACTTGCCCAGACTGGACTCTGGCCGAGGGCAAGGACTGTGTGGTCCTGCTCAGGCTTGAGTCCACAAGGCCCAGCAGAGCGTGCCCAGCACATAGGGGGAGCTTATCCCACGACTGGAGGAATGATTGAACCGCTGAGTGAAGGGACAAGCCCCTTAGGGGGCAGGTGTGATAGTCAAGTGAAAATGATGAGGCCTGCGGTGCCGTGAGGAGAGAGATCCAGCGGGTGAGTTGACAGGACACACGATTGTTGAGAGGTGAGCACGGGGAAAAGAAAGAGTTGGCGATAACTCAGAGGTCTCTCCCTCTGATAGCCTGATGCCTTTAACCAAGATAGGAAACATGGGTGGGGGCGGAGGTGGGGAGGAGGAGGCCTAGGCGGGAGATGGGGCCCGGGTGCAAGCTGTTCCCCATAATGCCCTTCCTCCCTATCTCCCCACTGGTGGGTCCCCATCAATGTCTGTGACTCTGTCAAAATGTTGCTTCCTCAGAGAGGCCACTCTGACCACCCTAGGTAGGCTGGCCCCCTGTGGATCACTCTCTACCAATGTACCCTCTCCATTTCCTTCCCAGCCCTCTTCATGATTGTCATCATGTATCTATTGATTTGTATTTTGTTTGTAGTGTGTGTTTCTCAATAGATGGGAAGTTCCACGAAGGCAGGGATCTTGCTTGTTTCATTGACCATGTATACCTGGCAGGTTTCATGAAACACAGTAGGTGCTCAAAACAAGATTTATTGGTATGAATGAGTGAATGAAGGAAGGAAGGAAGGCCGTGAATGCCATGATAAGGAATTTTACTCTTAGCCTCAGAGGAACGGGGAGCCATGGAAAGTTCTTAAGGGAGGCAGTGTCAGGGTTCAGCTTGTGTTTTAGAAAGCTCACCCTGGGGGCTGTGTGGAAGATGAATTGGGGAGGGAGGCAGCGGGAATTGAGACAAAGACAGTACCTGGGGCCAGGCTTGGAAACCCCCTGCCTGTGGGGACCTGGAGGCCCCTCCCTGTCCTTCCCCACCCCCGGCCAGGCCTGTTGTCTCAGACCCCAGCGGCGAGCAGGCGGTGGGAAGAGCAGGGCTGGCAAAGCTGACACTCACTAATCACGGCCCTCACCCCGGAGCCGCACTGACTGTCTGGTCTCCATGGAGACACGGCAACCTCCGGCCACTTGTTAATGGCAGCTCAACAAGGCTGCAGCAACGGGGACGGGCCTGACCAGCATGCCCCAGCCTGGCACCACCTGTCCCAGCCTGGGCCTCTGCAGCAAACCCCAGGGGCGCCTGAGCTGGGGGACAGGACCGGAGGTCTGGTGGCTGGGAGGCTCCCCCCACCCCTCCGGAGCCCCACCTCTCTTGGCACTGCCAAGCAGTGAGAGGGCAGAGGCAGCCTCTGCCCTGGCTGACTCCTCCGCGGGGCTGCTGGGAAGCTGAGCTCATGCAGGTCACCGAGGCAGGGCCAAAGGGCTGGAGGGGGATGGTGAGGAGAGTGTGTGTGGGGGGACCTGCCTGCATCCCACACACAAGAGGAACGGAGGAGAGGGCGCTTCGCCTGCCATGACAAACCTCTGCTCTGCTAGCTAGCCCGCGGCAGGGACCCGACTGGGAACCATCTGTCCAGAACCTCTTCCCTAGTTTGCTGTCACTACATCTGAAATCTGAGATGCCACCATTAGCAATTCACTCCTTCGGGAGGCAGCGTGGCATAGCACAAAAACACTGGCTTTGCAGTCAGGCAGGCCTGGATGTAAGGCCTGGCTCTGTCTCGCCACCTCTGAGCATTGATCTCCCCATCTGTAAAATGGGATAGTAATTGCACCCACACAGACACACATTCGAACATGCACACTTCTCTGAGCTTACTCTGAGTTATCCTAGGAGGCTGAGCTCAATACCTGTGACTCCTCCTCCCACAGGCCTTTCTTCACACCCACAGCTGAGTTGGGTGTCTCCTCCATGGTCCCCAGGACAGCATTCACCCTCCTCCTGTAACTGTCTGTCCCACCTTTATCCTCCCCACAGACTGCCCTGTGGGGCAGGGCAAAGTGAGCAGCAGGAGAGGTTTGTCTAGTAAACAAAGGAGGCGGGTAGGGGGAGCCTCCCTCTGCCTTTTGTCCTCCTTCCTCCGCAGGGGGTGCTCAACCCCTAGAGCACTGCTTGAGGGCCTCCTTTCCCTGTCTCCTTCATACCTTTGTTTGTCCATCTGTCTGTCCACCCAGCCATCCTGCAAAGACGTGTGAGAGGGCCCAGACGTGACCCCCGCAAGCAGGTGAGGCAGAGACCAGAGTCCTCGGGTCAGGCACCTGAGGCCCACCCACGGCCGCCCCCAACCGTGTTTCTCCTCAGTCACTCCCTAGGCAACATTCCAAGCTGAGAGGGCCCTTGGAAATCAGCTAGTCTAATCCACTGCAGCCAGATGAAGAAACCAAGGCCCAGAGAGGACTGGGGCTTGCCCAAGATCCCACAGCAGCTCTGTTTTTGGGTTGACAAGGTACCAATTATGTGGGCCTCCTTGGGAGGTGGCTTTTGGCTCTCTTGGCCCTGCCGACAGCCATGTTCCCAGTGGCAGCTGGAATGCTGGTGGGAGGCCTGTCTGGCCTTTGCACCCTGACTCCCCAGGGCAGAACCAGGTGGCTCTGAGGGGGCTCAGGGCCTGGGGGGGTGGGGGGGGGAGTGGGAGGATCTCAGAGGGGCAGCCCGGATACCAGCAGGGGCATGGGATGTCTGAAAGATAAAGGAAGCAACATTGATCTTAAAGACTAAATCAGAAGCCCTGAGCGTCTGTCCCAGCTCTGCCACACTCACTTGCTGGGTAACCTTGGGTGCATCATTTGACCTCTCTGAACCTTAGTTTTCTTACCTGCAAAATGGTGCTACCTTTGTAGAATGAAAACCGTATTGTCAATGGCAACAGCAGTTTAGAGGTGAGGAATTTTTTTTTTTTTTTTTTTTTTGCAATATGTGGGCCTCTCACCACTGTGGCTTCTCCCGTTGCAGAGCACAGGCTCTGGACGCGCAGGCCCAGCGGCCATGGCTCATGGGCCCAGCCGCTCCGTGGCACGCGGGATCCTCCTGGACCAGGGCATGAACCCGTGTCCCCTGCATCGGCAGGCGGACTCTCAACCACTGCGCCACCAGGGAAGCCCAAGGTGAGGAGTTTTTAACTGCTGGACTGAAAAGCTAAGTCTCTGAAAGGGGAAGGGACTAGCTCGAGGCCACAGAGTGAACCCACAGCTCCCTCCCATGAGGTCTTTGCACTGAATTGGATACAAGGTTTAGGAGCTGGAGGAAGCATCCAGACCAGGCTGTTCGCTTGCTGAAGGAGAAGGAAACAGGATCAGAGAAGGGGAGCAAGTTCCCCAAGGTCACCCAGTGAGTCTGGGGCCAATGTGGGCCCAGAGCCCGGGCTGGGCACGAAGTCCCCTTGCCCAGCTGCTTCGCTTGCTCATCCAGCCCCCTTGGTTTTGTCTCCCCCAGTGAGTGGGCGCAGAACGGGCCCAGCTTCCTTCCTGCCGCCCTGCCCGCCGTCTGCCACGTTGGCAGCCGCCCGCAGCCTTCTCGCCCCTGCTGCTGCTGCTGCTGCTGCTGTTGCGCATCAGCCGAGACCAACCCGCCGAGAGTTTGCCCAGAACAGCCAGGGCTGCCGGAGCCGGGGCTGGGCTGGCTGACTCTGCCAGACAGGAAGGAGCGAGCCAGCCGGCGTAGGGAGGGAACAAGGGTTGAGCCAGCCCCCAACCTTCCCAGTCCTGCCCCACCCTCACCAGCCAAGAAAGGGAGGCAGGAGGCTTGGGTTGGGGGCCTGGGGCTGGGGTGTCTGTGTGTGAGGTTCAGGCAGCCGGGTCTGTCTGTGGGAGTGTGCACACTTAGGTGTGCAGGGGGGAGCATGCTGGGGGTGATTCGTGAGTCTGTGTTTGCCTCAATGCACACAGGTGACTGTGTGTGAGTTTGTGCTGGTTTGTGATACACAGGGGCCACTGCATGTTTGTGTAAGCACAAGGGAGGATGACAAGACGATGACTATTAGTGATAAGGAATCTGTGTGCGTAAAAGGCTCAGCATGTGTGTCTGAGTCTGTGTACTCACCTCATGTCTGGGTGCGTTGGGGCCCCTGTGAATTTGTTATTGTGTGCAAGAGGATAATGACGTAACTGTGAGTTTGAGCTCCTCTGTGTGTGCCCAAGGGACGGCGATTGTATGTGCACAGCAGAGTCATGTGTGCAGCTGGGATTTTAGGCAGATCTCCATGCCCAGGAAGACACTGTGTAACAGAGTGCGCTGGTCCAAATGTCCAGGGCGTGGGCACGGGGTGTCTCTGTGCCCGGCGGGCTTTGTAAGCATGGTTATCTCTGGTGATGCAGGGGATGACCGTGCGTGATTGTTGATGCTCGGCTGTGTGTGCAGAGAACAGGCGGCACGGCTGTTGTGTTCCTGGGGTTGCATCCGCACGGGGCCAAAGCAGCCGTGGCGGAGGTGGCAGCTGCGCTATGCAGGGAGAGACAGTATGCTACGGGTTTGCACTTGTTTCTCTGCTCGGCAGGGCCCTGTGTGTGACTGTGTTTGTGCGTGTCTGTGAGCACCGCGTGCTGGAAACTGCGTGCTTCTGAGTCTGTGGTGAGCTGAGTGTAGGAAGGGGGAGTACATGGCCGTGTTGGTACTTGTCTGTGAGCCCCGGGTCGGATGCGCTCCATGTGCTGCCTCCTGTGTGCACAGGTGGCCGCTGTGTCCAACCGTGTCTTTGTGTGTTTCGGGTCGTCTGAATGTGCACAGGAGGAGGACATGGAGGGGGGGGATTTGAGTGCGTGCCTGTGCAGGCCCCTTTAACGTGGCAAGTCGAAGAAATGTCGGCCTTCTTGGCAGCAGATCTGGGCTTGGTTCCACTGGGGGTGTCTGCAGAGAGGGGCTCTTAGAAGGGACGTGCTTGAGCGAGAGAGACAGGAAGGGAAGGGGGGGCCAGCCCCAGCTCGGGGTTTCCAGGAGGGAAAGCCAGACATTGGAGCTTGTCAACGCTACCTCCTTCCCCGCCCCCACCTCCCCTCCTGGCGCCTGAAGGCTGCTGGCAGCCGGACAGACAGACAGACAGTGCACACATAGACTGGCTCACCGGCACAGAGCCCGAATGTGAGCCCCTAAACACACGAGCCTGGACGCCTAAGGTCCAGAGAGGGCAAAAGACGTGGGCGCATGTGTTTATACGTACTGGGGGGCAGGGGTGCTGTTGGCCTCTGGTGCTTCAACCCAGACTAGAGCCCAGGCCTAGAGGGGGGAGGAGGCTGTCGGGGAGCCTCTGAGGAGGGGGCTTTTGTTACTCTGATCAGACTCCCAAGGCTCCCAGGCCCCCGCCCTGTTTATACAACTGCTGCAGTGACTTTGGGAATCTCATTGCCTCAGAAATCACCAACTGCAGCTCTCTCTTTGTTAGAAGCAGAAGAGAGATCCAGAGAGGGGCAGCAGCTGATCCAGGGTAACACAGCAGAGTCGGAAGTGGAAGCCAGGGCTGCTTCTTCCCCTAGCTGTGTCTGCTGTGCCCACTGGCCCGTGGCCCGGTCTGTCCTATCCTAGCCTTCCCATGGCCCATTGAGCTGTTTCTCCCTCCCAGTTCTTCATGATACGACAATGACCTCTGGCTTTTGCTTTTCTTTTCTTTTTTTTGTCCCAAGTGATGTGTTTGTGTGCTTGATAGTCCATCTGTTTATCTCAAGGGCTCCAACACCCTCTAGGGCAGCAGAACCTGGAAGAGAAAAGGAGAGTTTGGTTCTGGGCCAAGGGCTACTGGGGAGGTGGCGATGGGATGGGGAGATAGAGAAAGAGAAGGAAAGGAACTCAAGAAGAGAGGGAGGAGGGGAGGAGAGCAAAGCGAGGAGGGGCCTGGCGGCGCCTCTGAGAAGCATAGACTCTCCTGGCTCCACCTCCAGTCGGGGCACCAGGGGCAAACTCTGAACTCAGAGGGAGTCCTGCCCCTTGCTGGGTTTCTCTAGGGCCTGGCCTCAACCCCCAGTCCCTGGGGTCAGCAGGGTTGGAATCTTGGGGGCAGAATTTTGGGTGCACGTATGGTGTGTAGTGACCACACTCACCTTGAGAAAAGAGGGAAGGGGCTGGAGGGTGGGAGGATGGGCGTGAACCTAGGTGTGTGGCCTCTTTGCAGCTTGGGAGTTAGGTGTGTATGTGAAGTTGTGTGATAGGGCTCCGTGTGTACATCTGTGAACATAGGCAAACAGGCTTGGACTTCACTGGGTGGGGGGAGGATTGTGGGAATGTGTGCATGTGTGTGTCTGCTATAGGCAGGGAGAGGAATTTTACCCTGAGGGGATAGTTGTGAGCATGTGTGTGTGTGCACACGGGCATGTAGAGGGGCGTGTGTGAACCTGCACTTACATGCTTTTGTAGAGGCTATATTCTGTGTACGAAGGTAAGTAACTTATATAGTTATGCACAGTGTGTGTGTGGTTGGATTTGTGCATGTGTATCGTGTGTTTGATTGCATGAGTATTTACACGTGAAGTGTATAACTGCATATGTGCACAGCTGTGTACACGTCTGTGATTGTTTTGAGGGACAAGGTGGAGTTGTCTGTATGAGTCCTGACTGTGGGTTGTGTGTGCAGTTTTGTATATTTGTGAGACAGTGACTGTCAGGGAGCTGTTCACACGTGTGGTTGTGTGTTTGGGGGGATTGGGTTAAATGGGTGGTTCTTGAAGCAATACTTTATTTATTTTTTGTTTATGGTCAAACATTTCCCCCCCCAGGATGTAAACTCTATGAGGGCTGGAATTTTGCTATGTATGTTCACAGTACCATTTGTGTCTAGAACAGTGCCCAACACACAGCAGGCACTGAATCATACTTCTCAACTGAATGATGAGCGAGTGTGTGCGTGCTCGGCTAGGTGTGGGAAGTGTGTTATATGTCTGAATTGTATGTGCATGTATCTGGGTGTGTGAACAGGTACATTTCGTGTTGTCCGGGTGTGTGAAGTTTTAGGCATAAGTGGCACGTGGACCGTGTGTGTGCACAGGTGCATGTGTGTGTGTCTAGATCCGCACATAACTGTGTCCCTGAAGCTGTGCCCCTTAGGTGAGCATTGCGAGTGTTGGGGGACGTGGCTGTGTGCGTGCACAGTTGTGTGTGCATGTGCAACGGGGGCGGGAAGGTGCTGGCGGCTTCTCCCAGCCTTCAGCACTCACTCAGCTTCACCCCAGGTCGCCTGCTGCGAAATGTCAGTGGCAGAGAAGCTAAAAATACCCGCTCTCCTCCTCCTGCTCACTGCTTGGGCTGACAGGGCTGTGGGGCCCCAGCAGGCCCCTTGGGCCCTGGCGGGAGGAGGAGCTGCTGGGTGAGGGGTGGGTGTGGGGTAAGATAAGGAGGCCCTCCTCAGCACACTCCCTCCCCCTTTCCTCCTGGGCTCCAAAACCAGGCGCCAGGCTCACCTCTGTCAGGAAGCCCTCCAGAACCCCCCAGGAGCTGCCACATGCTGGTGTGTGTATATGTGTCCATCTGTAGTGTCCAGAGCTGCCTGGGAGGGAGATACGGCCTCCGTCAGACCGGAGCTCATCTGGGCAGGACAGTGCCTCTTCTGTCAGTTCAGACAGGGACTGGGGAGGACAGAGCTTCAGACAGGGCCTCCTGGGGATGGGCTGTATCTTTCCTCTCAGTCTGAGGGCTCCCAGGGAGAGAGCTGGTGCTGTTTCCTCCCTAGTGCTGAGGGTACAGCCCAGGCTGTATGGGTTCATCTGGAGCTGGTACTGAAGCCACTAGGGCCCTCTGACCTCAAGGCACATCTGCTGCTCCTCAGGGCTTGTGGGCAGGGAGGAGTCTCCGCTCACACCCTAGGCCGGCATGTGTTTGTGCTACGGGTATTTGTGTGGGTGTGGGTGCGGGTGGGACATGTCAGGGCCCATGGTCCTTCAGGGACTTGTGTCTCTTCACATGTTGGGCTCCTGGGTGTGTCTTTGCTTACATCCGTGCTGTCAGCAACTGCCTGCCTTAAGCATTGTGGGCAATCAATAAAAGTTTGGGGAGTTGTGTGTTTCTCAGTGTGCGTGTGGGTGACTCCATATGTGAGGCTGGGTTTCTTTCATAATGCAGACCTGCAAACTCTAGCTGGAATGAACTGCGTTAGTATGATAGCTGCTGGTGTTACCACATGGGGATTTTGGTGTGTCAGTGTTTTGGAGTGTGTGTCTCTTATCAGATGGTCAGTGCCTGTTTGTCCTCTGTATCAAGAGGTCTGTGCATATGTCTGTGTGTTGGGGTTTCAATCACTTGATTACTGCACTTCTGTGTGTCTGTGTGTGTCTACCTGGATGTCATTATGTCAATGGGCATCTCTGTGCCTGTGTGTGTGCCTATGTCAGTTTGATTTCGTGGGTCTCTGTGTCGATGTGGCCCTGCAAATGCTGGAGTTGTCTGTGTGGGTTGAAATCTGTGAACAAACTGGGCACCCTCATCCCCCAGCCCTTTATCAAGGAATTTTATTTTTTCAGCCATGCCACACGGCTTGCAGGATCTCAGTTACCCCACCAGGGATTGAACCTGGGCCACGGCAGTGAAAGCCCAGAACCCTAACCACTAGGCCACCAGGGAACTCCCCCAACCCTTTCTTAGTCTCCCACCATTTCTATGTTGAAGGCCTTGGGTTGTGTGTGTGTGTGTGTGTGTGTGTGTGTGTGTATCAACTGTCCCCAGCTCCAAAGCCTCCAGCTCTGCGCTCTGCCCTCCCACTCTCTCTCCAGTTGGACTTGAGGTAGGAGCTGAAGCAAAGAGGGCAGGCAGGCACCAGGCACGAAGCCCACCACAGCCAGGGGCTGGGGCCAGGCTGCCACCAGGGCACTGCCTCAGCTTTCCTCCAAGCAAGAGGGTAAGCCAGAGCCTCGGTTACATGTAAACACCAGCTGTGTCAAGACAGCGCAGCTTCTTCTAGGTCAACAGACAGCTGTGGGGTTGCTAGGCAACTGCCTGGCTCCCCCCCCTTAACCCCCCCCCACCCACTGCCTCTACCTGCAAACCCTCTGCTGGCTCCCCCAACCCCAGAATACCACCACACCCCTCCATGCCAATTAAAACAGTGGGCCTGAGTGGGTAGGGGGTCAAGGCTGTGTGAAAGGGGGGCTCAGGGACTGGGATTAAGGTACGGGGAGTTGTAACCCTTTTGGTGCCAATGCCCCCCTGCCCTCAGTCCTCAGCACACTCCTCCACAGCCCCACCTCACCAGTCAGACGAGCAGAACTGGAGTGATGGTAACTGATTCCCCCACCACTACCACCACCATAGGCCAAGCCAGAACTGGAGAGATGCTGGAAGCAGATGGGAAGTGAGGGGTGTAGACTGTACTAGTGATTGGTCAAGTCCCCTCCCTCTCCCCAGCCAAGCCTGGGGAAGACTGGCTGGAGGGACCTCTGGCAACAAAAGCGTTAAATTCCCCCTTTATTTTCCCCCCTCCCAGGATTGCCACCCCGGTTTCCAAGACAGCACCTGCGCTCCCAGCTGCCGTGCCCGTTTGGTGCCCGTGCCCAGGCCGGGCAGCGCCCCAGGCCCTCGCCCCGCGCAGCCTTTCACCTGGCCTCCTCCGGGAGTCCCGCAGCCCCGAGCTTCCCAACCGCCCCAGGCCCCAGGCCGGCATGGGGAGGCGTGGGGGAGGCTCTGGCTCTCTGAGTCGGGTGCGCTGGCCAAGCCTCGGGCCGGGGCGACTAGGGCTGAGCTGGAGGAAGGAGTGGGAGGAGGGAGCGGGGAGGACAGGGGGCAGCGCCAGTGGCCGCCCCATTAGTATGCGGCCGCGCTCTGCGCACCATGGCAACCGCTCCCCCAGCGCCGCGCCGGCCAGGCAGCCCCGGGCGCAGCGCGCACCTCTCCTCCCACAGGTGGCGGCGCGCACGGGGCGGGCACGCTCGCACGGGTACGCACGCGCGGGCACGCACACTCGGGGCGCCTGGGGCCGCCTGGGGGCGAGCCGAGGGCGCCAGGTGCGCTGGGCCGCCCGGGCCCCGCTCCCGCCGCCTGTGGGCGTGTCCCCAGGTGCTCCAGAGTGAGCCCCGAGGGGGGGTGTACCTGAGGATGTTCTTCCTGTGCCTGGGTGTGTCCCTCAGTGTGCCTGTTGTGCCTCTGTCTCTGGTTGTCCTTGAGGCTATTTGCCTGTCTGTGCTCATTTGCCTCCTTACTCCTGACTGTATGTGGCTCTGAGTGTGACTGCCGTGGTGGAACTGAGTGTGCCTGTGCCTCTGTATATTTGTGTTTCAGTGTGTGATTGTGTCTCCTATCTTTGTGCCTGTGTGTCTGTATGTTTCTTAGGGTGTGTGTATGGTTGTGTCCGTGTGCGTGCCCATGGCCCTGGGTTTTCCTCTGGAAGAATGCCCTGAGTGCCTGTGACTGTGTATCCCGGTGTGCCTAGATGAGTATTTGTCAGTGTGTGTGTGTGTGATTTCTTTGCATGTGACCCTCGGTGTTTGGCATCCGTGTGTTGTGGGGTGCAGCTGTGTGTTGAATTGTGTACCTGGGTGTATGTCCCCGAGGACCCATCTCTCCATGTATGACACTGTGCGTTCCTGTGAGCTCCCTGAGTATGTGTCCTGGAGTGTGGCTGTGTGTCCAGGGGCTCCTGGCTCTGTGCCCTTCTCAACTTCACTCCCTGCTGCCCGAGTGAGCTGACACCTGCTTCCTGAGCACTGGGCCCCCTCCTCCCACCTGGCAAGGACAAGGAAGGACACGGAGACAGAGGCGTACATAGAGGCAGAGACAGACAGACTTGGAAGGGGACACAGAGAGCCAAGTAGGCTGGAGAGGTGGTGACCCAGAGTCATGTGATCAGCCTCAGAGCCCAAGACCCAGAAAAGAGAAACAGATCCAAGATCCAGACATTAGAGAGAGGGAGACCCAGAGTCACAGAGAGACCCAGAGCACTAAGTCCGGAACTGCTGAAACAGACCAGAGATCAAGGATGTGGCTCCCCAGCCTCCCTCTCTGTCTCTCCCTCCCTTCCTCCCACTCTAGAGTTTCCAGCCCCAGCTGTGCCTCCTCCACACACCCAAAGCAGAATTCTCTTGGCCCTGGGAGTTTGTGCCCTGGGACTGGAACCCAGCCTCCTCTTTGCAGCAGCTGTCTGTGTGTGTGTGCTTGAGTGTGCATGTGCCACCATCTGTGTGCTGTTCTAGGCTGGTGCCTACTTTGCACACAGCCCTCCCCCATCACCCCCTCCTATACACACACACACACACACACACACTGTTGTCCACACTTTCACCGGCCCAGATCATGCACACCTTTAAACACATGCCACATAGTCAGCTACACTCATTCAAACCCGGAAACATGCCCTGGGTCTCCCTCTCTCAAACACATCTGCACACAGGGCCAGAAGATCCACCCTGCACACAGCCAACCAGCAAGTCTCACCTTCCTAAGCCCTCCCAGCCAGCCATTCACCCCTTAGCAACCCCTGAGGGGTTCCCAACCCCTGCGACCCACAGGGAAAGACGTAAGACCAAATTTGTCAATACTATCAGACCATACACACAAAGGCAGGGACCCCATTTGTCTTGTTCACTGGTGTATCCCCAGGTGCCTGGGACAGTGCTTGGAATCTTACAGATGCTTAAGAAATATCGGTTGAATTAATGTGTTCACACAGTGTCTCTAACAGTCACTGAGAAGGACCCATGGTAATTTACAACCAGCCAATCAGTGATAAACACTGATGGATACCACAGTGTACACTCAAGAAAGCATCTTATGCGCACCTAGGACAACTCATTAAATATAGGTGTGTGCACACAGGTGGCTGCTTGTACGCACGCAGCACAATAGCTAGATTAGAGGTTCTCAACTTTGGCTGCACATTAGAACCACCTGGGGAGCTTTTAAAAGTCCCCATGCCCAGGCCCCACCCAGACCAATCAAATCTCTGGATTGAAAACCAGTGATCTAGATGAATGGACTCGAAAATGTTGACACAAGGATTGTTACCAGGAATGGGGGTAGAGTGGGTTTTCACCTTGAACAGTATAGTGAAGCAGACTCCTGAAGGAGATTGCTTGGGTTTCAACCCTGGTGTCATTATTTACTCACTGAGTGGTCTTTGTAAATTACCTCTCTGCACTTGAGTTTCCTGTCTGTAAAATGGGAATGATAATCATTACAGTAAAGCCTCACGGGATTGTTGTGGGGATGGAATGAGTTTATATATATGGTTTAGAATAGTAACTAGTACATAGTGTTATATAATTTTTTCTTACTCTTATTTCTATCATTTAAAAATTTTATTATAGAATAGATGAATTTGGGGATGAACTTTATAAGCAAGACTTTTTTCCCTTTAAATTGTTATGAAAAAGTAAGGGCTCAGAGCCAGACTCTGGGCCAACCTGCTTCTGCCACCTCCTGTGGGATCTTGGACAGGTCACTTACTCCGTGTCTCTGAACCTGTCTTCCCATCTGTAAATGAGGTGAGTATTTTTCTCTACCTCACGGATTGTCTTGAGGAATAAAAACCTCAGGGAAGCGTTTAATAAATGGCGGCAAAACCCAAATATCTAGGAGCCACATTGCCTTGATGAATTCCAGGATCAGGTGTGGGATTGTGGCTGCGAAGGCCCTTCCCCCAGAAGCCCCAGGGCCCAAGGGCCAAGAGAAGCTTCCATCCCAAAGGCTGGGCCCTTGGCCATGGCAGATGTCCCTGAGCCTGCTCTCCAAATACACCTCGGCCCTCCTCAGCCCTCTTCAGCCCAGACTAAGCCACAGACCCTGGACTGAGACCCCTCCCCTTCCTGAGCTCCATTCTCTCCAGGAGCTCACCCTTAACCTTTCAAGGAGCCCCAGTTCTCGCCAAGCCTCCCTCCCATCCAGGAAACCACAAGGCCTTCTCTGGGTTCCATCCCTCTCCAGGTGCCCCTCTCTTTTCAGTGAATCCCCACCCCTCCTACAAAGCCCTCTTCAAGTTACAGAGCCTCCTTGCTGGGCTATAATTTCCTCCCTAAACTCCCATTTCCTTCCTGGGTCACCCCTCTCCACCCCCACCCCAATTCCTGGGCCCACAAGCCTTCACTGTCCCTCCTCCCCATCTTGCAGAGCTGCAACAGTCCCTTCCACGGAATAATCCCCCCACTACCCCTTCCCCACTGCACCTCCATCCCCCAGCCCTCAACCCCCTCACCGAGCTCCCCCCTCTACCCAGCCTGCCCCACCTGGACAGCCTTCCCTGATCTCTTCCGCTTCCTCAGCAGTCCTGAACACACTCATTTTCTCCCTGCGGGCGATTCTTGGGGCTGAAAACAAACTTCTCCTGGCCTCTCCCACTGGTGCCTTTGAAGCCACCCACCCCTTCCAACCAGCCTCCCCCCTGCCCAGGGGTGACCTTTCCAAAGCCCTCTCCCCTCCCCAAACACACACACAGTGTCTACTCCAAACAGACCTAGCCACATGTGGCTTCCACCCCCTGCCCTGCTCTTTCCTCCTCTGGGAACTCCCTCATTCTTCTGCACCCCGGTCTTGGCCTCCAGGAAACCCTCGCTGGGTCTTACTGCCCCTGCCCCGACTCCCAGCCCCACCCCGGGCTGCAGCTTGAGTGCAGTGGATGCCTCCGCCCTCACCGCGCAGGAGGGTGGGAACAACGGCGTCTTCAGCTGAGTCTTGGGGCTGCACAGAGGGCGCTTGGTGGGAGGCTGAACCTTCACATCCAGCACAGAGAATGCAGTTTTAGGGACTGTTACCTGCTCCTGTCTGAACCCTCCAGCGTCCTTTTTCAGACAGGGGTGCCCAGAAGGTGGGGGTCTGTCTCCTGCCTCAGGCGGAGGGTTCCTCTGACCCTCCCAAGGCCTGGGCCTTGACGGTAGGGTGAGGGAGGGGGGCAGGTGGTGCAGAGCTGTCCCTTGGGGTCTCCTTGAGCTTCAGCAGGGAGGGACAAAGAGCAGAGCTTTAACATAAACTGGGTCTATGGGAAAAGCTGCTTGCTAAGGACCAGGCAGCCCAAAGTGGGCTTATTTGGTCAAGGGCAGCCAAGAGCTCCCCAAGGTCAGGGGGTGTGATACAGTTCGGCCCTGCCAGGTCCACCAGAAATAGGCACAGGATTAGGAGTTTTCTTTTTCCAAAGTTTACAAAAGCTGGGAGGAAATACAGACCCGGCATTTGGGGTTCAGAGTGGAAAGAAAGGAGAAGGCAGATGGGTTTGGCCTAGTCAAACCCTGGAGTTTGCATAGGCAGAGGCAGGTGTGTTAGGATAAAAAAGAGGGGGGCCTGGAGACAAAGGAGACCCAGGCCCTGGGGTAGATGGGAGACACACAAACAGGGGATACTCCAGTCTTTGTGGGAAAGGGGAGTGTCCCACAAGGGTTCTTGCGCTCAGGATTGATGGGTGTCTGAAAGACAGGTATCCTGAACCAGAGTACAATGGTGGGGCCCAAAGGCTGAGGGGACACAGGACAAATGAAGGGGCTGGAGTCAGAGACCTGGGACAGAGGATGGAGTAAGGGGGTCTAGAAGCAGGGGAGACCCAAGACCGGATTTATAATGGGGGTTCCTCAGGGAGAGGAAACCAAGGACTTGGGGGAGAACAGGGGTCTCAGAATCATGGGAGACCCAGGACCTAGGGCAAAAGAAAGCTCTAAAAGGCAGACTCCTTGGACCTGGGACAGAAAGCATGGACCAGGGGCCACGAAACCCCAGGGGGCAGTCTGGGGAGCCCAGAGGCAGGGGAGACCCAGGGCCTGGGGTGTAAAGGAAGGGGCCCAGATGCAAAGGTGACTCAGATCTCAGGCAGAAGGGAGAGCTCTGAGGGAGGGAACATATGAAGGTATTTCAACTCCTCTGGGGACCCAGTGGCTGGTGACGACCCCCAGCTGTCACACCCCTTCCACTCTGTCCACCCTCCCTCACCCCCTTTCACAAGACACGAGGTTGTTTTTTGTTTTTGTTTTTGTTTTTTTTTGCTTTTTTTCATTTCTTTTTAATACAAACTTGGATCTTTGGGTGTGTCCTGCCAACAGAAAACAACAACAACAACAGAAGAGAAAACCCAAAAGAGTGAAAAATAAGAAAAAAAAAAAAAAGCTCCCGCAAGAGGTTCTTCTCCCTCCCCCCCACCATGCGAATTTGCACACCACGGGACCACAGCAGGTTTACAGAATGCAATATACAATCCACGATTTATAATAAAACAGTATATACAATAAATAGGATATTGTTCATTTTTGTCAAACGACCTGTAGATAAATTTCTCAGTGCATACTTGCAGGGGCTCTGGACACCTTGAGGCCCTGCTCGCAACCTCTTGCACACGCTCGCGTTCTCTCTCTCTCTCTCTCTCTTTTTTTTGTCTTTTTCTAAAACTGTGTTTTGTTTTTAAGTTTTGTACATTTTTAAAAAGTATTTACAATTGCTGGTTTTGTGCAGAAAGGGCTCACCTTCGGCTTCTGCGTGGAGGAGATGGGCAGGGAGGGGTGGGGGGGTGATGGGGCTGCAGGGGGTGCAGGGGAGGTGGGGCGGGAGGCAGAGGGGCAGGCGCCTGCCGGAGGACCATGTGGACGCTGGGAGGGGTCTTGGCGTTGGTTTTCTGAAAGCTGCAGAGAAACACAAGAGAAGAGGCAGAAGTCAGCGGCAGGGACAGACCCTGAGCTCTGGGAACAGGGAGGCTAAAAGCGGGACCTCTACCTGGTTCCTACCAGGATTCTGAGAGAAGGGAACTGCATTGTTCCTTCTCACAGAAAATTCCAAGTGGCCCCATCCATGAGCCTCTGGACTGCTTCTGGCCTGCTCTGAGCTCACTTTCCCCATCTGTAAAATAGGTGTGTGTCCAAGGCCCACACCACTGAGAGGTAAAGGATGTGCTGGATGAGGAGCTGGGATTCCAGGCAGTGCAATCTGTTCAGAACTTGAGCTGAGTCAGACACAGCTGAGTTCAAACGCTAGCACCACCATTTAATAGCTCTATGACCTTGGGAAAGTCAGTGAATCTTTGTGAGCCTCAGTTTACTCATCTGTAAAAAGGGGATAACAGAACCATCCCGTAAATTTGTTGGGAAGGTTCAGTGGTTTGAGGCAGATTAAGCCTGGTCCATAAATGTGTCATAAGTGATTCTAATTAGTACTAGTCATTATCTTCATGAGGCGTGGGCCAGCTAGGCTCCCCAAGCCTCGGCTTCCTCATGTAACAGTTCGCTTAGTAATTCCTCCTACCTAGGCTGTTCTGAGGAATGACATAATGCGAAGACAGGGCCTTAGCACAGCACAGGTGTGAACCACTGCTTTAATTTCTTCCAAATCCAACCTTCTCCCCATTCCCTATCAATGTCATTCTGTTCCTTAGAGAGGTGAGGTGATGAGGAAGTCTGTCTGAATAAAGGAATAAAGAAATTGCCCAACACAATACCATCTGTGTTTGGCTGCACCCCGCCTTCCTGAAGCTCAGAAAATCTCGAGTCCCCAGTCCCTACAATCACCAGACAATAGAGATCTCAAGTACCCCCTTTCCCTAGACAGTCAGTCCTAATTATGTTTGCAGGGCTCTGGGGACCTGACTCCCTATCCAGACCCCTAGCTTTGCTGGGGTGAGTGGGAAGATGCCCAGTGGGAGAGGGGTGGGCTCAGTTATTCTCAAGACCTCCAGTCGTTAGCCTGGCTCTTTTAGAGCTCTGTGCTCTTCTCAGAGCCCTGAAATTCATGTCTCCTACACTGGGTGAGTGACCAACCCACCAAAATTAAGGGGCAGGCGTGGGGGTCCTAAAACCACCTTCTGAGACTCCTCAGCAAGCCACCCACCCTCCCCCACCCCTGCAGGAACCAGGCAGCCACAGAAAGCCTTCCCTCTCTTGTCCTCTTTCTTGGCTTCCCTTTCCAATGGGGCCACATTTAAATTCTGCTCAGCCTTGGCTGCTGTCTGCTGGGCAGTCAGCCCCCAGGAAGACTTTTGTCCCAAGGCTGGACTTGCCAGGACTCCCCTCAGGGAGCCAGGTGGGCTCCTGGGAGGCGGGACAGCACCCCATCCTGGTGCCTCAGCCCAGGTGGCATGCAGAGGCATGAGGGGGAGGGTAGGAGCTGCATCTTTGTTAAGCTGTCAGGTCTCCTGCTGGTGAGGGGAGGATGGAATATTAGCCATAGGGGTAAGAGGTGTGCTTCTTATGGCGACAGCTGTATTACAACTGGGGTGATGGGGAGAAAAGCTGTATTGCAACTGGGGTGATTGGGGCAGGGGATACAGTTGGGGTGGGTGTCAGTTCTCCAGTTAGGGTGATAAACAGGGTGGGGAGACAGGTTCAGCTGGAGGGCTGGGGGCATCTGTAGGACAGCTTTACTGCAGTTGAATAACAGCTGCCAAGCTAAGGAACCTCTGTTGGGGTGACAGATATGGTGTATTGGGGTGACAAGTGAGGGGGAGATTTAGGACGGGCGGCTCCAAACTACTTAGCAAGCGAACTGTGCTGAACCCCAGCCTCCCCTGCTCCCCTTAAGGGCCCCGGGGCAGGCTGGGAGCCTCTGCACAAATCCCTGTCACCCCCGCCCCCTCCAGCCCTTAGCCACTGCCAGTGACCCTCTCCAAGCCAGGTCTCCATGGTGATCTCAGCCCAGCAGGCAGCTCCTGCCAGAACCATTCCCGTGGTGCCGGCGGCCAGGCAGCAGGGAGGCTTTCTCACCCTCTGCTAAGCCACCGCTGTCTCACCTTCCTCCTAACACCGCCCTCCCCAGCTTTCATGACTTGGCCAGAATCTGGGGGGATGGGGGGGTGGGGGATGGGGAGAGAATCAAAAACAGAGGTTCCTGAGCCAGGGAGAAAGCAGAATGCTATGGCCGTGCAGAACCCTGACTTCACCAGGTTCAACTCGCCACGGAACAGAAGCAGTGCTGCTGGGCCAGGTGGCCCAGTGCTGGGCACTGGAGACAAAGCAGAGAGCAAGATGGATCTGGTCCCTGCCCTTGAGGGGCTCACAGAGCACAGAGGGAAGCAAAGCGGACCCCAAACCAGGCGATCACATGCAGGGAGATGGGGGTGTGTCAAGAGGAGCCCTGGGGGACTCAGGGAGCACAGCGGGGGCACCTCACCCAGCTTTGGTGAGAGGGACTGTGGCTCTTCAACACACTGCTGAGCACGGCGCCCAGCACATGCTGGGGTCAACGACGTGTGCTGACTGAACGAAAGAGCCATGACCGGTCTATCTAAGTCCGATCGGCGAGTCAAGGTCCAGGTCAGGTGTTCCACATCTCCGGACGCCTCCTCAGACCGCCCTGTTACCATAGCTACTGGGGCACTTATCATTCCCTTCTGTGCTCCTCCTGGGCAGAGACCTGCGTGGGGTACCTCCGTATCCCCAATGCCAGCATGTGGCTGGCGCCCCAGGATGCCAGCCATTGTTCACGAGACTTAACCTTTTAGTGTCGCCATAACGAAGGACTGCACGTTCCAGAGTCTCATGCTCCAGCAGTTTTACCATCTGTGAGGCCAGGGCTTTAAGTGGTCTCTGCCTGTCAGTGGGCGCTGGCGCTGGGGGTGCCAAGGAAGAGCTGAGCAGGGATTTAAAATGCTACAGATCACATATAAATCAGGTTGTCCAAAGAGAGCGGCTCTCCCTGGCAAAAGGAGCATTCATTCGAGCAACCAGCAGACATGTATTCATAGCCACTAACTGCCAGGCCATGAGCTAAGGTCTAACCCCACCTTCTAGTCTCTACCCTCCAGAAAAGGGTCTCAACATCAAACAAGGCAGTGGAGCAGAAGGCAAAGAGTGCATGAGGATTTGAGAGACGGATATGCTGTGTGACCCAGGGCAAGTCCTTTCCCTCTCTGGGCTTCAGTTTCTATGTAAAATAAGGGGGTTGAACAGGGAATGGCAGAGATCTTCAGGCACTGAGATAGAGCACCAAAGACAAGGGGTCAGAGACAAATCACAGCTGCCCAGGGAGGCTGATCCAGCCCTTCTGATGTCTTCAGGCAAAGTCAGGCTTTTGAGTCCCTTAAATGTGGAGAGGATACTGCTTCCCTGAGGCCCAGACCACGCCTGACAGATGGAGATACCCTCTGGACCCAGAGTTCTCTGAGGGATGAAGCTTCCAATTGGGGATAGGTAGACTGTGGCATGTGGGTGGGTGTGTGGCTCTCCTCCTCACTCCAGGGAAGTTTTTCAAAATCTGTCCACCAGTGACTAGAGGCATTCCTTAAACTCTAGCTCTGCCAGTCATTCCCTCCTTAGAGATCTTCTCCTACCTCCCCCCACTGCTGGGCATAGAGAGGGATGCTAGTGGGACCAAATGGGGTTTACATCCATGGTTGCCCACCAAGCTTGTGTGACCTTGTGTGTATCTCTCACCTCTCAGAGCCTCATGCTCCTTACCTGTCCTGGGAGGAGGTTATACACGCCCCCACCCCAAACACCCACACTCTCCACCCTCCTGATCGGAGATGCCTATGTAAGGACAGGCATCTGTCCCACATCCGGGTATGTGCTGGGCTTGCAACTGAGTGGAGGCTGAGGAAGCGGCAAGAACATGGAACTGGGTGATCCCCAAGGGGCCTTCCTGGCTCTACCTTTCCGTGCTTCCCTGCCTGGGTGGCTCTGTGTCTTTGGGCGAGTCCCTCTTCCTCTCTGTAAACTGGGAGGCGCTGAATTTACAGAATTCCAAAAGCTCAGTTAGCCTGAGAGTTGGAACTGGTTTATTTATACACCCCTCATCCTTAGGAGTGCATCTGATATCAGTAGGGCTGAGAGAAACCAGTTCGTGCCCCGTTCCCCGATGCCTAACCTTTTCTCTCACAATTCTTCCTAGTCTACATGCCCTTCTTTGACTCCAGGAAAAAAAAAAAAATCCTGACCCTTGAAGTGTCCCCGGCAAGATGAGACACTGGGGAGACAGGGACAGTGCACAGAGATGAGTAGCACAGAGATGAGTAACCAGCCTAAAGGAGCTGATGGCATGGTGAGGAAAACATTCCCCGGAAGGGCTGTCATGGATGCATAAAGGGCTGGAGATTAATTGCGCCTGGGAAGGATCCTGGAACGCTTCTTGGAGGCAGTGTCTGAGTGAAAGATAGGAAATGACAGGTGGGAGATGGATGATGACTAGGAAAGGGCGGCCCAGGCCAGGGAACAGCTAAAGCAAAGATGCAGGGCACACTGGGGAAAGAGCCTGGAAAGCTCCCTCCCGATCCCACAGTATAGAGCTGGAAAGGGAGGCTGTGTGAGCAGGAGGTCAGGGCTGAAGAAGCAGCCTTGAATACCCAGAATACCAGGTGAGGAAGTCGGGCCTTTATTTTGGAGGCAAGGAGGCTGGCGAGGGGAGGATGCAATCAAAACGTGTTAAGCAATGAAGTCACAAGAGCGGACATGTTTAAATCAATTCATCCAGTAAATATTCTGGGGCGGGGGGGAGGTTGCTCCAGACACCATGCATCCCAAAATGCTGAAGGACATTCAGCAGCCACAATGGGGGCTGTGGGCTCAGGAAGCGGGGGCAGGTGTTGGAGCAGAGACCTGGCACGCACTGGCTGTGCTGACCCAGGTGGCTGAGCTAGGGCTATAGCTTCCGAAGCCTCAAATTTGTTCAAGACCCATTTTCTGCCCTCCCGGCCCCCCCCCCCGGAAGCTCTTGCTGTCTGCCCTGCCCGTGGTTCAAGAGGGTGGTCCCTGGTATTTCCGGTGGGAGCATTTCAGTCCCTCCCCTGGAGAGTGATGCCCACATGGAGGCTTGAAATGAACACCTGCTTCAAGGCTGTAAACTCCATGAGGGCAGGACACTGCTCATCTTGTTCAGTGGTACCTTTAGTACCAGATGCAATGCCCGGCCCAGGGCAGGCGCCTGGTTCATGCTGGTTGAACACAGAATTAACCTACTTCCTCCTGCCCTCCAGCACAAACAGAGGGCACTATGGCAGCAAAAGTTAGGATGACAAGGAGGGCAAATCTGCTGGGAGAGAAATCATGATGTATTACAAAATCACAAGGCAATCTTCTTTCAGATTATCTGTACCAAAAGAGAGGACTGCTGTGGATAACTGTGTGGATAGAGTTTCTAGCTGACCTGGGTCATTTAGGAGTCTGGGTCCTGTTGCCCAACAGGCTTTAGGTCCCTTGGTGTGGGGTCTGTGGCTTACCTTGTCTCTGGACCGCCCAGGGAGGACTCAGCCCCACTGTTAAGGCGTATAACTAGGTGGTATTTCACAGCCTCCTGCCAAAGGCCCCAAACCCATACTAGAATACAAGCTCCTTCCTAGAAGGGAAGCATGAAGAGCAGGTGAAGGAGTGCTGGCTACGGAGTCCTGAGCTTGGAGGAAAGGGTCAGAGGTGTGTGACGCGCACAGACGGTGGGGAGGTATTTTATTCACCCATCTACCAACCACTGATTACATGCTTCCTGTGTGCCAGGGACAAGCTAAGTGCTTCACGGGTAATCTCATTTAATTCTCACAAGAGATGCAGTGAGGTGACGTGACTCACCAGGTCACACAGCTGGTAAGGGATGGAACCAGGCTCTGCACGGAGGCCTGTTTGTGCCCACAGGCATGCTCCTAGCCACCACCCTCCAGTTTCAGGGCCTTGCTCCCTTGGGTTCTTCTGGGTCCACAGGGATGTGGGGAGATGGGAGAGGAGGAGCGTGAGAGGGCATGCTCATGGAGAGATTATATTTCCAGGAAATGAGGGCTCAGCACAAGAAGGCCTGGCCTGAAAATGGCTGCAGGAGAGGCAAGAGATAGGATTGGAGGGAGGATAGCCCCAGAGAGTGGGAAGAGGAGCCCAGGAGCGGCAGGGCAGGCCTGGCTGACCCCTGACGTGAGGGCCTCTTGCCTAGGGCCAGAGACAAGATCAGGTGACCTCTTGAGGTTTCAAGACATGGAGAGACAAAGCCCAGAGCGGCCAGTGCCTGGCCCAGGTCCGGCCATGCCTGCTGACCCTGGCTGGTTGGTGGCCTTGGAAGCCGCCTTCTGCTCCGGTGAGGCCCCGGTTGGTGTAACCTTGGGGGACCTGTGACATTTCTCTTGGCCTCAGGTCCAGGCCTGAGAGGGAATAGGGAGGAGAGGGGGGACTCGAGATCCCTAAACACCTTGGAGGGCCCTTCCCACCCTCCCACCCTTTCCCCAGGGTCTGGAAGGGCTGATCTTCAGCCGTGAGGGCCCAAGGCGGAGCCAGTCTGTCTGGCTCTGCATTCCATCTAAGGGACTAGAAGATGTTTGCGGGGCCCAAGTCTCCCTCACCACCCCCATCTCCACCCCACCTCGGCCCCACTTCCCTCTCTGTCCCATCAACTCAGCTCCCAGACCATTCAGGTCCCACATTCCCCACTCTGGCTCCTCCAAGCTTTCTTCTTCTAATTCACATTGGGATGTGACCTGCCCTGGCTCACGGTTTCCTCAGCCTGGAATGCCCTTCCCCCCGTCTCCATCTCCGTGTGTCCAAATCTTGCTTATTCTTCAAGGACGAGCTCAGATGTACCTTCTTTCACAGAACCTCAAAAGCCATTTAAAATGTCAGACCCAGAAAGGGTTGTAGTGAGCATCCAACCAACCCGTCATTTTGCGGATGGGGAATCAGGGGCACAGAGTGGAGGGGCAGCAGAGCATCCAGGCTGGGAGGGGGTGCAGTACTGGGTTCAAATCATGACTCTGCCATTTACTACCTATGGATCCCCTGGGCAGGGTTCAGAGTTGTACCTGTTTCCTCAACTCTCTGATGGGGGGGTGAGGGCGAGGACCCCGCACCTTCCAGGCTGCTGTGAAGGGTCAGTGAGGCAGTGTTGCACAAAGGGCCCAGCATGAATATATGTCCCTTTTCTCACCAAAGGGGCAGAGAGGTGACTTCTGACCTCATGGCCTACCTTCCTGGTGCACGAGCTTTGCTTCTCCCTGCCACTTCCCACCAGGTGTTTTGAGGCTCTCTGTGTGCTTGTTTTAGCTTTTTTGGGGTGGATGGGCACTCTGAGGACAGGGGCCACGTCTGCTTTGTCTTCCCCGTGCCTGGTATCGGGACGGGCATGGAGGGGCTCAAGATGTGAGGCTAAGCTCAGTGACTGCTCCCCCTGTGCCCAGGGTCAGAAGGGCCCACTGCCTGTTGGTGAATGAGTGTGTCACTGTCCTCCCTGCTTAAGCCCTCTGTTGACAGTGACACTCCCTCTGTTAACTCTTTTTCCTCACTGTTCTCCTCCCCTATATCCCCAAGGCTTCTTCACTCCCACAGTGATTGTAATCAGTCCTTGGGCGGGGTGCGGGGTGGTGGTTTTGCCCTAGATGAGGGAGTGTTTGGATAAAGAAGGGGGACAGCCCTCCCACCACCATGGTCCAAGCCACCACCACTGCTTGCCTGGGCTACGGCAGCCGGTCTCCCTCCTTCAACACGGGCCCTGCTCCACTGTGGCCCACGACATTCCAGCTGAGAACGCTTCAGTGGTTCCCCATTTGTCTTGGGGCAAAGTTCAAACTCCTTCCAATGCCCTGCATGATCTGGCCCTGCCCCCTCACCCCCTCACGCAGTGTTGCCGTCCTCCCATCGGCTCCTCAAAGCTGAGCCGCTTCCTGCCTCAGGGCTTTACCCACTGCTGTTCCCTCTGCCCAGAATGCTCTTCCCATTTCCCATTTGACTGACGCCCCCTCATCTTTCAGGCATCAGCCTCAGCATCTGGTCAGCTGGCCGCAAGCCCTCACGGCCTCCTAGCTTTTCTCCTCTTGCACTGTCCTTCCTACAGAGATAATTACCAGATGCTCTGTGTCATTCTGTTTACTGTCTTTCCCGCTAACCTGGAAGGCCTGTGAGGACCAGGACCTTGTTTGAGGTGTTCGCTGCTGTGTCCCCAATGCCTGGCACGCAGTGGGTGCTGGACAGCCGTCTCTGGCTGGAACAACTGGAAGCCCCGTGAGGACCAGGACCTTGTTTGAGGTGTTCACTGCTGTGTCCCCAGTGCCTGGCACGCAGTGGGTGCTGGACAGCCGTCTCTGGCTGGAACAACTGGAAGCCCCGTGAGGACCAGGACCTTGTTTGAGGTGTTCGCTGCTGTGTCCCCAGTGCCTGGCACGCAGTGGGTGCTGGACAGCCGTCTCTGGCTGGAACAACTGAATGCATCGGTCTGAGGACACTGCTGTCAACCCCCAGCTCTGAGTGGGGAGCGGGGCCGGAATGTGGGGCTGGATGGCATCCCAGCTCCTCCTGCGTTCAGGCCTCACTGGGTGGTTCCATTATGTATCTCACTGAGCCGTGACCTGCCCAAACACCCAGCCCCCTCACCCGTTTATTTTCCCACCCAGAGCCCAGGAGGAAAGGTTTTCAGATTATTTCGCATGTCTGGATTATCCATGAGACCTCTCCCCTCCAGTGAGAAGGATCAGGAGTTTGACATTTTAAACCCTAAGCAGCTTCTCCCTGGCCTGCTTCAGATCTGTGGCTCTGCTGCTTGCAGTGAGGTGCATGGGGAACGGAAGGCCATTTTAATCTTGGTCTGGCTTCACTAGGAGGAAAAATATGCTGTCCCCCAAGGAAGTCTGGTCCACTGTCTATGCCATGCAGAGTTTTAAGAGCCCAAGAGATTATCAAAGTCAACTGCCTTCAACGGATGGGGAAACAGAGGTGGGGGGGTGGGTGGAGTAGGGGCAAAAGCTTGGTCAAGGGCATGTAGCAAGTTGGTCAGTTGGGGAGTGGTCCTTCCCCAGGCCTCTTGACTCCCATGTGCTGCCCTTTGCCATCTTCAGGCACCAAGGGAGCTGAGGTCAGGCAGAGAGGGGGTAATAAGTTTCCACTGACATGACTTCAGGACCCTGAGTCACCCTGGCTTCGAACAGCCTTCCCAGAGCAGGGACGGGGCTTTCCAGGAGCCCTGCTATTCATTCTCCAAGAAAAGGCACTGCCAGGAGGCTAGAGTAGTAGCAGAGGTGGCAGGGAGTGAGGGGCTCAGACAGGCCCCCAGCCCATTCCATCACCACCCACCACGTCTGGGTCAATTTTTGTAACAGGTCTCTTCCAACAGTGGGATCTCATGGGCCAGTTACGGCTGCATTTCTGGAGCAGGTTGTTCATCAAGAAAATGATTCCTCCAAGTCTGTCCCGTTTTACCACTTTGGGGGCATTTCCCCTCTTTTGTTTTCCTTTGCCGAAACACAAACTCTTAGGAAAACTCAAGGTGACAGTACCTGATAAAACAATATTTAACGGGATTCTTTTTTGTTTGTTTGTTTTGGCCGCGCACTGCGGCTTGCAGGATCGCAGGATCTTTGTTCCCCAACCCGGGATCGAACCCACGCCCCCTGCAGTGGAAACGAGGAGTCCTAACCACTGGACTGCCAGGGAGTTCCCTAATGGAATTCTTAAGAAAAGCATTTGGCTTCATGAAAGGGACTGGCTTTTTCTAGGTAGGAAACATCCTGCCTGGGGATAGATCTGCTGGCTACAGGTCCCCAGGCACAGGGAGATCCCAACACCCCTGTTGAAAAAGAGCCTTTGGGGTACCCTGGGAGAGCAGAAAAGGACATACTGGCCACACCCTCAGTCTGGCCCTTGCCAGACTGCATCTTGAACTAAATGAAGCTCCCAGGGAGACAAGGAAGCAGGCAGGGTCAGTATCCTGGATGGGCCTCGGCGGATAATTATCCAACCTGCTTCCTTCTCCATCTGTCACATGCAGGGCGATGCAAACGCCCTCCCTTGCAAGAGGTCAAGTGGTGAGTGCTTCCTGGGACTCAGGTGGTCCCTGCCCAGGACCTAGCATGGATGAGGGAAAGGAACGCTTGAGGAACCGAACTAGATGGCCCCATCCAGTCTATGGTCCTCCAGCCATTTCAATAATGGGACCCCCTGAATGCCCAAGCCCCACACTGGGCTCCCCACCCACGGCCCCATCTCCTCCCTAGGACTGTTCCTAATGCCAGACTCCCTGAATCCCAACTCGGGTGCCCAGTCTTGTCCTCAAATCCTTCCTGCTCATTGCTATACTTCTTCCCCTTGCCCAAGCTCTAATGTCCTCATCCCCCACCCCACCCCCACCCCACCCCCCGCTTCTTCCCACCGCACCCACATCCTCAGACTCACCCAGGAACAAAACCTCGAGGTCCAGTCGGCACTTCAGTTGGCACTACAGGGAGGTGACGGTGAATGTGTCCTCAGGGTGAGGTTCCGCCATGGGCCCCAAGAAGCCGCTCTTGGGGCCCCCACCCAGGCCGGGATGCGCCTGCGGCATAAAGCCTGGATACCTGTAGGCGGTATCCTGCAGGGGCAGCAGCGAGTCCCTCGGCACGGGGGATAGGGTCAAGTCACTAAGGAGTGGGCAGCCATAGCCAGCAGCAGCTGCAGCGGGGCCACGGGGTGGGCCGGGCGGCCGGGCCATCTCCAGTGGCTCCTTGTCGGCCTTAGGTGTGGCCGGTGGGCTAGCCAGGTGTGGGGCACTGAGGCACGCGGCCTCCGTCCTGCCCAGGAAGTCAGCCAGCAGCCCTGAACCCACCTTGCCTTCATAGGGCGGGCTGCGGGCAGCCGAGCCTGGCGGGTACCAATACGCCGTACCCTTGCAGCTGGGGGAGTCGTAGTGGGGCTGGCCCAGTGGCAGGTCCCGGCAGCTCAGGTGGGCCTGGGCTGCAGCTGCATGGCTCAGGCTGGCCCCCTGGAGCCCATGCTTGAGGGGCTCACAGGCAGCCAGCTTTGTGGGTGGCGGCCGCAGCTCTTCCTTGAAGCCCAGGGTCGGGGAGCAGGTCGGGGAGTAGGCCTTCTGCAGGCCAGCATCAAACACCGTGGGCGGGTGGGCCAGCGGCGGGAAATGCTTGCCATCCAGCTCAGGGGCACCGAGGCTGGGCGAGTCGCAGTGGAAGCCTTGGCCGAAGGTGCCGTCCGATGGCGTGGACGGGTTCATGGAGTAGGGTCCCATGAAGTCACAGGGATCTCGCTCGCCCACGCTGAAGGCCCTCGACTGCGAGGGCAGTGGTGACATGCTGCTGTCCCCGCTGTAGTAGTCCAGGCCGAGGTCTGGGCTGTCCTGGAACAGTGGGTTGACCGGCTGGGGCTTGGGGATGAACTTGGCTTTGGCCGCCGCCCCGCCCCGCTCCTTCTTGGCTGAGCAGGCCCCGCCACCCCGTCCACCCCGAGGCTGCCGGGGCCCGGTGCTCCGTTTGGATGGGTAGCCTGCGGCGCTGGCCGAGGCAGTTGACGGGAAGCCCAGATGCGAGGCCTCGAACAGGTCCACCTTCTTCCGCCGTCCGCGGCCTGGCTTGGAGCTGCTCTGGAAGAGGACGCTCTGGTTCCAGTTGTAACCGGGGGCGGACGATGCCTCGTTCCAGTCCATCATCAGTTTCTCCAGGCTGGACAGGCTCGACTGGCCCTCGCTGCTCGAGGCCTCGCTGTTGGCACGCCGGAAACCGCCGCCGACGGGCTGATTGAACTGGGTGCTGTCGGAGGACGACTCGGAGAAGGTCTCGGACACGGCTGTCTGCTGCTTCACCTTCTGTGGCGTGTAGTTGGAGATGTCCAGGATCACGTTGGGCTCGCTGACGTGGCAGTCGAAACCGGGATTGTAGAGCTGACTGAAGGCCTCCGAGGCCCAGTCCAGGCCTCCATAGCCCTGCCGGAAAGGCCACTGAGAAGCCCCCGCAAACTGCCGACAGTTCTCAGGCGAGGGCTGGAAGGAGGAGGACGACGAGGACGCGGCAGAGGTGGCAGAGGCTGTGGTGCCCTTGGGTACCATGTAGCCGCCGGGTGAGACCGTGCTGGCCCGGCTGTCACAGCGCAGGGGTGTGGGGGCCGAACCAGAGAAGGGGCCCCCCTCAGAGCTGTTGAAGAAGGACGCCTTGCTTGGTGGCAGGCAGGGGCCACCGGTAGGCGGTGGGGCATAGCCAGCGCTGTGGGCGCTGCTGGGTGAGGCAGGGAGGCTGTTGCCACTGCCGTAGGCAAAGCTGCAGTCCTTGCTGTTGGCGCAGTCCTGGCCCGTAAAGGGCTTAGCGGGTGCGAATACACTTTGTCCAGCCCCGTAGCCCCCGTACTGTGGGGGGTAGGTGTTGGTGGGCGGGTGTGCGGTAGGTGAGCGAGCCACGGCAGAAGGCAGAGGAGCCAGCTTCGGGAAGGTCTCAGCTGCCCGGCAGTCTGAAGTGCCGGGGGTTAGCCCATAGCTCGCTGCCCGGCCCGGCGGGAAGGTCTGGCGAGTGGGCAGAACAGGCTGGAAGGAGGGGTCCGCCCCAGCCCCGCTGCTGCCCACCGCCACCGGGCTGGCCTTGGCTCCCCGGCTGGGGAAGGTGGCCAGGCCCCGCTGGGCGGGCAGGGCGCTGCTGGGGGGCCCTGTGTAGGTGCCTGATGCCTTCCGGGACTCGGGGCGAGAGGCTGAGAGGGCAAAGTCCAAGAGGTCGGAGGAGTCATCCGAGTCGAGCAGTGAGCGAAAATAGCCGGTGAAGAGGTTTTGGCGCTCCTGGCTGAGCTCCGTCTGGCCCGCAGGTGCGGCTGTGCTGTAGTAGCTGCCACGGCCCGAAGCCCCACTCTCTAGCCCAGTGGAGGCAAAGGCCCGGGCCTCGGTACCCTGGAACCCGCAGTTTCGGCCAGCTTGCCCGCCTGGGTGCCCATGGTGAGGGGCCCAGCCACCACCCTTGTCCCCGGCCCACTCAGTGCCCGCCTCCCCAAAGCCTGGGCCGCTGGGCACCTGTTCCGGGAACAGAGTCCCATTCTTCCGGGACCGCCTCTTGCGTTTGGGCTTCCCAGTCACAGCGTCTACCTCCCCCCGGCCCCGTTTGCGTGGGTGCCCCAACTCAGCGAGCCCAGGGCTCCCGACCCCAGCGGCTGCCACGGCCACCACCTTCTTTTTCTTGCCGATGCCCTCAAAGAAGTCGCTGAAGGAGCATCGGGCCGCCTTGGCCGCGTGGCCCCCACCCCGGCCACCAAAACCGCCTGCTTTGCCACCTCGCCGTCGGAAGCCCTGCACACGGTGCAGGAAGTGGGAGATGCTCTGTGTGTCGGGCGCCTGGTGCACTGACTCGGGCTCACTGGGTGTCCAGCAGCGGGGCGGTGAGCACCGCCCAGCGCACTGGCTCTGGCGGTTCAGGAAGGCCAGCTTGGCGAGGACGTCTGAGTACTCGGCCTTGCTGTCGTTGGCATCTGCTGCGTAGGACGGCTGGGGAGATGCCAGCTTCTGCTTCCGCCGCCGCCGCTTCTTCACCTCCGGCATGGCCATGGTGGCTGCCGCCACAGTGGCTGCCTCGGCTGCCACCACCGCTGGCTCCTTGGGCTTGCCGGGGCCCAGGAGGAGGTTCTTAGGAGGGCGGCCGCGCTTACGCTTGAGAATGATGGGCATCTCGCCGGGTGGGAAGACCACCACCACGTTCCGCCCATTGTTCTTCATCTTCAGCAGCGGGGTGGGCTCTGTGGACACGCGCAGGCCCAGCTCCTTGCCCTCCACGCTCAGGCTGCTGCTCAAAGACGACACCTTGTACGTGGTCTTGTTCCGCCGGCCCAGTGACACGGGGATCTTGGCCATCTTCACCACCATGCGCCGCACGCCCCGGCACTTGCCTCTGCGGGTAGGGACCACTGGGGTCTGGGAGGATTCGGGCTCCAGCTCTGGGACTGGGCCTGGGCCGGGCAGGGTGTGAGGTGGGGGTGGGGGCGGGGGCGGGGGCTCAGCCAGGGCAGCCGCCAGCCCTGTGGGCACAGGCAGGGGCAGCAGACGGCCCTCGGGGCCGGCGTCTGCCTTGCGTCCCCGTCCGGCTTTCCGTCGGCGACACAGGATCTTTGGCCTATCAGTGCGCCGCAAGGCGTATTTGGGGTGACCCTCAGGCCCAGGAGGGCCATGGGGTGAGCACAAGTCCAGGTGCAAGGGCTCAGCCAGCGGGCAGGGTCCCAGGGGCTGCTGGGGCTCCAGACGGCGGCTAGGGACGTCAAGCAACTTGGGCAGGGGGTCAAGTGCCTGAGGGTCGAGCAGCTGCGACTCCAGGGAGTCGGGCAGGGTATCTAGGGCCTGTAGAGCCAGGCCCGGCAACCCCAGAGGATCAGCAAGGGGTTGCAGGGGCGGCAGCTCCAAAGCTTCCCCGAGCGGCTCTAGTGCCTGCGGGTCCAGGAAGCGGGGCTGGGGGTCTAGGAGCTGAGGCTCTGGCTCAGGCGACGGTGGCTCGAGGGCCTGGGCCTCCAGCAGCTGGGCCTCGGGGCAAGTAAGGGAGGCCAGCTCACTCAGGATGTCCGCGTCAGCGAGTTCTGAGTAATCAGGGCCGTCAGGCTCGGGCTCTGGTGGCAGACCGGTGGCCGCGGCCGTGGCTCCGGGACTATGGCCTTGGCCGGGCTGGGGACTGTCCCTAGGCTCAGGCTCAGGCTCGTAGAGGGGGTGGCTGGACCGCTCAGACTTGGCATGGGGAGTGGCCCGCTCCTCAGGGCTGCGGATGCTGTTGGCCAGGCTGGGTGAGGAGAAGAAGCTATACTGAAGGTCCCCGGGGGGCGGGGCAGGTGGGCGGCTGAGCCGGAGGCCACCGCAGTCCAGGTGCACGCCGCTGTGCTGCAGGTCCTGGGAGAGCCGGGTCAGGTCCTTCATGATGTCAATCAGCTGGACCACTGGACGCAGGTTCACCCGCCCGTTGTCCCAGCGCCGTCGGGAGCTGCTGCCGTCTCCCGCGGGGGTGGGGCAGCGGGCCTGGGAGACAGGACGGGCCGCCCTCGGGGGCAGCGGGTCGTCCCCCTTGGCAAGGACTGGTGGGCGCCGGGTGCTGGGGTCCCGGCGTGGGGGTGGGCGCGGGTTCTCGGAGAAGGTGTGGGCGAAGGCCTTGTCGGGTGGGCTGGCAGGGGGCCGGGCGGGAAGCAAGGGCCGGGGGGTGGGGGGGCCGCCGGGGTAGTACTTGGGCTCCCGGAGGTAGTCAGGAGAGCTGCACACGGCACTGGAAGTCACCACCAGGCCCTGGGGCTTCACACGCATCCTGACCTTGTCCTCCGCGGGCCGCCGGGCGGGGCCGGGGCTGACATGAGGGTGCGAGAAGCCGGGACCAGGACCTGCCGGGCAGCACAGGCAGGAGGTCCCTCACCGAACGCCTAAGTCCTCATCAGATTCCCATGTCCTCAGTGATCCCCTGCACCCCTCCCCTGAGTCCCCTCCCGAAGCCCCATCCCCTTGTTGACCCCCAGCTTTTCCTAAACCACCACACGCATCGTGAACCCCCATGGGCTCCGGTTCCACTTATTGACAGCTCACCCACTTTTGTCTAGACTCTGGCTAAGGGCTGCGGAAGAACAGTTCACCCGCTTTTGAGAGGGAAGCCCAACAGCAAGGTGGATCAAACGTCAGTAGAGGGCCAGGCCCCTGTCAGAGGGCCCGGAAGTCCTACCAAGGACACGGCCTCTTCCTTCTTGCCCCATCCCCAGGGCTCTAGGAGAACCCCGGCCACTCACCCTCGGCTCTGTCGCCTGGGCTGTCACACTGGAGATCTCTGTGGGCAGCGAGACAGGCAAGAGGAGATCTCAGCGGTCTGCTGGCCACAGCCCAACCACTGCCCACTTGCCCACGGGGCCCGGTCTCCCCCACATACCAACCCCAGCTCCCCCAGTACTCCCTCCAGCACACACCCAGCTGACCTGAAAGAGAGAGGGCCCCCGTGCCTGGGGGCTCTGCCAGTCGCTGGCTGTCAGCTGGGGGTGCTGTGGAGCAGCTTCGGCCTGAGCCCAGGCCTCGGGGCGTGGACAGCGCCTGGAAAGGACCACCGCAGCTCAGGTTTAGTAAGCACCTACTGCGCGCCAGGCACTGGGCTGGAAGCTGTCCAGGCATCGTTTCATTTAATTCTTCATACCAATCCTGCGAGGTAGGGGCTATTAATAACCCCATTTTGCAGATGAGGAAATGGAGGCTGAGATGAAGTGACATCATTCACTCATTCATATACTCATTATTTATGGAGTGCCTACGTTGCACAAAGACTGGGTAGACAAACACTTATCACATTATTGTAAGTGACTTAATTATTAGTGGGATAAGAGCTGCAAAGAAAAACTGAAGAGTGCCTGAGGTCAGAGGTTTAACAATCTTACCAGGGGGTCAACAACGACAAAAGCTCATATTCTGGGGACACTTTTTCTGCTGCCAAACACTGGACTAAGTGCTTTATATGGATTACCTCATCTCAGCCCCCTGCAAACCTGAGATCAATACGATTATCATCCCTGCTTTCACAGTCGAGGAAACCATCCGCTGGAAGGTGGTAAGCACCATGAAGGCAAGGATTTCTGTCCTGCTGACTTCTGTGTATACCTCCCAACCCCCGGATCAGCACATGGCCCACAAATGTCCTTCAAAAAATATTTACTGGGCTTCCCTGGTGGCGCAGTGGTTCAGAGTTCGCCTGCCGATGCAGGGGACGTGGGTTCGTGCCCCGGACCGGGAGGATCCCACATGCCGTGGAGTGGCTGGGCCCGTGGGCCATGGCCGCTGAACCTGCGCGTCCGGAGCCTGTGCTCCGCAACGGGAGAGGCCACAACAGTGAGAGGCCCGCGTACCGCAAAAAAAAAAAAAAAAAAAAAAAAAAAAAATTTACTGAACGAATGAATGAATGAATGAGGCACACAGAACCATCAGCCCTGCCTTTCCCCCTGAGCCTCTCTCTCTTTCCTCTCCAGACTGAAAAGTGGGACCCAAGTAGGATGTGGAAGGAGGAAAGGAGATTAAGAATGTGAAAAGGGACATTCTCCGCCCTCCATGCCACCCCTAGCTTCCATCCGGCCCCTGCTACATATTTTTAGAGCCCTCTTTATTTCACCTTCACAGTATTTATCATGACTGCAGTCAATTACTTGTATAACTGGCTGTTCAGTGTGTCTGCTCCCCAAGTATGGGCTCTTCAGGGGCAAGGACTGTGTCTGTCTTGTTTACCGTTGTATCCCCTGACCCCAGGACCTGGGTTATGGATGCTACATAAATATTTACCGACTGACTCCCTGAGCTGGTCAGGGCAGAGTTGGGATTTAGATCCAGGCCTGTCTGACACCCAAGGGAGCCTGGGGACTCAGGGCCCTGGCTGATCCCCAGGAGCTGGGGTTTGGGGGAGCAGGGAGCTGAATGGTCCCTGACCACTGGGAGGATCGCTGCCCAGGGTTGTTAACTCCACAGGAAGACTGCAGAGCTGACTTGGGGACAGGAGAGTGTGGGCAGGGACACTCGTCCACTCGCCTTTGGTGGGCGGCAATTTGCAATCTATGAAGCACCTCCACATATATGACCCACTGAATCTTCACCTAACCTGGGAGACATGGTTTACTGTCTCCATGTTACAGAGGAAACAGGCTCAGAGCAGTTGTATAACTTGCCTGAAGTCACATAGCTGCTAAGTGGCAAGATTCCTATAATTCTATCAAGTCCAAAGCCTCCTTCCACTCCCAGCCCCCGCAACTCTCCTTCAGCCACTCCTGAAAGTGCTCCTTCTAGAGCTGTGGTCTCACTTAAGGCTGGAAGGAACCTTAAAATCATCTAACCCATTGGCATCCAAACCCTGGGCCTGGGGAAGCTATGTAACCTTGCAGACACCCAGACCCTAGTCCAGGGGAGTCTGACTCATAAATCTGAAGGGACATCTGGGAATCTGTATTTCTTTTTTTGCGGTTCGCCCGCCTCTCACTGTTGTGGCCTCTCCCATTGTGGAGCACAGGCTCCGGACGCGTAGGCTCAGCGGCCATGGCTCATGGGCCCAGCCGCTCCGCGGCATGTGGGATCTTCCCGGATCGGGGCACAAACCCGTGTCCCCTGCATTGGCAGGCGGACTCTCAACCACTGCACCACCAGGGAAGCCCAGGAATCTGTATTTTTAATCGGCTCCCCTAGTGGCTACGCTGTTCTAGTGCCACCTCGTGTGCCTCCCATTTTACAGATGAGGAAACTGAGACCGGAAGAGGGAAAGAGACTTTGCCCAAGACCACAAAATGGCATGAGGAGGGCCTCTTTGTTGCTCATCCAGGCAGAACATCCCCTGTCCCTGCAGGTCCCAGGCCTCAGCTGTTCCTCACTGTCCCATTTACTTGATCCCTCAGGGTTCTGTTCTTTCTCATGCCTGCCGGCAGACTGTGGCCTGGCCCCTTCCAGGCTAGGCTCTCTCTGCTTCAAGAATCTCACTGTTGCTCTTGCAGGAAGGACTGTGGGTAAGACACTCACAAAGGAGGGAAGGGGCTCAGACTCTGTGGAGTCTCCAGGTCAAATTTCCAACAGTACGGTTGATCCACAAGTGCTGCCCTCTTTGAGATGCCTACCAGAAGCCATCATCCCTCCCTTACTGAGGGTGGGGCTCACCAACCCTCCTTGCTCTGGAGACCTCCCACTTGGGGCCTGAGGGTGTGATCTTGGCAGAAGAGAGAAACCTCCTCTCCAGCGGTTGCTTCTGTTCCACCCACCCGTGAAGACCTTTGGGCACGTCGTCCTGCCAGACCTCCTGACTCTGTCCACTGCTCTCTCCCGCAGCCTCCAGGATCTGAGGGAAGCAGCTGGCACCCCTCCCCACCACACCCAGGCATCCATTTTCTTGGACCCCTCCCAAGGGCACCACCTATCCCACGTCTGTGAACAAAGTCGAAAAGGTTCTTCTGTCCATCTGTCTGCTTCTGGGTCAGTGTGTCTGAGCCTGCCTATGGGGACACCAGCTGGCTGGGAGGGAAGGGGGCTGGGGGCCCCAACCTGCTGTGCACAGTGCCGGGAAGGGCCAGCCCACATCCTTGAGTCCCCAGCCCCACCCTCCCCCGCTGCGGCTGTGACCACCCCACCCCTTCCCCAGGCAGCCTCCCCTCCCCCACCCACAGCCTCCCCAGGGGAGCCAGGCTGCCAGCCCCAGCTCTCACTTCCGGCCTCATGACCCTCTCTCTAGCCTGCATACTCCTCCCCCCACCCCCCAACACCATTTCCCTCCCAGCCCGGACTGAAGGCTCAGGGATGTCCTCAAATGGAAAACTCTGCATCAAAGGGGCTATCACTGCTGCTGTGAAACTTCCCCCATCACCTCCCTTCAGGGCCTTTATCTCCCAGGATCTGCCCCCTTCAGGAACTATGCATCACCCCTCTCAACTTCCTTCTCTTCAGCCCCCTCCCAGCCACCCAATTGTACCTGAAGATCTTCTTCCAACCTGACTCCAGACCAAAATCATAACAAAAATACCAATGATGAAAAAAATAATGGCAGCTGTCACTTATTTGGCATGTAAATGGAGGCTCAGAGAGGTTAAGTAATGCCCTTAAGGACAAACAGCCATGACAGGGAAGAGCTGGAGTCTGCACTTAGGTTTGTTGGGCTCCTCTAAACCAAACTTCTTCACTGTCCAGAGAGTCACCCCCCTTCCCTGAAGCTTCCTCTAACTGTCCTAGTCCCAACCACCAGTTCTAATTTTCGACTTCTAATCTACCCCCACTCAGCTTCGGCACCCCTCCCACCTAGGTCATCCCATGCACTACCCTCCCTCACCACTAGGTGTCCCCTTAGAGCCACTGACGCCCCCGAGGGGAGCAAGTCCCGCCCCACCCCCTGGAATCATCAGGGCTCCCCACCACAGCACAGCACACCCCACCCCACCCTACCCCCAGCCACACAGAGCTCCTTTGTGCAGCCCTTGTCCACCCCCTTCCTGCCCGGAGCGGGGCACCTGGCAAGCAGGTCTGCCCCAGACCCGCCCCCTGCCAGCCCCCAGCCCTGGGTGCCAGGTGTGTGGGCACCAGCGCCAGCTCTGGCTGAACCTGAGGGTCACCCTGCCGGGCAGCCCTCCCTTCCTCTCTCCGAGGTCACCCAGGGACTGTGCTTCCCGCCCTGCTCCGCCCCCATCCCCTCCTGCCCTTGGCCCTTCCAGACTCCTGTCCTTGTCTTTCCTTCTGTCTACTGGAGGACTTCCCTCCTCCAGCCCCACCAGGCCCTCCCCACAGCCTCGCACCACCGCCCACCTCCTTCCCCTGAGAGCTCCTTGTTCTGCGCCCCCCCCTCCCCGCCCAGGTCTGAAGAACTCCTCCTCCTGGAAAGTTGCTGCTGGAAAGGAAGTGACTTCAGCAATTTGGCCACAAGGCTGGGCACTGCTGAGCCCAGCTCAGCTGAAGGCTTGCCCAGCCCACCTCCAAAGCACAAACGGAGCCACGTGCACACACCACCCCCAGTGTGCAGCCAGAACCCTGAACACACGCTTCCCCGGTGATACGCTGAAGATCTTCGTGTACACACCCCACCCCACTGTACTCACACATCACCCCAGTGTGTTCAGATTCTTGTCTACACACCTCTCCAGTGTACACTAGAGCCCTGCACACCGACACCATCCAGCGTGGCACACATAACACTCCAGTATCCCCACACCTGCCCAGGACACGCTCTGAATCCTGCACACTCACTCCGATGTACCACATACACAGCCTCTGAATGTCCCCCAGCCCAGTCTACTTACTCTTGTGTGCAGAACCCTGCACACCTACGGACAGAGTCCTGCATGTGCCTGCTTGCACACAAGCCGGAGGACTTGCACACGAGATGCCCTGTGCATATACAGTCAGGTACATCCAGCTCTGCATCCTCCCACAGCTGAACCTCCCCACCCTTACAATCCCAGGAGGCCCCGCCCCCAGACCTCAGGCCCCAGGAATGCTCTTTTGGAAGTTGGGTGGGGTCCCCAGGCAGGCTGGACTCTAGGGAGCTTCCTGGAGCCCGAGGCTTGAGGCTTCATGTGTCAGTTCGGGGAGTTGCCTCTGCAGGGCAGGGCAGCCCTACCTGGCCTCTGTGGCTCGAGCCTGGGTGGGCTAATTCGGGCCCAGAGTTGGGAGGTGGGTCCTGCCCCCACCCCTGCCCCATCTCATATCAGAAGGGCAGCCTAGCATGCCCTTCTTACCCAGGTCCTCTCAGCTTCCACAGACTCTAGAAGAGAAGGGTCCTGCGGGGTCAGCTTCACACATCAGGTATTCTGGTCTCTACCTCTGTCCTGGGTTCTGGCCACTGTCACAACCCCTTTCCCTTCCCAGTTCTCTCAGGTCATCCAGGTGCAGGGGAGAGTCCCCAGACTAGGAGGCAGGACTCCAGGGAACCGCCTGTATATCCATGGACCTCACCTTTCTGGATAATGGGGAGTCTGAGTAAGTTGGGTTAAAATATTTTGATTCTAAAGGGCCTCTTTTTGGCCTAAGCTGGGAGGGGGGAAATCCCTGCTAGGACTGGGAAGGAAGTACCCCTGATCCCCACTTCCTGGGGTGGCCAGGCACAGACCCGGCTTCCCTATACACTGTTACCTGAGCAGGCTGTGCAGACAGGCCCAGCTCAGCAAGAAAGGCCTGTCTTCGCCAGTGATTCCAGGGTGGTCTCTTCGGCGGCCTGAGAGTCGCCCCAAAGCCGGGGCCCTCTGCACACACTTAGCTGGGCAGGCTCTGGGGTCCAGGCCAATGGGCAGACAGGCAGGCAAGCTCCCATCTGTGGAAACAAAAACAGCACCCCAGACATAAGCATGGATACAGGATGAGTCAGAGAGAGGGACCAGGAGGCCATCCTAGATGGGGTCCACTCTTGCACAGGATGAAATTGGCTCCAACTTCATTTCACTGGGGAGTGTGAGCCTATCTCTTGAAACCCCAGGTAGTATCGTCGTGCGGGTAGGTACATGTATGCGTGAACATGAACACACATGCTATGGTGAAAAGAACCTGGCCTTGGGAGTCAGAATGGTCCTTGGCTCAACTCTCACCAACTATGTGATCTTGGGCAGGTCAGTTAACCTCTCTGGCTCTCAGTTTTCTCATCTATAAAATGGGGAGAGCTTATGAATGGGGAGAAGCACTCTGGGGAAACTATAAATGCTAAGAGCTCACTTACAACGTAGGTGTGAGAGTTGCTGTTCAAAGTGATGGTGAATGCAGATTTTCATGAGAGGTGTATACGCAGCTGGCATTTACCCTTCTCCATCAGCGACTGGTTATATGTCTCTTGTTTTCTTTAATAACCGTGGCCCTCCTTACCCCCCCCCCACCGCTTCCTGCCCATTTGTCTGCCTTCCTGAGGTCTGTACTGAAGCCGAGAGTGGGTCTGGGAACCAGGCCTCATGGACTGCTTATAGGTTTTGGTTGCCTGGGAATGTGTGTGTGTGTGTGTGTGTGTGCGCGTGTGTGTGTGTGTCAGAGATCCTGCCTGTACAAATGCACATCTGTGAGCGTCAGCTGTCTGGGCAAATACACCTGTGTGTGGCTTCCTGGGTCTACTTAGCCTTCTGTATGCTTCTCTGGGTGTATTTGTATGTCTATACGAGTATATGTGTAAGAGTGTACACGTATGGGACTTGTGTATGCGTGTGTGTGTGTGACTGAGCTGATACTTACTTGTGTTCGGTGTCTTCAATTATACATGTGGGTGTGTGCACCTGGGTCTGTTCAGTTCTTTGTGTGTGTCCAGCTGAGCCTATGTTTGCACGCCTGTGGGGACACAGAGGTGTGAGTGTGTACCTAGTGTGTGACAAGGTGTGCCCAGCTGTGGTCAGGGGGTGAGTGCCCGTGTGTGCACACAGCTCTCTGCATCTCACTGCTGTCAGGAGCTGAACCGGCTTCTGCCCATCTCTGACTCTCTGGGCGTGTGTACTGGGGCGGGGCGTGTGGCGGTGCCTCTGCTGTCCCTGAAGGCTTCCAATCTCAAGGCCTGTGACTGCGGGCACTGGTGTCACTGTGGATCAGTGTTGCCTCCCTCCTACCTCTGCCTTTCTCTGGGTTTTCAGGGTCACGGTGTGATGGCATGACTGGCCACAGTGTCCCTGTGGGTCTGTTTCACTGTGGGTCAGTATGTGCTCACGTAACTCTGCATGTGTGTGCTGTATGACTTTATCGTTGTGCATCTGTGTATGTCCGTGGGTCCTTGTGCCATGTCACTGTATGTCTGTGTCAATGTCAACATGGGTGAGTCTGTGTGCCATGGTATGCCTGTCAGTAAAACGGTGCCTCAGTGTTTGTGTGGTGCCTTTATGTAACTTGTCAGTGCGTGTGCGCGTGCGCATGTGTGTGTGCATGGGAGACCCTTTGTGAGACGGTGTGTGTCTGTGTCACTGTTTGTATGCCTGCTTCCCTCCTCCCTCCCTATCTCCTGCGTTCTCTCTCTCTCTCTCTCTCTCTCTTTCTGTAGGAGCCAGACAACTCCCCAAGCCTGGATTAGGGACAATTTATCCACAGGCAGAGAAGGAGAATTCCAACCTGCCAGAGCCTCCCTCCTCTGATCCGTCCCCCCTTCCCCCCTGGTTGGGTGGGCAGAGAAATGCAGCCGGGCAGCTCCCAAGCCCTTGGGGAGCCCCCACCTCTGCAGCTCCCCAGAGGCCCAGGAGGGCGGAAAAGATGGAAATCTGGGTGGCCCCAGAGCCCTCCAGTGGGGGTGGATTGGCTGCCCCCCACCCCCAGGCCGCCACAGCTCAGCTCATCTTGGCCCTGTTCTCCTACATATGGTGGTGGTGGGTGGGGGGAGTCTGCATGAGGTCTGCCTGGCCCTGAGGGCTGGGGCGACCTAAGGAGTAAAGCTGCTCCCAACCCCTCCACAGCCTGATACTCCCCAACTGATAAACGCCAGCTCCGACACCCCCGGAAATGTAAATGACTGGGGAACTTGCGCCTGTGCCCGCACAGGCTGGGGGGATGCTGGGAGGCAGGGGACAGCGTGGTGGGGGGAATGCAGTAAGGGGGGAGCAGGGGCTGAGCTGGGACTAAGGCTCCCTTCACGGTGCTCCAAGCGCAAGGCAGAATCACATGTTTCCCATTAGCTGCTCTGGCCTCCTTGTTCAGGGGGTGTTGGCTGGGGGAGATTTGTTCTGGTTGCAGACACCAGCCGAGACCACACAAGAGAGAGAGAGTAAAAGACAGAGAGAGAGAGAGAGAGGAAGAGAGAGAGAGAGAGAGGAGAGATTGAGCGCCAGAGGGAGAGGAAAAGACAGAGAACGAGCGAGAAAGATACACAGAGACACACAGGGAGAGAGACAGAGACAGAGAGACATGAGAACAGAGACAGGCACACACAAACACAAAAGCAGAGGGACAGAGACGGGTGATGGGAGAGGCTAACAGAGTGGGGGACAGGGAGAGCGACAGGGAAGGCGACTCAAGTGGAGAGAGACGAGTCAGAGGCTGAGGATCCAGTCAGTGAGGCACAGAGTGTGAGTCAGGCCAGGAGGGACAGGGGGCGGAGGGCGGCACTGGGGCCGCAAGCCTGATGGAGGGGACCCGAGGGTGACAGAGCGGGAACCTGCTGCAGGGCCAGGGAGGGCAGGGGCGGTGGGTGGGGACGCGAGTGGGCAGGGGGCGTGGCTGCTCCGGAGCCGCCGGGCGGGGCGGCCAGGAGCCCGGAGCCTCCCGCCTCCTGACCCTCGAGCCTGGGAGAGATAACAGGCCGGAATAGTGCTGACTTGCGGTTCAGAAATCCAATATCCTCCGCGGCGCACTAATCGACTACCTGAGCTCCCGGCCCGCGCCGCCGAGCTGCCCCGATTAATCCTGCGGCTCCACAGCCTTAATTAGTTTAACAGTTTCAGGGGCAGGAGAGGCAGGCAATAGGGTCTCCCAGACCTGCGGGGACACAGGCCCCCATGCCGGCCCTGCCTGGCACCCCACCTCCCCGGTCACACCTGCCCCAGCCCCAGAGGCCCCTTTTCACACCATCTGCAAAACACTGGGTCTTTCCTCCTGGGGGACAGTCCCAAGGGCTGGCACCTGGGTCGGAAGGTAAGTCTTGTGGAACAGAGACTCCCCCATCCCAGCTTGTCCCTGTGCCCGTGGCCTGGGTGCTTGCTCTGGCCTGCCCTCTGGGGCCCTGCCAACTGTCCGCCCCATACCACTGGGCAACATGTCGTCTCTTTAGGGTGACAGACAAGCTCCCAAGTTACTGACAACCCCCCAACAGCATGAGATAATCACACATGTCACTCCCCACACCGGCATGAGATAGGCACATGGTGACATCTCACACATACCCAACAGTCAGAGAGACAGGAGTACGAGTGGGTGACTACCCTCCTAACAGGATGAGCTAAGCACAGAACCTGTCACTTCCTCCAAAGCCTGAGATGGGCACATCTGATACCCCCAGACAGTATGAGACAAGAACACAGGTTGTCACCCTCACAATGGTGTAACTGACATACAACCAGGCGCCCCCTCACCCACTGATAGGATGTGAAATGCACAGAGAGCCTGTCTCTCACTCACTGTCTCTCTCTCTCTCTCTCTCTCTCACACACACACACACACACACACACACACACACACACACACACACACCTCACCTTCCAGGTGTGACAGAGGTACGGACCCCTCCCCCGAACACACAGAGTATAAGCCAGGGACACAACCTCACCCCTTCCCCATCGGTCCTCCCTCCAGATTGCAGGATGGGTAAATGACATGTCACCCTGGCTGCTTTGGACAGGTGACAGCCCACCCCACCCCTCCCCCATCACTGCCAGCCTGGTGGTGCCGTCCTCTGCCTGCAGAGGCGTCACAGCTCACAGGGCATGAATGTCACCCCAGCACTGCCAGAGCCGGGCCCAGCCACATGTTGCCCCAGTGACAAACACCACTGGCCCCAGGAGGTGGAGGTGCACAGGGCTCTGGGCATGACCTTGGTCCCTGAACACCAGGAGGGGAGGTGCCGTGGCTCCCTCCTGGGTAACCCACTGGCCCGGAGCTGGGGAAGATGAGTGCTGGGAAGAAAGCCGCCTGGGCACACAGACAACCTGAAAATGCCACCTCCCCAGGCAGCCACCCCCACCCCACTTCTAACTGAATGTAGCTGTTATCGAGGGAGGGGGCAGACTGTGTAGTGGAGGGAGGCTGTCAACGAGGCCTGAGGAGCAGTTCCTACAAGACTTCTTAGAGGTGGGGGAGGGGAGGCAGGGTAGGGGTTGCTGTCACCGTGCCCTCGGGGGCCCAGGACTGAGGGAGTGGGACGATAGCTTCAGACTCCCACTGTGGCCGGGGGAGCCCCTCTTTCTTACAAGGGCCTCCTCTCCAAATTCAGGCCACAGAGCCTGACAAGGAGGCCAAAGTCCAGGGGCATGACTCACCCAGGGAACAGGCCCAGCCTGCTGGCCAGAAAGTGAGGGAGGACAGGAGCCAAGGGGCCTGGGTTCAAGTCTGAACTCCTCCCAGGCCAAGCGGAGTGACCTTGCAGCAGAGGCTCAGTCTCTTTGGCTTTGGGGAAGTGGGGAAGAGGCGGCAGCCAGGGAAGCGCTGAGGCTGCAGACCAGCAAGCACAGTCCTGGGGCCACGGGAAGGAGGACACAGCGGGTCCAACCCCTGGCTCCGCTGCTTCCCCACCAGGAACCTCAGCTTTCTGTACCTCAGTTTCCTCAGCTGTAAAGCAGGAATGATAACGTCAGCCTCACGAGATAACGCAGCATGAAGTGGACACGTGCTCAGGAAACGGGAGCTTCTTATTGAAGAGGGGAAAAGAGACTAAGAGAGGGCAGGAGATGTGCCCAAGCCACAGATCAAGCTAGTATCGGCTGAACTCAGCCACCACCTCCAGGCTTCCCACCTGAAGCTGTTTCTTAAGACTGCTTGGAGATTCATTGTGTGTGCACGTGTGTGTTAGGGTGTTGTTGCTTATAGAGCTGCCCTACTGTCCAGTGAAGATCAAGGAAATGGGTAGGAGTCTGTCATATAGCCTGACCTTTACCCTAAACCCCACTTGGCCCACCTTCAAACTCTGGACCAGAGGGCCAGCTCTATGGGAGGGAGGCAGCCCACACTCCAGCCCCCATGACCAGCACCAGCACCTGGTGCTCGGAAGGACTGGGGGACTGGGAGGTCAGTGTCTGGGGCCCTCTCATTGTACAGAAGCTCAGAGAGGGACAGGCCTAGCCTGAGGTCACACAGCATGACAGCAGCAGAGCCCAGAACCCTGGCCGGGGACAGCCTCAGAGCAGAGTTGTCTAGCCCCTAGGGTGGCTGGAGCTGGGGGGCCCTGGGGGACTGAGCAAAACGTGGCGACAGATGGCCTGCCGAGGCAGCGGCGATCTGGGCGGCTGGCAGGCATGCTCGCTCCCGCGCAGGGAAGCGGCTAATTTTAGCTGAGGCCTCGATGCCAGCTTTGTTCCCCCCACCCACCCGCCGAGGGGGCCCAGCATGCCTTGCGTGCAACCCGCCTCCCCCAGGCACCCCTACTCCCCCGCCTGGCCACTTGGTGAGTAGTGCCCAGACCCCAGGGTCCTAGAACTGTCTGTCTGGCCAGGTCTCATCACACCCAGAGGCAAGGGCTGGGCCCTGGAGGCCTGGCATCCCCACCCCAGGGCCTGCTTCCCATGATGCGAAGCTCATTCTGAAGAGGGGCTGTGGGGAGAAGGGCTAGAGGCCACTGCCCAGACAGGGAGGGAGGGCCTGACAGCAGGGGCTGCCAGTCTTTGCGGGGGGGCTGGCGGGGTGGTGGTGGTGGGCACTGTCCTCCACCAGATACTTAAGGAGACAGGACCCTTATGCTACCCCTGCCCTGAGCCAAACAAATTCTTCTGTGCTGGAGTCCCCCTCCGGCACAGAGTAGTGGTGAGCAAGGGGCTGGGAGTCACTTTACCCTTTCCCTGTTCTTTAGAAGCCCGATTTTGTTCCAGGAACTCAAAGTACTTTAAAAAAAGTCAGAGATAGAGCAAGGGTAGTACCCCACCCCCACCCCGTGCCACTGGGGGAAACTGAGGCACAGTCTGAAACAGCTTTCATTGTAGCAGGGGAGGAACAAATCCCAGGAATCAGTGAGGGAAGCCTAAACATGCTCTACTTTGAGTTCTTAGAGCCGGGGGCTTCTTGGGCCAGCTCAGCCCCTAGGACTAGCCTCTGCCTCCACCTGGGCTGGTAGAAGGTAAGCTAGATGGATGGAACCTGTCCTCTGAAGCCCTGGGAAGGGAGGCCTGGCATTCTTGGTTCCCGGTACCCCGCCCCCTGTGGGCTCTTTGACCATAGAACCTCCCCTCCTCATCTCAGGTTCAACTACATGTGCCCAATGGGGTGCCAGGACATCTGGCCCCCCACTTGAAAGGGGACTCCTTCGGGGTGATTCTGGAGGGCCCCCCTCTCCCAGTTCCAACCCAGGGGCCGTGAGGGTAATGGCCAAGTGGGAAATAGATAAAGAAGGCTGGAAGGAAATCTATGTACTAGAAGGAGACAGTCGGAAGAAGGGAGAGAGAGAGAATGAGAAACCAAGGCAAAGAATCAGATTCAGGAAAAGAGAGACAGAAAGAGGGAGAATGTGGGGGCAAGAGAAACGGGGCAGAATGAGGGTGAAGAGGCAGGAAGAGATGAGGAGGGAGGGGCTGCGGGAGAGACAGAGAAGAAGCCAGAGAGGAAGGAGAAGAGCGAAAAAGAGACTCAGGAAGAGAGGGACAGAGGACGAGGAAAAAGACAAAGAGACAGAGAGACAGGCAGGATGAGGCAGAGACAAAGACAGAGAGAGAGAGCAAGACACATGCAGAGGGGAAGGAGATGGAGAAGGAGTGCCGCGGACGGGGCAAGACACCACAGGGAGCTGGAGACACACAGAGGGACTGACACACCCAAAGACCAACAGACACAGAGTGAAAGGGCGAGACGCACTCAAGAGACTGGGGAGGGAGGAAGGGGGAGACACTAAGTGATAAAGTGTGTGTGTGGGGGGGGGCAGCAGGAGTAGACGGAGGCAAGGAGGGAGGGGGCCTGAAGAGGAGGAGGGGGAGATGTCGTCGTCAGAGCTGGGGGGGACAGGACAGAAATGGAATGTGGGTCTGGGCATGAGGCTCACAGATGCATCGGCTCCGGTTTCAGCTGGGGCAGTTGGCTGCTGGTGTGGGGGGGGATATGGTGGTGGTGGGGAGGGAGAAAGGAGGAGAGCTGACAAGGGAGGGGGGCCTGTTGCCATGGCTGCGGGCACTGCAGGGGCACAGTCTGCTGGCACTTGGAGTTCTGGGCATGGTAGGGGGCAGACTGAGGGGGAGAGAGGGCAGTGATGAAGAAGCCTGGCCCCTGCCCTCGGGGCTCTACCAGGAAGAAAGTTTCCAGAGAGAGGATGGGAGACCTTGGGAGCTGAGCAGAGCTCTGGGCCCTGCTCCACTCCATGGGGGGCACCACTCTCTGGGGTGCCTGCGGGCATCCCTGGTTCCCACCCATGCCTCAGGCTGGCCCCTGGGGATCCTCTTTCTCTGTCCCCTCCAGTCTAGCTGAAGATCCCGCATGCTGCTGCTGCTGCTGCTTCTGCTTGCAGGGGAGCAGCAAGATTGTGAATTCAGGATCTGTAATCCTAACGCAGAGCCCAGGCCTACCGGGCTCCAGTTGCCAAGGCGACGGAGGGTCAGAGGGCAGCGCAGGGCGCCCGCTCCTCCAAGTCAGAATCCCAATTGTTAAAGCCCAAGAATAAACAGCTGAAGCGGCCATGGGGGGGCCTGGAGGGGGGCTGAGGTCTGCATCGGCTCAGTGTGGTGTTGTCAAGCGAGATGTCACTAATTGTCTGAAGGAACGGGCTGAGGCAGCTCTTAACTGCTTCTGTGCCACCGGAGACACCTTGGCTGCCTGGCCCCATCCCCCGGGCCTCACAGCATTCCACCGGGCCGGCTCGGTGGTGGGGGGTGTGCTGGCCCAGCACAATCCCTGCCTCCCTTGCACTGAACCCCCTACATACTTTGGCTCCCAACCCTCCTCCCTGCCCCGCTTGGAACCTCCCACCTGCAAGCGAAATGCTTTATGTCCCCAGAACCAGTACCCCCCAATTACTGGAATCACAGTACTCCTTATAGCCCAGAACCGCCACTCTGGCCTGCAAAAGCCCTCCCAGCTCCTCCAACATCTCTTCTTCCTCATCTTCTCAGAAGTCAGGGATTCTGGTACAAGGTGTGTGGACTGCAGAGGAAAACAGATTTCGGGTTCTTCTGATCTTTGGTGGGGGGAGAAGCCCTCCTACGGGAAGAGGGAAGGTCTATGGCATCCTCTGTGCAACTTCCTACTCTTAGTCACACACCAGAACTAAAGACCTGAATGGAGCCTGGAAACCTGGTTTCTAGCTTTGATTGTTCTACCTACTTGCTGTGTGACTTTTGCCAGGATATTTTCCCTCCGTGAGCCTATCTCCTCATTTACTATCCATCCTAAACATTTAGTAGTGCCTATTCTGAGCCATGCCATGTCTGGAACTCCTGCCCAGAGGAACTTCCAACCCAGTGGCTGAGAAAGGCTCATAAGACAAGGTAGAAAGCAATCAGAGACCCATCAGGTAAGATATTCAATGAAAAACAAGGAGCAGTTTGGTAAACCGTTCAGTGGACGGCTGCTGCTGTTAGGAGCAGTCAGTACCGGTATCGCCGTTATGACGGAGGGTCGCTAAAAGGGGGTAGGTCATCAGAGAAAAGATTGGGTGGAGGTCGGTTCTGGAAGGCTTCCTGCAGAAAGTGGTACCTGGTAAGATTTGGACAGGTGGGCAAGAAGGTAGAGCGCACCAGGAGAGAGGAGGTCTTGGGAGCTGCTCTGTACACTCTCAGGGTCGTGCGCTCAGCCCCGCCCAGAGCAGGAAGGGCGAGGCCTTCAATGGTCTCCCCGCCCCATGGGCCGGCGCTGCCTCCCCCTCCACCTACTGCGCCTCCAGATCTCCGGAGAGCGGAGCCTGGGAGGGGCGGGCCGCCCGTAGGCACGGCTCCCGGAGATTGGTAGCACCTGGAGTGATGTCATGGGGAGGGGCCAGGTCTTCGGACACATCCCTGCTCCAGGCCCCGCCCCCCTGCTCCGGGCCGAAGCGTGGGTCCCGGGAGGGGTCGCTCAGGCAGCCTCGCGGCCCCCTCAGGTGGCAGGCGGGGCTGGGGCGCTGTCCGTGGGCAGGGAGCTGGGCGCGGAAACAGGGGATCCCCCAGAGAGGGCCTAGCCCAGCCCCGGGCTGGACTCGTACAAAAGGCGACTTGTTCTTTCTTGGGATGCCTGCGCCTTCTCAAACATACCTAGAGCCACACTCCGGGGAGAGCTACACCCACACATGGCTGCACAAACCCGCCGGGGTGGGGAACAGGGGGCTGTCGCCAGCCCCAGAGGTTGGCGTTAAGAAGAACTTTGCCCCAGCCACCCCTTGCCACAGACTAAACATCATTCACCTCACCCCATCCTAGCCCAAGTGACCTGGATACTCCCACAGTCTCCTGCAGAGCCCTGGGGACACTGACCCAGTCACATTCTCATAACTATCCTCTCCCTCAGACCAACTCTAGCGGCTCACCAACTCCTCTGGAGCCAGACTGCCAGTTTTAATGCGGGTGCCACACTAGTTGTGACCTTGGGACATAATGAGGCTCACTAAGGTTTACTTTTTACTGAGCACTTGTTCTGTGCCAATCTTTACAATTGCCCTTTATGGTGAGTACTATTAGTCCCATTTTGTAGCTGGGGAAACTGAGCCTTGGGTTAAATAGCTTGCCTAAGCCAGAGGCAAGGATCTGAACCCAGGTCAAACTTGACTTCATAGCCCACGTTTTTCCGTGTATTATCTCTGCCTCCCATCACACCATGCTACCCTCTAACACCCCACCACACACAGCAAAGCCATCTCAGAGTTAGGGTGTAATTCTCCACCCCAAACACATCTCAGTGTCACCATCTAGTATCAGGCAGCTTCTCTCACTAATCAGTGTGTGTTCTGGGGGGTAGTCTCCTACCTTTAAGCTTCCCCAATCCCCAATGTTGGCTATCAGAGTCATAAATGGGACACAGTAGGAGCAAGGCCAGAACAGGCTACCTCTAACCTTTCCAGCAAGCTCACCTCCACCTCCCCTGAACTTAGGATGAAAAAGCACTGCCATACTGGCTGGGGCTCCAGGCCTGCAGCTCTCCCTGACCCCTTGGGCCAGGACCCTCCCCTAGCCCCCAGTGCTTGCTGAGAACAAGTCCTCGAAACAAACTCCTTCCTGGGGATGTCAAAGCACCTTTCCTGGGGGAGGCGGCTCTATGATCCCCTGAGCAGGGCTAGGATCCGGTTACTCTTTCCCCAGCTGTGCCTGGACTCCTTGGGGCTGACCTTTCACCTCATCCAGGCCAGGACCCAAAGGGGGCTGGAGTCCAGCCCTCACCTCCTGTTAACCCTCTGCATTCCTCATCTTTCCATTCCAGAGCCCCCGCGGGGAGGGGGTGGTCTCAGGAAGCCCAGCCGGGCATGCCAACCTTTTCCCACCCTCCCATCCTGGGGTCTGGTTTCCCAGAGAGCTTTACAGAATGCTCCTCCCTGCCCCCTGCCCAAGCTGCCCTGCCCTGCTGGGATCAGATACCTCCGCCCAAGCAGCTGAAAATGACCTGGGCTATTTTCGCTCTGGGATCACGTTGCAAACTCCCCCTTGAGCTGGCAGCTTCCCACAATCCCTCCAGACCATTGCCCCCCACTCCTCATCCCTCACCCAGAACCACTGACCAATAGGACAGGAGGGCTGTAAGAGACCACTGGCCTGAGCCCCTCAGATGGGGAGACTGAGACCATGAGGAGTCAGGTACAGGACTGGGCAGAGAACCAGGCTTCCTGGGTCCCCGCCCAGGTCTCTTTCTACTATCTAGCACAGCCTGCTCTGTACCCTAGATCTCAGAGCCTCTGACCCAGCCAAAAACCCAGCCGACCTCCTCCAAGCACCAGAAAGTCACACTGGAGGCTACCCACAAATCTCTGGGCCACCCTACATGTCAGAAACTGCTTCTGCCACACTCTTTTCTTTGTTTAGAACTGGGACCAGATCTGTACCTGTGTCACAGCCATGTGGACCACGGGAATGTTTGGGGGGTTGCAAACTGGGAGGAAAGACAGGGAGACAGACCCAGAGGAATAGGAGGCTGATTCAGGCTTCCAGAGGTTTACATTGCACAATCCTTCCATGTTCCCAGCAGCCCCTTGCCCCACCTTCTCGGTACCCACCCCCCCATTCCTACAAACCCAGCCCCCTCCAGGCCCCTGCCCCTCCACCTCAAGCCCCGGTCCTCCTGGGCAGGAATGTGACTGGTCAGGTCTGAGCTGACCACATGAGTGGCTATAAGGCGACAGACCCCCATCCTCCCATCCCCCCAGCCTGGGGGAAGCTCACATACCAAGGTGAGGTGGGAGCTGCTTTAACCCTTTGCAGCCAGGCTTCCAGGGTGAAAAAGAGGGGTACTCTACTTCCAATGGCCACTCCCAAACAGTGCTGCCAGGCTGGGGAGTGCAGGCAGAACCTACTTCCCCCAATGGGTGGAATGGGGGTACTTGCCCTGCTAGTCCCTGTTAAGAAAAATTATCCTTTGCCACACCAACTGTTTAGTCTCATCTCCCATGACATTTAGAAAAACAGTCATGGACTGGTGCTGAGGGAAGAGAAGGAAAGGAGGTATCATGAACCCCAACCTCGGGAGCCCCTGGTCTGATGGGAGAAATACAACCCTGCCCTGGGGAGTCTGATGGGGGAGACCAGGCACAGAAGCTGGGACAAAGAGCTGAGAGCAGAGAAGAGCATGGAGCCGCGCAGAAGTGGGAGGAAGCCAGGGCAGGAGCAGAACAAGCCAGGTGGGGTCAGATCGGGCAGGCTTCCCGGAGGCCCCTCTGCCCACACCCCTCCCCCCAGGCTCTGGAATCTCGGGGGTCAGGGCTGAGGGACAGCCCCGCCCCCTGCTCCCCTCGGGCTTAGGAATTCCACCAGCCAAGGGGGGGGGTGGCTGCTTCGGCCTCAGTCCAAGTTGGCTCCCACTGGACCGGGAACTACAGCTCCTCCTCGCCCCCCCCACCAACCCAAGCCCCTGGGCTGGCCCCCGGCCCCCTCCCTCGCCCTCCCAGGCTGGCACGGTGTGTGCCAGGCGCTGGCAGAAAACAAACCCGCCGGGGTGGGTTTGCAGGGAGCGGGGTAACCTTGACACAGTTGCGGCAGTCGCTAATGGCAGACACACACTCCGCCTGTTCTGGGGGGACTGTTGCCGTTGCTAGGAAACCGGCAGCCGCGTGAATGGAAATGGGTCAGTAAACCTGGGGAGAGATAGTGTGACACTCGAACCACTGCAGCTGCTCCAGCCCACACCGAAATCCCTCCTCTTCAATATTTATCACTCCCGCCTGGGCCCTCAGCTCCTGCCAGGCCCTGCACCAGCCTGGCCCTCAGGCCCCCCGCAAGGCTCAAGAGAGGAGGGGGAGAAAAGAGATGTGGGGGTTGCTTATCCGCTCCTTGGGTGGGGGGGAGCCCCAGGAGGGATGGAACTGGTTCTGGAGGAGATTGAACAGGAAACAGTCTAATCCCGTGGCAGGGAAGGGGTTAAAAGGTCAATTCACGCCTGTTCCTGATTTAGGCACCGTGGTAAAATTACTGCGAGTGTGAGCGGGTTGCGACTGCCTGCTTGCCTACCTGCGGAGGGACTGATTAAGACAGAAGACCTCTCTCCCAGTGTGTAAGAGATGGCAGGGCAAGAGGCACCCAAAACATGGCCAGGAATCCCTCACAGCCTGGCAATTCCCCCAATACAGCCCAAGGCTTCCTAACAGCCAGAACTGATGCCCCTCGTACAATCTGAGAGTACCCCAAACGGACAAAAGCTGCCTATTGCCTTACAATGTCGTCCTGTACAGACACTCCCCGCGAACAGCCAGACACTTGCTGTTCAGAAAACCTTGACAACACCCCTGCACAGATACCCCACAATAGAATGTGACAACTGCAATTCAGAACAGTGCAGTTCAGCACAGCACCTATAAACAAACCGACAAACCTAGGCACAGGCACAACTGTGTTTGACTGTGTGTTGAATCTTCTGTAACTTCCCCATAAGGCTGGAGCCTCCCCACACAGCCTGCCCTAACCCAAAGCCTGGCTCTGCGGTTCATCTATGTTTTTTTCCTCCCTCCCATTGTCAGCCTCCTTGTCTTGCACACACCCCAGTAAACTGCCCCTGTGTTTGCTCTTCTGGACACACCATCCCACAAGCTAGCTGCCTCATGCACCGCACCCCCCATTCCCTGGAGGCTGGCTGGTCACTGACACACACATTCCCTTCCCCTAGAAGCAAGCAGAGTCTCACAGCCCTGCCTGACACAGGCTCTTGTTCTTAGGCACAGGCCTCTCTACTGACAACAGGGACCCTGGGAATCAGCAGCACCACTTGGGTGATATGCCCCCTCCACCCATCACAATCTCAGCCAGGATCCCTGGAGGGTGTGTCTTGGGAAGGGAGGCACTCCAGCTTTCTGGAGGAGGGGGGGGATACCTCAACAGGAATCTCCCAGCTGACTCGGTTCTGTGTGCTCCTATCTCCTAGGATACATCAGTCAACACAGGCTCCGAGCCTGTCAGAGCTGGAAGGTGCCTTAGGGAGTCACTAATCCAGCCTCCTCTGCTATGCAGGAGGAAACCGAGGCCCAGAGAGGGGAAGTGCCCTGCCCAAAGTCACACAGCCCAACTGCTGCTTCCAGCCCCTTTCTCTTCTACAGTCTCTGAGAGCCCTCCATGATAACTGGGGGTGGGGGACAGTCAGCCTAGGAAGGTTTCTCTGAGGCAGAGCGAGATGGGACTGGATTAGCTAGGAGAGGGAGAGCCTGTAGTCCTAGAGAGTTTATGAGAACTGCCCAGCAGTGTATTCAGACACATGGGCACCTGGCAGCCCTGGAATCTGGGCCACATAAGCTTCCTCGAATTTGTACTTTGCCAAATTTATCTGGTAGACACTCACCCCCAATCCACTTCTTATCCCAGGGCCCCAGAGAGCTGCCTCCCCAAACCAAAGGTAAAGCGAGGCTGCTCTATTCCCTATACCCGGCCTAGAATGTACATTCTAGGGAATCCCTGCCTTTTATTATTATTATTTTTTTTTATTTTTTTTTTTGGCCACGCCATGTGGCATGTGGGATCTTAGTTCCCTGACCAGGGATTGAACCCACGCCTCCTGCAGTGGAAACGTGTGGAAGCATGATGTCTTAACCACTGGACTGCCAGGCAAGTCCCTGCCTTTTATTATTTAAATAGTTCTCTGCCAGGGAGCCTCTGGGATGCTGTGAAAGACGTTTTCTGCAAGGTAGTTTTAATTTCAACTACATTTTGCCGAAAAGCAAAATGAGGGTCACAGAGGTGGTGTAGTTTGTTCAAGTTCACACAGACAACAAATGGAGCCTTGAGTTCCTTCCAGTACACAAGGAAGGCCCATCCAACAGGAAACAGGGAGAACTGGGGGGAGGGTGGGATAGGAGGAGAGGGAAGGGTGGGAGTTGACACAGGCCCAGGCCCAACATCCTGGGCTGAGGGGGAGCCAACAAGCATTTGAATTTGAATCTGGGTATCTGGGTTCCACCCCCCCACCCACTCTAGCAGAGGTGAAGTGAAAGGTCAGCAAGGAGATGGGAGGGAGAGGAAAGCAGAAGTCCACCAGCTTCTCAGCCTGCATGGGCCATGCCCCAGGGAGCTGGGCCGGGGGCTGCCCCAACTTCCCGGCCCCAGAGCTGTCTGCCAGCCTCCACCCCCACCTCCACCTCCACCCCCCAACAGCAGAAGGAGCATTGTGAGGAGACCCTGCCTCCTCCCTGGGCCTCAGTTTCTCCATCTGTACTAAGAGCTAGCCTAGCAGGAAGGATTTCTTAAGGGCCCTTCCAACTTTAACAGAATGTGGCGAACAGTCCTAATTTCTCAGTCTCCAGCACAAATGTACGTCTCTCCCCCAGACTGGAACTAGCTGAGAACAACCTTAGATATGTGTTTAATGAATAAATAAACACTCAACAGAACCAATGTCTTTCCGTCTTTCCCAGCCCAACTGAGAGGCACTACTTACCTTGGAAGGCCGAATTTCTCAAGGCTGTTGGAAGGGAAGGGGGATTCGAACACTTTGAAGGCTCTGAATGGGGCTGTCTGATACACAGGTGCCCTTTATTTCCTGTCCTGACTATATGCAGACACTACGGTGATTGCTTTAAATGTTCTTCAACTTCAAGGCCGTGGCCTACCTACTATCATCTAGCTTTTCAAATGAGCAAAGGGACTAAGGAGTGAAGGGACTTGCTCAAGGTCACACAGGCAGTGAGTGGAGGAAAAGGTATTGGAACTGCACCTATCCCTTCTGCTTGTTTCACACAGTGAGCGTCTGCTGGGTTGGGGAAGGACATGAAGTTGAACAGGGACCACTGGCAAGGGGAGAGGGGGTCCACCCCAGGGGGGGAGGTGCCTGCTGAGTTGCCAAAAGGTTCATCAGTTTTCAGAGCACCAAATGGTACTGGAACTAGCAAAGTGGTGGGAAAGCATCTCTTCCCCTCCCCCACAAAGGGCAGGGTAGACCTCTTTCCCTCCCGCAAGACACGGTGCCCAGAGTGAGCCCTAAGAGGTCACTTACCTACTCCCCTGGATCTCAGGGCTCCTGTAAAAGGAAGCCCCTCCCTCCCGGGAGCCCTTTTCTGGACTCCGGGACCTGCAAGGTGCAGAGCCGCCCCCAAAGAAAGCTGCCGCCGCCGTCGAGAAAATTGTCCAGGATTTTTCTGGCTCATCCGACCACCACCGGGTCCGCAGTTGCGGGAGATGGGGGTTGGGGGGTGGTTGCGAGAAGGTGGCCTCAACTCCCTCCTAGAAGCCCTTAGGCGCCTCCAGCTTGAGCAGGAGGCTCTGGTCCGCAGGCCCAGCCGTTCTCAGGCCCGAACGGTCCGTCTCCGACTTTTCCCGCCGCCGCCTTTCGGGCTACCTGGCAGCCCTGCACAGCCCCCTGATCTCTGCCACCCCCGCCCCCTCCCAGATGAGGCCGCAGAGCTTCTGACTCCTGGAGGAGGTGACGGGCCGAGAGGGAAACCAGGCGGCTGGGGGAGGGGCGCTGCCTGCACCTGGCCCCTCTCCGCCGCCCTGGCCGGGAGGGGCGGGACTGGACCCCCGCCAGACCCGAAAAGCGCGGCGGGGGATGGGGGTCGTGTGCCGCCTGCCTCGCGTGCAGTCTGGGGGGCAGGTCTGGAGATCTCCCCCCAGTACCCTCGCCGCGGGGGCGCCCCCTAGGGTCGGGTTGCAAGGCGCCCCTTCCCGAGCCGCGCGCTCAGCCCGCTCCCCGGGCCGGCCGCGCTCTCCAGCTGCAGGAAATTCCAGAAGCTCTCCATCATCCCGGCGCAGCGCGCAGCCCGGGCTGCCAAGGCTCCCCGAAGGAGAGCCACATGCCGGCCGGCCGCGCGGCCCGCCCTCGCCCCCCCTTCCAACCCGGCCGGGCAGCCACGTCGGGCCGGGCGGGGGCCCGGCCGGCCGCCCCTTCCCGCGCCCCGGGCCCAGCGGAATGCGTGGCAGCCCCGGCTGGGGGCTATTTTGAGCGGGAGGGGAGCGGCCCAGCCTCGGTGTTTTTGGCTTTTTCCTGGCCCCCGGCCCGCCAGCCCGGGCCCTCGGCTGCCCGCGGAGTGGGGGGGTCACGTGGCGGGGGGAAGGGGAGGGCCGCCGCGATCCGTCTGGGGCTCGGGCCCCGGCCCAGGCCCGGGAGGCGCCCGGCGGCGGCCCGGACCTGCGCTCTCGGCCGAGGCCGAGCCGGAGCGGCGGGATTATTAATAGCGCGCCTGGCTCCGGCTGCTGCTCCAGGGCGCCCGCTACCTGCACGCCCCTCCTCCGGTGAGCGCGGGCGGCCAGGGCACTCCCTCCCTAGCAGCGGACTCAGGCCTCACTGGATAGCGCCACTGGGCAACAGTAGCCAATCACCGGCCTCGATTTCCTTACCTGTAAATTGGGGGTGAGCTACCTGGCTTTATACGGTGGGTACCAAATAAAGGTTTTGCTTGCTGTGTGCCTCTCCTTGGCCAAAATGCCTTCTCTTTTGGGGCCCTCAGTTTTCCCGTTTATAAAATGAGGGGGTCCGAGAGGACTCTTAACAGGGGAAGAATCCCTCATATTCCAATAATGCATTTTCACTTACAACCCATTTGAGCTTATGGTCTACCCAATGGCAAGAACCAGCACTGGGCACTTGCCCTGTATAATCAGCACGCATTAACTCACTTGATTATAAAGTTCCCATAAAGTAGGTAATGTTCCTTTTTTACTGATGAGGAAACTGAGGCTCAGGAAGGTTAAGTGACCCGCCAAAGGTCACACAGTGGCAGAGGCCAGAATTAGCAAAACTCTGGCGCCAGAGTCTGAGTAAACCACTGAACTATAGTGCCCTGAGACGAGCAGGACAAACACTGCCCCGTTTTCACAGAAGAGTAAACTGAGGCTCAAAGTGATTTGCTCAAAGTTGCCTTTGGCCAGTTAGTGGCAGAGCTGAGCATCTAACACAGATCTTCCAACTCCTAGTCTAATGCCCTGCTGCAGTCCTCTGAATCTGTTCAGCTCCTGCCCTGGGGCAGCAGCTACTGGGGCCCCTAGGATGGGATCTAGAAATGGGCACAAAGCTGGGGCCAGGGCCCTGGAGGATCACCCTCTGCTCCCAAGGGTCAGTCCCAGACTCCTGGGCCCCCAGGGTTCACTAATCCACCAAATTCTAGGCTTAGCCCAGCCTCAGAGCCATGGGGGTGAGGACACCTGGGGGTAAGGAGAGATGGCATGCAGAGGTAACAGCCTGGGAGAGGGCCGGGAGCTGCTTCCTGTCCCCCCAACCCCTTAGCAAGGAAGCACAAAGGTTGGCAGGCCCCCCACTCCGCCCCGGAAACCTGGCAGTTTATTTGTGTCTCTGGGCCCCCTGTTTCCACAGAGTCAGTCCAGGAAGGCTGGCAGCAGCTAGCTTGGAGGGGTGGAGCTCCTGCTCCCTCAAGGGTCCAGCTGCTACCCCGCCCCCCCCCCACCTGCCAGGCCAGACCAGACTCCAGAGTCAGAGGTGACATTGGGATGAGGGAGGGAGGGGCTGGTGGCCAGTTGGTCAGGACTCCCAAGGAAGGGATCCCACCACCACCACTACCACTACCACCTCCCAACCCAGGGCCTAGATGCTCTCCCAGGATAAGCCAGTCTATACCCAGTTCAAGTCTGCTAAGAATATAACCTCTGGTGTGTCCAACTCTATCTACTCCAGATCATCCTGGCTCATGACTCCTCTGGACCCTGGTCCCAAAGAAAAGCCTGCTTCCAAACTGCCCAATGCTGGTAGAATATGCTGCCCAATGTGGTAGAAACTAGCTATTGGGCACTGGGAATGTGGCTAGTTGCAACTGGGATGTGCTGTAAATATAAAATATACACCAGATTTTGAAGTCTAAATATGAAAAAAGAATATAAAATATCTCAATGATTTTTACAATGGCTATGTGTTTAAATGACTATATTTTGGGTATACTGGGTTACATAAGATATATTATTAACACTAATTCATTTCTTTCTTTCTACTTTGTTTAATGTGCTACTAGAAAATTTAGATTACATATGTGGCTCCTATTACATTTCCACTGGACAGTGCTGTTCTAGATCATATGGTGTTCTGGCTTTGGACCAAGACTTTGCCTACTCTAGATCAATATCTGTGTGGCTTTAGCTCACCCACTTCCCCATATCCAGACCACAGCCTTAAGTGTGGGTCTAAATCTCACCATCCCACACCACCCCTCCCCAGCTTTCTGTGAATCTGGCTCAGCCAGAGATTATGGCTTAGTCTGCTTTAAACCACTCTCTAGTACATTTCTTGATCACCAATTCCCAATATCTAGATCCAGCAAGAGTGTGGCTCTAGATCACCCAGCCTTGCTTGCTTAGATCACTGTCTAGCAATATTTAAGATCTAGACATCCGCAGGAAGAATAAGGTTCTAGATCAGGGATTGGCAAACTATGGCCAGAGGGCCAAATCTAGCCTGCTGTCTGTTTTTATGATTCAAGTACGATTGGACCAGAGCCATGCTCGTTCTTTTTTTTTTTTTTTTGATGTGGACCATTTTAAAAGTCTTCATTGAATTTGTTACAATATTGCTTCTGTTTTATATTTTGGTTTTTTGGCTCCAAGGCACATGGGATCTCAGCTCCCCGACCAGGGATTGAACCTGCACCCCCTGCACTGGAAGGCAAAGTCTTAACCACTTGACTGCCAGGGAAGTCCCCGCCATGCTCATTCATTTTATGCACTGTCTATGAAGGCTTTCAAGGTGCAATGGCAGAGCTGAGTACTCATGACAGAGACCCAATGGTCTACAAAGCCTAAAATTTTTACTATCGGACTATTTACAGAAAGTTTCCAACCCCCGTTCTAGATGACCAACAAGTCCAGCCCACCATAAATCTAGATTCCAGCCTGAGACTACGGCCCAGTCTAATCTCGATCACCTCCTCCTAGATGGTACTGCTGATCAGGATCTCAACCAGAACCTAACATGTACCCAATGCTGTTTGGGTTCCAGATCCCACTCTGATCTCAGGACATGGGCCCTAGTACTCTTCTCTGGGATGGAAAGGGTGTCCCCACTTCCAAACTCCCCTAGAGAGATCAAGGCCCACTGGCCCTTGTCAATGGCCTTGGGAAGGGGGAGGAAGGGTAGATTCCAGAGACAGCACTGGAGGCTGAGTCAAAGAGTCAAGGGTAAGCTCTTCCTGCCAAAGGGGCAGAACATAATCAAGCCAAGAAGACAGAGTAGCCCCACCCCTCCCCAGCAGGCTCCAGAGCAGGTCACTTAGTTGAGGGTCATGTGGGACAGGTACCAATCTCCTGGAAGCTACACAAGGCACCTCCAAACGGAATCTTCACCTCCAACCACCTTGTGCCTATCACCTCAGGACTGAGCTGGCACCACTATCCGCCTTTCCCCCAGTTTCTCTCTAGGTCTCCTTCTTCATGGCTTTCTTTGAAAATTCTCCCACATCTGCCCTCCTCCCTGACACTTCTCCTTCATCCATCCTAGAATCCTAGCCTTTAACCATAGCGGTTAAGATCTCAAGCTCTGGAGCTGACACACCCAGGTGCTGATTCCAGCTCTGACTTTGGGCAGGTCACTCTACCTCTCTAGGCCTCCTCAGTTTCCTCAACTCTTAACAGGATGATAATAATGGTACCTACCTCATAGGGTTGTTGAGCGGACTGAACAGGATTATGATGTATAGCACTTTGCCCATAATAAGCACCTGGCCCATAATAAGCATGTAACGCTAGCTGCTATTTTTACTATTACTGATGATCTAGCTTGGTTCCATGAATGGACTTTGACAAGTCTGTAAACCTTACACGATTTTAACCAAAATGTATTTTAGTATTTTTCTGAAGAGAAAGCTCATCATCTTCTCAAAATGGATCCTTAGCCCAAAGAGTTAAAAAAAAAAGTGGGGGGAAGCCTTTAGTTCAATCCAAATGGGGAAACAGGCACAGAGGGGAATGGACTAGCCTAAGGTCCCTCAGAAAATGCGAGGTAGGGAGTTCCCTGGTGGTCCAGTGGTTAGGGCTCGGCGCTTTCACTGCCGTGGGCCCAGATTCAATCCCTGGTCGGGGAACTAAGATCCCACAAGCCGCGAGGTGTGTGCCCAAGGAAAACAAAAAAAAAAAAAGAAAGAAAGAAAGAAAAAAGAAAATTCAAGGCAGACCCAAGGGTAGCATCCAGGAGTACCGTCTCCTGGGCCCCACTCTTTCTACTAGTCCAAGCTGTCTCTCTGATGTGACCTCCTCATCATTGCTTGCTTGGGCAACTATGGTAGCCCCCAGGCAGGCTCCCCACTTCCAAATGCCTCCCCTAGGGACTTCCCTGGTGGCTCAGTGGCTACGAATCCGCCTGCCAATGCAGGGGACAGGGGTTCAAGCCCTGGTCCGGGAAGATCCCACATGCCGCGGAGCAAGTAAGCCCGTGAGCCACAACTACTGAGCCCGAGAGCCACAACTACTGAAGCCTGCGTGCCTAGAGCCCGTGCTCCGCAACAAGAGAAGCCACGGCAATGATAAGCCCGCGCACCGCAACGAAGAGTAGCCCCCGCTCTCAGCAACTAGAGAAAGCCCGCGGCAGCAACGAAGACCCAACGCAGCCAAAAATAAATAAATAAAGTTAAAAAAAACCCAAAAGCAAATGCCTCCCCTAAATCTGCTCTTCCTAGTGCTAGATTCATCTTCCTCAAATCTCACTCTCATAACACCGTGTCCCTGCTCCCCAAACTTTAACAGCTCCCCACTGCTGTCAACAACATCAAGGCCGAGGTCTTTACCCTGATATTCAAGAGGCTGCACAGCCAGCTCCGGCCCACCAACCTCCTCACTGTTCCCTCTTGTCAGGTCAGTCCTCTCCTCAAGCCCCTCCCATATTTTCCATACCACCCACACACTCACTTAGTGCTGGACAGATTCTGCCCCTCTGCTCAATCACGCAGTGTCTCAGGCCCAGCCTGCTGCCTCTGCTCTGCCCTCAGGGTTGCCCCTGGGTCCAGCCGCTTCGAACCCACTCTGATCAGGCCACACTGAGGTATGCTGACCTGAGCTCTGGCTCCAGGAAGTAGGCCTCTGCCCCTGCTCTCCAGTTCGGCTCTATCCCGAGACACTGACCCACCTTAGCCACTTTCTGTATCCTCTCCCATTAGCCTCTCTCTCCTTCTCTCCAGACTTTCAGGAACAACACTCCCCTTGTCACAGGGAGTCAGCCAGTATAGCCTGTCCTCAAGAGTCATGACTCCAAGGTCAGAATCTTCTCTTTGAGCCTCAACGTCCTTATCTATAAAATGGGGACAGAAATACCTACACCTTGAGTGATTCTAATGAAGGATAAATGCCTCCTAAACTGGAAGGTGCTTTTTCTACTAAAACTTGTCATACAAATAATGCTACAACACAGCTATACAATAATTCTACACAATAGCCTCCATTTATAAGTTTACTTGAAATTGCAACCACCCTGTAACCTTGGCACTCCCCAAGCTCTTTCCATGTTTCATTTTTCTCCTTGGCATTTATCAGCATCTAACAAACCATATATTTTACTGATTTTTGTGTTAACTGTTTCACCCTCTAAATGTAAGCTCTTTGAGGGCAGGGATTTTTATCTACTTTGTTTTCTGCTGTGTGCCCTAAAAAAGTGCCTGACACCAAGCGTGCACTTGATAGTTGAGGAATGAACGAATGAATCAAGCGCTTACTACGTGCCTGGCACTGCACTACGCACTCCTCACAGATGGTCTCATCTTAGGAGAGAGGTACTTTCATTACCCCTCATTTTGAAAATGAGACATCAAGTGCCTTGCTCTGATCACATGGTAGGAAGCAGCCTGACTAGAATGTGACTCTAGAACCTGCCCTCTTGTTCACTGTGCTCTATTTCCTGTCCAGATGGGAGGTTATTTCTATTCCTACATTAGCTAGGCCTCTTGAATCTGTCATCCTCCCCATCTCCCTGGGGCTGTCTCTCTCTCTATGCCCCTGAGGCCACCAGCCCTCCCAACCCTCATTCTGACCTCCCTCAGCCATTTCCTCCCACTTCTCAGCCCTACACCATGCTGCTCACTCACCTCAGGGCCTTTGCGGATGCTGTGAGCTCTGCCTGGAATGTACCGGCTCCCCATGTCTTTCAACTCTGCCTGTTTCTCAAGACCCACCTCTTCTGGGAAGCCTGGCCTCCAGTCTTCACTCGCTCCCTTCCCTGAGCTCATGCCTTGTTGTTTACTGCTGGGAAAACCCACTGGGGGAGCGTATGCTGACTTGGTCCATTCCTCACTATTTGCCGAGTTTGGAGCCTTTGCCCACCTCTGTCCCTCTCCTGGCCAGGTCTCTCCCTCCTTCCTCTGCTGGATCACTGCCCCCACCCCATGCCATCTCTTAACCAGGTTTAAAGCTTTGTAATCAAGAGCCTGGCTTTTGGGTCTCTCAAAACCCAGCTCCACCTCCTACTAGCTGTGTTCCTTTGGGCAGGTCACTACACCTCTCTCGACCTGTTTGCTACCTGCAAAACGGGGATGATGTGAGCACCTCATAAGCCTCATAAGCTAACGTGCCGAGAACATGGTAAGCACTCACTAAATATCAGCCTGTGATCAGAATGTCGTTCATCCCCGTTTAGGCAAAGACCCTGAAAAGCCTCAGCCTCCTCTTTTCCTCCTCCCTGAACAGTCCCCTGCCTCCTGAAAATGACTGATGATAACAATAAGATTGCTAACACGTACTGACTATTTATTATCTGCAGTGAGTAGAAATATGTCTGGCACCCAGCAGGTGCTCAATATTGCTTATTTAATAAATGAATTACTAGTTTAATCCTCACAATACCCAATGATGGTGGTGGTGGTGGTGCACTAATATTATACCCATTTTACAGACAAGGAAATCAAGGCCAGAGAGGGTAAGTGACTTGTCATGGTTGGGATTTAAACCCAAGCAGTCTGACTCCAAAGCCGAGACCCTCATTGGCCTCCTCATCCTCACTATTCCCATTCTGATCTGCTCCAATGCCATCTAGATGGATGCTCACTGGGCCCCTGCTCCAGAGCTCAAACCCTTCACATTTTATCTAATTTGAGCCTCACAAAATCCTATGGAGTCAGAGCCATCATTATTTCCCCTTGACAGGTGAGGAAACTGAGGCTGAGAGAGGAGTCAAACGGCCACAAAGGATTCCAAGCCCAAACTCTTTCAACAGCATCGGGTTTTGTGCCGTTTCTCTCCCCGTCTTACACAACTGTTGATAACTGTTCACACACATCTGCCTTGTTTTTCCAGTCAGTCAGAAGGCAAGCTCTATGAGGGCTCAGTCTGAGGCAATGCTTCTGTCAACACTTCTGTGTCCCCGACCCCCTACCATGGCCAGAACTGTGGCCACGGGCCGTGCTCTAAAGGCTTCCTAACTGCTGATATGAGCCTCCCAGCCAGGCACACCCTGACACTTTGCCAGCTTCCCTCACAAAGCAGGTCTAGATTTGTGGGCTCTGTCTGCCCTATCAGACTTGGGTTTGGTGAGGGTGGGGCTGGAGCTCCCCTTCAACCAAGGCTAGAGGCTCCCCAAAGATGCAGTACGTCCTGGGAATTCAGGGCCCTATCTCCCATTTAGAGCATTAAGGGGGTAGGATGGTATGGTGGCTCAGAACTAGGACTATGGATCCTGGTATTCCAAGTTCAAAGGCTGCTCCACCAGGTACTGCTGTGTGACCTTGGACAAGTTATCAATACTTAACCTTTCTAAGCCTCAGTTTTCTGATATGTAAAATAAAGATGATAATAAGAGGGCTACTATGATGATTAAATGAATATCTATTTATAAAGTTAGAAGAGTATCTGGGACGTGGTAAATGCTATGTGTTTGTTAAATAAATAAAAGTAGAGTTCCACCTAGCCATGGAAGGGTCCCCCGGTAAGGTACAGTGCAAGTGACAAAGCAAACCCCAGTTCCAAACAGACAACTGAAGGCACCAAGGGAAATGGAAACAGGTGGCAGAGGCCTCACATCTCGGGAAGCCCCTTGTGGCAAGGACCCACTCCTCTCCTCTCCCCACATCCTCGAAAGCCAGAGGACCCCATCTCCTGGCCCCATCAGTCTTCTGACCTAATCCCCCTACCTTAAGCCCCAAGCCACTTGCCCTCCCTTCCCTCCAACTGTTAAATCCTTCTATGCAGCCAGATAGATTATAGCCAGAATCCAGACCCTGCTTTCCTTAGTTGCTGTGTGACCTTGGACAAGTCACTTAGCCTCTCTGAACCTCACTTCCTCCTCTCTACAGGGGATAATCCTCCCCTGAAGGTCTGTCCTAGAGATTAACTAATAACTGAAATCATGCCCATGGATGTGCTCACAGGCGTTTGAACATGCTAGTGTCCCATAGGCCTGACCACACCGAGGGGCGTGCTGTTTGGGGTGGGGAAGGGAGCTGCCATTTAAAACTGACCCCCACTTTGTAAGTTTTCCCAACAGCTCTTAAGCACCACTTCGGTTGCAAGCCAAGCTCCCTGTCCTTTAATCCACCACCTATGACATTAAAATACAGTTTCTTGGGGGACAGGCAGGGGCCTCATGTTGGCCTCTCTTCACCAAGTTACTGCATCTGAGGCCCTGAGGCAGGCCTGAGGGGAGAAGAGAAGAAGTAGGAGGGGCTACTAGTGAGGGGGGAGGAGAGGGCCCCTTTGGAGGAGAACCAGGGAGAGTGGAGAAGACCCTTGGATTGAGGGGCAAAGGGGAAGAGGGTCAGGCCCCCAAGGCCGTCCCGTGCCCCCACTGCTAACTCGGCAATCACCTGGCCTGGCCTTCCACCCTTCTGAAAAGGAAGAGGAGCCAGCGGCAGCAAGTTACGATAGACCATTACCCGCCATTAATTAATTAAAATAAACAGCAAATTAAATACAGCAAAATTAAAATAGCACAGGAAATTAATTCTCTGCCGGCCCCACCTCACAGGTGAGATGCTTAAAGAGCCCTTTGCAGCCAGGATCCCGGGCAGCTGGGGTGTCACCAGGACTTGCCTTAGACCACAACTCCTGGCAACACCAAATATAAATGAACCCAGTTACCCATGGGCGTTTACTTGGCTCTGCCACCCTGAGATTGGCCTCCCGGCTCCTTAACCCCAGGGGACTCTAAGCCCTGGGCCACGTAGTTGAACCCAAGCCCTGCTCCTCTGTCAGTGGGCAGAATAGTCCTGATACCTCCTGGACCAGGAACTGGGCACATGGCCCACATCTGCCACCACATGGGTCAGGGCAAGAGGGAAGAGGGACCTTGGCATTCTCTTCTGGTTTCCCCCTGGGGCTTGGAGTCAGATCCTGGCAAAGACCCCTCCCTTCCGTGTGGAGCTCCTGGCTCCTCATTTGCAGCGCCCAACACCTGCCTCTGGGGAACCCCTCATTTTGCTCCTTTCTTTGGCTGAGAGTGCTCAGGAAGGAAGGACTGCCGAGACCCAGAATCCCAGGCCAGAAGATGCCCAACAAAGTAGGCTAGACCAACCCCAGGACATGATACCGGAATTCCCTCCTAAACAAGACTAAACTCATCACACAGATGGGGAAACTGAGGTCGAAGAGGGCAAGGCATTTTGTTCACCGTCACCCCAATGGCTTACTGGCGGAGCCTGGAGCAGAGTCTCTAATGGACACATTCCATGTCACCATCAAAACATGGGATTTCTAGAGTGCAGCTCAGCCTGTACTGACCCCCCCTCTTAGCCTGGCCACCAAGGTCTCGCCTCAATAATCCCATCCCACGACACCCCCTTCCTGTGTCCCACACAACAGCCGGATAAGACGCCTTGCCCTCAGGCTGTCGTTCACAGGGCTCCTTCTCCCCGAAGCTCCTTCTCCCACCTCTGCCTGCCCAAGTTCAACCAGCCTCTTTAGGGTCCGGCTCAATGCCAGCTCCTTCATGAGCCACCCAGAGCCCTCATGCTCCTCTAACCTTCTGAGGTGCTTTGCCTCCACCCTCACACCCCGCGCTCTGTTGTCCACGTGAGCTGTGGTCACGGTGTGTGAGTTTCCTGAAGCCGCAGACCACCTCCCCTCTGGGCCCCAGCACCTGGCACAGTACCCAGCACTCAGTAGGTGCTCAGTAAAATCTCCTCCTCATCTGATGCCCTGCCATGTCCTACCGATAACTGACAATAATGGCCATTGTTTATCGAGCATATACCATAAGCCCGGCTCCGGTACTGTCTCCCATCCTCATGTGACGGACCCAGGTCACCGAGGTTGTGTGACTTTCCTGAGGCCACCGCTCTGGAACTGGAACCCCACTGGTTCTTGTGCCTAAATGAGTCTCCTTTCCTTCCCACTCACCTCTTCTAGGTCAGACCACGATCATTTCCTCGCCCTGTCCTGTCACTAAAGACTTCCCATGACTCCTTGTGGCCCACTAGACAAAATCTAAACCCCTGAGCATGGCATCTAAACTCTGTGACATCTGGCATCTTCCCTCTTTGCAGCTTCTCCTCTAGTCTCTGAGCATCGCCTCAGTTTCCAGCCTACTGTACCTTGATTTACTTGTAGGCTCTGCACATGCTTTTCCCTCTGCCTAGAACACCCTTCCCCTACTTTTCCTCCTGTGAACTCCTACACATCTCTCAACATCCAAGATCAAGGGTTACCTTCCATTCTAGTCAGATGAGACAGGCAGCAAACGAATTGGCCACAAAATTGAGAGCTCTACGAGGGAAGGACCTGTGTCACCACAGTATCCCCAATGCTTAACCCATAATCAGTGCTCAGTCAACATTTGTTGAATGAATAAATGAATACTCTATATATTCTTGTTGACTAAATGGAGAAATGGCAGAAGAATACAAGGCCACAGTATGCAGGGCTGGAGGTGGAAGGGAAGAGACTGAGGCCAGGAAGGCCAAGGACGTGGTGGAGTACAGTGACAAGTACTTCAGGGGCTGCTCTGCAGCAGAGCCACGCTCTTGGCAGAGGGAGTGTTTGTGAGAGACAGAGGAAGGAAAGTGATGGTGTGAGGGAGGCTCTGAAAGTATGTGTGTGTGTGCACGCACGCGCGCATGTGAGAAGGCGGTGGGGATGTATGCGGGGGAGTGCGTGTGTGTGTGTGTGCTGCATTTGTGAATCAGTCTGTGAGAGCGGTTGCTGAGGAAGTATGTGAAGGAGCGTGTGTACGTGGCTTGTGGGTCTGTGGTGGAGAGCCTGTGCATTCTATTTGTGCATGGGGGTCTGCGTGAGAAGGCGAGGGTGTGGGCCACGAAGGCTGTGCCGGAGGTTGTGTGTGTCTGCGGGGCGAGGGGGTGGGGACAGTGATTGAGAAAGACAACAAGGAGGGGACACCTGAGGGGGGTGTGAGGGAGAAACCGTAAGTGTGCGGGCGTGGAGGGTGTCGTGAGCACGTGCAGGAGGAGACGGTGTGACCGTGAGTGTGCACGACGCGGAGGGTAAGGTAGGATGTCAGGGTGCTGCTGAGGGTGTGGCTGCATGGCCTCGGCCACGGGCCGGGAGCCAGAGGTGGGGGCTGGCCCTGGGCCCAGGGTGGGGGGCTCTGATGGAGCAGAAGTTTCCTCAGAGTTCTCCCTGGAGCCACGGGCGCCAGATCACCACGTCCCCAGGCAGAGAGGTCGAGCAGGAGGCCCAGATGTGTGTGTGCCTCACATCTTGTCCACAGCGAAACCTCTGGGCATTTATTTGTCTTTGTCTGTGTCCGGGTGTGCACGCCTGTGCTTGTGTGTGTGCTGCCGGCTGTGTGTCTGTGCCTGTCTTTGTCTCTGTATGTATTTGGTCCTTTGTCTCAGTGTGTGTGGCGGTTGGTCTAGGCTTGCCCACAAGACTGTCTGGGGTTGTGTGTGTCTACGTGTATCTGTGCCTGTGGGGCACCGGGCGTCCTTGATCTGTGCATGTCTAAGTAGGGCTTCGAGCATCCCCCTGGACCGCCTGTTTGTATCTCTGTCTGTGTGGCCTTAGTGTGAGTGGGAGAACATCGTGCTTTGGAGACTGTGGGTCTAGATCTCGGTGTATCTTTAAGTGTGAGTGTGTGCTTGTGTATCTGCATGTGAGAGTCTGCCATGCGTTGTAGTATGGTAATGCTTATGTGTGCCTGTGGAAGGTGCGTTTGTGAGATCAAGGATCTCCGTGTGTCTCTGTGCCTCTGTGTGTGTATGTGTGTGTTGGGTGTGAGGGGTTTGTCACAGACTGGTGAGCAAGTTAATCTCAGACTCCGTGACACGTGGAATAAAATCACGCTCCCATAATGGGATCATTCGTCTTCCTGTCCAAGGAGAGAACCAACTCTTCACCCTCCGCCCTGGGGGAGCCAGTGGGGCCAGGGCCAGGCTTAGGCCCCTATGCAGGCCCCCCTGTGGCCTCAGCACCCTACCCCCACCTTTCCTCTGCCACACCAGGCTCATTCTGCCTCCAGAGTGCCCCGGTGCCCACTGCTGGCTGGGCTAGGTTCCAGGACATGTGACGGAGCCTTAGAGGCCTGTCCTGGGCCCCCCAGCCCCACCCACTGCTGAGGAGGGCCCTGCCCCAGATGGGAGGGCGGGTGCAGGAAGGAATCTTTGGGCCCCTCCTCCTCCCGGAGGGGAGGGATGAGCTGCAGGCCCGGCCCGGGATTTTCCATCTCTCAGCAACAAGATTCCTGGTGAGCAGGCTGCGAGGCTTGGCAGGGCGCCTGCCGGAGACCCGCCCTCACCCGCCAGGACGCCTGGGTCCCCAGGGCCGGGCAGCAGCGGGTTCCCTGGGGAGCTAGGAGGGCCCCAGAACTTCAGGCTACAGCTGCCCGGGACTATGGGAAAGCCAGACCCTTCCAGGCTCCCACCCCCAACCACAGACGGGTCCTCAACCCCCCAGGCAAACCGCCACCCTTCTTCTGGCCTCTCCCCAGCCTCGGCCTTTGCTTCAGAAAGCAGACCAGCCACCCAGCACCACCCACTCCCTACCTGAGCCTCAGCGCACACCCAGCCTGAGTTCAAGACCTCACCTCTGGGTCTGAGGGCTCTCAAGGCCAGCACTGTGCTGCTTATCTCAGAATGGGGCTTCTGAGGACAGAGCCTTGTGTCCCGCAGCTGTGAAATCCCTCTTGGTCTTAGCACTCCTTCCTGACTGAGCAGTCAGGCACCAGGAGAGGATTTCAAACTCAAGGCTGGGGAAATTGAGGCAGTGAAGCTCTCTGCTCTGCCTACCGTTACGAATCAGAGGCCAAATCCAGTAGTCTAGACACGCAAGTTCTTAATTCTGTCCAGCGGCAGTGGCTGCAACTCGTTCTTCCCCATAGGGGGTGCAATTTCGGGGGGGGGCATCAGTTGGACGGAGAGGGGAATGGGCAGGTGGACCCCCCTCAACCCTCAGTCTTGGATGAGCAGCCGGAGAGCAGGTTTGGTAAGAGATTAAGGTCGAGGAGAAGAGAACCCAGACGCTCCAAGGTTTATGAGCCTAATTCTTCTCCCTTAAATTCCCCTCCAAGCCCCCCAGCCCTAGCCTGGTCCCTGCAGGGTCATGCTGTGGCCCCAGGCCAATGTCAAGGCCTTAACCCATCCATCAGCTGTTGCCAGGGAGTTTCCACCCCAATGGGTCCCAAAGGGAGGAGCTCAACTGACACTAGGGGCCCAGACTGACGGGGAAGGGGCCCTAAAGAGGCGGCCAACAGCCCCCTGCACCCTCCCAGGATGTAGGGGCTCACAACTTCCAGGGAAGAAGCTAGGCTGGTGGCTGGGGTCCAGGAGGAGGTGACCTCCCAGCTCTGGCACCACTCCCAGCCCCACCCTTCCAACAGGCCAGGAGACCTGGGATCCCATGGGGCCCTAAAGCTCACAGGGTGTGTGACCTTGGGCCGTTGCTGCTCCTCTCCAGGCCTCAGCCTCCCCGCCACACAATGCAGGAAGTGGTTTGGATACCCCAGGTGTCCCCTCTTCAGCTCCGCTCCCTCAGTGCTCAGCCCTGCCCTCTCTCCAGCCCAGGGGTGTCACCTAGAATCTGGGTGACAGATGGGCCCATCTAGGCCAGATGGGGTGAGGCTTTGGCAGTTAACTGGAGGAGCCCCTGAAGCCACCCAAGTCAGAGCTGAAGAGTGTATGGTGCTCACTCCTCCACCACACACCCATTTTCCAGAAGAGTGAAACTGAGGCCCTGAGAGAAGGTCGGGGTCTGCACCAAGACCTGAGTTTAACTGGTGGGATGGTTAAGAGCACGGGTTCTGGGGACAGAAAGACTTAAGATTAAAATGTCAGCTGCAACAGAAACTTGTTATGTGAAGTCCCTTGCCTTCTCAGCCTCAGATTCCTCATCCATAAAATGGGCAACAGTGCCTCCCTCCTACGACTGCTGAGCTGAAATAAGAAAACGCATGTAAAGGGCTCAGCCAGTGTAGCAAACGCTTGGACAACGGTAACCATCATGACTGTGGGTAGTATTAACACAAAGCCAAGTGGCCGGGGGGAAGGGTAGGTGGGGTCCTGACCTGGCTCATCCTCCAGACCAGGAGGGCCAGCCAAATTCCTCGAAGCCCCCCAGCTGTCTCCCCTCTTCGTTAAAGGCCTCTCATTAGTGAGCCTGGGCACCTGCCCCTCCACACGTAATAAGCCTCATTAGTATCTTAGCCCCAAGCTCTGAGCCCAGAGTCTGTGCATGTGCACACGCATGAGGGTGGGGGGCTGCGACAGGCCACCAGCCAGGAGACAGCATCCCCGCCAACCACACCCCCTGCCTGTCATCAGCAGGGCCCGTCACCACCCAGCTTGTCACCTGCCTGCCTCGCACCCGCACCACCTGTCACCCACCCAGCTCGTCACCCACCCAGCCCATCACCTGCACCACCTGTCACCCACCCAGCTCGTCACCCACCCAGCCCATCACCTGCACCACCTGTCACCCACCCAGCCTGTCACCGGAGCTGCCTGACAGGCCTCTGGGTGGGGGACAGGAGATGGGGAGGAGAAGACCACAGGGGTGTGGAGCTGGGGGCCCCAGAGACCCTGTAGGACCCCCACTTCAGCTCGGCATCCTGCAGCATCACCATGGCAACGTCTCAGCCGCAACCACTTTCCCAAACATCCCCCGCCCCCCCCACCCCCCCCAGGCCCTGCTCTTAGCTGAGCTGAGGCTGAGAAGAGCCTTGAGTGACAGCAGAATGGGACAGGAAGGAGGTGCTCATCAGCTGGCTGGCCTTGGCCATCCCTGCCCTCTCTGGACTCGGTTACTCCATCTGCAAAATGGAGGGGCTGGAACTGGGAGGCCCCTGTACAGCGGGTCATCCCTTCCCAGCCTGGATTTGCTGAGCCAGTGGCCAGTTAACCTGTGAAGGCTGGCGGGGGCGGGGTGCAAAAGGACAGGGGGTTCTGGGTTCTTCCACACTCCTTTGCCCTGGCCCAGCTCACACAGGCTGGGCCTCTGGCCCAAGCTTACATAGCAAAAGAAGAGGAGCAGGCTAGAAGGGAGAGGGGCTCTGCCACAGGACTGCCAGCTGGAGATGATGCCACAGTGGGTGACCCAAGGCTGAGTTGACCCCCACCTCCAAGCTGCATTATTTATAAAACCCAGAGCTCCTAGCCGAGCAACAGCTGCTGTGCCGCCCCTCCAGGGGGCACAGGCAGCGGTGGAAGGGTGGTGCCTCCCCGGGGGAGCTCCCTGGGGTCCCGGGCTCCCTCCACAGCTGGCCGGGGCAGGGGCTGAGGTGGGAAAGGAGCGGCCGCACCATCCTTCCCCTCCCAGCCCCCTCTCCTCTCCTCTCCTCCAGGCAGGCGGCGATAGGATTACTTCTGCATGACTGCCCGCTCCACAGGGTTCCAGAGACCCTCCTGCCTGCAGCAATCTTTAAAATTCCTGTAGCCCGGCCTCGCTCCCTTTCTCCCCACAGTGAATGCTCCAGCTTCTACCGCAGTGTGCCCGCGGCCGCCACCACCACCAGCGAGCTGGCCGGGGCCCCAGGTCCCCGGAGCCATGGGCAAAGGTAGACCCATCCTCAGGGTGTCCCTCAGAACCCTCTGAGGCTCAGGCCCTGGCCCATCCCCTCCGGCCCCTGGTGCCCGTCCAGCCCCACAGGGCAAGGCTCAAGCTGGGTCAGGCTTGCCAGCTGCGCCAAGGAGGACCGGCACATACGTGCAAACACACCTGGTGGGTCTTGGCGTGCCTGGCCACATCCTCTGCTGCCAAAACCTGGATGTCCCCACCTCTGCTCTAACTGCCCCCTCTCTAACCTCACTAATCCTTGCTACCCCTGGGGTGGGCAGACAGCTGGGCCAGGCCAGCGCCTGTGGCTCCCCAGGGCACAAGAAGCAGGCAGGAGATCGATCCACTGAATTTTTTAAGGCTCTAATGGGGACTGCCTCCCCAGACTTGGGGCCTGGGACACAGGCGATCTCTCAGGGACCCCTCCCTCAGCATTGCAGTTGCTTCCTCTTTCAGGTCTAGGGGGTCGGGGCACCTTTCTAGGAGCCTTCCCCCCAGCAAGAGAAGAGGCACGAGGGGCCCCTGGGAAAGAGATGGGACTGGGGGGCTATGAGCAATACCCAGAGGCCCCCCCAGTCTCCCCAGCCCTAATGCAGGCAGAAGCAGCTCAGCCTCTAAATCACTCCCCTCATGCTGCCCTCTGAGGCGGATTCTGTGCATCTGTAATTAGGGGGTGGAACAGATGGTGGAGATTCCGTTTAAAATCATGCATCTAGTAAAGTAACCTTCACTGTCGGAACTGACTCCCTGGGAGACCAAGCCCCAAGCCCGGATCTGGGGGTGGGTGGGAGGGGAAGCATGTCAAACCAGCACCTTCTCCATCTTTTTTCCTTAAGCTCCAGGCCCAATGTCCCCCTCAGGTGAGCCCAAGAAGAGGGGGATTTGGCAAGCACCTGAGAAAGCGCAGGCTGGGGGTAAATCCCCCTGCCCAGGCCCCCCCCCCCACCCATATACACCAGAGTCAGGGCAGGGCTGGGTACTCAGAGTTCTTGGCTGACACACCAGGATGACCAGGTGCCAAGAGCCCCCAAAGAGGCCCCAAACCCCCAAAGCCCAGGCCAGGGTGCCCAGAGCACAGGGTCTTGGGTGGGGCAGCTTTGAACCAGATGTACAGCCTCACTGTCCAGGAATGAAAGGCCTGGGGCAATGAGGGCGGGTGGAGATGCCTCCCCAGGCAGAGGAGGCTCTGGGAAGTGGGGGAGGACCAGGCAGCCGAGAACGAGAGAGAGCACAGAAGAGTGGGCCAGTGTGTCTGCAAGGCTAAGGCTATCGGGGTGGGGGGGAGTTGGGGGAGGGAGGCTGGGGAGGACAAGGTGGGGTGGGGGAGCGGTGATGGAGAGCGCTGAGGAGGGAAGCTGTGCTGGAACGTGTGATGGTGGGAGTGTGGCTTCAGGGTGAGGTGTGGGCGCAGGGCGGAGCTGCTCTGAGGGGTGACTGGGCTGGGGCTGCGTGTGTTTGCATATGAGTGCGGGACTGGTGTTTGGAGAGGGGTGGGGGCTGTCCCTGAGCCCTTGGATGGCTGAGGAAAGTACTGGAGCTGGAGCTTGCTGGGGAACACACAGAGGACTGCTTGTTTGCGGAGGTGCTGGGATATGGGGGGGGGGTGTGCGTGTGCGTGGTACGCATGCACGTGCACAGCCTGGAAGGTATGAGAAGCTGAGGGGACATTACTGTTCAAAGATGCACCGTGTCTGTGTGAGGTAAATGGTGTGGCTGCAGGGGTGTCCTCCTCTGCGTGGGTGTTGAGGCGGTGTGTGTACGTGTATGTCGCGGGGAGAGTTTGCAAAGGTGTAGGGGGCTGTATCAGTGTCTGGAGACGTGCTGAGCTGCAGCGGAGGGAAACGCTGGGGCCGTCGGGAGAGTCTGTGGGTGTCTGGTTAGGTGCTGGGGCTCTGAGAACCTGAGTGTGTGGAAGGTATTAGGGCTACAGTAGGGTCCTGGGTGTATCTGGGGAGGTGCTGGGGTTGGAGGAGGAGTTGATCTGTTTGAGGATGTGGTAGAAGCCTTGTGTGTGTGTTGGGGTGTCTGGGGGTATATTGGGGGTCATAAACATCTGGGTTTTGGTTAAGTACTAGGGCTGTAATATGTGTTTGGGTGGGTAGGCATGTAGTGCCTGTGTGTTTGGGGGTGTGCTGGGGCTGTGTGTTTAGGGGTGCTGGAGCTGTGAGCGGGAAGTGGCTGTGTATTTAGGAGGTACGAGGGGCTGGAGTTGGGCCCCTGTGCCCAGACAGGTGATGGGGCTGCGGGGTGAGGGCGGGTGCCCCTCTGAGGAGGTGAAGGGCAGAGTCCTGGCCTTTGCTTAGGGGCCCACCTGGGGGCTGCCCGCTAGAGCCCCTCTGCCGGGGGTGCCCGCCCACCCCCAGACCCCACGTCTGGGTGTCGAGACAGGCAGTCCATCTGTCTCTTCCTGTGCCCAGGCCGAAGGACAGAGCCGCCTCCTCACTCCCTGGGGGGCGGCAGCAGATCCCAGCCCACCCTCTGCCTTCAGATGGTCGAGGCAGGAGCCTCCACAAAGCTGCCTGGAGGGCATCCCTGTGTTTGAAGAGGCACGGGCTGGGGGGTGGGGGGAACTGCACAGCAAACGGTCCTCGTGGAGGCTCCTTTGAAAACCACTGACGCCAGGAGAGACGAAGAGGGAGGACAGGGGCGGGTATGTCTGTCCTTGTGCGTCTGTGTGGGTCAGCGCCCAACTGTGTGCCTTGCAGCCCCTTTGCGCGTGTTCATGCCGGTGGCCTCTGTTCAAGCAGCATCCTTGCCTTGGAAAACAGCCCTCCAACCCAGGCTACGAGCTCACAGCCTCACACAGGCAGCTACCCCCTCATCCATGCACCCTGCCTACACTACACTCACACGCAAACACCCCCCACACCTTCACATCTGCAGAACACTGCACCCTGGTACACATGCCCCTCAGCCCCAGGGTCCCAGTCCTTCACATGTGTACGCCCATGACACACACCCGCATACTGCAAAGCCAGGTACAGCCACATGCACCTGTCACATATACATGCCTCCACACAGACATACCTGACAAGTAGCTGTCACACCCACCCCCACACACTCCACACACCTTGGGGAGTGGATCTCCCTGTCACACCCATATCCCACCTCATACGCACTCAGTCTCTCTCACACACATTGTAACAGACACTCACCATCCCTTATACCTGTACATACGTGCACATGTTTGTACATGTGCACACACACTCTCACCAGCTCTCAGCTCTTTCACACCAGCCAATTTCTCTGTGTCCAGGCCAGGCCCTGCAGGAGGGCTGCCCCTGGCTGAAAGTGTCTCCTGCCTCCCTGCCCTGCCAGCTAGGTCAGAGTGGGGGGCATACCCCTGCCACCCACCCCATGACACCATGGCTCCCTGGGAACCCTGATCTTCCCCTCCAGAGAGAAAGAGTCCTCTCTCTGCTCTGGGGTGACTGCCACTGTTGTGTGAGAGTGTGACTGTGTATGTGTGTGTATCAATATATATATATATATATTTTTTTTTTTTTTTTGCGGTACGCGGGCCTCTCACTGTTGTGGCCTCTCCCGTTGTGGAGCACAGGCTCCGGACACGCAGGCTCAGCAGCCATGGCTCACGGGACCAGCCGCTCCGCGGCATGTGGGATCCTCCCGGACCAGGGCACGAACCCGTGTCCCCTGCATCGGCAGGCGGACTCTCAACCACTGCGCCACCAGGGAAGCCCTATCAATATGTTTTGAGAAGCCACGATGAGGCCTGTGTGTCACTGCCTGTATGGGTAAGAAAGCATAGGGACAGGTTCACCAGTTATGTTTGTGAGATTCAAGATGAGTGTGAGAGCAGAGACGTGTATGCCACAAAATGTGTATTTGTGAGTGTGCGTGAGGCCAGGCCCCTGTGGACAGGTGTGAGTATGGGGAGGTGCACTTACACGAGGAGACACACAGTGAGGGTGAGTGGGGAGTGAGTGGGGAGTATTCTGGGATATTTTCTGAGACAAGAGGTACTGTACCTCTGTGAGTAGGGGTCAGGGCTAGGAGAGGCACCCTCCGCAACTCCCTCCCCCTACAAAGAGATCAGGGGAGAGGGGTCTCTGGGATCTGGGGGGAGTGTGTGTGTGTGTGTGTGTGTGTGTGTGTGTGTGTGTGTGTGTGTCTTCCTCTCTCTCTTTCTCCCTGACCTCTTTAGCAGCTGGAAACTGAGCCGGGGGTGGAAGGAATGGAGACTTGGCTGGCCTGGGGGTTTGGGGAGGGAAGCAGGAGAAAACACCTTCCAGATTCTCATCAAATCCTTGTTTGTGGTTTGTAGCCTTCAGTCTCTCCTCTCTCTCTCGGTCTGGGTTTCCCCCTTTCTTTATCTCTTCCTGCCCCTCCCTCTCTCCCCCGTATCTCTCCTTCTCCCATCTCAGTCACCTTGTCTCCCCCCTTGGATCTCCCTGTCTCCAAGTCTCTGTCTCTCTGTGTCTGTTTCTCTCTCCCCAGGCCCTTCCATTTTTTCTGACTCCTGTCTCTGCCAGCACCTCTGTATGTCCATCTCTCCCAGTCCTGGTCCATCTGTCCGTCTCTCTCCGTCTGCCTGTGCGTGGGTGTCTCTGTCCATCTGCTCCGCCACCCATCTGTCTGGTTGTCTGTGCTAGTCCTTCTAAGGGTGCCCACTCGCTCACCAAGACACCCTCCCCCAGGTCAGCAGAGGCCTCTCCTGGCTCAGGGGGCGGGGAGGGGGTGCAGAGCTGCAGCTTCTGGAAGCTTCAGTAGCAGCTGGGCTGAGCTGGGAGTTCGGGGCCAGCCAGCTGCAGAAGTGGCCCCTCCCCTGGGCTCCCAAGCCAAGGACCCCAGAGCAGAGAGAGGAGAAAGCAGGGCCTCACTGCAGTTCAGTCTGTGTGTGCGCGCCTAGGGGGAGGTAGGGGGCCTCGCTTTGCCTTCGCTTCACCGTTCCCCCCAAAGCCAGGCCCTGTAGGAGAGGAAGCTTCAGTGCCCACCTCCCTCATTCCCTCACTAATGGAAGAGGCGCTGGGGATCCAGGAGGGAAGGGCTGGGGGATGCCAGGCCTTGGGCGAAGCCATAGCTTCCCGTCAGATGGGTGGGAGGGGGGCTCCTTCCCTCCTCCCTCCCAGGCAGTCCCTGGGGATCCCTCCAGTTCTGGTCCCAGCTCCAGACACGAGGGGCCCCATAGGCAGTTCTCACCAGCTCCCACAGGGACCATTCCTACCTCCCAGCTGCCCCAGAGCCTCTGACCCACAGGGATAAGGCAGAGGGGTGGTGGATCACAAGGGTGTCCTCCTCCCTCCCCAAATGGAGGTTGGCTCTGGACATCTGGAGTTCGTGGCCTGTCTACACCCTGGCCATCCTGAGAGGCCCCAGGCAGTCCACTTACCATTGCCAGCCCAGCACCACACACACACACTGCACCCCAGCACTCGTGGTCTACCACCGCAGCCACTCCCTGGCCCAGCAACTCTGAGGGCTCAAGAGGAGCCCTACAGCCGGAGACCTGCACCCTACACTGACTGGTGGCAGCCTCCAGCAGGGCCCCGGCACAAAGCCAGCAGCTGGAGGAGGTACCCCTCAACACTTCCCAGGAGGCTCTGTTCCTCCTTCTCTAAGAAGAGCTCACAGTCCAAATCCCACAATAGATGGGGAAACTGAGGAAGGGATGGGATGACACAGTCAGTCATTCTTCCTGAGACCCTGGGGTGGGATCATGAATGAGGAATAGGGAATGAAAAGGACGTTGGGAATGAAAAGGACGCCGCAGGGGCAGAATCTGGCTCCTTCCTGACCTGCCACGGGCAAAGTCCATGTTGGCTGCACAGCCCTGCACAGCCCTACCGCTGGGCCAGGGCCAGGGGCTGGCTCCCTCCCTCTAGAGCTCTCCTTGCCCCTGGCTGGGCCCCCTCCCTCTCCTCGCTTCTGAGCAGCCTTCCCTGCCCTCTCCCTCCCAGCTCTGGCTCTCTCATCCTCAGCTCTTGGAAGCCTGACTCACTGTTTCCCCTCCTCTCTCCCCTCCCTCCCTCTCTCTCCCGGCAGCGGCGCCTCCCCCTCCCCTGGGGGGGCTCTGGCCACAAGGGTGCCCGCCTGCTCCTCTCCCCAGGCTCTGGCCCCCTCCGCACCCAGGAGGCCCCCTGCAGCTGTTCCAGCTCTCTAACTACACAGAGGTGGACGGAAAGAGCCTAGGTCCCAGGCAAGCAAGGGGAGGGGGCCCCTCTAGACTGGATTTCCTCCTGTCAAACAAGGTGGGGGGGATCCAACCGGATGACACCCCTGGTGTCTCTAACGGTCCTAATGTTCCCCGCTTTTAAAAGCCCGGTGCCTCCTGACACAGAGCACCCACAACCTGTGGGGCGCTGTACCTGCCTCAGGCTCCGCCCCCAGGTCCAAAGAAGAGGTCGGCTCTGTTCCCAGACATTTGGGGAGTGGGGAGACGCTGCCCTGGGGCAGGAGCATTAGTCAAGTGACCCCTGGAATGCCCCTGTCTCCCCGTTCTCCCTCCTCCTGTGGGAGAGCTTCCTTCTCTCTCTCTCCCACCTGTCCTCCTCCCTTTTCCCAGAGACATTTGCTTGTCTCTCCTCCAGATACAATCCGAGCAGCATTTGATCTTGGGTGAGAGGCTCTCAGTGCCCGCTCATTTTGGGCTGTGGGGTGGGGAGTGGCACATGCCTAGGCCTTCTTGGTCCCCTGGATGCCATCTCCAGGGGCTGTGATCTTGGCTCTTCTCCTTGACCGTTTTCTCTCTCACCCCCTCATCACTGGCTTCTGTCACCATCTTTTCCTCTTTCCACCTCATGTCGGGCTGTCTGGGTCTCTCTCCTCCCCACCTCCCCCAGCTCTCTCCCTGGGGGGCCCATCTGCTGACATTAGCAACAATGTTACCCTTGCCCCCCCCCCTTCAGTTCCCAGCTCCACCCCATCCTGGCTTCCCCCTCCCCGGCTCTGTCCCAAGAGACCCAGGGGACCCAGAGGCAGAGCTGGGCTCCATCCCATAATGGTGAGTCTGCCTGACCTCACTAATCACACCAGAAGTGCCTGGGCATCTGGTATGAAGGCATGGCACCCTGTGGTCTTGGGTGGCTGGCCTGAGGCACAGAGCTCTGTATTCCACAAACCAAAAAAAAAAAAAAAAAAAGAAGTTGACTTGGGGTGGGGCAGAGCAGAGAAGAGGGGAAGTGAGGGGGATCAGGTTTGCCTGGAGGAAGCCCCTGTCCAATGGGGAACAGAGGCAAGAGGAGGTAGTGGCTCGAGCCAGCGCTCCAGGCTGACTGAGAACAAGCAATGTCCCTCTGGGGATCTGCGGGTCCAGATCAGCCCCCCCTAAAAAAAAAGGTCTTCTGCCAGGGACAGTTTGCCCCCCAAGCCTCCAGCACAGCCACACAAAGCAGGTAAAGATCCCGTCTGTCTCTTAATCTCCTTTAGAATCCAAATCCATCCTCCCTACAGTACACCTCCACTTAGCTCAGCAGGGGGTTCCATAAGCCTCCCTGCCCAAATCTAAGCAGGTGGAATGGGAGGGGACAAAGCCCCCCAGCTCCCAAGCCCCCTCGCCAAAGGCCCCATCAAGGGCTGGGGAGCCATGCAAAACAATCCTGGAACCCACACACCTCCAAACTGAGAAGCAACGCTGTCCATCCACAGCACCTGGGGGTGCTGGGGCTCCCTGCCCTCACGACCCTGTTCCAGACCCCCCAGCCCAGCAACCATAATAAAGAGCAAGCTCTTTTTCTTTATGACACCAAATTCCTCCAAGCCGAACAGCTCCTTCCATCACTACCTCAGCCATAGATCACATTAAAAACTCACAGAGGGCAACTTAAACACATCACATTTGTTTCTCTCTATATTATTTCAAAAGTAACGGCATTAAAAATGGATTTTACTACAGAAAATAAATATCAACACGTGGGCCGGGAGCCCAGGCAGGGGGAGAGAGCCCACCAGGAGAAGGTCCCTGAGGGCTTGGGCACAGCTTAGGCACTGACCAAGGAGGTGGCTGAGAGGACAGACTACACCCGGGGTGGGGTGGGGTGTGGGGGGAATGCCTGGGGAGGGGGCAATGCCCGCCCACCTGGGCACCTGCCCCAATGCCAGACCAAGAGGGACAAGAGTCACTGGTTTGAACTGGTCCCCCAAAGCTCATGCCCTCACTGATCTTTGCAACCTCTGGAGGGTAGGAGCTCTGGGGCAAGAAGTTCACTAGTCTCTAGGGGTTATTCCAACTATTGACACAGCAGAAGAAAAAAATGAATTCAACTTACTATCCAGTTTGATTTTCCATTACTATAAAAATATACATCTGCCCAAAGGAGGGAGATGGCAAGCTGCAGGCACATGCCACCTGGGGGGTCCCCCCTCCGCAGCTCACCACCACAACCCAGCCTGCCCCTCCAGGCAGCAGGGGTGGGGGCTGTGTGTGGGTGGGGGACGGATCAACTGGTAATCTGTCACCTACAGCCCCAGCTCACACAGCTACACACACCGGGCCACACGGAACAGGAACAAGCCAACAATAGAAACACCCCAAATGCTCCTGGCAGGACTCTGCCCAGGCCCGGGCGCATGCCCCCGCCCCGCCGGCGGCAGCAGCGGACAAAATGTGGCCACCCTGACCCGGAGGCAAAGCTTGTCCTCACACCCTGAGCTCTGCCCAGGGAGCTGGGGCCAAGTCCCGCCTGACACCAACTGGTCCGGCGGGAAACGCCTGCCCAGCCAGACAGGCACAGGCCCCCCAAGGGTCCCTCCTTGTGCTCAGGGGCCAGGCTGGTGCAGCCTGGCTCTACCTCCCAGGGTGACGCCTGGGCCCAAATTCAGCTGGCCCTGCCAGTCAGGCACTGGTGCAGAACGGAGGGCACCAGGCTCAGCCCCTCCCAGCCCAGCCCCAGGGCCCCCAAGCTAGGAGGGAGGGGGGACTCCCCACCCCTCCACATCTGGCCCTGGCCCCCAGGGTCTGCGGTAGAGAATTCCCGCCCCCGCTTCTCTCTCTCTCCCTCCTCCCTCTCAGTGCCCGCTGCCCGCCTCAGGGACGGCCCCAGCTCCCGCCTCCGGCCAGCAAGGCCCACATCCTTCCTCCCTCAGCTGGCCCCTTCGCCTGGCAGGAGGCTGGGGGGTCAGGCTGCTGGGGAACCCCTCCAGCTCCCATCAGTCTTCATCCCCAGCCCCCAAACTCTGGGTTGCTGTCCCTTTTCCTGTAGAACAGGAAACAAGGTTATTTCCTAGACTCAGAGCCAGCCCCCTGCCCCTCTGGCTCTGCCTGGGGACCAGGACCCAGCAGGGGAATGCGCCCGTAGCCAGAAAGCAGAGGGATTCTGCAATTCACCCCCAGCTACCGGCCCAGGGGGCTGACAGCTGTCACTCAGCACCCCACCCCCTGGGGAAGAGGGGGCCGATTCAATCAGAGCCTCAGAGGAAACGCATTGATAGGCGATTATTTATTTATTTATGCAAAAGTGAGCCGACTTTGTTCGCCAGGTAACCGGGCACGCGGCCCAACCCCTACGGCCCTGGCCGCCCCCAAATCCCTCCTCCGCCCCACACCCCCTCCGGGTCATTAGGTCCCCGCCCCTCAACTCCCAGAGCACCAGCAGAACCTTGGGATTTGGGGGTTGAAGGGGAGGGGCTCCTCCCTCCGCAGTCTCCCCCTTTCCCAGGGCCGTTCCTAAAATCCAGCCTTGTTCTCCGCTCCCACGGTCCCCCCCTTCACCCCCCCCCCACATTCTCAGCAAGCTGGAGAGCAAATTGCAGTTTTAAATCCAAAGACGGAGGGAGGGGGAAGGAGGAGGGGGCGCGCGGCAGCGCTGGGCGCGCACCTCGCCCCCGAGCCGGGGGAGCCGCGGGGCGGCCAGGAAACCCGAGAACCCCCCCTCCCCGCCCCCCCTTCTCGTCCACCTCCCCCTCCCCCTTCCCGGCGCTGCCTGCCAGGCTTCGAGCCGAGCCCAGCCGAGCCGCGGGCCCCGGTGGAAACAAAGACCGATCGCACCGCGGGCACCGCAGCCACGGGGTCCGGCGGACCGGACCCGGGCGCGCGGAGGGGGCGCAGAGCCCCCCCGGTGCGCTGCACAAAAGAGCCCGGCCGGCCGGTCCCCAGCAGGGGTCTAGGGCTGGGGAGGAGGCGCCACTCACCGGAGTGCTGGGCTGCCGGCTCCGTTGGTCCGAGCCAGGCGAGGGGCTTTGGGGGGCGTCTGTCTTCCGGCCGCGGCAGCGACGCGGGCGCTCGGCAGCTGGGGAGAGCAGTCGTGGTGGAGCCCTGAGCCGCCCGCCGTTGCTGACAGCATGGCTCGCGCCTCGGCTCACATTCCCCGCCGCTAACTCCGCTGGACACGGCCCCCCGCTCCCGCGGCGCCCCCCACCTCGATCACTCCTTCGCTCTCTGCGCCCCCCTCGCTCCCCCCACCGCGCACACACTCTCACAGCCCTGGACACCCCCGCCCCCACCCCCCCAATTGCAAACCTGGGAGGGAACGCGCCCCGCGTAGTCCTCCTCCTGCTCCTCCTGCTCCTCCTCCTCCGCCCTCCTCCCTCCTGCTCTCTCTGGCTGTCTGTCTGTCTCTCTGACTGTCTCTATCTCTCGCTCCCTCTGCCTTTCTCTGCTCTCAGAGCTGGGTGGGAAAAGGAAATGAGGACAGAAAGCAGACGCTGGCTTTGGGTGGTGGTAGCTGGATTCCCTCTCTCCCTCCCTCCCCCTCCTCCCCTCCCTCCTCCTGCCTTCTGCTCTCTCCGCTGCGAGCGGGGCTGAGCGCAGCCTGGCGGGTGGCTCGCTTTGCCCGCCCGCCCGCCTGTCTGTCTGTCTGGTCCGCCTCGCTCGCTCCCTCCCTCCGTCTCTCGCCCTCGCCCTGCCTGCCTGCCTGCCTCTCTCCGTCTCCGCCGCCGCCGCCGCTGCCTCTGCGAGCTCGCCTTACCTTCGCCGCTCACCATCCGGAACCCCAGGGGGGAGCGCGCGCGCGGCACGCCGGGACTTGTAGTCCCCGCCTCGGCCGCTCGGCGCGCGGGGCGGGCGGGGCGGCGCCAGCAGCTCCGACGGCGCGGCCGGGACCCTGCAGGGACCCCAGCGCCCGGGCCCCTCCGGCCAGGGCGAGTCCTGTTTTACCAAGGGGTGCTGTTTCTCCCCAAGGATTGGGAACGTTTCCCACGTTCCTAGTCCCCCGCGGGGGCTCAGGCTTGAGCGGAGGTTAGGGGCGGGAGCGAAGGGGCGGGGTCTGCGAAGGGAATGAGAGTAGAATAGGGAATCGAGGGATTTGCTAAAGGGCCTGCTACTTTCTGGGGCATCCCAATTAAATAAGAGAGGAAGAGGAAAGAGGAGAGGACCGGCTCCCTGAATTTGGGGTCGTTCTCCCTTTATGAAAAGGTTTCCTACTGAGTAAAACGCAAGGGTTTATGGCAAGAGGGCTGCTCTAGAAACCTCAAAGCCCACCAGCACCTCCTCCTCACTCAGTGACCCCGTCTCAAGTTCTGAGCTCTGGGTTTAGCGACCCCCACCAAAGCTTAGTGTTTCTAGAAGTCCAAGGGTGGCGAGGGCACAAATTCCTGGATAATCCACAGATCTCTCTCTCTCTCTCTCTTTCTCTCTCACACACACACACCCCTTGCCTTCCTGAATTCGACTGAGCTTTTTCCTTGTGTCAGGAAGCAGCATTCAGATTCAACAGTTCAGAGCCCCTGCTGTGCCCAGGGGGCTGGACTCAGCACTTTCACCTACCTCCTCTTCAGGTCACATCTGTTATCCAGCCCCTCGCTCTGGGCCCCCTGCCTGGCCTATCCCCACAGATGGAAATGTGCACTGCCAGGGCCTGGTTACCAAGGGGAGGTATCTGGACAGCTCAGAAAGGAAAACTGCTGCTGCTGCCATTTACTGAACACCGCAGGGCTCTTGAGTCCTGCAAAGACCTGGTGAAATGGTATTGTTATCATTTCCATTTTAGAGATGAGGGCACTGAGGCCCATGACACCCACTGAAGAAGTGGTAGAGCCCAGCCAGACCAGGATCCATTTCATTCCAAAGCCCACTGCTTAACCTCTGGGCCGTGGCAGGGAGCTTTGACTCCCCAGGTCTCCGTCTGACCTTCTCTCCCAGTGTCTGTGTGTCCTCTCTTGGCACTTCAATTAGACAAATGTTAACTGAGGTGTGCAGGGCTCACAGGGGACACGGAGATGAATAATGCATGGTGGCTGTCCAGTCCTCGGTGTCTACCAGCACCGGCCCTGACTGGTCCTGCGCTAGTCCCACTTCATTTGTGTGTCTGACATTCCTTTGTCCAGTGTCTGCTGGCTTTTTTCTGTCTTGCCCCATGTCTGAAGTTTCTTCAGCGGTGCCTTTGTCCTTGGCCCACCTGTTTCTGATTCTTCCTTTGGCCCTGCGGGGTGTTGCGAGGTGATGGCCAGCATGTGACAAAGGCAGGCGGTGTCATTTTGCTAACTGCAGCTCCCTGTCACCACCTTCCCTACACCTCCACCCCTCCCAAGCCCCTCGTCTAGACAGTCTGGAACCCCCAGAGGGTGAAAGAGGAGATCTAGGGGGCACTCTCTGATGGCCCTTTGCAGGGACCGGGGGCACAGCAGCCATGGGAGAGGTTTAGGGTCTAAATAGTATACCTATTGATCTGGCATCATGGTTCTGGCATGGCCAGCTGCAGAGGCCCCCATTTGGGAGCAGCTTCTCCTTGCAGGCAAGCCCTGGGTTCAAAGATTTATTCATTGAATGGGAACAATTATAAGGTCAGATATTAATGAAAGCAGTGGTTAAAGTCGTTAGGGGCCCTTTGCATCTCCAAAGCCTGAGTCTAAAGTTATCACAAATAGATGGGACTTTGGCATCTTGCACCAGGTGGTCCCCCACCGGCAAGACTTATCACTGGGGAGTGTAGGAGAGGCCCAGGTTCCTCTTTCTTTTACCCCCTCACAACATCCTTACCTATTAGGCTCTGCCCAAGGGCATGAAGATCCCACCTAAGCTGAATCAAATTTGGGGAGGGAATTGGGTGGGCATACAGGATAGCTTCTGGGAAATAGGGAGCCCCAGGTAGATTGGGATGAAAAGGCATTTGGGAAAGGCATGGGAGGGGAGAGTTTAGGTCATAAGGTGCAAGGTTAGTAGGGCCCATGGCTCCACGAGTGAGAAGGGAATAGAAGTTAGGTGGGGTTGTCCATGCATTCCCCTCGCACTCCAGGCTGCTTCAGCGGCCCCGTCCCCAGACAGGGTGGGTTCTCTTAGTCCCCAAGGTGTTGGGCATAGCTGGAAACCAAGCATTACAAGGTTTTCCAGTCATTTGGGGGCTGGTCTTTCTCTTGGAGCCTCTTAAAATTGTGTTGGGTGAGGGGGGGGTGGTCTTCCCAAACTCAAGCTGTCTTCCTGTAGGTGGCTGCTGCCACCTAGTGTCTAATTGCCATCTCTGCTTCACCAGCCTAGTCTAAAAGGGGGCTACCCAGTCCTCAAAAACAGCATCTGGGGTCACCTCAGGCTGGGCAGGGTAGCTATAAGCTCCCAGAGAAAGCAGACTTGAAAGAGGGCACCCAGGTTCTGGAAAAATCTGCATCATCCTTTCTGGGTTCTGCTCACTCCAACCATTTTTGATTCAATGTAAGCAGAAGGTGGTATAGCTAGACCCCAGGAAATAGAGGTGAGAGTCCAGAGGTAAAGTTGTGGGGCCTAAGGGTTTGGAGGCCATGTGGAATAGGAGCCAGACAGACCTGGTTCTTTTTTTTCAGCTGTGCCAAGCGGCATACAGGATCTTAGTTCCCCGTCCAGGGATCGAACCTGGGCCCCCTGCAGTGGAAGCGTGGAGTCCTAACCACTGGACTGCCGGGGAATTCCCCAGACCTGGTTCTGATTCTGCTTTTACTTGTGTGTCCTTAAACTTTCTGAGTCTCAATTTCCACGTGTGTCAAATTGAGGAGGAATCCTTTCTCTGTGTTACAGGCAAAGCTGTTGAGAAGATTTACTGAACACATGGACGTGAAAGCACTTGGAAAACCGGCACGGGCAATGCTGAGGGGTTATGAAGCCATGATAATAATAATGACAATAACTGAGAGGTCACAGCAGCCTGCAGCCAGGCCCCTGGAGCTCCTGGAAAGGTCAGATGGAGGGAGCCTTGCCTTCCCTGACTACAGAAGTTCTGGGGTTGGTCCCACTCTTGGAGCTACCTCAGGAAAGGTCCGGATTGCTGGAGAGGGATTCATCCCAGTCCACAGAAGGAGAAACTGGGCCAAAAGAGGTTGAGGGCCTGTCCTGAGCCACTGAGCTACTGATCCAGGAACAAGAGGCCCGTTGGACTGGAGCCATTATGGCCTTGGTTTTCCCCTCCTCTGGATGGGAACGGCTCAGAGCTGGGGCCCAAGAGACCATGGAAGCAGGAAGCCCTCCTTCATTGTGGTACAGTGGGAACCAAGGCCCCCAGGTCCCCATTATCCCTCCTCATGGGCTAGCTTCCCTGCACTCGCCCCTCCCTGAAAGTCCTCCCACATTCCTCCAGGCAACAGGAAACCCCAGCTGCAGCCCAGACTTCAAACGGCTCCTCCCTCTGGGCAGGGGGTGTGGGAGGAGAGGCCAGAGGCCAGAGGGCAAAGGTCAGCTTTGTTCCTGCCCGAGGTGGTGAGGGACCCAGGGGGAGAGAGAGGGGGGCAGGGTAGAGCCCTTGACAGCCACACTGTGTGTGTGTGTGTGTGTGTGTGTGTGTGTGAATTCCTGTGTCCATCAGGGTGTGCATGGTTCTAACTGTCAGCCTGTGTCTGGGGGTAAATGTGTGTCCTTGGTTTCCTTTTGGCTCAAGGACCTGAGTTATATGTCTGAGTGTATGTCAGTATGTGTTTGTTTGTCTGGGTGCTCAGCCTGGCGTCCCACTGACATGTCTGTAGGTGTCATCACGTGTGTTGATATGTCTGGTTCACAGGCCTGCCCAAAGCTCTGTGTTCTCCTATGAGTGTGACCTGGTGTGGTTCTTTGTGTCCAAGAAGGGTGTTCCTCTCCCACCTTTTCCCCTCCCATCCTTCCTCCGTGTTGGTCACCACGGGGTTCCTTCTGGAAGGTGAATCTGACTCTGTTATTACCCTGCTCAAAACCCTTCAGTGGCTTCCGTGGCCCAAGGTTTGGAATCCTAGCCTGAGGGCAATGGCAGACAAGACCCCCTGCCTACCTCGTCATCTTCATCTTTAGCCACTGATCCCCCTCAAATTTTTTCAATCACACCTACTTAATTGTAACTCTCTGCACGGTCCCATTTCCTGCCTCTGAGCTACTTAATTCTGTCAAATCTGGAACGCCTCTCTCTTGCTTGCTGCTTGCTTGCTTGCAAACTTTCACTCGTTTTTCAGGTCTCTGATGGTGAAGCAACACCTCCACTGAGACTTCCCCCTGCCCAATTGAGTTAGGACCCTCCCCTGTTCTCCTACGTCATCTACCTGTGCCTGTCCCCTTCACCCTCACCATCATTAAATTGTGAGATTTCTGAGAGCAGGAACCTTACTGAATTGCTGTCTCTCCCGTTCTGATGGATTGGGAGGCTCTAAAGGGACCTGGTCCTCCTGTCTCAGAGGAAAGTTTTGGATGTAGTGCCCAGAGTGACCACTAGAGGGAGTATGGACACCACTGCAAGACCATCCGGGGTGTGTGTGTGTGTGTGTGTGTGGGGGGGGGGGGTGATGGATGTGGATGGCCGGGTAGAAGGGAGGCTTTGATACTGTACCTGGGAGAGAACTCTTGGAGTGGATAGTGGGTCCACCCAGCTCAGAACTGGAGCAGTGGGATCCAGAATAGACTCATCCCAATAGGTCCTGGGGCACCGAGATTTTTTCTCTCTGACTTTTCTCCACAACTCAGGGACCATAACCCTTGGTTTTCTGACCCTCCTACCTCTTGCCTCTGACCTTCCAACCATCTTCTTATATGCCTCATCTTTTCCCTCAACCCTCCCATACATAATTATTTGCTCTTGCCTGACTTGGTCTTGTTCTCCCATATCTCTGGACCTTTGCACATGCCATTCCCTCAGTGGGAGATGATCTCACCCTCTGGCTGCTTCATCAAGCAGACTTTTCTTTCACCTCCTCCAAGAAGTCTCCCTTGGCCTCCAGACTGACCTTGCCCCTAAGTGTTGCAATTTTTTTTTTTTTTTTTTTTGCGGTATGCGGGCCTCTCACTGTTGTGGCCTCTCCCCTTGTGGAGCACAGGCTCCGGCGTTCAGGCTCAGCGGCTATGGCTCACGGGCCTAACCGCTCCGTGGCATGTGGGATCTTCCCAGACCAGGGCATGAACCCATGTCCCCTGCATCGACAGGCAGACTCTCAACCACTGCGCCACCAGGGAAGCCCTGCAATTGTTTACTGTTCTGTCTCCTGGACAGGACCAGCCTACAGAAGACATCAGTAGATGTGTGTGAAATTAATAAATGACTTGGCTCTTTTATGAAAACAGTCCTCAGCACATATGGGGCTACCCGCACCCCCTATCCTCCCTGGCCCTGACTCTGGTTTAGTATTATACTTTCCCATGCTGCTCCATCAAATAAAGCAATGTGACACAGAGGGATGCATGAGACTTTGAAGTCACACAAACCTGTGTTCAAATCCTGACTCTCTCATCCAGCTGGATGACCTTGAGCAAGCGTTGTAGTCTTTCAGAGTCTTTGTTTCCACTTTTGTAAAACGGGAATAATCATACTTCTGCACTGCCTCATGGCGAGGCTCAAATTAGACGAAGCATGTGAAACATCCAGCATTAGTCAATTAGGTGTCCTCCTCCCCCACCATGAACTTGGAAATAAAATTGCCCTCTGAGTCTTAAGCCAGTAAAATCACGCATCACAGAAGAGAAGAGCCAGGTGGGGGAGTGAATGAGGCGAGAGATGGTTTTGTAAATGACTGAAGGGTTTTGTGAACGGTGGAAACCGCAATCAAGGTGACCCGCCTGTAATCTCAGGGAGGCAGGGCGAGGATGTGATTGAAATTGAGAAAACAGAGGCCTAATCAATTGCATTGTGCTCTATCTGAAGGGAACAGAAGGATGCACAGAAAAGGGGGTGCAAGGGAGAATTCATTCGGTTGCACCAGAGGGAGGGACAGGGAACCAGTAGACATAGGGATTCCAGGCTCAGGTGGCTCTTGTCTCTGCTGAGGAGTCATGGGGGCCTGGTGGACTCCAGGTGGCTCACTGTCCTGCTGGGCCTCCATTTAAACTAAATGGACATTCAGGTGCCAGGCAGAGCCCCTTTGGGCAGACAGAAATAGTCTGGTCCCAGGAAAAGACTCTAGAGACTGAGAGCACTGATTTTGGAGTCAGAGGACGTGGTTCAAGCCCCTGCTCTGCCATTATGTCCTATAATCTATTTACTTCACTGTGCTTCAGTTTCCTTATTAGTAAAATCAAGATATAATAGCCCTCACCTTATAGGGCTCTGTGCACTTAGTAGGCTGCATGCACTTAGTAGGATGTCTGGCATAGAGTAAATGATTTGTAAGTGGTAGTGACAAAGACAGCTAACATGTATTGTGCGTTTATTTCCATTTCAAAGATGAAGAAATTGGGGCTTGGAGAGATAAATAGCTTGCACTAAATGGCACAGCTAGCAGGTGGTAGAGGCAAGATTCACAATACTACACTACAGCTCCAGAACTGTGCTCTTATCTGCTTACTCCACGGCAGGTGAAAACACTAGGCTTCTGGTTTATACATCAGGCTCTTGTGAGTTTGGTTGGCCAGAGACCATGGCCTTCTGGAAGCCTTGGCCCCTGAGAGTTGGAATGTACAGAGTTAAGGCTCCGACTCCTGTGACCACTTCTCTAAGCAGCCACTTGGCTTCTACCCATCTTATCGCTCCTGTTCAGCCATCCCCAGCACAGGGCTGAGCACAGGGAATGCTCCATCTGCACTGGCCACCTCATCCACTTTCCTTTAAGTCACTCAGCTTGGGGGGTTTCCAGGGACTCCTTCTACCAATATTTCGAGAGAGAAGGATCACCCAGACATCCACCTGGGGCAGATAGGATCTTTTCCCAAGGCCCAGAGGCAGCAAGGTCTGGTAGAAAGATCATGGGCCTTGACGTGAGACCTGGGTTCAAATCCCAGCTCTGTCACGTATATCTGTGTGACCTTGGTACATCATGTAACCCCTGGGCCTCAGTTTCCTCATCTGTAAATGTGGGGGGCTAATCATAGAACCAGATTCAGGAATGGGTTAAATGAAAAGATGGATGTAAACACATCCGGCATTCAGCAGACACTTAATAAAAGAGTTATTATTACTATTATTTCTCCCCAGCCTGACTGTGAACTCTTCTAGGACAGGGACAGGTCTTATTCATTTCTGTGTTCCCAGGGTCCTGCCTAGCAAAGGGCCCTTCACAGAGTCAATGCTTAGTCATTGTCTGCCAAGCGTAGCAGTGATTCCCAGCCCCCAGACTCTTTCCCCTGGCCATTCCCTTAGTAAGTCAGGGGTCAACAACTTCCTGATGGGAGAGGTGGGAATCCTTATTCCCTGTTCGTCTTTTTTTTTTTTGTTTGGTATGCGGGCCTCTCACTGCTGTGGCCTCTCCCGCTGCAGAGCACAGGCTCCGGATGCACGCAAGCTCAGTGGCCATGGCTCACGGGCCCAGCCGCTCCATGGCATGTGGTATCTTCCCGGACCGGGGCACGAACCCACATCCCCTGCATCCGCAGGCAGACTCTCAACCACTGCGCCACCAGGGAAGCCCTCCCTGTTCATCTTGTTTCCACCTGGAGGCACATCAGCTGCTGGAGTCTCTCAAAGGGGGTGCTGGGCGGGGGACAAATCTTCATTTCAGGGTACATGGCAGGCTGCTTAGCACCCCACTCCCTGTCCACTACATGTCAGTAGGAGCCTCCAGTCATTGTGACTAACAAAACTGCTTCCAAACCTCTCCAAAAGCCCTCTGGGGGACAGTTGCCCCAAGTGAAATCCAATGAGCTAGACTCTCAGGCTTCTCCCCACCCACCCCTTGTCCCTTCTGGGGAGCTGCAGAGCGTCCACTGTGGTCTTCCCCCTGCCCCACTGGGGGAGGCCTGAGGGTCTGCTGTGGTGCCTGTGATGAACAGTAAATCTGCTGAAATCAAGTAAAGAATTAGCAAAACCACTGCATGCAGATTGAAAGCCACATGAGTAATGAAGGAGATATTTTGATCTGCAGTTACCTGTCTTCTATATCCATCTCTCAACTTGCCCTAAACTCACATGGGGATGAGCTTCAGGACTCTGGGGTGTCCTAGAACACACCTTGGGTACCTTGTGCTTAGTAGGTATTAGGGCGCTCTCTTACCTCCCCTGCCTCCCAGCAGCCAAATCAACCCCACTCACCTTCCACCGACCACCATCCCTCCCACAGGAAGGGATTTTCACGGCTCAAGGATTCATATTGTCACTTTTCTTATTTACAAAATCAGTAAACATATACATGATTCAGAGAGGTGATGAGCCCTCAGCAACACTCTCCTTCACCCTGGGCTTGGACCTCTGTCCTGGACTACAGAATCCGCCCAGCGGGAAAGGGATCCGGCAAAGTCTTTCCCTCTCTTTGTAACTTACAGACATGAGAGAATTGAGTAGGAGGTGAATTCTGGGGGCCAGGACCAGGGTGGGATGACAGGGTAGGAAAGCAGGGACAGGAGATAAGTGAGGGAAAGGATATACAGTTTTATAAATAACTAGACAAGATCTGAGCATTTCTTTTGTTGTGGGAGTGCAGACAGGAAGACTAGAGGCATGCAGGGGCAGAAGTGGGAAGGGGAGAAATAGAGCTTGGGGCCAGAGTTGGTGAGGGATTATCTCTGAGCCTTGATTTGCCTCATCTTTAAAATGAATGGGTTGCCTTAGATGATGCCAAAGCAACTTGCTTGCTCTGACATGCTAGGACTCTAGAGGGTTCTAGGCCTGCGGGGCTTTGGAACCAGAGCCCTGGCAATTGGAAGGGCTGTGAGCACCCCCAGAGAGGTGGTCGATGCCCAAACAGGCTATGTCTCATCCCCAGGCTGGTACTGGGGTTCTGTGGAGGTGAAGTAGTCCTCCAGGAAGGACTGCAGGTACTCGAAGGTAGGCCTCTCCTCCGGGTCCAGACGCCAGGTCTGTTCCATGACCTCGTACAGGGATCCTGGGCAGCCTGGGGGGCACGGCATGTGGTAGCCATGCTCCACCTGTTCCAGCACTTCCCGTTTATTCATGCCTGGAGGGTGGAGCTCTGTCAGTCAGGGGGCCTAGCCCCTCCTGAAGAGGCAACCAGGAAGAAGCCCTTCCTATGACCACCCTTCCACCTTCCCCACCTCCCAGCAAACCTGGGTAGGGGACTCGGCCCTTGGTGATGAGTTCAGTGAGCAGGATCCCAAAGGACCACACATCTGACTTGATGGTGAATCTGCCAAAGAGGGCAGCCTCTGGGGCTGTCCACTTGATGGGGAACTTGGTCCCTGGAGAGATTGGGGGAGAAGGGAAAGTTAGTGCAGAAATCCCTGGGAACAGCTGGATTAAGAGAATGGCATCTTTAGGACTGGGGACCCTAAGCACAGAGGTTTCTGGGCATAACAGAAAAGACCTGGTATCTAGCCAGCACTTGTTACTGTGTCTAGTATAGTACCGGGCACTTTACAAACATTGTAATAATTCTCATCATAATAATAGCTAACACTTGTATAGCCTTTACCACGTGCTAGGCACCATTTTAAGCGATTTACGTGCATTAATTCAATTAACTTTCATGAAAACCCTGTGAGTTTTATTACTATTTTTTTTTACTATTACTATTATTATCCCCATTGTACAGAAGAGGAAAAGGTGGCACTGAGTAGTTAATAACTTGCCCAAATCACACAGCTTGTAAGTGTCTAAGATTCATACCCAGGCATTCTGGCTACAACATTTCCCCTATTACACTCTATGGTCTTTCACTTGAGATTTATAGCAGTGCCTTGCACATAGTAGGTGCTTGATAAATATCTGTTGACTTACTGTTGTCTGAATATTTTCATTGAGAATTTTATTGTGAGAAAAGACAGCTCCCAGAGAGGTTAGGTGACTTGCCCAAGGCCACATGGTTGGTAAGTGGAGGAGCTGGGTTTGAACCCAAAGTTGCCTCTTACACTACATCAGAGTGGGAATGTCCTGGATCGTCTGCGGGAAGGTGGGGCCCCATGGCAGCCCCTTGGTGCACTGGAGAGCTCTTGGAAGGTGGGGTGAGGCAGGGCACCTTGCTGGGGGTTGTATTCATCATCCTCGATGAGACGGGCCAGCCCAAAGTCGGCAATCTTGCACAGCAGCCGCTCCCCCACAAGGATGTTGGCTGCCCTCAGGTCTCGGTGGATGTAGTTCATGCGCTCCATGTAGGCCATGCCCTCAGCTACCTGGGGGCGAAGGTATAGAGAGATGGGAACACCATGGTTTGCGTGAGGGATCATTTGAAAAACCCACTTTCCAGACTGGGGCTCAAAGAGAGGGGCAGTGTCCTGCCTCAGGTCACACAGATGATCCAGGGGCTGGGGCTGCACTTCCAGGGTAGGCTAGGCGTTTGAGGACACAGGGATTTGTGGAAAATAATAGGAGGGGCTCTGAGAGATAAAGGCTGTTGTCCCAGTTTACCTGGGCTGCCATGTCCACCAATTGGGGCAGCCTCAAATCCCGGCCCTCCCGGTCCTTGAGGAACTCCAGCAAGCTACCTGGGGAGAAGAACTCAAAAAATCAGCATCAAGACACTACTCCCAGCTCCAGGCTTGCCTTCTCTCGCTTGGCCTCGCCCCTCTCCATGACTCCTCTCACATAGTTTGACCCCACCCCTTGCTCCCAGGCCTCTCACCCTAGATCCGCCCCCACTCAGGATTCTGCCAGGTGCCTCAGCCCCTCACAGATCTCGCCCAGGCCCTACTCTCACAGACACCCTGATTCTGCCCACGTCTCGTTTCTTCTCTTCCTCCATCCTCCCTAGACAAGCCCCACTAAGACTCTGCCCCAGATCCTTTCTCATCACAGATCCCGCCTTCACTCGCCCAAGCTCCACCCACCAGCTGACCACCCACGAGGCTCCGCCCCCAGGCAAAGGCTCCGCCCCCAGGCCGGGCCCGGCCCGTCTAACTTGGCCCCGCCCCCACTCCCAACACTCCTGTGTTTTCACTCATTCCGGCCCCTCACTCGGACCCTGCCCATTGTTCCTCGCCCCATCCCAAGTCTCCACCCAAGTCCCTCCCCCAGAGACACGCACCTTAACTTCGCCCCAAATCCCGCCCTCCCAGACTCCGCCTCATGACCCCGCCCCTCACCGTGGCACAGGAATTCTGTCACGATGTAGATGGGCTCCTCCGACACCACTGCGTACAGCTGCACCAGCTTGTCATGGCGCAGCAGCTTCATGATCTGCGCCTCCGCCAGGAAGGCCTTCGGGGACATGGTGCCCGGCTTCAGCGTCTTCACCGCCACCTTCGTGCTGCCGTTCCACATGCCTGTCGGGCGGAAAGGCTTGTCAGGACCGGCTCGCCGCCGTCGCAAGCCCTCGCCCCTGCCTCGGGCCCCGGCCCCCGCTCCCAGGACCTCCGTACCCAGCCACACATCCCCGAAGCAGCCGGTACCCAGCCGCCGCTCGAGCGCGATGGAGCTGCGGCTGATCTCCCAGGCGTCCTTGGACAGGCCCAGCGTCTGCGGCTTCACGGTGGTGCAGGCCGCCGTGAGCAGGTGGCACAGCCCATCGTTCACCTCTGGGCAGTGGGAGATTGGGAGGTTGGAAGTCAAAGGCAGGCCAGAATGGCCCACACATTCCTCACCCCACCCCAGCCCCCAAGATCAGTTATAAGGAACTAGGACACAGCTGAGGTCACAGGCCAGGGCAGAAGGCAACCTGGTCCACTGAGTAGGTGAACATGCTGGTGCCCAGGGAAGGAGGTGGCACCAGAGGGAGAGATGATCCCTGAAAAGATTGGGGGCCTTCGCATAAGAGGTGGCCTCCAGCTGGGCCTGACAGGTAGACATGGATTTGGAAATTCCAGACAGGTGTGGACATGAAGCCCTCACCCTTCCACAGACCTATCCTTGGCCTAACCAACCAAAGCAGAAACCAGGCATGGATGCTAACCTTCCCCTCAACCCCACAGCCCATCCTCCAAGTCAGGTCCACTCAGTCTCCTACCCAGCTCAGACATTAGAGGGCATCCTTTGGCCATGGACAGCTTCATGCCTCAGTTTCCTCTGGAAACCTACAGAGCAGGATCTTGGGCTGGGAGCCCGGATATTTGGGTTCTAGTTCTGGTCCAGCCACTACTGCTTTGGGAGCCCCTTTCCTTCTCTGGGCCTCAGTCTCAGCCGATTGGTTCAGGAATCTGAAGCACACGCCAGCCTTGAGGGCTGCCCTCACCAAGGTAGTGCTGCACCAGCTCCTGTACCGAGTCGAACTGAGCCCTCGTGGTGATGTAGAAGCCACCTGTGTCCAGCTTGCGGATCTTGTAATGCTTCACGTGATCGCCTCTGGCCTGGTCCCAATCCCGGATGGACAGGGAGTAGGCGCCTGTGGGCAAGGGTCACCTTTGGGCCAGCTTTCCTCCTCATCCCCAGTCTGGGAGCCCAGAGAGGCCCCAAAGGCTGGGGACTCTGAGGTTGGATGGCCACATCCCTTGAACCCAGTCCCAGTTTTAGCTCTGCCCCTCCAACCCTGTCCCAGTTGTGGCCCTGTCCCAAGCCCCACCCCACTGCTCCTAGCCTACCCCTAATGGCTAGGCTTCCCTGTTGGATGGTCAGTGGCACAGCCCCACCTTTGGTGGTCTCGCTCTCTCGAATGAGAAAGGCCCCCCGGGAGTTCCCCGGGGAGAGCAGCTGCCTCTCTGCTTCCTTCCTCCCGATCTTTCCAAAGTACCACCTGTTGGGAGGGCAGGCAAGAGTCAGATACACCCAGTTCAACCTCCAACTCAGCCTCCTGGGAAAAGTCACCTCACTAGCCAAGATTCAGCCTGATTAGGAGGATCACAGAGAAGGCAAATGTAGAATGCCTGGTACACAGAAGGTGCCCAATAAAGGTTAGACTTCACTCTCTGGGTTTCTCTTGAATTTAAATTGCTAGAACCCTGGTCATCAGTGACCTCATCAGGGTCCATCTCACTACCGCTCCTTCTATAGGCTCATTTACAGATGAGGAACTTGAGGCACAGAGAGGGGAACTGACCTGCCCACAGGGCTGGCTGATGAGCTCTACCTGAAATCCTTTGCCTCCCACCCTACTTCTTTTCCCACCATCGCAGGCAGTCGCTCAGATTCCTCTCCCTGAACACATCTCAAATCCTTTCCTCATCTGGCGTCCAGAATGACACCCCTTCCTGCTTCTCTTCCCCTCCTATTTTTTCCCCCTCGGCCGCACCTCGTGGCCTGTGGGATCTTAATTCCCTTACCAGGGATTGAACCCGGGCCAGGACAGCGAAAGCGCCGAGTCCTAACCACTGGACTGACAGGGAACTCCCTCTTCCCCTCTTTTTGACTGCTCCTGCCCAGCTCTGACTGCTGCTTTTCCTCCACTCTCTTAAATTTGGATGTTGTTCTAAGTCTCTACTTCAACCTCAGACCTCAAGCATTCCTTCTGTCTCTTGGATATTCTTCCTGGGACTGAACTGTAGCCTGAAACCAACTGTGAGAGTACACTGGGAGAGTCGAGGTGACCGTAGGTGTCATAGAAGACTCAGATGTCATTTGATCACTAAATTGGCCTGTGACCATCTTGGGCTGAATTAAAAGGAGCGTAGTTTTCAAATCAAGGGAGGTGGCAGTCTCAGTGAACTCTGGGACTGTCAATCCATACCTGGGTACTACGCACAGTTTGGGCAAGAGGGGAAGGCATTGGCGAATAGCGTGTCCAGGAGGGCAGGCAGGGTGGGAAAGGAGAAACTATGCAGACAGAACACATTCCCAAGTTTTATCAATGCTCTGCCCCCACTCACACCCATGACATTAGCTACTTCCTTAATAATTGACATAATCATAACAGCAGTTATTTTGTGTCAGGCTCTGCTGTCATACATATATGTATTCATTTAATTCTTATAACAACACTGTGAAGTAGGTACTATTATTAACCCCCATTAGACAGACGAGAAAATTGAAATGCCTAGTGGTTAAGCAACTTACCCACAGCCACTCGACTCTTAAGCTGTGCTGCCAGAATAGGAACCCAAGCTGTCTGCTCTAGGGCGTGCGCTCTTGACCATGACACTGTTCTTAACCATGAAACTGCATGGAGTGCCTCTCTGAACTTCACAACACTGCCGCCGAGATGTGGACCCCCAAACCTCTCACCTTCTGCCTCATCACCTCTCCTCTCCTCCATGCCTCCTACCACCCTCTCCAGATGAAGGCCTCATCCCATTTGAGCTCAGGACCCTGTTCACTCCCATCTGCTCAAGGACACCTCTCCCCCACCGACCAGCCCCCATCTGCAGCCTCTCCATCCCACCACCAGCCTCTACATATGCCCACATTTCTTCCTTCCCCAAAGGAAACCGTTCTAAGCTCTATCCTGCCATCAACATTCTGCTATATCTCTCACCTTCCTTCACTTGAAAAAGCACTTCACACTTGGGTCTCTACTTCCACACCTCCCACTCCCTCCCAGGCTCTGCTGTCTGGCCTCCACCCCCACTTTACATGGAGAGATCTCTCACCAAGGTCACCCCCACTGCCAAATCCAGTGGCAGCCTCTGACACTCCCTCTCTTGTTTCCTGAAAGCTCCCCTCCGCCCTCTTGGCTGTTCTGACTTAGCCTGGCCTGGTTTTCCAACAGTTCTTTCCAAAGTTGGGTCCTAGGGCCAATCTCTTTCTCATTCTTCTCCCTCTTCCTTCACTCCCCTGTGCAGCTCTATTTATCATCTCCACTCTGAAGAGTCCTGCCACCCCAGCCCAGATGTGCCCTCTGCAGGAGCCACAGCACACAAACTAAGGAGCCTTAGTTCCAATGAGAATAAGATGCCCCTTCCTCTGCGCTAATTCAGGGGCATGGCTTGGCATGTGCTGGGCACCTCGCATACAAAGCACAACCTAATCTAATTGCTGGCCGTCTCTTCCATGTGGGTGTTCCTCTCCATGAATTCAACCTAACAAGCTCGCTCATGTATCTGTACCTGCTCCTGTGTTCCCCACTTTAGCAAATGGCACCCACTCAGTTCCTCAAGAAGGTTTTGGGTCACCCTGGATTCCTCCCACTCCCCATAGCCCAATGGCAAATCAGTCACCAAGTCCTGGTGACTCCCATTCTGCCGTCTCTCCAATCTTTACTTTTCCCATATATGTATGTATATGTGAGGCTAGATAAAGAGTTTTTATGAGCCTCATTTTCCTCATCTGTACAATGGGACAATAATAATGTCCATAGTGTTACTGTGAGAATTAAATGAATCTAGATAGGTAAAGTATCTGTCATAGTATCTCAATTACATCAAGATACTCCATAAATGATAATTCCCTGATTCCTTAATAGAATTAATTCTAAGTAATGCCCCCTTCCATCTGTTTAGCACTTTACAATTTTTTTTTTTTTTAAAGCTCATACACTGTTGTTGTCTCCGAGGGGCTATATATATATATAATGCTTAGCAAATGTAGCCAGACTATCTGGGTTCAAATACCAGTTCCACCTACTTACTAGCCATGTGAACTGGACAGGATATTTAATTTCTCTGTGCCTCAGTTTCCTCATTGTAAAATAGGATTCTATTAGTTTCTAACTTTGTTAATGCATTAACTTTGTTAATGTTGAATTAACTTTGTTAATTCAAAGGAAGCACTTTGAATAGTGTCCAGAACATAGTACGTGCTAAATAATATTTACCTACTCTTAGTGTCATCATTATTATCTTTTTATCCTCACAAAGATCTTACAGAATTACAGGTAAGGAGACAGGCTCAGAGTGGAGCTGTGACTTGCCCAAGAAGTGGCCTTGAGTCTGGACTCCAGGGTCCTGTGTGTAAGGCTGGCCTCCCCCCAACCCCTACTTACTCTTCAGCCTGGATGGAGTCCACAGGGGCCACGTAGTTGCTGGGAATGTAGCCAGTTTGTCCAGAGCTGAGGGACCGAGCCTCCCACCAGTCACCCTCGCTGAAGGCACAGAACAGGCGGCTGCGTTGGCAACCCAGCCCCTGGGGCACCATGGGGCCAGGCAGGGTCACACCGAGGATCAGGTGGACACTGACCCTGCCAACCCCTCACCTTGGGTACACACCCTCCCCAAGGCTTTCGTCTATTCTGCCCCCAGCCACTGCAGCTGCCCCGGGAGCTTCTCCCCACTGAAGGAATATGTTTGGGGACATCTGGGCCTCCTGGCTTTCTTTTCTGGCACTTCAGCTGGGCTGGGGTTTGGGCGGGCAGTGGACAGCTAACTAGGTCACTTCTCCATTAAAAACCCCTCCAATGGCTATATTTCCTTCTTGATAAAATCCAGATTCCTCAAGATGGCTTAAAAAGCCCTGCAGAATCTGCTCCCACCCACCTCTCCAGGATCTGCTCTCTCTCTTCTGCACTTCATACTTTATGGCCCACCTATACTGAATCACTTGGTGGTTTCCAGAAGTCATCATTTAGTTTCATTCTCTCTAGTTTCATTCTCTCTCGCTCTCTTCCTTTTTTCTCACCTCTTCTTTCAATGTCTATTCATTTTTCTAGTCTCAGCTTAGAAATCACTTCCAGAAAGCCTGCCCTGATCACTACTACCCTGGAGACCATGGTTGGTGTTCTTTCTGTGCCCATAGTTCCTCAGGCTTCCCCTACATAGTAGCAATCACCCCGGCTTGTGATTGTCAGGTATCCCTCCCCAACTAGGCTAGAGCTTTCTGAGGACAAGGACCAGGTAGGCTTCCTCTCTGGGTCCTGCTCCCAGTCCAGGCCATGTCCTGAGCTGGGTGGCCTGATCACTTACATGTTGTTCAGGATGTGGAACTTCTCGCCCTTGGCGAAGGTGAGGTCATCCTCTGTTCGGGCCTCATAGTCATAAAGGGCGATGAACAGGGTCACCCCAGTCCCTGCAGAGTCAGGGCTACTCATCAGGAGGCACCACAGGGGCTGCACCCCAGAGTCCTGTTCCACAGCCAGGCACTATGCCTCCCCACTGCTGCAGTGCACTGGATCGCAAAGGTCTTTGGAATCCAGTGGATTTCTGCTTTGGACATGGATTCAGGACACACCTTCAAGCCCATCCCTCCCACCTTGGGGGCTCCCTGGGGAGTTGCTTCTGCTCTCCCCCACCAAGCAGACTTCCCACTGGCATCTGTCATCAGAGTCCTTCTCTCAGACTGGGAACAGAACTATGTCTCCCCCTCAGACTAGGGTTTCCGAGGGTAGGGCTGTACATACTCCCTCAGACTGTGCGCTAAAAGCAGGGCCGTGTCTCCCAAATCATAATGGAGGCTCCTAAGGACAAGTCCAAGTCTCTCCTTCCCCTAGGTCCTGCCAGGGTCCAGTCAGTGCCTGACTCCAGCCCACTGGACTCACCTGAGATGCCCCTGATGGTGCCCCCATTGAGGAAGGCGGGGCTGGCGGTCTGAGGGGAGAAGTTGTTGTAGTTGGGGATATGGGTGAAGGAGGATGCAGGCTGGCCCTGAGTAGGGGCAGGGCCACAGCGGTCTGCAGCCCCGTAGCCCCTGAAGTCCTCTTCCAGGCCACCATCCTCCTTGGGCCCCGGCTCCAACTTCTTGCAGAACACACAGCCCATTCCACGTGCCCTGCTACAGAATGGGGGGCATGCTTCACTTGGGGCCCCTGCCAGATATGCCACCCTAGGCACACATGCATGCACGCTTGCGCACACACACTCACGCAGGCATGCAGCTTCCTCTCTCAGGCCTGGAGTAGGGGGTGTCCTCCCTAGTGAGGGATAAAGGTGGGGCAGGGCCACCATTGCGTCCACCCCCCCAGCTGCCTTAGTGTGTGGAGAGAGTATGTGTCTCCTCCACGGGGCTGGTTTTCCGCTTCACGATGTTGCTGTGTTCATTTACATATTTTTGCCTTCTAGTGCTTCAATGTGTTGGGTTTCCGTGACTCCGTCAGAGTGCTTGTGTGTGTATCTCTGAGTATTTGTGAGTTTGCTGGTGGGTGTGTGTCTGTGTGTGTGTGTGTATGTGTAGCCTTTTGTGAATGTCTGCGTCTGTGTGTGTATGTGAGTGTGTGTATGAGTGTGTGTATGTTTATTGCATGTGATGGCTCTGTGTGTTCACATCTGTATGAGTATTACGTATGCGTGTGTTTCTGTGTGAGCGTGCGTGTGCACGCCTGTGTGTGTGTGACTGTGCATGCAAGTGGGTGTGTGTGAGTGGGTGCCTCTGTATCTGTGTGTCACGACTCTGTGCATAGCCCTGAGTGGGAGAATTTGTGCCTGTCTGCGTGTGTGTATCTGTGTGTGTAGGTCTGTGTAAGTAGGTGTGCATGTCTCTGTGGGTATGTGTGTGTCTCTGTGTGTGTGTGCATGTCTATGTATCAATGTGTGTTTGTGTGTAAGTGTGTGTGAGGGCTGTGTGCCTGCACCTGGAGCTTCCCTGCAGAGGGGGATCAAGGCCATTTCCTGTCATGGGTCCAGCCTCCGGCCTTTCAAGCTGCCTCATTCCGGCTCCCCCATCTGTTACCTAGCAACAGGGTCCTTGTAGGAGGAGGGGGCTGTGAGGAACTGTGGGGCCCAGAAAGACCACCCCCTACCCCATTTCCTAACCCTGAGAGCCCTTTGTCTCCATTCCTCCCACTCACCCCTCAGGCCCCTACTCCTGGGTCAGTGGGGCTGCGGCATGGTCCTTGGGAGGGGCCAGAGACCTGAAGGCGAGACAGAGGACACGGAAGGTGAAGTCTCTGCCAGTGTTCCTGCAGCCAGCTGCCAGCGCCTGTCCTCTCCAGGAAGCCAGGGGGCCTGGGCTCGGCCCTAGCGTGCCTTCTGCCTTCATTTTCCTTCCCACAGCCCCGGCTCACTTATACATCCACCCCCAGACAGGACACACCACCACAACAGCCCTCTCGCACTCATATCCACCTGACACACCGACACATAGAGTAGCACCCATGGCAGCACACAGTCACACACCAGTACTCATAGCACACACTTGCATGAGTGTGCTTACCAGCACTGCCACACACCAACACAACTAACTCTCACACGAGCCCAGGCTCTGATGCATGGTAGCACACACAGGCACACACATGCCACAGGCTGCCTCTCAGGCTAACAGACTTGTACACTCACACACTCGTACCTTTGGGTTAGACCCATGTCTCTAACAGGATTTCTGTCAAGCCCTGCTCAGCTCACTACAGGCCTCTGGTCACTGTCTCCTAAAAACAAGCCCAGCCTCCGGGCGCTGCCTCTGTTTCCACCCTGGGCTGGGTAAACCCTGGCAACCCCAGGACTATATCTGGTAGCTGAGTGCAGGTGGACACCTACCTCCAGAGCTTGTTCTTATTCCCACATCAGGGAAAGGCCCAGGTCAGAAGCCAGAGCCACCAGGGTCCCTTGGGGACCCCCTAAGTGAGCCAAGCCTTTCCTGGTAGCTGTGTCCTCTGAGTGACACAGCAGGCAGGTCATTGAGCAAGGGCTCTCCACGCCCCTCCAGAAACTCTGCCATTGCAACACTCAGAGAGGAACTGCCGGGGAGAGGGCTTGGTTATCTCAGATATGAGAGGAATGGAGAGTTCTAGGCTGGGACCAACCCAGTGAACCCTAATTTCTCCCAGAGGGGCCCAAGGATCCTTGGGACAGGTGCCCGGTCTTGTTTTCTCAACTCCCAAGTCCATTTCCCTTTATGGATAGCCTCCCCCCTCTTCTCTATGGGTCCTGCCCCTCCTACACAGCACTACTCACCTCTTCCAGGAAGCCTTCCTGGATCCACTGGATCCAGCTGCTTAGCCGATGGCTCTGTCACATCAGTGCCCTGACCCCCACTCTAGACCCACCAGCCTGTCTCATGCTCCACTGTAACCATTCTCCCGTGTGTGTGTGTGTGGGGGGGTGACACTCATGTGGTGAACTGTGAGGCAGGCTGTGGTTTGAGCCCCAAAATAGGCCCTGTTCACCAAGCCATTGCCGAGATCTTCACCTCAGGACCCCTCCCCTGGGGTGAAGCCACTGTCTGAAGGGCTACAGGGCTGGTTAGACTCAGGCAGAGAATAGACGTGGAGGTGGGGGGCATCTAGAGCCAAGGGAGGGGACTTCAGGCACTGAGGAAACAGATGGGGGTAAGATGAAAACAAAGTTATAGGGTGAGAATGGAGGTCTTCTCACAGGAAGACACATTGCACATCTCAAACAATACAGAGCCCTACACGCAGGTCCACATGGCCCTCCCGACACCTTCTCAGACGCACACACGTCACCTCAGCTACCCGTAGCGCCTCACACAGAGACTCTGAGCTCCTCTGTACAGATTCACAGATGCAGACATCTGTGAATACACACACACTTTCAGCCCTCACCCATCTACACACACGCACACGCACACACACACGCAGCCTCTCCCAAAGAATAGCATATGGAGGATTTATAGCACTTCCTCTGTGCCAGTCACTGCATTCAGCGCTTTATATATATTACCTCATTTTATTCTCACGACAACTCTACGAGGTAAGTATTATAATTATTGATAAGGCAACTGAGGCACAGAGAGGTTTAGAAACTTGCCCAAGGTCACACAGATGATTTATCCTGGCGTTTGGTTCCAGGATCTGAACCACTTCTCTTCCATTGCCTGGTCACAGACACAGATGATTACAGCCATTCCTGCAAGCATGCGCAGGTGCACGGAGCCCCCAGAGGGAAACTCAGAGATATATGTAGCTCCCCCATCCCTGAGACACAGACCCACACAGAGCTCCCCTCTGTAAGAGATACAAACTTATACAACCTCTTGGGTCCCCACTTAGATACAATGCGGCCACTTCCAACAATACACCGGTACATGTTACCACAATGTTTTCAAATCAGCCTAAGGGGAGCCTAGAATTCTGCATGCCTGGAGTGGAACGTGGGTTCAGAAACTGTCAGCTTCCGAGAAGGAGGCGGAAGGCTCTGTGGGCTTAGGGAGAGTCCTGGCAAGGCAGCGGGGGCAGGGGTGAGGGTATCCTGGTATACTGACTTAAAACAAAAGGGGGAAAAAGGGCCCTGATTTGTAGCAGTTGCTGATTTCCATGGTGTAAATATTCCCACCATGGCTGATTTCAAGTTACTGAAGTGACTTCCTGAACGCTGGGCTGGAAAGAGATTCGCAGAATCAGCTCCCAAGAGCCAGTACCAGCTAGCTAGCTCCAGCATATCACTGCCAGAACGAAACAAAGAGAAGAGACAAACAGACAGAAATGAGAGGTAGAGAGACAGAGAGGGACAGAGACAGAGAAAGAGAGAGGCAGACACAGAGAACTAAAGAGCTAAAAATAGGAAAAAGAGAAAGGGAGCAGGTAGGGTCCTCTCTGCTTGGCATCTGCATGAAAATAGCCCCCCAGGACTCTTTGTCCTCACCTAGCTCTGATCTCAACTACCAGCCACCAATTCCTAGGAGGGTAATTTGACTTCCTAAAAGTCTGGGCGGGGGGCAATGACTATTAGTTTTAAAATGCTAATTTATTAAACACCTACTCAGTGCCTGACGTGCCAAGTAATTCCCATGATGGATCTCATTTAGTGACCCTATGAGGTAGGTTTTATTTTTACCCCTATTTTACAGATAAGGAAGCTGAGTCACAAAGGTGTTAAATAACTTCCCTAAGTTTAGCTACATAGCAAGTAAGGGGAAGCTAAAATGCAACCCCAATCAATTTGGCTCCAAAGCCCATCATAAGCAATGTTGTATTTTGAAGTCCTTGTGAAAGCAATAATGTATGTACCTTAATGAGCACCTACAATGTGCCAGGCCCTGTGCTACATGCCCTGAATTCTCATTACAGCCCAGCAAGGGGAAGTGACCTGCCCAGGGTCTCTCAGGCAATCACTGATTTTCATAGCTCTTAGAATCTGAATCCAGGTCTCTCTTTTCTCAGCGCTGATCTAGGCTGCCTGCTAACACCAGAAAGGCACTAGGTCAGAGAACGGCTACAAGTGTTCTGGTCACTGCAGGGAGTTGAGTCTGTTAATAAACATGCCTCTTGAACATGTGGTTGACAGGAGTTGGCTTCCAAAGTCTGATCTGGATCAAAATCAGGTTGTGGATGTCAGAGCTGAGGTCCAGTCCTGGACCATGTTTTTCCCACCTTCAGCATCTCCCTCTGTGTGGTCCTACCCAGCTCTGGGGCCTTGGGTGAATAACGTGAGCCCTCTGAGCCTCAGTTTTTGCACCTGTACCTTCTGTGCAGTTGTCGGGAAGGCTCTCTTGCCCAGTGTGGCTGAGTGAGGCTGAGAACCATATGCTAGAATGGCTCCCAGGGACCATTTATCAGTCTACCTCCCTCCTGTGTGTAGGGGGGAAGTGACTTGCTGGAGGTCAAACAGCCAGACAGGGGATTCAAAGCCAGGATTATTAATTTGGGTCCAGAGTTCTGTTCCCGGCTATGCTCTCCAAAGCCTGAGCAGGAGGTCATGCTGTCCCTGACTGGTGAATGTCATATTTCCTACCCAGCTCCTGGCCAACTGATCACACCACCCTTGCCATACGGCAGATGGCCACCCAGCAGGGAACCTGCCTGCCTCCCACCCCTACTCCTGGACACAGGAGCCCCAGGCTCACCCATCTTTCTTGAGGTCCATACTTGCCAATGCCACATCAGGGCTTTGATGTAGACACAGGACGTCCTGTGGGATCTGAAGACAGATTTCGCCTCAAATTCTACCCTGCCTGACAACTAGCTTGAGACATTGGGCAAGTCAGTTCACTTCTCTCTGAGCTGCAGTTTCTTCGCCTAGAAAATAGGAATCTAAATCTCTACCTCATGGGGTTGCTTCTGCGCATCAACTGCGGTCAAGCCCCTGAAAGCACAGGGCACTCAGTAGTTGCTCAGTGAACTTTCACTTCTGTTCCCTTCCCTTGAGGAAGCCCCCCTCCAAGGCTGAGGGAGGAGGAGTGGCAAGGCTGAGAAGAAAGGGAAGTGCTCTGGGTGAGGCGGGAGGGCTGAGCTGAACCAGCTGCCTGGGGGATTTCACCAAAAGGGAACTGGGACTGAACAGCAGCGGGAAACCACCATCCAGCAAGAGTTCCGGCTCCTCCTCAGGGCTCTGGGCTGGCCAGGGGCAGGCCCAAGTTTCAGCCCCGCCGCACCCCATCCCTCGCCAAGGCCTGACACCCCTGATGAAGGCTTCCACCCCTCACTGGGACCCTCCACCCCTCACTGGCTCTAGTGCCCTTACTGAGCCCCCATCTCCCTCACTGAGGCCCTCGCCTCTCATAGAACCTCCAACCATCTCGCACCATTCCTGCTTGAGGCCTTACCACCCCCAGCCCTGAACACCCAGGGGCTAAGAGGACATACCAGGGTCTGACTCTGCCACCGCGGTAGGGCCAGGTGCATGCAGGTGGGAGGGGGGCCACACTCACTTTCCCCTCCACATGGCCCTGAGGGCGTCAGCTGAATTTTCTCCATTTCTTGTGGGTAAAGGTGGTTTCTCATCTGTTGCTGAAAACCTACCCATTAGCCTCTAAAATAGGGGTCTTGAGGAAATTGAGATTCTTGGGGGATGGGAGCCATGGGTGGTCCAGGAGGAGCTGAGGGAACAGGAGCCTAGATTCCACAGTGTGGCCAGACTTCCCCGGGGTCCCATGCTAGCCCAGCCTGGTCTGCTCTGTGCAGGAAGGGCCCTGGCTCCTCCTTCCCCAGTTCTGGGGTCTCCCTACCCATCCTCCCAAAAGTCTGGCCACTTCCTTTGCCACGTCAGCCCCAGGTGGCTTCAGAGAACACCCAAACACCCACACATATGCTCACACGCTCATGCTCATTCACTCAAAGCCCAAAGCACACCCACAGACACTCTCCACCCTCACTCACCGCTTCATACCCACTGGAGAGCAGGAGCCAGCCATGAAGCCCAGGAACCCCATACCTTCTTCCGTCACGCCCCTCCTCACCCGCTCCCCCCTCCAGAGGGCTACGTGGGATTTGGTAGGGTTGAGGGGGGAACGCCGGCCTCATCCCTGGCTACTTCCTTCACCACATCAGGGACGGGATACCCTGGACTCTGGGTCCCTACTGCTGGCCTGTCAGTCCTTCACTCCCAAACCTCCATCTTCCCATCTTAGAAGTGGGAACAGAGCCCTGCTCTCCCACCACCACACACAGATGGAAGGATGCCAAAGGACTCAGGGATCACTGGTTTCAATAAAATGAAGTTTCCATAAAACTCATATTCTTGAACTTTGTATTATTTGGAATTGAGAACGGCAAAACTTGCTGACAAACCAGTGCTTATACTATGAACATAAACACAAAAAATAGCAAAAAAGGGGGGGGCAGGGGTGTGGGGGACATATCTCAAACCTGCTGACTTTCCCAGTATGGGGCCTCAACAGACCCACAAACATTTATTTCACTGGAAGTCAGCTGCGTGCTGGTTCCTGGAGGCCCTGTCAGGCTTTTTGGTCCCGCTCCATGCTTTTGAGAAAGTGAAGGGGTGATAAGTCTTAACCCCCTCCAGCACACTGGGCAAAAACTGCTTTCTGCACCTGGTTCTCATGACTGGGGATAAGGTGGGGGATGGGAGCTGGGTAGGGGCAGAGATAATGTCCTACATAATTCAAATGAGGAAAATGAGGCCCAGAGAAGCCCCATAACTTGCCTAAAGTCACACAGCAATCAAGGTCCCAGTCTGGCTAAGTCCCTGAGAATGCAGATTCCCCACCTCAGGATCCCTGAACACTGAACATCATTGCCTTACTCCTCTGTCCCGCAGGCCGCCCCCGACTGAGGACCCAAAATGGGGGGGGGAGGGGACCAAAGGGGGCATCGTGGGCGTTGAGTCCTGCTGCAGCCAAGCGCTGGGCTCGGTCTCTCCGCCCTCTTGTTGCCATGGAGACAGCCCCTCCCTGCACTCGCGGTCAAAGGCAGGATTTCCGTCGGGGCGGCCAGCAATTCCCGGATCCCGGGAGGAACGTGGACCGAGACCGCCACCGCGGGCCAGGGGGGGGCACCCAGAGAGGCCCATCCCTGCCGAGGGCGGGGACTTCCCCAGGAAACGGGAACCCACGCCTCCAGCAAGTTGAAGGAGTCCCCTAGCCAACCGGGACCCGCCCACCTGTGCTGGGCGGGAGAGTCTAGGGGGCTGCAGCGTGGCAGCCTCCCCTCCCTTCCCAGCTACAGACTTCGCCCCCAACTTCTGCCGATTCCGGATAGGGGGACTTTCTGGACCCCCGGAACTGCGCCCCACGTTCTGCGTCCTCCAGAAATGGTTCTTCTTGACCCCCTTCTGGCAAACTCCCTCACCTGATTCTCCCAGGCCCCCCACCTAGTAGTTCCTCTCTTCCAGACCCCTCAGCTTCTCCCCAAATTCTCGCTTTCAAGGTTCCCAGGCCCTTGTGGGGGTCCCCTCAGTTTCCCTCCCCCGACCCAGCCCCCTTCCCAAATTCTATCTCTACAGGTTCCCTCCGTTTTCCCCACCAGACCATTTTTGGGGGTCCTTTTAGTTTACTTTCCCCATATTCCCTCATCCCCCTCCCCACATTTTACCAGTTTCACTCTCCAGGTCTCCTCAGTTTTCCTTTTTAGGCTCTTTTCAGAGCGGGGTCGCTTTGGCCTTCAACTCCCTCAGCAATCCTCCCCAAGTTCACGTCCCCCCACTCCCCAGCAACCCGGACCCTGGGGCCTAGGGCGGGCTGGGGGCGGGGCACCGCCTGCCCATCCAGCCCCACCTGACTGCACCTACCTGGTCCCAGGGGACACCGCTTCTGACCGACCCCGGGGCTAGCCAGCCGGGGCTCCCAGCAGCCAGAAGTACCGACGGGGGTGGGGGCGAGAAAACTGGGGTGCTGCCCGCTTCTGACCGCCGCCCCCTCTGGGCAGAGAGGAAGAAGCAGCCTCGGACTTCTCTTATTGCAGCCGCAGCGGCGCGGTGGCGGTGACGACGAGGAGAACTTGCAGTCAACGCCCCAGCCCCAAGCCAGCTGCCCGCAGCGGGGAGGGGCCCTCAAATCCCAGGCCCTCCCGCCCCCATTTCCCACCTCCCCCCGGGTTACCGCGGCTCGGCTTTCCCAGGCCTCCCCCTGCACCCTGGCTCCTGTCCCCAGACCTGAACCCCCAGCACAACCTTCCCGAGACCCCCTCCAAAGGGGCAGGTTCCTCACACCCAGAAGCACCTGCTCTTTTAAAATCATGGCATTTAAGGTTAAGAGGGGCTTTTCTCTATCACTGCCCCACCCTCCTTCTGCAGCTGAGAAAACTGAGGACAAGATGCGGACAGACCTTAACTCAAATTCTCACAGCCAGTTGACCTCAGACTGCTGTCACCAGGGCCACTTCTGATCCAGTCACCACACCTTGCCATCCTTGGGGACTGAGCGCTGGGGAGGCAGGGATCTAGGACGGTGGGGAGCAGCAGAAGACCCTTCTCTTAGGAAACTGCTTTTCAGAGGATCAGTCACTGGGCTACACTGAGGAAGCAGGGAGGTGTCAAGCCTCCCCCACACACCCAAGTTTTAGAAAAACTGAGTAGCATCTTCTATCACAGTTCCAGCCTTTCCAACGATCAGGGGTCCCTGACCTCCCCTCAACCTGGGGTTCAATCCCCCCTCCCACCACTATTACTTCTTCAGCCTTCAGCCAGGACCGGGAGAATCCCTCCTGTCTGGGGAGGAAGAGATGTGTGTGGGAGGGCTGTTTGGTGGAGAAGTATGTGTGTTGGGATATAGTGGGGAGGCAGGGAGTGTGTGTAAGAACAGGTGTGTGTGTGTGTGTGTGTGTGAGTGTGTGATTGGAGGGAATGAACGTGATGACTGCAATTTTGGAATCAACAACTGGGACACATTATGCAGGCACATGTGCTTCTGTGTATGAGCAGGGATGCGTTTGAATGCCTGTGTGTGTCTGTGCACACGCATGGGCTCACGTGTGTCTCAATATGCTTGCGGGGTGGCAGAGAACAGTGGGGTGCAGGTAAGAATGGCTTTCTCTTAGGATAATGGGAGGAAGGATGGGGGGAGGAAGACACAGGGGAGGAGGTGGAGGTGCAGGGACTTGGGAAGGGTGGCGTCACCCTGGCTGGACATCATCACCTCCGCCATCAAGCACTCCCTGACTGGCTATTGTCCCACCTGTTCAGTTAACGAACAAACATTTATCATTGCCTGTCAGGTGTCAGGCTCCGGGAGCACAGACATGAAAGAGACTGGTCCCATCCCTGGGGATCCCCCAATCTATCAGGCTCTGTCATCCTTCAAGGGCTGGCTTCTTATCCCCAGCTGAGCACTCAGCATCATTTTCCTGGGGTGTGCGGTATGAGATATGTTTTCCTCAAGGCCAAGGACTAGACCTGGCTCTTGGCAATGCTCCTGGGGCCCAGGCAGGGTCTGGCACAGAGAGGCAGGTTCTCTGGGTACAGGAGTGCATGAATCAATCAAGGAGGAAAGGAATTAACAGGTAAACAAATGAAAGCCCAGTGAAAAAATAAACGACTGAATGTAAGAATTAAAGAATGAATGAAAATATTCAAGAATCAATGAATAAGCAAATGAACAGAACAGAACTGCTTCTGCTTTTAAAATACAAATCAGACCACATAAGTTCCTTGCTTAAAACTCTCTCAGGGCTTACGTCCCATTTTGCTTGGAATAACAAAAATACAATTCAATAATAGGGAAGAATAATAAAATCCAAATGCCTTGCCATGACCTCCCAAGCCTTGCGTACCTGGCCCACGCCCGCCTCTTCAGGTCCATCTGGGCCGTCCTCCTCTTCAGCCACACTGGAATCCTTTTCAGTTCCTAGACTACATTGACTTTTTGCCTCAGGATCTTCTTACCTGATGTTCCGTCTTCCTAGGACACTCTTTCCTTGGCTTTTCACAGTACTAGCTCCTTTCTGTCCTTAACCTGAAGTGCTGCCTCTTCAGAGAAGCCTTCCCTGACCACCTCATCTAAGGAGGTCCCTTTATTCTTGCCCTTGGCACCCAGTTTGTCTCCTTCACGGCAGTTGTCACAATCTAGAACTGAGTATTTCTCAGTTCATTGTTGATCATCTCGGGGTCTCTCTTGACTAGATCGGGGCTCTGACCTCAAGATATATCTGGCTTCACCCAGGACAGAGATAGGCCGAGTCTATGACTCTCATTCATCCATTCAGAATAACATGGTGGTTAGGAGCACAGACTTCTGGGCTCAGACTGCCTGGTTTGCAGTCCAACTCTGCCTCTTCCTAGCTCTGTGACTTTGGACAAATTATTTTACCTTTCCATGCTTCAGTTTTTCTTCATCTGTAAAATGGGGAGTCTCTACCTTACAGAAGTCTTGAGAGAAATTGATGAGCTGTTAGACTAGTGCTTGGTACATAGTAAGTGCCGTATAAGTGTGCGCTATCATTCATTCATTCGTTCAATCATACTCAAACTTCCCTGTCACTAGTCTGTGGCACGCTGGGTGGTGGAGGCTCAAATAGGAGTCAGGTCCAGTCCTTGCCCTCCATGTGGCACGTGCTCCCCATATGACACAGGAGACAATGGGCACAGGGCAAAAAGGCCACGGGGGGGCCTCCCCCACTATCCTTAGTGCTCACAGTTCCTGCGCTCGCTCATGTGTTCCTTTAAATCAGTTCTGAAAACTGATACCAAAACCAAAAATCAAGGCCCAGCAAGCTGCTGAGACCTCCCATCCATTTCTCATCCAGCCATCACTCTCCCGCTCTCACTTCTGTTTTCAACTATCTTGGATTCTGTGGTCAGTCGTTATGGTGCCCCTTTGCCAAGCCCCTGCCCTGCCTTGCCACCCTCCAGTGTGCTTGCCTGGAAAGCCCCAGGCCTGCAACAATCCAACCATTCACCTTCTCTGGGTGAGGAGGAGAAAGCCACTTGCCAGACAGACAAGAGTTACAGCTCCCAGATTCAAAGGACGCTAACCAGGCCCAACAACCCTCCAGTGCATTTCTTAGTAAGCTGGCCTTGTATGTCTGCCCAGATGACCAGTTCACACCCTTTCTTCTGCCCTCCCCCTTCCCACCCTTTTTCCCCCTTCCCCACTTGCACTCTACATCCTCCCACCTTTTTAGGACTTCACGCCTTCCGTAACCTCCTCTCCTGCACCATGTCTTTCCTCTCCAAAGAACTGTCCTCTCAGCATACAAACAGGTTCTAGAATTTCCCATTAAGAAAGAAAAAAAACCTCAAAACCTTCCCTTAGAGAATTTAACATTTATCCTGTCTTTTTAGGAGGAGCTTCGGTTCATTCCTACTTGATGAAGGAAAGCTTTTCTTTGTAGAAGAATGCCAGCTAATACACTAGAGGGAATGTGAGAACTAGAAAAACTCCATTTTGCAGCCTCAAGTAGACAATCAATTTAGGCAAGAATCGTCAATGATGTGTTAGTCACGTCGCATAATGCTGAAGGAGCCCCACACAGCTGACCTGGCATTTGCAAAGAGGGTCTCTCTTTTCAATGGAGAGGTCTAGTGGGCATCCTGCAACTCACACTGTAACTGGCATAAGCTGGCAGTACGTGCCTCCTCATGCGATGACTATTAGATATACACCATCAGTATGAAGAATTCTTGCTACAGATGCTTAACCTGAATCCAATCAGGGGTTAGCAAACCATGGGTCAAAGATGGCCCTCTGGGCTTTCCTGGTGGCGCAGAGTCCGCCCGCCGATGCAGGGGACATGGGTTCGTGCCCCGGTGCCCCGGTCCAGGAAGATCCCACATGTCGCGGAGTGGCTGGGCCCGTGAGCCACGGCCGCTGAGCCTGCGCGTCCGGAGCCTTTGCTCCGCAACGGGAGAGGCACAAAAAAAAAAAAAAAAAAAAAAGATGGCCCTCTGCCTGTTTTTGTGCAGCCCCTGAAGTAAAATGGTTTTTACATTTTTAAACGGTTCTAAAAAATCAAAGAAAGAATAATATTGCGTGACATATGAAAATTACGTTAAATTCCAATTTCAATGTCCTTGAATAAACTTGTAACTGAAACACAGCCACGCTCCATTTGCGTACTGTGTATGGCTACTCTCATGCTACGACGATGATGCTGAGTACTTGCAACAGAGATTGTATGAGCTGCAGAGTCCAAAATATTTACTTTCTGCCCCTTCACAGAGAAAGTTTGCCATCCTGTGGTCTCCACCTAACTTCCAGTTACAAGCGACACCGGGTTTAGAGGATTACGGTAAACAACACTAGAGGGAACCTTCACACTCACCTATAATGTGGAACATTCTGAAAGACAACTGACTAGGTCATTCAAAACAGTTGCTGTCTTTAAAAAAAAAAGGCAGGATGGGGTCACTGTTCTCTATTCAAGGAGACCAAAGAGACATCATTGCCAAATGTAATGTATAAAATTTGGCTAGATAGTTTTGGGGAAAAAAACAGCTATCAGGGTGTGTATTAGTCAATGTGTTTTTCTCCCTCCCGCCTAGGCTTTCGGCTCCACTAGGGCAGGGCTTTGGTCACCAGATCTACCCAGCACATCGATAGTGCCTGGCACCTAGTAGGTGCTTGATAGACGTTGGTTGAAAACAGGAATGAACTTTGCTTGGGGGAGAGAGATGACTCCCCAGGGGATAGAGTATCTAGTGGGTTCTGAAGGAGAAATAGGAGATTACCCACAGGTGAAAACTCTGATAGAGTCCCTCCCCCGACTTCCACCCCACCCCCGACTTCCACCCCACCCCCGACTTCCACCCCCCACCCCGAGGCTCTGGGATGATACTCCTTCTGGGGACCCAGACAGCAGAATTCTGACCAGTGGGTGCAGCCTCAGGCAGCAGAATTTCAGCTCAGAAGCAGGAAGAACTACGTTCTCAGAATAGCTCAGCAGCAGAATGGTTGGTCTCAGGAATCACCAGGGAGAGCAACAGAGGAGATCCTCATGGACTAGCCTCATGTATGGGCAGGGGATGGGCCCCCATGGTGATGCACACAAGTCCCACTGCCAATCCTTGGCCCAGAGGTCTCCCCAGCTGGCAGCCTCTCTCTCCTCTTTTCTTGCCCAGGCTCAGCCTTCTAGGCAGGTGGTATTTTCTCCCTTCCCTGACCCTCGAGCACTTCTTGTCGGCACCGCTGGAGGGAGATTGGCACGCTCTGTCTTTTATGAGCAGCAGGTCTTTACCTGGGTAAGAGGCAGGGCTTCTGACAGGCTGTGTGACCTTGAATAAGGGTCTGCCCGCCTCTGGACCTCTGTTTCCTGATCTGTACAAGGACAGGGTGGGACAGGATGCCCTATGAGGCCTATTCAACCTCCAGATGTCTTGCTTGGTGTCTGGTCCTCTTGTCCTCTATGGGACTGGGGTCTCTTGGAGGACAGAGATGGCACTGGCTCAGGTCCCACTGCCAGGACCCCCAGGAACAGACCTGGCTCATGGAGGGCAGCAGGGTGTGGTGCTGCTCTGACTTCTTCCTTGTCAAAGGTAGGATGGACCAAATTTAAGCCCCATAAGTTACTAGCTATGTTTTCTTAGGCCGTGACTTAACAACTCTAGGCTTTAATTCCCACATCAGTAAAACCAGAACTTAATATTTATCTGCCAGGATGAGGAGTAAAGGATATGATGCCTTTGAAAGTACCTCGTACATAGTAGGTGTACAAAAGGCTGTCAGGAGCCAGGGAGGGATGTCTGATCAGGAGTTTTAGAATCTCTCCCACCACACTGTATACCCTAGTCCCTGCACGCACATAAGCTGATTGATGCAGAGAGAAATAATAAATACTTTATGTCTATGACTGATGCAGGCCTGGCACATAGTAGGCACTCAATAAATACTTGTTAAATGCAAGATTCATTCTCTAACTGCTAGTTCACTGGAGCCTTGAAGCAAACTGGTAAGGGGCAAGATAAGTATTATTATCTGTTTCAAAGGTAAAGCGACTGCAGCTCAGAGGGGAAAAGTGATTGGCCTAAAATAACACAACAGAGCTGGCCTTGGAACCTAGCTCCTTCCACTGCTAACCCATAATTAATATCACCTTCCATGCAGCCACCTCGCGGTCAGGGACTTGCTAGGTTCTGGCTACACTCACCCTCACATAAGGGTGACCCAGTGGGTAGCACTTGAATAAGCACAAAAAAGGGCAAGTAGCCCCCCCAAACCCTCCCCAGGGGCCCAGCTCCACTCCCTGGTGACTCAGAAGCCCTACTGGGTCACTGTGTTCCTTGAACAGAGACAGCTTGGCCTCGACCTAACTGCCCTTTTATCTTAGATCCATGGTGCCACAGGACAGATGTCTCAGAGCAGACAAGGGGGAAACCGGCCGGGTGCTGGAGCTGACTGAGCCTGCGGGATTACTCTGGGCAGCTGACCCAGCCAGGGCGTTCCTGACAAGTTGACCTGGCAGGTCAGTGGAGTGCTGTCCCACAGGGACTGGGCGCCGCCAACCTTTGGGGACTGCTATCATGTTTTGTTAGTGGGGCCCTTAACCTGGGTGGGAGCGGGGTGAAGATTTCTAGAAGGGGACTCTCTTTGGCTGGAGGACTGTGATGAAGCTGGTGGGGTCATCTCACAGCCTCCTCCCAGCAGGGGTGTGGATGCTGCCCTATGCTGATGTCCAGGAGCCATTTGAGGTCCAGGAGGACTTCTGAACCAGCAGGAGCCAGAGCAAGTACTACCTCTCAGTATGTTCTAGGCAGGCCTGGGGGTCCATCTTTGTGGACAGCCAGAGCATTACAGAGGTTTTGGGCTATCAGAGAGAGACTGGAGTGTTACTGAAGGGGCTGGAGGATTTTCACTGGGGGTGGAGACTATAATGGGAGTGAGGACTGAGGAGTATTACGTGTGTTGGCATATTTCAGGGGGACTGAAGTATTGAACTTGGAGCACACATTTAAAGTTGAGCTGCACGACTTCCCTGGGGGTCCAGTGGTTAAGACTCCACGCTTCCACTCCAGGAGGCACGGGTTTGATCCCTGGTTGGGGAAGTTCTGCATGCTGTGTGGTGCGGCCTAAACAAACAAACAAACAAACAAACAAACAAATAAATAAATAAAATTAAAAAATAAAGTTGAGCTGCAGCTTAACAGTGGAGTGCTATTTCAAAGCCGGGGCTGGAGTATTTCAGAGATGATTGGAATATTTTATAGTGGGGGGGGTACAGAATTTCACTGAGGGCTGGGTTATTTCAGAAAGTGCTAGAATATTATGGGGAGTGAGGAGGATCTTGAATATTTCAGAGAGAAGCTGGAACGTTATAGAGAAGGTTGAAGTCTTCTGGGGGAGGCTGGATTATTTCAGAGGCAACAGGAGTACTTCAGCGGGGGCTGGAGTCTTTCACTGAGTGGGCTGGGATATTTCAGAGGTGAGTGAGAATAGTGGTGAAGATGGTGTATGGTCTTGGAGGCTGCCCAGAGAGCCCCGTTCAGCCCCGAGTCTGCAGTCCAAGGATTCTGGGGTCCCTGGAAGTCCCATGCTCTCTCCTGCCCCTCAGGGCAGGTCATCACCCTCCAGTTCAGCCATAAGCAGCCCTTCAGTATGGGCTACCAGGTGATGCTGGTGACCATGGCCTTGGGGGGCCAATATCCGCTGTGGTCTCCAAGTCAGTGGCACCAAGGAGAAGCCAGGCCTGACGCAGCATCCCGTCTGAGCTCTGGGGCTTCCGGAGAAGGGTCAGGTTAACTTGGCCATCCCTCTGCCTTTGGGCAGGACTCCTTTCCTTTCCTCAACAACCCTTTCTCAAGAATGGGACTCCCAGTTGAAGTGGGGAGCATTGCTGGGCATAGACCCTTCTTCCAAGGGTCTCTCTGCAGTCTACCTGCAGTCCCTTCTGCTTTATGGGGGGCTTGCTTATTTCCAGAGTATAGGAGCCCTGTTGGGGTGGAGGAGATACTCTGCTTCATAGCCTGTGAGATCTGAGGCCCTTGGGGGCCAGGGAGCTCAGTGAGAGGGTGCCAGTAGGTGATGGGTGGAAGAAAGTGGGCCAGTTTGGGTGGCTCAGGCCCTCAGGGTACAATTCCTATTTGTTCCACCATGCGTAGCGTTAGCGACGTACTGGGCTGTCATTTGGACAAGCAGCAGCTGCACGGTGCCAACTTCTCCAGCTGCCGTCCACACAGTGTGTTCACCTTCCAGCAGGTAGTAGCCCAGCAGCTCACTCAACATAGGGCAGAGCGCCAGCCACGCCCCTGTGGAGCACCAGCCCTTCTACCTCCTGTGCGCACACCCTAGCCACACACACACTGTGCAATGAGGTGGCACAATGCTGTGGTTTCTGTGTCAGACCTGGGGCCGGAATAGCCCTTCTCCGACTGGGCTGCTCTCCATCAGCCTGGAGACTATCCCCTAGACCCCAGCAGGCAGAGGCTCCCTGCAAATGGAGCGACCCTGGGAGTGAGGGGTGCTCTCAGCAGTCCCCCAGGCCTTTTCAGTATGGGAGGAGGGAACACAAATATTGTCTCTAAGACAGCTAGGTCAGCCCGCAGGCCTGAAATCCCTACCAGAGCAGGGAAATAAGGAAGGGAGGAGGGACCACCCTTTACAGAGCACCTACTCTATGCCAGGCCCTGTTCTAGACATTCTACCTGCATTATCTCCCTGTGAAGTAGAGTCATTCTTCCTGTTAATAGGGATAGAGGCCAGAGAGTTCCAGAGACTTACCCAAGGTCACACAACTAGTGAATGAGTGAAAAAGCTGGGGTTTGGCCCAGGGTCTGCTTGAACTGATTAACACTGCCTTCTCTCCATAACCTTGACATTGGCCTCTAAACAAATCCTGACTACTCCATTTACTGACTGGGTGACCTTGAACAAGCTGCTTAAACTCCTTAAGCCTGTCTCCTCATCTGTAAAATGGCTATATTAATAAGATCTGTAATGTGATGAACTGAGATGATGCATGTGAGGTGCCCGTTGTATCGTGTCACCGAGCACACTAAATGCACAGTAAGGTCAATCTCACTGTCCTTATTTTACAGATGGGGAAACTGAGTCCCAGGGAGGCTGAGTTACTTGTCCAAGAATATAGTGATTCAGTGAAAGTTGTCCCTTGGTATCTGTGTAGGATTGGTTCCAGGACCAATGAGAAAACTGGAGCACAGAGAGGCTAAATAACTTTTCCAAGATTACACAGCTTCTAAGTAGCTGTATTACTACTACAGCTTCTAGGGCTGCTATAAGAAATTATCACAAACTGGTAGCTTAAAACAGAAATTTATTCTCTCACAGTTCTGGAGGCTAAAAGTCCAAAACTGAGATGTCAACAAGGCTCATTCCTTGTGGAGGCTATTGGGAGAATTTCTGTGCCTCTTTCCTATTTTCAGGTGGTTGCCAGCAATCCTTGTCATTCCTTGACTTGTAGATGCATCACTCTAATCTCTGCCTCTGTCTCATATGTGTGTGTCTGTCGCTGTGTCCAAATTTTCTTCTTCTTATAAGGACACCAGTCATATTGGATGTAGGGCCCACCCTAATCAGGGATGACCTCATCTCACCTTGATTACATCTGCAAAGACCCTATTTCCAAATAAGGTCACATTCACAGGTTCCAGGTGGACATTTGGTGGGACACTACTGAACCCAGTATGGTACCAGAATGTGTATTTGTACTCAGGCAGTCTAGCTTCTGAGCCTGTGCTCTTAATCACTGGTTGCCCTGCCCCTCAGTAGGAATTTGAATATATAGTTGGCCCTTGAACGACACGGGTGGTTCCACTTATACAGGGATTTTTTCCAATAAATATAGTACCTGGATTTTCATTTTACAGATCTTTAATGGTGTGGGGAAAAGTTTGTGTTTGATTGGCGATCACAATCTATGGAATCAAAAGAGTTAGAGTCTGATCCTGATTCTCTCCAAACTGTTTCCGTTCCTGCCCTTGTGTGAGTCATTTATCAAGTCCTTTGTTTATGAGGCAGAGAGAGTAGTACATGGGTTTTTCCACTGTGCAGGGATTCAGAGCCCCTAACCTCTGCATTGTTCAAGGGTCAACTGTGTATATAATTCTCCCCCCTTTTCCTACGAAAGGTGGGATATCATATATGCTGCTCTGCACCTTGTTTTTTAAACTTAATATCCCTTACAGATATCCTTTCCCCATCTGGACACACAGATCTCCCTTATTCTCTTTCTTAGTTGCATAGTATCCCATTTTATGGATAGACTGTGCTCTACCTAACCTAACACTTACTAATGGACAGTTGACTTGTTTCCAGTCTTTTGCTATTGCAAACAGTGCTGCAGATAATAACTGTATCCATACATCATTTCTCACTTGTGCAAGTATATCCAAAGGATAAATTCCCAGATGTAGAATATCTGGACTCATTGGTAATTTTGATAGATTTTGCCAAAATGCCCTTTCGGGGACCTGTACCAATTTATATTTGCAGGTGTGAGAGTATGGTTTCCTTACAGAAATGCCCACAGAGTATATTATTAAAATTTTGGATTTTTTGCCAGACTGATAAGAAATGGTATCCTAGTGTGGTTTTCTTTTTTTTTTTTTTTTTTTGCGGTACGCGACACGCAGGCTCAGCGGCCATGGCTCACGGGCCCAGCCGCTCCGCGGCATGTGGGATCTTCCCGGACCGGGGCACGAACCTGTGTCCCCTGCATCGGAAGGTGGACTCTCAACCACTGCGCCACCAGGGAAGCCCCTAGTGTGGTTTTCTTGATTTTCATTTCTTTCGAGTGAGTTTGATCTTCTTTCCATATCTTTAAAAGCCATTTGTATTTACTTTTCTGCAAACTGTCAGTTCATATCTTATGCCTATTTCTACTAGATTTTTGGCCCTTTTAATGGACTTCTGGGAATTCCTTATAAATTAGAGAGATGACCCCTTATCTGTGATCTGAGATGCAAATATTTTCCTTTAGTTTGTCATTCATCTTATGACTTGATTTATATGATTTTTCCATGAAACAGTTTTTAATTTTATATAGTTGACTTTATCAGTCTTTTCTTTTTTATTTATTTATGTATTTAGGTTTTCTTTCTTTTTCTTTTTTTTGGCTGTGTTGGGTCTTCGCTGCTGCGCGTGGGCTTTCTCTAGTTGCAGTGAGCGGGGGCTACTCTTCGTTGCGGTGCACAGGCTTCTCATTGTGGTGGCTTCTCTTGTCGCGGAACATGGGCTCTAGGTGCGCGGGCTTCAGTAGTTGTGGCACGTGGGCTCAGCAGCTGTGGCGCATAGGCTCTAGAGTGCAGGCTCAGTATTTGTGGCGCTAGGGCTTAGTCGCTCCGCAGCATGTGGGATCTTCTCTGACCAGGGCTCAAACCCATGTCCCCTGCATTGGCAGGCAGATTCTTAACCACGGCGCCACCAGGGAAGTCCCTATCAATCTTTTCTAATGACTTTTTTTGAGTCATGGTTAGACTTTTCCCACTATGAGATTACAGATTCTCTCCCGTTTTCCTTTAGTGCTTTTATTTTAAATTTATTTACTTATTAATTTATTTATGACAACTAAGTGGCACACAGGCTTAGTTGCTCCGCGACACGTGGGATCTTCCCAAACCAGGGCTCGAATCCGAACCCATGTCCCCTGCATTGGCAGGCGGATTCTTAACCACTGTGCCGCCAGGGAAGTCCCAGTGCTTTTATTTTATTTTAATTTTTTTAAACATTTAAATCTTTGGAACTTATCCTAATGCTCCATGTGAGGTAGAGATCTCATTTTCCCCCCAGTAGGCTACCTAATTGTCCTAGAACAATTTACTAGAGAGTCCATTCTCCACTTTGAGATGACACCTTTATCAAATACTAAATTCTCCTGTGCAGTTGGGTCTATTTCTGGACATTCTAGTCCAGCCCATTCCTTTGTCTCTTCCTGCATCCAAAGCGAGTTGTTTTAATTATTGAGGCTTTAAATATAATTATCTATAGTAGTACGGTTAATGTTGTCTTTTCTTTCTTCATAGTTTCCTGATATTCTTTTCTCTTTCCCCCCCTTTTTTTTCTCCTGAGGGGTGGGGAACTATAGGAGATTTCATGGGACTTATACTCCTGTAGGGGAACACACAATAAGCAAATAATTACCTGTCATTTGGTAGGGCCAAGAAAAAGATAATAAAGCAGATAAAAAGACAGAAGGCAAGTAGGAAGTAGTATTTAGATGGGCAGTGAGGGAAGCCCTTGGATGAGGTGGAGACATCTGAGTGAAGAGAGGGAGGCCACCTGGATACCTGGGGAAGACATTCCTAGCAGCACCAAGGGCAAATGCAAAGGCTTGAGGCAGAAGCATGCTTGGCAGGTTGAAAACCAGCAAGGCAGCCCGTGCAGCCAGAATAGAGCTCTCAGAGGGGAGAGTGGGAGGCGATGAGGTAGCTCATGCAGGCCTTGCAGGTCACAGCAAGGACACTGGTTTTTCCTCTGGGCTAGGGAGCCATGGGAGGGGGTTGAGCATAAGAGTGACATGTTCTGACCTCCCTTTTATCAGGATGGCTCAAGCTGCAGTGTGGAGAGCAGACTGCACCGCTGAGGGCAGAACAGGGGAAGGCAATAGGATTGGGGATGGGTGAATGAATTATAACGTGGTTTCCTTGTCAGTCTCTCCCTTTGCAAGGACCAGCACTGAGCTTATTCAGTGACACAGAGTAAGCATGGATAAACATTTGTGGGAGGAAGAAGGGAGAGAGGACAATAGGAGGAGGCAGGAGAGGCAGGGTCCCTTGGGGAATGGCTCTGCAAAGGCCACAGATAGTAGAGGGAGCAGAGGTGATGAGAGCCGGCTCCTCAGCAGAGATGGAGGCCAAGCAAATAATTACCTGTCATTTGGTAGTGCCAAGAAAAAAATAATAAAGCAGATAAAAGGACAGAAGGCAAGTAGGAAGTAGTATTTAGATGGGCAGCAAGGGAAGGCCCTTGGATGAGGTGGAGACACCTGAGTGAAGGGAGGGAGGGCACCTGGATACCTGGGGAAGCTATGCCCCCTCCCACCTGGTGCCTGCCCAACCCAGGATCTGTGACCCCCATGTGCTGCCCAGACACAGCTGCTGAGGCCCCAGTGGGGGTGGGATCTAGCTGTGTGGAACAGGAGCCATGGGACCCTCAGGATTTTATGATGCTTCCGGCAGGATGGGCCTGGTAGCAGGGCAGGTAGACAAGAGACACCAAGCTGAGGGGTAGAAGAAAGAGGTTGGGCTTTGAAGTTTGCCCTGGCTTGGCCACTATGTCACATGTGATCTTAGGTAAAGAGCATCCATCCAGAAACCCCAGTTTGTGCCTCTGTAAAATGAGAACAGCATCTCCTGCAGGGCTGGCATGGGGTCTGAAGGAGGTAGGAGTCCAGTGCTACTCCTCGTCCAGCTCCTTGGGGTCTGAGTTTGGGGTGGGAGGAAGAGGTGAAGCGTGTCCAGAGGTGTGAGGGGAGAGTGTGGGGCTGTGTTTCTGGAACTTTCCTCGCTGAGGTCAGCGGCCCGAAATAGCCGCGCTTCAGTGAGCGCGTCGAGGTTTGGTCACTGGCTCTCTGCCCCGCCCGCTGCGGGCAGCCGTCCAGCCACAGCGCGGGCCCCTTCCGCTGTCACATCTCCCTGCAGGATGGCGAGAACCTGGCCAAACGCTCGGCGATACGCGAACGCGACCGCAGGGGACTCCGATGAGCTGAGGCTGGCGCGGCTGTGGACGGCCTCGCCGAGGTCCACGGGAACGCCTTGCTGCGTTCCCTCGCCTTGGGTCCCACTGCATCTACTCCGACAGCAGTGGCTGTGAGTGCAGCCGCTCGTGGCGCCCGCCAATCAGGGAGCAGAGGTTGACTCCGGGCACGCCTCCCGTGACGTCACTCATCCGGCCCCCGGAAGCCCCGCCCAGTGGCCTGGCCTGAGAAAGGCCTTGAAGGGCTGGTGGGTGGGGCCTCTAGAAGGATGAAAATAACACCCCTGTGAATCGTGCACTTTATAGGTGACCTGAGAAATACAGGCAGGTGAATAGTTTTATAAGTTTTAAAATATATTTGTTCACTCAGTCACTCGTCCACCCATCCGTCTGTCCATCCAGCTGTCCACCTATCTGTCCATCCACTCGACCAAAGCTGTTGGGCGCCTCTTGTGTGCCAGGCGCTGAGCTGGGTGCTGGCTGTAGATAACGACGAGTCCTGTGCTTGTGCTCAGAGAGCTCAAGTCTAGTGAGCAGGTCTGACAGTAACAAAATGCTTATACCAATCGTGCTGTTATTACAACCGTGATCAATTCTAGGAACATAAGGTACAGGCTGCTGGAATAACGGAGTGTTTAATTTAGACTGGGGGCTCAGGTCTCTGGAGAAGTTACATTCCAGCTGACTCCTGAAGCAACAAGAGTGTTCCAAGCAGAGGAAAGAGCTTGTGGACAGGCACTGAACTTGGCAGACTCTTGGAGGGCTCTGGGAAGGGAAAAGAGGCCAGTATGGCTGGAAAAGAGTTGGGGGAGGGGAAGGAAGGTGAGATAAGACTCTGAGATTTGGGGGAGCAGGTTATTAAAGACCTTGAAGGCCAAAGTAAGGAAGTAGAATTTTTTAAAAAAATAAATTTATTTATTTATTTTATTTTTGGCTGTGTTGGGTCCTCGTTGCTGCGCGCGGGCTTTCTTTTAGTTGCGGCGAGCGGGGGCTACTCTTTGTTGTGGTGCGTGGGTTTCTCATTGCGATGGCTTCTCTTGTTGCGGAGCACGGGCTCTAGGCACGCAGGCTTCAGTAGCTGTGGCTCGCGGGCTCTAGAGCGCAGGCTCAGTAGTTGTGGCGCACGGGCTTAGTTGCTCCACGGCATGTGGGATCTTCCCGGGCCAGGGCTCGTACCCGTGTCCCCTGCATTGGCAGGCAGATTCTTTACCACTGTGCCACCAGGAAAGCCCAGGAAGTAGAATTTTATGCTAAGGGTGATGGGAAGCCACCGTTGGTTTTGAGGGGGGTGGGGTGGATGTCACTTGATCTACTTTGTTTTCAGATCTTCCTGACTCTATGTGGAGAATAGACAAGAGTGAGCACAGGGGGGCAAGAGTGGACACAGGGAGACCCATTAGAAGGACCTTGTAGTTGCCCTCCAGGCCTGAGGGTAGTGAGCTAGATGCTGAGAGGGGGGCCCTGTGGGTGGAGATGCGTGAACAGACTAAAGAAATAATTAGAAAATAGAATCTCCAGGCTGCCTGGTTGCTCAGTTGAATGGGGTTGGATGGGTGAGGCAGAAGGAGATTAAAATTAGTTCCTTGATTGGACAGTCACTTATAGAGTCCCCTCTGGGTGCCAGGCACTGTCCTAGTGAGGCTGACTGGGTTTGAATCCTGGCCTGTCACTTGCCAGCTGTTTACCTCGGGGAAGTGATTTGACCTCTCTCTGCCTGATTTCTTTTCTGTACAATGAGGATCCTAATAACACCTAAGAAGATTGTGGTAACCCTTTACCACCTTCCCTGGTGGTCCAGTGGGTAAGACTCTGTGCTCCCAGTGCAGGTGGCCGGGGTTCAATCCCTAGTCGGGGAACTAAGTCCCACATGCATGCCGCAACTAAGAGTTCGCACGCTGCAACAAAGATCCCGCGTGCTGCAACTAAGACCTGGCACAGCCTAAATAAATAAATAAATATTAAAAAAAAAAGATTGTGGTAAGGGTTAAATGAGTTGATATATGTAAAACCTTGGATCTGGGTGTTTGGGACTGGGTTCTGAAGCTGAGTACTTGGACTTGAGTATTTGGGGCTGAGTGCTTGGGCCTGCTTCTTGAAGTAACCAAGCCCCATTTCTTTACTGGCCTCATACAGAAACTTGAAACAGGGTGATATGCTAGCCCAGTGGTTCCCACACTTGCCTGTCTGCACATTAGAATCACCCAGAGATTTTTTTTTTAACTTCCAAAGCCCAAGGCTACACCCCAGACCAGTTAAATCACAATCTCTGTGGGTGAGACACAGGTATCTGTATGTTTTGAGGCCCCCAGGTAATTCCCATCAGCGGATAAGTTTGGGAACCACTGTGGTAGAGAGAAACAAGGAGGCTGCTTTAAAGTAGTGGTCAGGGAGGGCTTCTCCGAGTAGGTGACATTTGAGCGGAGACCCCAGAGTGAAGAAGGAACTGTCATTGGAAGGTCATGGGGAAGGCCTTCGTCTAGCCTCAGTTCCTGCATGCCTGGAGGTGCCTTTGGGCCTGTTTCTTTGAGTAACCAAGCAGCCATTTGTTTACTGGTCTTGTACAAATGAACTGCCCCTAACCTGACTCTCCTCTCTGTGGCTTCACAGCACATAAAGGACTGCCTGTCTGCACTGTCTGCTTCATGGAGACCCCAGAGGGGAAGGAAATAGAAGGCTGCCCTGGTCCGCTTCCTAGGGTCTTCCTAGGGCCTTCCTCTCCCCCTGACCTCTGCCCCTCCCTCACAGCCATCTGCTTAAAGGAAGTGGCTCTTCAGTTCTTCACAGGAAGCCACAGGCCTCCTCTGCCTCAGCTCCCTCCGGCTACTGCTGACCCAGGCCCTCTGCTGGCCCAGGTCCCCTTCAAGTCTGGGTCCAGGAATGCCCTCTTCCTGGCATCACCATCTGCTGCCCAGACAAGAAATGTTTGTGTGGAGTTTCCTCTCATTGCCTTTAAATCCCTGTGGCTCAGGTCTGGAAGCACAGGCTGGAAGTGAGACCTGATTGCAGAGGGTCCTGAATGCTGTGCTCAGGAGATCCCAGCATTGCAGGACTGAGGGTCTGGAAGGAGAGGAAGAGGCAGGCCCTGCAGGGATCCTGAGGGTTGACCACTCCTGTGAGCTTCAGGAGCTCCTGCTGCAGAGCAGGCGCAGGGCCTGAATCTTTTTGGTCTCTAACATCTATGGGGGTGCCTGGCCCCAGGGAGGGCTGTTGATCTTGGTGGAGCTGCTGGAGGATGCTTCAGGCTGAGGATTCCAGGCTGGGACTGTATTGCCACCTGGTGGCCATATCCATGCATAGAGTAATGGAATTGTGGGAGGCTTGCCTGGAGAGGGAGTGAGTGGACTTTCAAGGGTCTGGGGGCCAGGGAGGCTCTTAAAGAATAAAAGAAATCTCTAGATAAAGGGATTTTAATCAAAGAGCAAGACACCCCTAACTTGAGCACTTTGGAAAGACATTCTAGGTCTAGAGGAGAGTCCAACACTTCCCTTCCTCTGTTTTATAGACTAGGACACTGAGGTCCAGAGAGAAATGATGATGTCAGAGGACCTCAACACTGTTTTCCATCAAGTAAGCCACACAGATGGGATCTATTTTTGGGCTTGTGTTAGGGTGTGGTCCCAGAGTGAGGAAATGCCCTGCTAGTTTCTAGCTACCCTCATTTGTGACCAAACAGGCATCTCTCAGCAACATCACCCACCTTAGTCACCAAAGTTGGCACCACAAGGTGGCTTTTGGTAGCTTCCAAAAATAAAATCTCAGAGCACTGGGACCTGACAGGACCCAGGAGATTCAGAAGTCTGTGCTTCAGGCTCAGCAGTTTTGGAGCAGGAAGTGCTCGGAGACTCTGATGTCCAAATCCCCTGGTTTTGAAAATGAGGAAGCTGGGACTCAAAGAGGGCAAGTAACCTGCCTGAGCGCCACCCCCTGGAGCTGGGCCAGGACTCAGCATTGTGTCTTTCTGAAGGCCATTGTCAAGGAGAAGTCCAAAGGTGATTAGCATGTCCTGACTTGTTGCACTAGTGAATTCTGGTTTGTATTCATCATTCTGTCTCATACTTTGTAGACAAGACGATTGTGGTCCGTGAAAGTTGACAAGGGCCAGGATGGGTGAAAGGAGATGGGGGCGAGGAGGTGGTGACAGGGAGGGAGAAAGGGGGTCATGGATGCTTTGGGGGGCTCCTAGTTTGTACGCTATGGGCTCCAAGTACGTAGGAACTGGGTCTCTTCCACTGCAGTGTCCTTAACACCTGGCACAGTGCCTGACACAGAGTGAGTGCCCAGCAAACCTCTGCAGAATGAAAGCAAAGATTTATCCTGCACAGGCCCAAAGGGATCCTGTGGTAGGCAGAGGATCTCCTTAAAGACAAGTCATTGCCAGTATCATTCAGCTTGAGAACTGCTGAGGCCTCAGATCTAAAATCTGGGGGCAGAGCTGTCCATTTCTCTCTGGCCTTGACACTGTTCAAGGCAATATGATGTCTAAGGAGGGTGTTTGCCCCTGGGGCAGGCTGCCCACCCTTAGGAGGAAGGAAGAACAGGGGCTGTGAGCCCCAGAAAGTAAACCCTGACTCCAAAGTTAGCTTATCTAATTCTTGGCTGTTATTTGGCTATTTCCTCTTTGCTTTATGCAAGCCCTTAATCATAATAATAATGGACATTTACTGAGTGCTTACTATGTGCCAGCATCACGTTAAACTCTTTCTGTTCATTCTTTCATCTAATCTCATAAAAAAAAACCCCACGAGGTAAATACTATTATCATTCTCAGTTTACAGGGGAGGAAACTGAGGCACAGAGAAGTGAAGGAACTTGTGCCAGGGCATGCAGGTAGGAGATGGCAGGGCAGGTTTGAACCCAGGTCTGTGGGACTCCAGAGGGACATCCCTAACCACTCTGCTCCACTGCCTTATTGAAAACCCAGCCTCATCTGTGCTAGAGAATATTGAATAAAAGGTTAGGGGCCTGTGTTTACTTGACCACAGTGTTCAAGGGGGTTGAGGTCCCCTCCCCGAGGCCTGCATGGCAGTGACAGCGGGTATTATCAAGGGCTCCCCAGGGAAAGAACAAGAGGTTCAGTCCCTCCTTCCCATGAAAGTTGGGAAAGGTAAAGGGACAGGTACATGGGCGGAGACTAACCTCAGGTTCAATTCTACCCACATATACTGAGCACCTACTGTGTGCCAGGCACGGGGGAGGAGAAATGAATTAGATGCAGTGCTCGCCGTGAAGGGACTGAGGGATACACGTTTCTGTCTCTGGGATATCAACTCTACAGACAAACTGGGGTGCAATTACCAGGCCTGGGAGAGTGTGATGCTTGAGACTCCATCCCCTCCTGGGCAGAAGTCCACTCCATCTGCCTCTCAGTGAATGGCCTGAACCAAGGCAGGACTCAGCTGAGGCCCAGTGGTGATTGTCAGGGCAGGGGACTCAGCTCAGCTTCCGCTCTTGGACACAAGCTGTGGAGACAGTGTTTGAGGTGCAGATGGTGCCTCCACCACCTGTGTCCCCTCTTCCACAAACACTGCTTCTCTGGGGGCCTGGGGCAAGCCAGCTGAGGCAAACCATTGCCACCTGCAGGGGTGGCGCTGGACCTGGGGACGGGAGCAAGCACGAAAGAGCCTCTTACTCACCTCCATACATTTGTAATCGAAGAAGAAATTCTGGATTAGAAGTGGGGCTGGGTGGGGGAGGCCTGAGGACAGCTGGCTTGGCCCTTTAGTGACCAGCTTTTGTAGTTCACACATGGCCACTTCCCAGGGGTGCAGATCTCTCTAGAAGGCTGGTCTGGCATCGAGGCTGGTGCACCCACTCAGACCAGAACCACAGCACAATTGGTGCTAGAACCAGCCCTAGCTTTACTACCAAACAATTTCCAGGGCCTTTCTGCCCTCCCCCTGCCTAGGTCCTGGCACTCTGGTTCACTGAACAGGCCTCCCAAACCTCAGATCCTCCCAAGGGCTTGGCCTTCCCTTCCCCCTCAGAAGGCGTGTAGGCTCCAGATGAAAACTGCCTACCCTGTCCCCAGAGTTTTCTGAGGGAAGGGAGGCCTTGTTGACCCCCCAAAAGCTGCTGTTACACTGTTTCCCCAAGACAAATGTCTGGCCTTCTATCCTCCACCTGAGGGAGGCCACTCTAGCACTTCTTTGGAGAATGGAGATCTGGCTTCTCCATCTCTGCCCAATCAGGGAAGTAGTTGGAAACTTCTCTCACCGAAAACAGAAAGAATCTGCCTCCCCAGGAACCCTGAGAAATAGAGCCTGAGCATTCAGGCTGTGACAGGAGTAGCAGCTCTGCTGGGAAGGAGTCCCGGAGAAGGAGATGTCTGAGCTGGGTTATGAGCTTCAGAAGGACATTCTAGACAGCGAGAACAGAATATGCCAAGGCTCAGAGGCAAAATCAGCTAGTTTTGCTCCAGGAGCTGTGATGGCCTTTGGGGGAAATGCAGGTGGGGTGTGTGGATGAGGCAGACCAGAGCCAGATCTTGTTGGGCTTCTCATAGCAAGCACGACTCACAGCAGGACAGAGTGTTTTCTGAGAGACGTTTATTCTGTTTTTTTACCTAGGTCATTGCCAAGTGTGAAAGAGGAACCTCTGGACTGCAGCTGGAAAAGGAAGACAAGGAGGAAGGAGGAGGGTCCAGGGAGCTGCTAGCTACTCCTCATCCGCTCTCTCCTTCCCTCTGCTTTCGATTTGCTTGTGGACAGTATAGCCCAGAAGGGCCCCAATCTTGGCCATGAGGACACTGCCACCGCTAGCCCCTGTAAGGCAAACACAGTTGGTGAGAGGACAACCATCTTATAGCACAGGACTGTTTCTAGCCTTGCCCACACCCTTCACCTCTCACTGCTGGGGTGCAGCCTAGTCTGTGTCTTCCTCTCTGCCCCCTCTGAGAAGGGCTGTGTCCTTTTGGGCTGGTTCTTTGGGCTTTTGACATCCAGAACTGAGGGAAGATGGAGGGTTCAGAAAGGCAGAGGGGCAGTTTGTCAGGGGTGGTTTTTCTGTAGGATTTTGGACTCCTCAGAGGGGAAGAGAAAAAAAAAAAAAAAAAAGAAAGGGCTGGATGAAAGAGAGAGAGAGAGACAGGTGAAAGCACGTTTTTTAGAAGCATCATTTTGTGCTCTGTATCCATCCCCTTCATGATGTTCAAGAAATGCAAGACCAGGGTTAGTATGAGATTGAATTGGGTCGCTTCACCACATTTCTTTGCCACTCTGGTTCTCTGAGATTGAGAAGATTCATAAAATGTTAGATTGAGGATGTTTATCCTGGTTAACGCATGAGGAGACTGAGAGACTTGTGACTTGGCCAAAGCATTAGTGAAGGCTCTGGCCTTAGAGTCTGAAAACCCAAAGGCAGACTGACTGGGTTTGAATCCTGGCCGTGGTGCTAACTATATGGGAGAATTTGAGTAAATTCCTTAATCCCTGGGTGCCTCAGTTTCCCCACTGAGTGGTGGGGATTAGAAGAAGCCCCACCTAGTAGAGCTGAGTTAGCCTGTGAAAAGGGCTCAGGACAGAAAAGAGGGTCACCTGGCCCGGCCCGCACTCACCCAGGCTCTGCAGCGTGGCCACCAGCCCCCCGGCGGGCACTCCGCCTCCGTTCGCCACGGCCGACCAGCTCATCAGCGAAGCAGCCACCGAGTTGGCGGCGATGCCTGTGCTCGTGAAGCCCAGCGCGGGCAGCGCCATGGCCATGAACCCTGGAGGAAGAGGAAGCAGTGAGGGATGCCAGCCGCAGGGACCGCCCCACCTTCCGGGGCTCCCCGCCCTCCAGACCCACCTCCTCCGACGGCCATGTAGGTCAGCGTGCCCCAGAACCCGGAGTCACTGTCCTCTGAGCTTCTCTCATCTGGAAGGATAGTGGACAATGTCCAGTGGGGAGCAGGGTCCCCCTACTCTGTGCCTGATGCTCCAGACCACCCCCGGAGGTGGGGCCACCATCCTCCCATTTCGGAGAGCCTCAATGAAGGGAAGAGACTTTTCCCAGGGTGCTCTGCCTGGTACAGAACTGGCATGAACTCATTTAGGGAGAATGGAAGAATTGACAGAGCACGGATTCGAATCTGGGACTCTCTAGCTACAGGGACCCCGCGCTGCGCTGTCCATTGGAATAGCTTCTCTCGTTCAGAGGCACGCCTGGGTCTCGAAACCAGGGATCCTGAAACTCTCCGCTTCTTTATCCCAGAGTCCTCAGGTGCCCCAGGATCCTTACCTGTCTCCTCGCAGCCGCAGGTGTAGAGTAGCAGGTAGCACAAGACGAGCGATACCGCCTTCTGCCGCATGGTGGCACAGCGCAAGGCTTTGTCGCCGTACTTGGGATGGGGGAGAGGGAAGAGACGGTCCCCAGAGCCCTATTGAAGCCACTCCCGCTCTATTGTATTCCCTTTCGATTCGAGGATGAGTCCACAAAAAGCAGCGAGATGCTCTGGACTGAGCCCAGGACCCCTCTAAGGAGCCGCAGGCTTTCCGTTTCCTCACGGCACCAGCGGGCTGATGTTCCTGCCACACCGGTGGTTATGAGAATTACAGGATGGAATCCTCTCTGGTACAGTGCCTGGCATGCACTGCGCACTCAGCGGAAGTCAGCTAGTATCATTACTGTGGTTTCTGTTTCTGGCTTTGTCTGGCTTTGTCTTAAGCAGGATACCTGGGACTTCTTTGAGCCTGTTTCCTTATCCCTAAGGTGAGCCTATTAATAAAGCCTATTTCGGAGGGTGGCTGTGAGTTTTGCAACTGTTCACCACTGTATCCCTAGCATTTAGAACAGTGCCTGTCACACAGAATTTTCTAAATGATGGTTGTTGATAGATTTATTCTCCCAATGCATTGAATATTTACAGGCCCCAAACACTGGCTTCACATCAACTTCCTTTCTCACAAAGAAAGCAGAGAGGGGTAAAGGAGCTTGCGCAGGGTCACATAAGAAATTGTGCAGCCTAGACACACACTCAAGGCTGCAGAATCCAAAACCTATGCTTTTTCCACTACACAGCAAAATAGAAACACACTTCCCTTTCCCCAGCACAACTCACCTCTAATGTGAACTTTGTCCGCTCAATGCATTTTCCTTGAATTGAAAACTAACAAAAAACCCAAACAACTTCCCCTGTACTGAGCACTTACTCAGCACTTTACAGCGCAAGGTTATTTATACCCATAGCAACCCCATGAAGTAGGTACCATTGTTCTAAACCACACGTTATAGATAAGGAAACTGAAGCTCAGAAAAGTAATAATCCCAAGCCTGCTAAACTAGGGAGTAGCAGTCAGGATTTAAAGCCACAGTTGACTAATGCCCAAACCCACACTTTGAATATCTACTTCAGATCACTTCATCTATCCTCAAAGATAAACTCACTGTCACATTAGATTCTACAATAAAGGGGTTTCAGAAATCGTCCAGTCCTTTGGGCAGGTAAAGTAGCTTGATTCTCATTTTACAGATGAGGAACTAAAGCCCAAGGAGGTGAAGTGGCAGGGTTAAGGCCAGAGACTGCTGACATGGCACCTATAAGCTAAGTTTCATGACTCTTGGGGTTTTGCAACCGAACCGCCTAAAAGCCCACCAACACATCCCCTCAGACCACTCTGAGCCCAGGGCACTCAGGCGTGTAGACTCCCTGAAGAGTGGGCATCCCGGCTCTCATGGCATGAGCCTCACGGGCAGGTAGCCTGGCAAAGGTTGGCAGCTTGACACCCACATCTCATAGCTTCCGGGTTTACCTTGGAGGAAAGCAGAGAAGGAAGCTTCCTGCCTACAGCCAGCTGATAGACGGGAACAGCAGTGAGGTAACAGCTCTTAGGCTCATTTTATATAGCCCTTTCAGATTGACCCCCAGGTGGCCAATCCCTGTCAGAGTTTCCAGTTTTGGTTTCTCGAGCTCTGCGTCATCTTTTCTCTTCCCCTCCAGCTCTGCTCAGTGACAACATCTCCGCTGAGCTGCCTACTGGCCAAAAAGTGTAACTCAAGTCAGACACTTTCAGAATAGCTAAGAGTATTCAAAGCAGGTCAAACTAGAGTGAGATCCACAGCCCTACTGGGCTTAGTGAAGCCCGATCACCAGCTCCTCCTGGGGCAGAAGGTCTTTCACAGTTTAATTCAATTAATAATAATGCCTACCACTTATTGAGCACTTGCAGCATACAAGGGCCAAGAAAGAGATCCAATCCCACAACAGTCTTGTGAGGCACTAGAACTGTTTATAATCCTATTTTGCAGAAGAGGAGATTAAAACTTGTGGAAATGAAATCACTCTATTCCATTGTTCTCTCAGGCTGGCTGCTTCTGGGTGATGGGCATATGGTAAGACCGGTGAAGCCCATGTTCATGAGGCCATTGTCATATATCCTTTGCCATAAAATGAGTCTTCTGGCTCTGGGTAATGGATTGAGCATTCTTTCAACCTTTGGATGGCGATGCTTGCAGAACTAGAAATGCAAACCATATTCGGAGTACATAATTCCAGTAAGGATGAATCATTGTTTTCTGCAAGGTGGAAGGGGGTTGATATAATTGACCTGCCCGCGGGGGGCTGGCTGCCCTCCCTGACCAATGTTTCTGTGCTGCTGCCTGCTGCTGGCTGGTTGACTAATTGTTGGCTGTTGTCAGATCAGCCTCGATGAAAGGGAGCCCAAGTTGTTGGGTCCATTCATAGCCTCCATCCTTGCCACTATGGCCACCCTTTTATGGGTCTTTTGCAAAGCAACAGGGTGGCTAACTTTAGAGGCTGGCTGACATCCACAAGATGGGACATTTGGCCATCTGGCTGGAGAGCCTCGATGGTCTCTGGTGAGCATTAATGTGAGACACAAGATCTGCATACTTTGCACCCACTCCGATAAATTCATCTATATGCCCCTTACCCAGACCTGCTTGTCTCTCAAATTCTGCTCTTTCTCTTTTCATGCCCTTGACCAACTAGCCAAGCCATTTGCCATTTATTAGGAATTAGTGTATATCTGTGCTTCAGTCATATCTTCCTCCATACGAAAGGAAGGACAAAGTATATTGCTTGGAGTGTTGCCCCCAGGGAGTTTACCGCCGTCCTTCAGGGCTACCCTCACTTGGGGTTGTAATAGAGTGGTCCATTTCCAGCTTGTGCCTATACTGACTTGTGTGTAAATCGGCTTCTACTCCCTTCCTCCTTTATCAGTTTGCTATAGGGAACCCTCCATGAGGCCATAGGTATGAAGTAAAGCAGAGGTGTCAGATCAACAGAATTAGATGCCATGGAAGTCTGAGCTGCCTGTTCATTTGATTTACTCATGCCTCTGAACTCTTTGAGCCCAGCCCTGAATGTACCACTTCCATCATATTGGATTGCTGCTGTGCCCGTCTGATAACATCTAACTTTAGACATACAGCCACCTGACATCTGGTGGTCACATGCTCAGTCACTACTGGGGCCCAGTGACACATCAGAACCTTTTTGTTCCAATGGATCATGGTAATTATGCCTTACTCCAGAATCCTAGGGGTCCTCACTGCAACTCTCCTATTTGAGCTTTCAGAGACCCCTCACAGAAACTTTATCCACCACAGATTCCTCAAGCAACATTGTATCTGCAGGATCATATAATCCAAAGTGGCCGCATTGCCTGTTTTATGATCTGAACCTGCTATACAGCCCTCTGTTGGTCTGGGCACCACTCAGAATTGGCAGCTTTCCAGGTCACCTAATAAAGGGTTGGAGAAGTAGTTCTAAGCGTGTCTATTCTGTCTCCAAAATCTAAAGAGGTCCACCAAAAACTGTGCATTTTTTCTTTTTTCTTTTTTTGCAGTACACGGGCTTCTCACTGTTGTGGCCTCTCCCACCGCGGAGCACAGGCTCCGGACGCGCAGGCCCAGCGGCCATGGCTCACAGGCCCAGCCGCTCTGCGGCATGTGGGATCCTCCTGGACTGGGGCACGAACCCGTGTCCCCTGAATCAGCAGGCGGACTCAACCACTGCGCCACCAGGGAAGACTGTGCATTTTTCTAAGAGATATGTGAGGTGAGATAACTTGTCCTGGCATGCCCCAAACCACTGAACCCCTAAAAATATTCCCAGTGTGGCAGGACCATGAATCTTCATGCAATTTACCTTCCACTCTCTGGCAAATATGGTGCTTACCATTTCCTTTTCATGTCCAATGAGCATGATGTCATCAATATAGTGGACCAATATGATGTTCTGTGGGATGTCAAGGTGATCAAGTTCCCTGAAGACTATAGATAACAGAGAGCTGGAAAGTTAACAAAGCCCTGAGGGGAGAGAGTGAAGGTGCTCTCACTGTCATATTGTGATGTAAAGGCAAGCTAACCGCCTTTGATCATCTCTTCTCTTGGGTATTGAAAAGAAAGCATTTGCTAAATCAATAACCACACACAAGTGCTCGAGATTGTGCTGATATGCTCCAGTAAAGATACCACATCCAGGAGAACAGCTCTGATTGGGGCTATCACAAGGTTAAGTTCACAGTGATCTATCCATCGTCTACCTGATCCATCTGTTTTCCTGGAGGCCAGACAGGTGAATTGAATGGGGATACGATGGGGAATCCAAGCTCAGCCAAAGTATTAGATCAGAAATAATACTGCACAAATCAGCTGTAGGGCAGTGTAATGGTTAATTTTACGTGTTAACTTGGCTAGGCCACAGTACCTGGATATTTGGTCAAACGCTACTCTAGATGTTGCTGTGAGGTAGTTTTTACATGAGATTTATATTTAAATCAGTGTACTTTGAGTAAAGCAGATTACCTTCCATAATGTGGGTGAGCCTCATTCAGTTGAGTAAAAGCCTTAAGAGCAAAAAAATCCTGACTCCCCATTGGAAGAGGGAATTCTGCCTGCAGTCCGCCTTCGGGCTCAAGCTGTAACATCAATTCTTCCCTGGGTCGCCAAGTGGCCAGCCTACCCTGCAGATTGTGCACTTGCCGGCCTCCACAATTACATGAGCTAATTCCTTAAAATAAATCACTCCCTTACTATATATGTACACATCCTATTGGTTCTGTTCCTTTGGAGAACTCTGACTAATACAGGGAGTTTCAGGAGCTTCTGCTTGGCTTTTCCTATCATTATAGCCTTTACTCTGCAGATCGTGGAATCAATGAAAGGATTCTGTCAGCTTCTTTGGGACCCATTGGACTTAGACTAAACTCCATCTATATCACCTGCGCTCCTTTACTCCCTGCTCTAGCCAGAGAACTCTGTTTTGTGTCAATTCAGACTCCATTTCTTTAATAATCTTTCAAAATTCTGAGTATTGTCCTTTTTCCAATGCACAGTTATCCTTGTAAATGACAGCAGATTCCTTTGGGGAAGGATTGGAGGAATATTTACTATATATAATTATGGTATCACTGTAGAGTTGTTTCTTTAGGGGGATGGCCTCTGCTGTAGCCAAGGGGTTCTGGCTCTGTGAACTTAGATCTAGAATCTAGATGAGGGACTGTGGTTATCCATTGTAGCAGCTGATGTCAGTTGTCTGCTTACCAGCTCCTGATTTTTTAAAAAATATGAAAACAGAGGATCACCCAGTCAGCTGTCCATCCATTCCATCCCCATAACAACTTGCCATAGATTACTGCAGATCGAGGCATCCTCATTGTCACTCTGGCCTCGCTGCCCTTGACAGTAATTATATTCACCTGGTCTTGGATGCCACCTCTGCCATTCTGGAATCCCAACATTAGTATTGGTATTAGGGATCCCAAATCCATAGCAGCATCTCTTACTCTTAATCCTAGGGTGCCCCAAACAGTCACCACTGAGCTACTCAGAAGTGCTGGTGTCCCCTTTATCAGTGAGTCCCTTTTGACTTAGTGCAGAGGGTGTCGTGTGGGCCCTCCTAGAGAACATGGGTGCTGAGTTCTTAGATCTTACATTCCCACCTCCCTGAACTTTCTGACCTCTTCTTAATACTCTACCAAGGAAGTTCTAGCATCTTGACCTCATTTATTGTAGGTCATCATCCTGCTTTAAGGAACCATCCTTGCAAACTATTAAGATCATATTTCAATCATCTATTGCTGAATAACAAACCACCCAAGACTTAAAGGCTTAACACAACAGCAATTTATTATTTCTCACAATTCTGCAGCCTGGGTTAGGCTCACAGCTGGGTGTTCCTATGCTTCATGTATTGTTTGTAGGTGTTGCAGGAGGCACAGTGTCCAGGATGTCCTTTTCACTTACATAAATGGCAGCTCAGCTGGGATGGATGGAACATCTGGGGCTGGTCAGGCATCTCTCTTTCTCAGCATGGTGTCTCTTCACGGTGTAAGGGTGTCTGTGTGGTTGGATTTCTTACATGGTGGCTGGCATCCAAGAGGGAGGAAATGGAAGCTGCCAGTCTTCTCAAAGGCCAGGTCTGGAACTGGAACATTGTCACTTCTACCATATTCTGTTGGTTATGGCAAGTCGTAGCCCAGTCCAAATTCAAGGAAAGGAGGAAAATAGACTCCATCTTCTGATGTGAGGAGTGGCATGTACTTAGAGGGAGAGAAGGAATTGATGGTGACCCTCTTTGGAAACTACCAGAGACCAGCTCAGGCATCCTTGCAAGCATATCAAAGCCTGACCTAACTCAAGTGTGGCCCATGATGATGTATTCCCCATTAGCCAGTCTTATATTCTGCCATGCCTGCCTCCTCAGTGCCATGTCTAAAACTCCCAAGATCACTCCCACATATATTAGCCAGGCCTTTCGATTCCTTTGATGTGTAGCTTATTTTTCCTGGGTCAAGACTTGAATCTCCCCACTTAGGATTTGCTGGGAACTGACCCCAGTTATTTGAGTGTGTGATGGGAGTGACATTTGTATTAAGGAGAACAAATATCTTATGAAGGACCTGCTTCATGTGAGATTATTGTTTGGCCTCAAGGAAGTGAGAAACTGTTATTCCTTAGCAAGAGGGAAGGGGCTGCTTCTGCCACCCAGGAGAACTTATGAGATAAAGATTCTTAGGTTTGTCTACCCTGATGTCCCTAGCCCAGGTCTCAGGATCCTACTCTTTCCCTATCAGGACCTTGACTATGACATAGGAGATCTACTGACACTGTACATTTAGAGACCTTTGCAACTCTCCCACTTATAATGTGATTGGCTGTGATTTTTTTTTCTTCATAGCCTTCCCTTCACCACAAGTGAAAGCTTTACTAATTGTGATGCCAGCTGAAGGGCAAAGTTATTATCACTCCATCTACTACCAACAATGAGATCCCTATTGCTTTCACATGGGTGAGAAATTCAACTACAAAATCACACCCCGGAGGTCTGTTTTCTAGGACCTCTTCTGGTACTAAACGTCCACCCATGTTCCTTAGAAAATGGAGCCTGAATCAAAGGTTGTACACTGATGCTTTCTTGGGTGTTGCAATCCCAAGGAAGCAAAAGTGAGGGGGAGAACAGAAGTGAAACAGAAAAAGAAGGAAAGAAATATAAGCTCTTACATTACTTAGCTGGCCAGAGCCCCACAAAAATCAAGGCCAGTTGCTCAGTCACATGGGATCTCTTCAAAGGGGTCACATGGAACCACTATGTCTTGGAATAGTCCATAGTAAGGCAGAAGAATGAGGAATTTATCTGTCATCAATTTTTCATTGTCTAGTCTCATGGTTGCCAACAGGGTCTTAACAGTCTGCCCTTTGGAACCGTGTTAACTCCTTCCACTGGGCTGTTGCAGGGGAAGCCAGAGCCTTCATAAGCCCAGTTGGGTCAGACATGAGTGCCAAAGCTTCTGGTGCTCCTACTGTAGCAGGCTTAATTGAGTTCATGCCAAAGACTAGCTCTTGCCTCCTGATGATGCTGAGGCAGCCAGTAACGTTTGGCAATGAGGCAAGGATGTTGACTGCTGAGAGACATCTAAACTGAATCTGGTAAAATTAAAGGAAAGACTTTGGCATTTACTTAGAATGAAATGGGAAGCTATTGGAGAGATTTGAGCAGAGGAGTGACATGTCTGAAAAGCTTTCACAGGATCACTCTGGCTTCCCAGGAGGGCAGGAACAGAAGCAAGAGGACAAGTTAGGAGTCAGTTGCAATAATCCAGATGTATCCATCAGAGAAGCAGAACCATTAAGAGTGGTAAGAATAAGGGATTTATTATACATATTTGATTATATGCAATTATGGGTGCTGGTTACACAGTTTATGTACAGCTGTTGTTTGTGCTTCTGATGTTGGGTTAGGAATCATCAGGGAAGTCCTAAATGATGGGTGTTCTGAAAGATGGACATGAAATGGTGGAGGGCAAGGTCAAGCTGGCACCCATGAAGATGAACTGGAATCTGTGAGGACAAACTAGACCTCCACCCCCGCATTTCTCTCTCCCCACCTCTAAGTCTCCAATTTTGATGATGACTGGCAAGAGAATCTGGTGCCTTTCATCAACACACACCTACCCTGGAGCTGGAGAAGCTGAAGGCAGAGATTGGGGCGGGGAGTGGGTGCTGGAGGAGCTATGGTCCATCTGCTGCCTTACACCAACAAGGGGAGCCAACAGATCAGTGAAAACATGCATGAACTGCAGCAGCACTTGACCCTGTACTAGCCTTCCAAGCGTAAGCATGTCTACGGCTTCACTTCCACCTCCTAAATCCTGCCTAAATCTCCCTCTGTGGCCAATTCTCATCCAAATCTATACAAGAAAAGGAACTCTGGGAAACATAGTTGCAGCTTGGTTGAGTTGACATAATACAAAGCCCACCACACCAGATGAGAAATTGAAATGGTTTGGACCAGAGTATTGGCAACAGGGGTGTAAGAAGTGCTTGAATTCTGGAAGTATCCTGACTATCCCTCACTATCTGAATCTATGTGGTTTCTGAGCTTGGATGGTGAGCTCTGATGTGAGAGTGGTCATGTCACCTTGAGTTTGATGAGGGAGAAGCAAACAGGCTCACCACTCACTTCTACAGGGTCTGGAACAATGGTATAAATTGGATGCTCACCTACCAGATGTCTAAATATTTAAAAACTCTAAATCAAGACAAGAACCTATTATTTAAGGTATATTCTATCTTCATACCTTAACAAATATAGCTTTATAACAAGAAAATGAAAAATATGTATAGAAACCTATGGTTTTTATATGACTGAAAGTCTATTAAAATGACTGAATATTAGTACATACCTGAGTGTTCTATTGGTGGACTGAAAATACTTGGATGAGGAGTAAGAAAATATGTACACAATTAATAAATTATGTATTTATTCCATATAAGAAAGAAAACAAAAAAGGAGGCTGGCCTGGCACTCAGAGCTAGGTCTTGTTATTGAACATAAATGACCACACAGAATACCAGTCTCAGACAAGATTACTCTGACACCATGATAAAATGAGACAAAACAAGGCCACTTTATATTTTGTCTAAGCATAGACAACAAGTCAAAATATCAAACAACCCCACCTTAGCTAAAATGAGTGACTGCTACTTCTTACCAATTAGTTTTACCCTTGGGCTAGTCTCTTCCTTCTATAGATCAAACTTACATCCCCAGTCATAGCATGGTCCTTGCTTTCTATCTTTTTTTTTTTTAATATTTATTTACTTATTTGGCTGTGCCAGTTCTTAGTTGCAGCATGTGAGATCTTAGTTGTGGCATGTGGAATCTTTAGTTGTGGCTTGTGAACTCTTAGTTGTGGCATGCAGGATCTAGTTCCCTGACCAGGGATGGAACCTGGGCCCCCTGCCTTGCGAGTGCAGCATCCTAGCCACTGGACCACCAGGGAAGTCCCTGCCCTTGCTTTCTGACATCCAATCTAGAGCAATCCCTCACTTTCTTAGACCTTCCCCCAAGTCACTCAACCCTAGCCCAGATCCTATAATAGTTTCTTTCTAACACCCTCTGAGACATCCTATGATTCCCAGTGATGTGTATTCTCCCTCACTGCTGGGAGTTATAAATCCAATTCATTTAACTACAGGTGTGTTTCTGCTGGTCTTTGGCTGAAGGGTACTGACACACCTACAATGTGTTTTTCTTGATTTTGTTTCAGCAAAATTACTAATATTTTTTCATAATTAAAAATTTCACATAATTTGTGTTCTCTTGACAGCACTGGAAAAGTATAACCTGTGGGCCAAATCAGGCCTTTTGCCTGCTTTTGTAAATAAAGTTTTATTGGAACACAGCCACATTAATTCATTTATGTATTGTCTATGGCTGCTTTCATGCTACAATGGCAGAGTAGTTACGACAGAGAATGCAATGACCAACAAAGCCTAAAATATTTAGTATCTCTCCCTTTACAGAAAAGTTTACCAACCTCTGATTTAAAGAATTAAAATTAAAATGTAATTGTTTTCAGAATACACAAAATTTGAATATATTTTCATCAAAAGATTAACTAAAAATTAAAATTTTATTATATATTTTAAAATTAAAAAAATTACTCCAAAGATTTAAATCATATATTACAAATAAAAAAGCAAGCTATACATATTAATATAACTTTTTTTTTTTTTTTTTTTGCCGTACGCGGACCTCTCACTGTTATGGCCTCTCCCGTTGCGGAGCACAGGCTCCGGACGCACAGGTTCAGCGGCCATGGCTCACGGGCCCAGCCGCTCCGCGGCATGTGGGATCTTCCCAGACCGGGGCACGATCCCGCGTCCCCTGCACCGGCAGGCGGACTCTCAACCACTGCGCCACCAGGGAAGCCCCTAATATAACATTTTAAGTCAAAATTTGAAGCTGATATATTTTGTTTTGGTAAATTTTATCAAATCTTATTTTTTTAAATAAAACTTTCTACCATTTTAGTATTCAATATCTATCTAAATGCTAATAGAAATAATTTGTACTATGCTTCACATATAATCTAGAGCTATACATACCCAGGTGAGTAATAATTGTTTAATTGGAAAACATCCCTTTGCTGCCATGTGCAGCTGTTGTGAATGTTGGGGTAATTTATGAGTACGTCTCATTTGGAATTGAAACTGGAAGAGAAGCAAGAAAATGGATATTGGGCACTACCGGCAAATGATGCTTTGTCATGCAAGGATTTATAACTACATCCATGCTAGCGGAGAGGAAGGATTTGGCAGGTCAACCAGTTTGTTGTTTCTCTTACCTAAACTCTTCCATCTCTCAATCTTCCCCAGACACTGAAGCCATGTCTGTCCCTGATGTTGGCAGCGACGTAACCTGTAAACTTTTACAGCAATCAACACAGTCAACTTTTGTTTTGAGGACATAGGGCAAGAGATTTTAGAAGCATTCCCCAGGACCTGAATGGTGCTAGTTGTAGAGCAGATGTTTATGATTACGAGCTGTGCTGTGCCAGTGATGAGCTTCAGATCCTGAGAGTCAGAGGCACTTGTGTGTTCTTTATTTGATGTGTGTTTGTGATATGCAGGGTCCCCTAAAACACAGGGCCTAGGTGGAAAGCTGGTTGTAGTAGTAAGGGCTCAGATACTGAAGGACTTTTCAAAATATTTATCTGTGTCTTTTTGGTTTCTGAGTTTGGATAACAGGAGTTCAAATAGTGAGGGATACCTAGCCTTTACTGACCGTCCAGATGTGAGATATGAGAGAAAGAGAGGAGTAAAGGATGACGCCAGGATTTTTGGCCCAAACAACTGGAAAAATGGAACTGTTGTTAACTGAAAGGGGGAGGACTCCAGGACTTTTTCTGCCAGTTCAACTCTACATGAACTAGCCTCAATCATGCAGACAGTGGAAGGAATCTGGGTGCCTGGATGACGAGAGAGAGCACAGCCACCAGGTGACTTGAATGTTAGTCCTTAGACCGTGATTGTCAGCTCAGGCTGCTATAGCAGAAGACCATAGACTGGGTGGCTAATCAACAACAGAAATTTATTTCTTACAGTTCTCTAGGCTGTGAAGTCTAAGGGCACGGTGCTGGCAGATTCAGGGTCTGATGAAGACACCTGTTTCCTGGTTCCTCTCTTCTGTGTCCTCACATGGTGGAGGGAGAAAGGGAGCTCTCTAGGGCCTCTTTTGTGAGGGCTTAGCCCTCTTGACCTAATCACCTCTCAAAGGCTCCACCTCCAAATACTATCACACTCAGGATTAGGTTTCAACATTTGAATTTTGGGAGGACATATTCAGTCCATTGCGATTATACAAGAGAAGAAGAAACTTCTATTTTGTTCACGCCACTGAGTGATTGTTCATTCTCTTTGTAACAGCAGCCTAGCCTTACCCTAGGTCCTCACACCCAACCCAATCCAGGAGCAGTAGAAAAGGAATGGTTGAAGAATGTGACTCCTCATGTTTGAGGGTGGCACCGGGAGCAGTGGAACATTTTCTCCAGTGGCCTTGAGCAAAGTAGGTGTGGCACATATTGCTGGCAGACATGAAGAGGAGGACACAGCAGCAAGCCACATGGACAGATGACTTCACACCAGGTAGGAAGGAAGATGTCAGTAAGGACAGATGACAAAGACTAGATATTCCTTACCCTGCTCCATTCCACCTGTGTTTGTGGTTCAGAAGACTCCTAGAACTTAGATGCAGGCCCTGGGAAGTGTGTGGGGAAAACTCTAAATTATTCCTCCTGCTATGCCTATAGGCAACTTTCAGCTTATACACTAGATCCCATCCCCACTCACCTACTCAAAGACTTTGTTCCTGCAAATTTCTCCTCCTTCTCCTGTATCACTAATTTCCCCTTTACTGTCACAACCCCCATTTGAGAGAAAGAGGTCAAACTTCCCTTGACCCCCAGGCCCCCCTTCAATTATTATCCTGTTTTTGTTTTCCACTTTTTCTAAATGCTTCTCTATACTCCCTGACTCCACTGCCTCACCTCTCATTCTCTCTCTTTCTTCTCTTCTCCCCCCATTCTGTCTTTAACCCATCCCAAGCAGGCTTTTCTTCCTGCCAACCCAGTGAAACTGGTCATGTCAGGCTCACCAAACACCCTTTACCACAGGAGATCACTTCTTTCTTGAAGCCATTTCTTCACTTGGCTTCTGAGACTCAAAACTCTCCTGGTTTATGGGGCTTCCCTGGTGGCGCAGTGGTTGAGAGTCTGCCTGCCGATGCAGGGGACACGGGTTCGTGCCCCGGTCCGGGAAGATTCCACATGCCGCGGAGCGGCTAGGCCCCTGAGCCTGCGCGTCTGGAGCCTGTCCTCCGCAATGGGAGAGGCCACAACAGTGAGAGGCCCACATACTGCAAAGAACCCCCAAAAAAACAACTCTCCTGGTTTTCTTTCTTCCTAATTGGTTGTACCTTCTCAGTCTCATTTGCTTATTACCACTCTCTCCTTCCTTCATCCCATCCTCAGTTCCCAATCTATTGTTTGGAGCTCCAGGCCTGTCTTTGGAATTCTTTCTTCACTCTTCCCAGATGATCTCACGGCTTTTGAAGCCATCTACATGTTCATGACTTCCAAGTTATACTTGCAGCCCTCGCTGATACTCTACACCCCAGGTCTGTATCTCTAACTGCCTATTCATCTTATAATCATCTCAAAATTATCATGGCCAAAATGGAAGCTTTGATTTTCCCTCCCAAATTAGCACCTCCACGACTCTTCCCATCTCAGTAAATGCCATCACTTTTTACCCAGTTGCTCAAGCCAAAAACATAGGACACACTTCCTTCATTCCTCTCTATTGTTCACACCAATGTCCAATCCCTTGGTTGGCCATTTAAGTTCTAGTCTCGAAACTTACCCCATCTTCATGATCTTGGATTTGGTAATAGTTTCTTAAGTGTCACAACAAAAGCACGGGCAACAAAAGAAAAAAATAGACAAATTGGATCGCACCAAAATTAAAAACTTTTATGAATCAAAAGACATTATCTTATTACTCAGCCATAAAAAAGAACGAAATAATGCCATTTGCAGCAACATGGATGGACCTAGAGATTACCATATTAAGTGAAGTAAGTCAGACAAAAGCAAATATCATATGATATCACTTATACGTAGAATCTAAAAAAATGATACAAATGAACTTATTTACAAAACAGAAATAGACTCACAGACACAGCAAACAAACTTATGGTTACCAAAGGGGAAATGGGGGGAGGGATAAATCAGGAGTTTGGGATTAACATATACACACTACTATATATAAAATAAACAATGACAATGTATAGCACAGGGGACTATACTCAATATCTTGTAATAACTTATAATGGAAAAGAATCTGAAAAAGAATATACATATATATTATATATGTATAACTGGATCACTTTGCTGCACACTTGAAACTAACACAACATTGTAAATTAACAACACTTCGATTTTTAAAATTTTTTTTAAAAGACACTATCCAGAGAGTGAGGAAAAAACCCCACAGAATGGGAGAAAATATTTGTAAATTATACATCTGGGGCTTCCCTGGTGGCGCAGTGGTTGAGAGGCCCCCTGCCGATGCAGGGGACACGGGTTCGTGCCCCGGTCTGGGAGGATCCCACATGCCGCAGAGCGGCTGGGCCCGTGAGCCATGGCCGCTGAGCCTGCGCGTCCGGAGCCTCAACGGGAGAGGCCACAGCGGTGAGAGGCCCGTGCACTGCAAAAAAAAAAAAAAAGAAAAAGAATTATACATCTGATAAGGGATTAATATACAGAATATATAAAGAACTACTACACGTTAACAACAAAAAACAAACAATCCTATTTAAAACTGGGCAAAGGATTTGAACAGACATTTCTCCAAAAAAGATGTACAAATGACCAATAAGCACATGCAAAGATGCCCATCATTAATCATTAGGGAAATACAAATCAAAACCACAATGAGAAGACCTCTTCAGACCCACTAGAATGACTATTATAAAGAAAAATAATAGGAAATAAGTGTTGGCAAGGATGTGGAGAAGCTGGAACCTTTATTCATTGCTAGTGGGAACGTACAATGGTGTAGCTATTGTGGAAAACAATTTGGAGGTTCCTCAAAAAGTTAAACATAGAATTGCCATATGAGCCAGCAATTCCACTCCTAGGTATGTATTGCAAATAATTGAAAGTGAGGACTCGAACAGATACTTGAACATCGATATTCATAGCAGCATTATTCACAGTAGCCAAAAGGTGGACAAAACCCAAATGTCCAACAATAGATGAAAGGATAAACAAAATGTGATATATACATACAATGGAATATTATTCAGCCATTGAAAGGAATGAGGTTCTGATACATTCTTCAATATGGATGAACCTTGAAAATAAGCCAAACATAAAGGGACAAATTTGTATGATTTCACTTATTTGAGATACCTTGAATAGGCAAATTCATGCAGACAGGGGTTAGAATAAAGGTTACCGGGGCTGGAGGGAGGGGGAATTGGGGAGTTATTGCTTAACGGGTACAGAGTTTCTGTTTGGGATGATGAAAATGTTCTGGATATAAATATATAGATGGGTGGATATAAATAGTGATAGTTGCATAACACTGTGAATATATTTAATGCCACTGAATTATAGATCTAAAACTGGTTAAACTGGCAAATTATATATATTTGACCACAATGAAAGAAAAAAAACTTATCCCAATCTGGCCACCTTTCACCATCTCTACCTTTTTCTCCTGAGTCCCAGGCATCATCACCTCTGGTCATCTAACTAGTCTCCCTGCTGCCATTCTCATCTCAGGTCAGCCAGAGTGATCTTTTAAAATGTAAATCAGATCACACACTCTGCAGTTCAAAACCTTCCAATGACTTCACATAACCCTCGAACAACATCCAAACTCCTTATCATGGCGCATAAACCCTGGAGGATTTGGCTGCTGGCTGCCTCTCTAACCTATCTCCTACCATTCTCCCTTTCACTGGTCTTATTGTTACTCAGACATGCCCAGCGCTCCTAGCCTCAGGCCCTTTGCACTTACTGTCCCCTCCTCTGGAACTCTTTCCCCCAGATCTTCACATGCTTGACACCTTCACTTCATTTAGGTGTCTGCTCATGTGCCACCTCCTCAGGGAAGACTTCTTGACCATTCTATCTAAAATAGAGCCTTTCCCATCATTCTCTGTCCCTTTCCCCCACTTTATTTTTTATCTGAGCACTTAGCATCACTTGAAATTATGTTATACGTTTGTTTACTCGTATTATCGCCTGTCTGTCCTCTCTCTGGAATGGAAGGTTCACGAGAGCAGGGACTTTGTCATATTCGTTGCTGTCCTTCCAGGGCCTAGCACTGGATACTAGATGTGCAATTCATGTTTACTGGATAAATAATATAGAGATTAAATTCAGTTATATGTCAATTATATCTCAATAAAGCTGGGGACATAATTAACTTTTTAAAAAAATAATTTATTTTTGGCTGCATTGTGTCTTCGATGCTGCACGCGGGCTTTCCCTAGTTGCGGCGAGTGGGAGCTACTCTTTGTTGAGGTGCACGGGCTTTTCATTGTGGTGGCTTCTCTTGTTGTGGAGCACGGGCTCTAGGTGTGCGGGCTTCAGTAGTTGTGGCACGCAGGCTCAGTAGTTGTGGTTCACGGGCTCTAGAGCACAGGCTCAGTAGTTGTGGTGCATGGGCTTAGTTGCTCCACGGCATGTGAGATCTTCCCGGGCCGGGGCTCGAACCCGTGTCCCCTGATGCAGGTGGATTCTTAACCACTGCGCCACCAGGGAAGTCCAATAATTAACTTTTTAAAAAAGAAATTGAATTCAGTTTTTTTTTAAGTGTGTTGGTATTTTTTTTCACACACACACACACTGTATTTTATTTTTACAAGAGATAAATAAACTGACACCAAGCATTGTAAATGGATGACCACAACAAAAGCAACAATGATTGCAATTACCAAACACGAAACACACTCATACTATGTCATAATATTGACATTCAGTCCAGTAATCCTCCACTGTAACAGGTCCTTTACTTTGCAGTGAAAATTGATTTGAATATTTTTTACCTCTGAGTCCTTGTGGGATTTTTTTTTTATTCAAAAAGAAAGTCACAAAAATTATAATCATCCTCATCAGTTCGCTCAGTCCCATGTAATTAATTTTTTTATGTTGATCTTTTGTTAGCACTTTTATGAATTCATCAGTTTTCCATTAGAGTTCTGAAAATGCTTATTCATTCAGTTCAGCAGTATAGTCAGTTACCAGAAACCTGTACTTGTCAGAGTCTTTTCCATGAATTCCTTGAAGATGAAACCCTTTTGTAGGAACATTTTTGCAAAAGCATCAGAGTACACCCAGAACTGTCTATAAATGACAAAAGACTTTAAAATGACCACGTTAAAGATTTTATGAAAGTTCATAATAATGCAATTGACAAGGAAATTTAGTTATTTCTGAGATATACATTTTAAAGTAATAACTAGAATTATGACTTATAACATTATACCAGAACATATAATATTTTTAGAAATTTCATGTAATGGCTGAAACATTTATATTAACATATTTCCATACAAATAACCCAAAGAAAGTTTAGTATTAGTTTTTTTTGTTTGTTTGTTTGCTTATACTGCAGGTTCTAATTAGTCATCAGTTTTATACACATCAGTGTATACATGTCAATCCCAATCACCCAATTCAGCACACCACCATCCCCACCCCACGGTGGTTATCCCCCCTTGGTGTCCATACGTTTGTTCTCTACATCTGTGTCTCAACTTCTGCCCTGCAAACCGGTTCATCTGTACCATTTTTCTAGGTTCCACATACATGCGTTAATTTACGATATTTGTTTTTCTCTTTCTGACTTACTTCACTCTGTATGACAGTCTCTAGATCCATCCACGTCTCAACAAATGACTCAATTTCATTCCTTTTATGGCTGAGTAATATGCCATTGTATATATGTACTACATCTTCTTTATCCATTCGTCTGTCGAAGGGCATTTAGGTTGCTTCCATGACCTGGCTATTGTAAATAGTGCTGCAATGAACATTGGGGTGCATGTGCCTTTTTGAATTATGATTTCTCTGGGTATATGCCCAGTAGTGGGATTGCTGGATCATATGGTAATTCTATTTTTAGTTTTTGGAGGAACCTCCATACTGTTCTCCATAGTGGCTGTATCAATTTACATTCCCACCAACAGTGCAAGAGAGTTCCCTTTTCTCCACACCCTCTCCAGCATTTGTTGTTTGTAGATTTCTGATGCTGCCCATTCTAACTGGTGTGAGGTGATACCTCATTGTAGTTTTGATTTGCATTTCTCTAATAATTAGTGACGTTGAGCAGCTTTTCATGTGCTTCTTGGCCATCTATATGTCATCTTTGGAGAAATCTCTATTTCGGTCTTCTGCCCATTTTTGGATTGGGTTGTTTATTTCTTTAATATTGAGCTGTATGAGCTGTTTCTATGTTTTGGAGATTAATCCTTTGTCCATTGATTCGTTTGCAAATATTCCCATTCTGAGGGTTGTATTTTCGTCTTGTTTATGGTTTCCTTTGCTGTGCAAAAGCTCTGAAGTTTCATTAGGTCCCACTGTTTATTTTTGTTTTTATTTCCATTACTCTAGGAGGTGGATCAAAAAAGATCTTGCTGTGATTTATATCAAAGAGTGTTCTTCCTATGTTTTCCTCTAAGAGTTTTATAGTGTTCAGTCTTACATTTAGGTCTTGAATCCATTTTGAGTTTATTTTTGTGTATGGTGTTAGGGAGTGTTCTAATTTCATTCTTTTACATGTAGCTGTCCAGTTTTCCCAGCACCACTTATTGAAGAAGTTGTCTTTTCTCCATTGTATATTCTTGCCTCCTTTATCAAAAATAAGCTGACCGTATGTGCGTGGGCTTATCTCTGGGCTTTCTATCCTGTTCCATGGATCTATATGTCTGTTTTTGTGCCAGTATCATGTTGTCTTGATTACTGTAGCTTTGTAGTATAGTCTGAAGTCAGGGAGTCTGATTCCTCCAGCTCCATTTTTTTCCCTCAAGACTGCTTTGGCTATTCAGGGTCTTTTGTGTCTCCATACAAATTTTAAGATGATTTGTTCTAGTCCCATTAAAAATGCCATTGGTAATTTGATAGGGATTGCATTGAATCCGTAGATTGCTTTGAGTAGTATAGTCATTTTCACAGTATTGATTCTTCCAATCCAAGAACATGGAATATCTCTTCATCTGTTGGTATCATCTTTAATTTCTTTCATCAGTGTCTTATAGTTTTCTGCATAAAGGTCTTTTGTCTCCCTAGGTAGGTTTATACCTAGGTATTTTATTCTTTTTGTTGCAATGGTAAATGGGAGTGTTTCCTTAATTTCTCTTTCAGATTTTTCATCATTAGTGTATAGGAATGTAAGAGATTTCTGTGCATTAATTTTGTATCCTGCAACTTTACCAAATTCATTGATTAACTCTAGTAGTTTTCTGGTGGCATCTTTAGGATTCTCTATGTATAGTATCATGTCATCTGCAAACAGTGACAGTTTTACTTCTAGTTTTCCAATTTGTATTCCTTTTATTTCTTTTTCTTCTCTGATTGCCATGGCTAGGACTTCCAAAACTATGTTGAATAATAGTGGTGAGTGTGGACATCCTTGTCTCGTTCCTGATCTTAGAGGAAATGCTTTCAGTTTTTCACCATTGAGAATGATGTTTGCTGTGGGTTTGTTGTATATGGCCTTTAGTATGTTGAGGTAAGTTCCCTCTATGCCCACTTTCTGGAGAGTTTTTATCATAAATGGGTGTTGAATTTTGTCAAAAGCTTTTTCTGCATGTATTGAGATGATCATATGGTTTTTATTCTTCAGTTTGTTAATATGGTGTATCACATTGATTGATTTGTGTATATAGAAGAATCCTTGCATCCCTGGGATAAATCTCACTTGATCATCGTGTATGATCCTTTTAATGTGTTGTTGGATTCCGTTTGCTAGTATTTTGTTGAGGATTTTTGCATCTATATTCATGAATGATATTGGTCTGTAATTTTCTTTTTTTGTAGTATCTTTGTCTGGTTTTGGTATCAGGGTGATGGTGGCCTCATAGAATGAGTTTGGGAGTGTTCCTTCCTCTGCAATTTTTTGGTAGAGTTTGAGAAGGATGCGTGTCAGCTCTTCTCTAAATGTTTGATAGAATTCACCTGTGAAGCCATCTTGTCCTGGACTTTTGTTTGTTGGAAGAGTTTAAATCATAGTTTGAATTTCATTACTTGTGATTGGTCTGTTCATATTTTCTATTTCTTCCTGGTTCAGTCTTGGAAGGTTATACCTTTCTAAGAATATGTCCATTTTTTCCAGGTTGTTCATTTTATTGGCATAGAGTTGCTTGTAGTAGTCTCTTAGGATGCTTTATATTTCTGCAGTGTCTGTTGTAACTTCTTTTTCTTTTCTAATTTTATTGATTTGAGTCCTCTCCGTCTTTTTCTTGATGAGTCTGGCTAATGGTTTATCAATTTTGTTTATCTTCTCAAAGAACCAGGCTTTAGTTTTATTGATCTTTGCAATTGTTTTCTTTGTTTCTATTTCATTTATTTCTACTCTGATCTTTATGAGTTTTTTCCTTCTGCTAACTTTGGGTTTTGTTTGTTCTTCTTTCTCGCATTCCTTTAGGTTAGATTGTTTACTTTAGATTTTTCTTGTTTCTTGAGGTAGACTTGTATAACTATAAACTTCCCTCTTAGAACTGCTTTTGCTGCATCCCATAGGTTTTGGATTGTCGTGTTTTCATTGTCATTTGTCTCTAGGTATTTTTTGATTTCCTGTTTGATTTCTTCAGTGATCTCTTTTTTTTTTTTTTTTTGTGGTACGCGGACCTCTCACTGTTATGGCCTCTCCCATTGCGGAGCACAGGCTCTGGACGTGCAGGCTCAGTGGCCATGGCTCACAGGCCCAGCTGCTCCGCAGCATGTGGGATCTTCCCGGACTGGGCACGAACCCGTGTCACCTGCATCAGCAGGCAGACTCTCAACCACTGCGCCACCAGGGAAGCCCTCTTCAGTGATCTCTTGGTTGTTTTGTAACGTATTGTTTAGCCTCCATGTGTTTGTGTTTTTTACGTTTATCTCCCTGTAATTCATTTCTAATTTCATAGTGATGTGGTCAGAAAAGATGCTTGATATGATTTCAATTTTCTTAAATTTACTGAGGCTTGATTTGTGACCCAAGATGTGATCTCTCCTGGAGAATGTTCCGTGCACACTTGAGAAGAAAGTGTAATCTGCTGTTTTTGGATGGAATGTCCTATAAATATCAATTAAATCTATCTGGTCTTTTGTGTCATTTAAAGCTTGTGATTCCTTATTTATTTTCATTTTGGATGATCTGTCCATTGGTGTAAGTGAGGTGTTAAATCCTCCACTATTATTGTGTTACTGTCAATTTCCTCTTTTATAGCTGTTAGCAGTTGCCTTATGTATTGAGGTGCTCTTATGTTGGGTGCGTATATATTTATAATTGTTATATCTTCTTCTTGGATTGATCCCTTGATGATTATGTAGTGTCCTTCCTTGTCTCTTGTAACATTCTTTATTTTAAAGTCTGTTTTATCTGATATGAGTATAGCTACTTCAGCTTTCTTTTGATTTCCATTTGCATGGAATATCTTTTTCCATCCCCTCACTTTCAGTCTGTATGTGTCCCTAGGTCTGAAGTGGGTCTCTTGTAGACCACATATATATGGGTCTTGTTTTTGTATCCATTCAGCAAGCCTGTGTCTTTTCGTTGGAGCATTTAATCCATTCACGTTTAAGGTAATTAATGATATGTTTGTTCCTATGACAATTTTCTTAAATGTTTGGGTTTGTTTTTGTAGGTCCTTTTCTTCTCTTGTGTTTCCCACTTAGAGAAGTTCCTTTAGCATTTGTTGTAGAGCTGGTTTGGTGGTGCTGAATTTTCTTAGGTTTTGCTTGTCTGTAAAGCTTTTGATTTCTCCATCGAATCTGAATGAGATCCTTGCCGGGTAGAGTAATCTTGGTTGTAAGTTTTTCCCTTTCATCACTTTAAGTATATCATGCCACTCCCTTCTGGCTTGTAGAGTTTCTGCTGAGAAATCAGCTAATCAGTTAACCTTATGGGAGTTTCCTTGTACATTATTTTTTGTTTTTCCTTTGCTGCTTTCAATAATTTTTCTTAGTCTTTAATTTTTGCCAGTTTGATTACTATGTGTCTCGGCGTGTTTCTCCTTGGGTTTATCCTGTATGGACTCGCTGTGCTTCCTGGACTTGGGTGGCTATTTCCTTTCCCATGTTAGGGAAGTTTTTCACTATAATGTCTTCAAATATTTTGTCTGGTCCTTTCTCTCTCTCTTCTCCTTCCGGGACCCCTATAATGCGAATGATGTTGCATTTAATGTTGTCCCAGAGGTGTCTTAGGCTGTCTTCTTTTTTTTTCATTCTTTTTTCTTTATTCTGTTCCGCAGCAGTGAATTCCACCATTCTGTCTTGCAGTTCACTTATCTGTTCTTCTGCCTCAGTTATTCTGCTATTGATTCCTTCTAGTGTAGTTTTCATGTCAGTCATTGTATTGTTCATCTCTGTTTGTTTGTTCTTTAATTCTGCTAGGTCTTTGTTAAACATTTCTGGCATTTTCTCGATCTTTGCCCCCATTCTTTTTCCGAGGTCCTGGATCATCTTCACTATCATTATTCTGAATTATTTTTCTGTAAAGTTGCCTATCTCCACTTCATTTAGTTGTTTTTCTGGGGTTTTATCTTGTTCCTTCATCTGATACATAGCCCACTGCCTTTTCATCTTGTCTATCTTTCTGTGAATGTGGTTTTTGTTTCACAGGCTGCAGGACTGTCAGAATTCATTTTTTAAAAAGGTTTTATTTCTGAGTTTGCAGATCAAGAATTTACACCTGCCAATAGAAGGCAATTTTGATTTTTATCAACTCCCCCCTTCCACCCTGAACCTACACCATCCTCCTTAGCATGAAGATTTTTCTGGAGATTGTGAACAGGAGGCAAGCACTGACACTCTGGGAGAGCTGACCCCGTTGAAGCTAAGTGTCCCCTCTGTGTACTTCCATGATACTCTAAGCACAGCACAATTCAGTCATTCATTATCCTGTCCATGGTTATTTCCTTTATGTCCCCCTTTTCTTTTGCTACCATGAACAATCCTGCTAGAAATACCCTTTTTTCCTACTGTTCCCACAGGGACACACCCAACTGCTGTTGCCAAAGACACATGGAAGGAGACTCGATAAAGGGAAGGAGGGATAGGGTTTGATAGGCTAGACATTCAGCAAACAGGTGTGTGTTCAGATCAGTTCAGGAAACATCAGTCACTGTCCGCACTTTAGTCTCCCAGTAGCTGCTGACACTGTTGACTGATGTCTCCTGCTCTTCTCTTGGCTTCTGTGAAACCACTCTCCTCTCTGAACTCTCTTGATCATGGCTCCTTTGCAGGCATCTCCTCATGACAAGATCCCTGTTGGATGGACTTTCTCTTGACTCAGGAAGGGGCACTGCTATCTTCTCTCTCTAGGCTTCCAAGGTAATATCGTCCAGTCTCAGGGCATATATGCTGATCATTTCCCTCAAAACTCTCTTCATTCCAGACCTCTCCTCTAAGAGATATACAGACTAGAGCCGCCACCTTCATAATGTCTTCTTCTGGAGGTCCCATAGGCATTTAGAACTTACTATGTCAAAAATAAAACTCTTGGGAATTCCCTGGTGGTCCAGTGGTTAGGACTTCATGCTTCCATTGCCAGGGCCCCAGGTTTGATCCCTGATCGGGGAACTAAGATCCCACAAGCCTCGTGGCGTGGCCAAAAAAAAAAAGCAAAGAAATAAAACTCTTGGTTTTGTCTCTGAAACCCATCCTTCTAGTCTTCCCTTTTGCTGGAAATGATATCATCATCTGCACACAGCTGGGCACATAGACCATAATTTCTTTCTTTCCCTCACCACCCCCTAAATCCACTCCACCCCTAAGTCCTGTTGACTCTATCTTCAAAATATATATCCTGACTCTCTCCACTTCTCTCCACTGCAAACTTCTCATAATCACCTCTCACCTGGATGACTGCAATAGCCTCCTCACTGATCTCTGTGCATTTACGCTGGCCCCCTACAGTCTATTCTCCTCGTAGCAGCCAAGTAAATCATTAAAAAAAATTTATATCTGTCACTTGACTGCTTAAAAACTGCCTATGGCTTCTTTCCCATTATACTTCATATGCTGTACTTTGAAAAAAAAAATCATAGGTGCGTCAGAGTCTACAGGCTTTGCACATCTGTCCCCTGCTGACTTCTGCCAACCTCTCCACTTGCCCTCTGTCCAACTAAGCCCCAGCTATACTGGCCTCTCCTCCATTTCTTGAAAATGCCAAGAAATACTCCATGTCAAGGTCATCACCTTTCCCTCTGCCCAGAACATTCTTGGCTAAGTCATATGTCTAAGTCCTTCTCAACCTTCAGGCCTTGGCATCCCCTGGCCTTCTCTCTACCCAGGTGACTCCCCCTACCTTCTCCCTATCCCAACTTTGTTCTTTATCCCTGCAGCATGTTTATTTGTTCATAATCCTTGCTATTTAACTGTCTTTGCCACTAGACTGTTGGCTTCACAAGGGCAGGGATCACATCTGTTTTACACACCAGCGTATCCCCATTGCCTAAGCCAGAGTCTGGCACATAGTAAATATGTAAATATTTGTTGAATGAATGGATTAATTGGCCCTGCACTGCGTGAATAGGATACAGAGGACCCAGCTATGGTCTTTCTGTTCCATAACGCCATAATCTGATGGATGAAAAAGAAGTAGATAGGTAATTGCAAAACTGGTAAATAATATAGTAGAGACCAGAACTGGAGACAGTAGAAACACAGAGAGGCCCATACCCCAGCGTGGAGTATGCGTGTGAGCAGAGAGGAGGCTGTGTTTCCATGATCGATGGCACCAGCATCTCCTTAGAAGACATTCAGTTTCTCCTAATAGCATTTATTTAGTGTACCAAGTTCCATGTACTGTTTCTTGTTTGTTTGTTTTTAATATGTCCAAAGTCATACAACTTCTAAGTGATAGAACTGGATTCAAAGCCAGGCAGTCTGGCTCCCAAACCTGCATCTTTTTAAAATATTTTAAAATTAAATTAAATTAAATTTTTGTTTATTTATTTATTTTGGCTGAGCCACGTGGCGGCTTGCAGGATCTTAGTTCCCCAACCAGAGATTGAACCCAGGCTCCCCTGCAGTGGAAGCGCAGAATCCAAACCACTGGACTGCCAGGGAATTCCCTGCACCCTTTTTTTAAAAAAAAAAAAATTGAGGTGAAATTCATATAATATAAAATTCATCATTTTAAAGTGAACAATTCAGTGGCAGTTAGTACATTCACAATGTTGTGCAACCATCACCTCTAGTTCCAAAACATTTCCATCATTCCAAAGTAAAACCCCTTAACCAGGAAGCAGTTTCCCATTACCCTCCATGTACTGTTTTTGATCCCCACAATGACCCAATTGTACAATTGAGGAAAGAGGCTCTGAGAAATTCAGCCATAGTGAGAAGTTCAGAAGTTCAAGGTTACCTAGCTAATAGAAGTGGAGAAGTGATTTTGAACCTTTGTTTTCTGACCCCCGAGTCTAAATCTTTGATTAATACACATCTTTGGGCAAAGTCACAAGTAGGGGGCTGGATTTGGGTATCAAAGAGAGTAAATTTTGGGGGTGCACGGATTTATAAGCCATAAATGAGCCCTCGGTTGTTAAAAAACGCACGTTTAGGTAAAACTGCAATTAGCATCGCTCAGGCGAGCAGAGTCAAAAGTAAGAGCAGGGGCTTCCCTGGGGGCGCAGTGGTTGGGAGTCCGCCTGCCGATGCAGGGGACACGCGTTCGTGCCCCGGTCTGGGAGGGATCCCACATGCCGTGGAGCGGCTGGGCCCGTGAGCCATGGCCGCTAAGCCTGCGCGTCCGGAGCCTGTGCTCCGCAACGGGAGAGGTCACAACAGGGAGAGGCCCGCGTACCGCAAAAAAAAAAAAAAAAAGTAAGAGCAGCTATAGGGCAGAGACCTGGAAAGGTCAGCACTGCAGGAAGCTTTGCCAAAGCCTCAAGAACAAGAAGCTTGTAATTCCTTGGACAGCCCCTAGATGCACCAGGCTGGGACCTGAAAAGAGGCAGAGTAGCTGGGAGGGTGTGGCTTGCCTTCCCGTGGCCGGACCTAACCAGGAAATGCCAGGGAGTTGCTCGACAGAGAAGCTGAGGGTGCAACTGGATTAGACACAGTAGGAAGCAGTCCTCAGGCCAATTGCATCCCACTGAGGGGGCCTCCAGGGCACGAGGACTCTCAGGGGTGGAGGGCCTCGCCTTAGTATCCGTCTTCTTCTTCCTGGAGGAGCTGTCATCACTCTAGCACCCCTCTTCCACAAAATAGGGGTGCTCTCTGGGGCTTCTCTCTTTCTCTCTCTGGAAGTCAGGGACCCTAGAGGTCCCTCTTTTTTAGGGATCTCAGACAGAGGGCATCCCTCTAAGTTGCCTCTCACGTTTCCTCTCCTCCCTCGAGTGAGAGAGCTGTGCGGGCCCCTCCTACCCCGACGTTGGAGGCGTTTTCTCACAAGCCCCCTTCTTTTTCATGCTCGGGGTGGCGGCCGAGTTCTAGTTCGACAATGCACCGCGCTCGGCTCAACCAGCTGCGAGAGGGCAACTCCATGGAAACCAAAACATCACAACTCCGTGGAGATATCGCGAGAAGCACGGTGGCTCCAGCTGCTGAGAGAGGAGGAGCGAGGGCGGGAACAGAGAGCGAAGTGGGAGGAGCCTAGGCACTTCAGAGGTCCCCCACGGGAGACCTTCCCTCCCAGCGGCGCCCCCTCGTGACTGCGCTTTACATAATCGAGGCCGCGCGCGTCATAAGTGGCGTACTCCAGTCCAGACCGAATCAGAGTCGTAAGAAGCTCCGTGTTCCGCCCTTTCCTCCTTGATAGACGTCAAAATGAACCAGTGAACGGGCGTCCAGCGCCGCCGCGCCAGCCCTGGTCCGCCCGCACCCGAGGACCCGCCCGCCTACCGCAGCCCGCAGCCTGCCGCCGCAGGTTGTGCCTCAGACTGTCAGATAAAGCGGCGGGCCGGGCCGGTAGGGCTGTGAGCGCTGCCCGGGCCGGACATGGCGGCGCTCTACGCCTGCACCAAGTGCCACCAGCGCTTCCCCTTCGAGGCGCTGTCTCAGGGGCAGCAGCTGTGCAAGGTGCGCGGGCTGGGGCGGCAGCCGGGAACTGGGACGCTGGAGGCGCGGCCCGGAGCTCCCGGTTCTGTGGGGACGCCCGGCGGGGTCCCCCGGGCAGGGCGTGGCAGGCCCGCCTAGCTGAGGAACAGCACCCGCTCCGCCGGAGGGGTGGCGGGGCACATGGGGGAGACCCGAGCCGTGTCCAGGCCCCAGCGGCCGGCGTGTCCGGGTGCTTAGCAACAGCGAGGGATTGTTCTCGGACCCCGTGAGGTCGGGGGAGGGGACAGCTGGTCCCCCGCTCGCCCTCGACCAGCCGCGGCGGAGATCCCTTTTGGGCTGGCTTCCCCCCGCGCCGGGGTCTGCCGGGTTTCAAGCTTAGGGGCCTCCTGCCCCGCCTGGGACAGAACTCCAGAGTTGGGTGCTGTCTGGGACGATCGTGTCGAACTGGGCGCCTCACGGGCACTTTTCAGCCAGTCCCAGAGTCGGAGGTAGCCAGGCTTTATAATAAAGCCCCACAGTCAAACGCACGAAGCAAAAGGATGATATTTCAGCTTCTAGTTAGTGAGCTTCTGTCCTCGCCGTAACCAGCTGCTGATCAGTTTTTACCCCGAAGGTCCAAGTTCTCTTTTTTTCTTTTAAGTTGCTTCATCTTGCTTTGCCTATTTAAATGAATAGAGGTGCTGTGAAGCGACAGTTAAAAGTCACCAAGCCGGCTGGAGAGTGATGTTGAGATATCTCCAGATAATCCAGAGTTTGTGTCTCTGGTATGGCTAACTCATAATTGTGTGTCATCATTGCCTCCAGTGGCCATGACTTTGTCTCTTTTTGTTTACTAGGTATGAGAGAACTCAAAAAGTCAAATGTCTGAATGGCTTTTTGGCCTTAAAAAATACATATTTGATTATATGTTTGTATATGTATATGTTTATTGATTTTAAGGGAGTTTTATATATGTAAGCAATAATGATTTTAATTCAGTACTTTGGTTTCACAAGTGAACCTGCTCAAAAATCACACAGTGGCAGAGGCAGAACTGGACTAGAACCCAGGGCTTCTCGTTCACTAGGTCTGAGGCTTATTCATACCTTTGTTTTACAATGTATGACTAGTTCCATATAAATTCTTACTTAACTCCCACATCAATGCAGGGTGGTGGTGCCAGTTTTACAGACAAAAAAATTAGTCCCAGAAAGTTAAAGTGACTCACTCAAGCACAGTGACTATGCTTGGAATAGTACCCAGGTCTTCTGCCTCCTACTGAAGGCTCTTTCCATTTCTGACTGCCTTTTAAAATTATATCCTCATTTCATTTCAGGAATGTCGGATTGCACACCCTGTTGTGAAGTGCACCTACTGTAGGACTGAGTACCAGCAGGAGAGGTACAGTTTTCGTTGACCATGAAAGATGCTAATAGGCTTTTCCTTTTAAAATCTGTAATCGATTGCATTTCAATATACAGATCTGTAATCAGTTGCATTGTAATATATAGATCTGTAATCAATTGCATTATACACAGATTCTGCCATTTCCTGTTATAACACAATGGAAGTCAAATACACATATTGTTCCCTAGTTATTCATTAATTGCTTAAATTATTAGTTACTTATTTTTCACATCCTTGATAATTTTATATTGTGGGGTTTTAAAAATAAATTTGTTTATTTATTTATTTATTTATTTATTTATTTTTGGCTGCATTGGGTCTTCGTTGCTGTGTGCGGGCTTCTCATTGTGGTGGCTTCTCTTGTTGTGGAGCACGGTCTCTGGGCACGCGGGCTTCAGTAGTTGGGGCTCACTGGCTTCAGTAGTTGGGGCTCGCGGGCTCTAGAGTGCAGGTTCAGTAGTTGTGGCCCTCGGGCTTAGTTGCTCCGCGGCATGTGGGATCTTCCCGGACCAGGGATCAAATCCGTGTCCCAGTGAAGCCCTATATTATGGTTTTGACATTTTTGACACTAAGAAACCAATCCCACAACAGTAAAACATGAGCCTTGTGCTCTAGTATGTTTATATGCAGAGTTTGAAGAATTTATAAGCCAAAAGAAGATACTTTTGAAAATGTGACAATCTGATAAAGGGTTTGTTAGCCCTAGTCACATTTGAAAAAACTCACTTGCCTTTACACTTGCCTTGTGTGAATCTCATTTTGAAAAGTGTGAAAAATATTTAGGTGTGAATGAACACACATCTTTGGGGGACTTTTTAATAGCAGCAAAGTGGTTTATTGGTATAGTTAAACTTTTGGGGAACCGTGGCTGTAGGTAATATTGCCTTAAGCAGGATGGGGTCTGTTTGCCAGCTCACACATAGACCCAGAAGCCTAATTTTAGTCAGCTTCATTTCAATTCTAGGAATATTTTCCCTGACATTCCATTATGTATATTTTCAAAGAAAAAAAAAAGCTAAAAAAACTAGATAGTAAACACTCATCTACCCACTACTTAGATTCTACAATTTACACTTACTACATTTGCATCTATCCATCTCTCTATCCATCAGTGTATTAATCCATCTTATTTGTGATGCAGTTGGGGACATCAGTGTACTTGACCCTAAACACTTCAGCATGCATATCATTAACTTAGAGTTCAATATTTGTTTATGGTTTTAAAATTTTTTTAGAGGTAAAATTTGTGCACATTGAAATGCTCAAATCTTAAGTGCATCATTCGATGAGTTTTACAAACAGTATATATCTGTGTAACCCTAAACCCCATCAAAATATAAAACATTACTATCACCCCAGAGATTCTAACCCCAACCCAGTCAGTCCCCACCCTCCTTGCTTTTTCCAAGCAGCTACTGTTCTGATTTTCCTTTCCACCATAGATTAGTTTTACCTGTTCTAGAACTTCATGTAAATGGAGACACACAGAATATACTCTGGAAGGTTTATATTTTAGCTTTTACATTTAGGCCTATGATCCCTTTCAAATTTATTTCTGTGTGTAGGGTGAGATTTGAAGTTTAACCCTTAATTCACACCATACATAAAAATTAATTCAAGATGGATTATAGAAATAGGTTTTTTGCATTTTCTTTCTAAGATGTCAAGAGCATTTGTATATATTGATATATATGTCCCACTCCTTGAGTAATAAATCTAAAATAAACCCAAATGTTCAACATCACAGAATCACTGATGCTAATCCTCTTTCTAGAGGTCTCTTTCAATGTACTTCACTTCCTGAACTGCCTTTTTTTTTTCTTTTTGGCCACCCCGTGGCTTGTTGGATCTTAGTTCCCCACTAGGGATTGAACCCGGGCCACGGCAGTGGAAGTGCTGAGACCTAACCACTGGGCCCCACTGGACCACCCGGGAAGTCCCTGAACTGCCTTTTTAAAATGGTAGAAAATTGCCCTGGGAAATATTTTGTTTGAATATCTCATTTTAATTTAATGTTTTTTACTTTGACATTTTTCTTTTGTCTTTTAAGTTTGTAGTCACTTTGATAGGAATTGTATGGGAAGAAAATCACAAAGTAGCGATATACTGGATTTTTATGTGATTTTGTTTTTAGCCCCCAAATATTGTTTAAACTGTTCCTAAACATCAAGCATTTGTTTGTACCTCCCTTTGTGAAGGGTTAGAATTTATTTGAAGATAATTTTTTTTCCCCAAGGCAGTTTATCAGTTTAGGCATGTAGGTAATATTATGACTTGGATCTTCCCAAGGGAAAGGGCGTGTTTATTTTTGTCAGTGCTTAGCTCTTAGAGAAATTGGAAATATTGAAAAAATATTTGGTGTTAGCATCTATTTCCCCACATCAGGGATTTTCATATACTTTTACTTACAGAGGAGAACATAGACAGAGTAAGGTCAACATGGATAGAGTCTCTGAGCTTATATCCCAAACACAAATACTTTACTCCTCATCTCAAATTTCTCAGCTGGTCATCTGAATTGAGGAGAATTAATTTCTTTTCTGCTAGTCCATTTTGGTCTAACATAATATTCTTTTGAGGGTCCTTTGCATATCTGATAATTTTACTTAGTGGTACTTGGAGGTGTCATAATCAGAAATAACTCACTCTCCATTTTAACCAAAGCCTCCTTGTATTTGAGCTAATAAAATTTATAACTACAGAATAATTAAAAGAGTTACTGGCCAGATACTCACCCTTCAGTTAATCAAATGTCCAAACCATATTCCACCTTGGCACTTAGTAATGAACAAATTCCTTGGACTTAAGGAAGAATCAGTTTTCAAATGTTGTAAGTAAAACGATTTTTTTCTTATAAAGCCTTGTGTCTCTTTCTTCCTTAACAGTAAAACCAATACAATATGCAAGAAATGTGCTCAGAATGTGCAGTTGTATGGAACGGTAAGTAGGGTTTCTCTGTACCTAACAGTCAGGTCTCTTGGGACCGTACATTCTGTGGACTATTAATATAATTACAATATTTTTATTAGAAGACCTAGTTATGTGTAAAAATGTTCTCAGAAAAATTTATGTAGTGTTTTAGCTTTCCAACTTAGCTAATACTTAGTATTAAGGAGTTCTGTGTTTATAGTCATTGTGGCAGGATTGTGATTATAATTTTCCTTGAGAAGCTTCAGTAACCAGTATGTAAAGAGAAGGGGAATGATGAATCCTATGACGTGACCTCTTTGTTTGGTAACAGTTGACTATTCATTTTGATGAATGATTTTTTTTCTTTCAGTGTTAGGGTTCAGCATACTGTGTCCTTGCAGGCATTCTCCCCACATGTTTATACACTGATAATGTCAAAGAGGCCTTTTCAGAAATTTGGACGCACTTGCTCATTTCTCCAAGAGCTGGTTCTGTTGAATTGGTTAGAGAAGTCCCAGCATATATGCTAATGGGTTTTTGTTATTTGTTTATTTATTTAAAAATCAATAGTCCTGTGCAGAAAAACACTTTACATGGTGTTAGGAATTGAGCTGTATTGGATCAGTGTAAAAGGAAATTTATGAAGTTGGGAATGCATTTTTACCATGACTAATGAACTGTGTATAATAGAAATCATTACTTTAAAAAATGCACTGGAAAAAAATGCACTGGTATTTTACCACATACTTACTTGACACTTTTTTTTTCTCTTTAAGCCCAAACCTTGTCAGTATTGCAACATAATTGCAGCATTTATTGGCAACAAATGCCAGCGCTGCACAAATTCAGAGAAGAAGTATGGACCACCATATTCTTGTGAACAGTGCAAGCAGCAGTGTGCATTTGACAGAAAAGATGATAGAAAGAAGGTAAATCTCTGTGTTTTTCCTGGTATTTTTTTCTTTCAGAGAAATTAAGGTGGGCCAATTGTGTTAAAAAGACATATAACCAAGATTGATTTCTCAGTTCCTCTCCAAATTCTGTTATTGACTTTGAAGAAGATATTCAGCCTTTGTTTTCTTCATTTATCAAATGTGGACCATTATATTCTAACATTTCATAGGTTAGTATTTCATGAGGATTTGAATTACCGTGTTCAACATCCCTTATAAGTGAAGTGATTGGCAAAATTCTACAAACTCTTTAAAGGAGAGATTGTGACTTAAGCAGGATATAGTCTGTTACCAGTTTTACTATCTGGCTCTTTAAATGTTTCTATCTGTTGAAGTTAAAGACCACAAGAAGATGATATAGATAAACCTCTATGTGGAATTATGGTACCTTGGTGGAATTAAAATGGTTTAGATTTGGTCTGTTTAAAACCCTCAAGTGGCTTCCAGTTGCACTTAGAATGAAACCCAAACTCCTTCCATAGCCTGCAAGGCCCATACCTGACTCTCAGTCTCATCTTCCATCACACTCCCCTCCTCCTCCCTTGGTCCAGCCACACTGACCACCTTTCAGTCCTTCAGATATGCCAGTCTCATTTCCACCTTTGTGCCGGCTGGATTTGCCTGATACACAGCCTTCTCCAGAGTGTCATAACTGGTTCCTTGCGTCAAGTCTCAGCTCAATTGCCAGCTTCTCACAGAGACCTTCTTTACTAACTCCCCCAGTCACTCTATCATAGTACCCTGTTTATTGTCTTCATAGCATGTAACGTTATGAGAAATTATCTTGTTTGTTTACATGTTTGTCCACCCCCACTAGAGTATGAGCTCTTTGTCCATCTGTTTTCATGCTGTATTACCAGCAGCCTGGCACATAGTAGGTACTTGATAAATATTTTTTGAATGAAAGAATGTAGTACAGAAACTCTCAGTGTCCAGAGATGCATTTCAGAGATGCTTAGGCTCTCAAAAGCTGATTCGTGGTAACCAAATTCATTAATTTACAATGGGAGGAAGTAACTTTCCAGTGACCAGAATACTCCTGCCTGCCAACCAGGGCACCTCTTCCCTGAATCAAGATACTAGAGAAGCTGAATTAGTAATCAGAAGGTAACATATAATAATAGTTGGAGCACAAGCTTTTTAGTCCCATAGATCTGGGTTCCAGCCCACTTCTGGCTTAGCTGAATGATCCTGGGCAAATTATTTACTCCTGTTATGCATCAGTTTTGTCATCTTTACTGTGCAAATAACAGTAGCTACTTCACAAGGGCATAGGGAGATTTAATTGAGATAGGTATATAAAACAATTTTGAGGCTTCCCTGGTGGCGCAGTGGTTGGGAGTCCGCCTGCCGGTGCAGGGGACACGGGTTCGTGCCCTGGTCCGGGAAGATCCCACATGCCACAGAGCGGCTGGGCCCGTGAGCCATGGCCGCTGAGCCTGCGCATCCGGAGCCTGTGCTCCGCAATGGGAGAGGCCACAAGAGTGAGAGGCCCGCATACGGCAAAAAAAAAAAAAAAAAAAAAAAAACAATTTTGAGCCTAGCATATACTATACTTCATTAAATGGTACCTATATTATTATTAAAATTGGATTACATTAGAATTCATTGTTTCTACTTTCTAGTTACAATCCTATCATAAGAGTTTGCGTATTTGTTGGCATCCTCAATCACCTATTTATAAACTTTAGGAGGACCAAGCTTAGGGATTGAGAGTGGATGATCTGGACTCAGAGTGCCTGGGTTGAAATCTTTGTCTGTCACTTATTTGTTGTGTGACTTTGGGCGAGTTAATCTATCAGTGCCTCAGTTTCCTCATCCGTAAATGAGGCTGCTCAGACCTCATCGTTGTTATGAAGGTCAAGTGTAAACCCCTTCAGAAGGAATCTGGCACATGATAAGTACTCAGTGTTACCTATGATTATTTCTTTATGATAGTTTAATTCTGAGAGGGTGATTTTATATTTTTAAAGTTTGTGAAGGAGAGATCTGAAATAAAGTGTCCTGTGGTTCAGTGTGTGATTTTCATGTTTAATGCTGGTTCTCTTTCAGTGCAGTTGCTTTGTTTTCAAACCCTTCTTCAGTGAAAGCTCTTTCGTGGAGAAGGTCTCCTAGAGTTTTTTTGTTTGTTTGTTTTTTTGACTGTATTGGGTCTTTGTTGCTGGGCACAGGCTTTCTCTAGTTGCGGCGAGTGGGGGCTACCCTTTGTTGCAGTGCGTGGGCTTCTCACTGCGGTGGCTTCTTGTTGCAGAGCACGGGCTCTGGGCACGCGGGCTCAGTAGTTGTGGCTTGCGGGCTCTAGAGCACAGGCTCAGTAGTTGTGGCGCACGGGGCTTAGTTGCTCTGCAGCATGTGGGATCTTCCCGGACCACGGATCAAACCCATGTCTCCTGCATTGGCAGGCGGATTCTTAACCATTGTGCCACCAGGGAAGTCCTCCTAGAGTATTTTAAAGTCAGACCTTCAGGCCATATCCCATAACCATGAAATGCAGCAAATTGAAGTTTGGTTTCAAAATTCATTGATACATTCGTTAACAAATAATTAGATGCTTATCATGTCTCAGATACTGCTCTGGGTGTTGGAAATACACTGATGAACTAAGCAGAAGAGACCTTATTCTCTCAGAGCTTTTATTTATGTGTGTAAGAGATGGATGAGAACAAACAAGGAAATAAATGAACACAGATTTTAGGTGTAAGTGCTATAAGGAAATAGGGTATATGGTAAGAGAGTGACTGGTGAGGCCAGTTTAGATTGGGCAATCAGGAGGACCTACATGGAGATAAAATCTGAGCTGAACCGGGAAAGATGAGAAGGAAGCAGCCATGGGAAGCTCTGGAGGGCAAAGATCCTGGGAAGAGAGTCCAGCTATGAAAAGACCCTGAGGCAAGAATGAGCTTGGCAGATGGGAAGAACAGAAAGGAGGCAGAGTGAACAGAGAATGAGATTATAAAGGCAGGCAGAGGCTACATTTAAGTCAACATAGGCTATGGTAAAAACTTTAGATTTTATATTTTAAGGCAAGAAGAGACATAATCAGATTTACATTTAAGAAGCCCTCTTTGGCAGCTATGTGGAAATGGTTGATCTGGAGAAAAATAGCGAGATCACTTGGCTGGGTCTTGCAGTTGTGACAGGTAAGAATGGCTTTGCTTGGGTGGAAGCAGTGGAGTCGGAAAGAAGTGGATAGATTCAGACGGATGACTTGCTAATAGGTTAGGAGAATAAGGTGCAACGAAGCTTTTGCTAACAAGATAATACTTTAGGTAAATGATGGTCTGGCTTACCCATGTTCAAGATGGGGCAGAAGATCTAATTTAGAGGCAAGACATGAAAACTAAGATTCCATAAAATATCAGCACACTCCCTCCCCAACCTGAGTAATTGCAACCAGCTCTGCTGCCCTGCCACTTGTACCAGGCCACCCCACAAACTTAGTTTTGCAATCTGAGTGCTGTACAGAGGCATCCCAGCTTCAGAGGATTGTGGAAGCTCCATTCTGCTTTCCTAGCCCTGTGCCCTGCACCCTGGTACAGAGCTGCTTCTGCCTAAAGTGATCAACTTTTTCTAAATCAAACAAAGTGCCATGGTAGGCCACCACCAGGGACTGGGGCCCTGGAAGCTACTTGCCCATCAGTCTTTTTCTGGAGACTTTTTTTTTTTTTTTTTTTTACAGAAGATATTGGGGGTAGGAGTTTATTAATTAATTTATTTATTTTTGCTGTGTTGCGTCTTCGTTTCTGTGCGAGGGCTTTCTCTAGTTGTGGCAAGCGGGGGCCTCTCTTCATCGGGGTGCACGGGCCTCTCACTATCGTGGCCTCTTGTTGCGGAGCACAGGCTCCAGACGTGCAGGCTCAGTAGTTGTGGCTCACGGGCCTAGTTGCTCCGCGGCATGTGGGATCCTCCCAGACCAGGGCTCGAACCCGTGTCCCCTGCATTAGCAGGCAGATTCTCAACCACTGCGCCACCAGGGAAGCCCTCTGGAGACATTTATTTCCATCTGAGAAAAGATATCCAGCATACCATTTTATGAGCCATTTATAAGGTATTAAAGCTAAAGTATAGGGCTTCCCTGGTGGCGCAGTGGTTAAGAATCTGCCTGCCAAGGCAGGGGACACGGGTTCGAGCCCTGGTCCGGGAAGATCCCACATGCTGCGGAGCAACTAAACCCGTGCCCCACAACTACTGAGCCGGTTCTCTAGAGCCTGCAAGCCACAACTACTGAGCCCACGTGCCACAACTACTGAAGCCTGCGTGCCTAGAGCCCGTGCTCCACAACAAGAGAAGCCACCACAATAAGAAGCCCACGCACCGCAACAAAGAGTAGCCCTCACTCACCATAACTAGAGAAAGCCCACGCACAGCAACAAAGACCCAATGCAGCCAAAGATAAATAAATAAAATAAAATAAATTTAAAAAAGAAAAAAAAAGAAAAGAAAAAGCTAAATTATAAAATTCATGTTTCATCTTCTGTCTTCTCTTTTCCCTGCTGTGTTTTCCTTGATGAGCACCATAGAGATATTTGTGTCTTTTGAAATTCTTATGGGAACTTTGCTCTGGTCTGTGTTAAGTTGAAGAAAAACAAAATAAAAAAATATATAAAATTAGCTCATTTTTATTTTATTTATTTATTTAAAAAAATTTTTGGCCATACCACACAGCATGTGGGATCTTAGTTCCCCACCAGGAATCAAACATGTGCCCCCTGCAGTGGAAGTGTGGAGCCTTAACCACTGGACCGCCAGGGAAGTCCCCAGCTCCTATTAAGCAATTTTTATGTACCTTGCACCATGCTTTACCTACATTATGTCAATAGATCCTTGCACCAGCCCTCTGAAGTAGGTTCTATTATCCTTCATTTTATAGATGAAGAAATTGACCCCATGAGTACCCAGCTGAGTTCTGTAAGGTCACACAGCTTGTAAGTGGCAGATCTGGACTCAACCAGAGGTTGTAGTTCCTAATACCCATGTTCTCAGCCACTGCACTAGCACATTCCTTCTTCTTTATCTTTGTTTCCTCATCTTTCAGGTAGATGGGAAATTGCTATGCTGGCTGTGCACACTTTCATACAAACGGGTTCTTCAGAAGACCAAAGAGCAGAGGAAGCACCTGAGCAGTTCTTCCCGTGCCAGCCACCAGGAGAAGGAGCAGTACAGTCGACTGAGTGGTGGCAGCCATTATAACAGGTAACCCCGAGATGCATGAGATAGGACTAGAGGTGCTTGGAGGTCAGATGTAATACTCAACACAATTAGCCATGGAAGATACCATTTTGTCTAAATTTTCCTATTTTCTCTCTAGTTGTTAGTCTATAGAGGGAATCTCCTTTGTCGTAGTTTGTAATTCATGTATCATCCAAAGGCCAGAGAGACTTCCATAAGGCATCAGGATTTTCTGACTTGGTTTCTGTTGTGTCTTAAAAGTTTGTGGAACTTACTCCACTTTAACATGTAACGTTCTCCCCTCCGTTAGAGTGGGTTATCTCCCTAGAAGATTGGACATTTCACAGTCTGAGGGATGCAGCTTTTTTATGCATATTGGCTAGGAGATTGATAGATATTCTAGGTTTGTCCTTGTGAGATCCAGTCAAAATGATGTCCTTTCATTATTGTCTTAAGCTTCGTTTCAGAGTATCTGTAGAGCTGTTAAGAGTTCTGGCTTTGGATTGAATCCTGGGTCTGCCAAGTTTTCTTTATGGGATCTTGGGCAAGTTTTTTCATCTGTGAAATGAGGGAAATAATAATATTACCTCATAGAGTTGTTGCAAAAATAAATTATATAGTATGTGCATAGTGATTAGTTTTATAACCGGCATATAGGAAGCTTCAATACATTTTAGTTATTCGTTGTTATTATTACCATTGTGATCTTCTTTGTTCATTGTTAAGTACTTTCATGAGCCAGGTTCTCTGCAAGGAATGCAGAGATAAGTAAAAGACTCACACTGCTATCCAAGAGTATGAAGTCTGGTAGAGAAGACAGACCTGTAATCAAATCATTGCAGGATAATTCGATGGGCATCACAGTGGAAACATGTCAAAATACAGGCATAAGAGGCAGTGGTAATTAACTGCCTTGGGAGGTTAGGGAACGAAAGATCAGAGAAATGCTGGTATTGGAGCTAGATCTTAGGATGAATCAGAATCATCAGATAAGGAATGGGCAGAGACATTCTAGGCTGAGGGAATAGCATTTGCAAAGACATGGAGGGCATGAGACCACACAGAACTTGGGAACAGCAAGTCCTTTTATTTTGCTGGAGCTTATGATTGGGAGCTGGAAAATGGGAGGAAAAGGAATCCAGCAGACCTGGTAAGGAGCATGAACTTGATCTTAGTGATCTTAATGGGAAGCCACTGAAAGGATCTATGCAGGGGAGGGGCCAAATCTGCATTTAAAAAAAAATTAACCCAGACTACTGGGGAGAATGAATTGGAGGGAAAAGAGGCTGGGGGCTAGTTAAGAAGCTTTTTTGGTAAGAGAACCTCAACTGAAGCAGTGACACTGAAGAGGCAGATTCAGGAAGATACTTTAGAAGGAGATTTTTGAGTAAGTTCGATAATATGATGAACAGATAGATGGGCAGGAGCTGGGTGAGTAAAGGACAATTCTCAGATTTCTTACTTGGGTGAATGGGTAGATCCTTATCTGAGAGAGACTATAGGAAGGGGGAAAAAGAAGTTCAGTTTTGGAAAGTTGAGTTTAAAGCATCAAGAAGAATTATTTAGCTCTTTTTCGTGGCACCTTGGAGGCGAACAGCTGCTTCAGGATGAAGCTGAACATCTCTCTCCCAGCCACTGTCTGCCAGAAACTCACTGAAGTGGACTATGAACGCAAACTTTGTACGATCTATGAGAAGTTTATGGCCATGGAAGTTGCTGCGGATGCTCCAGGTGAAGAATGGAGGGGTTATGTGGTCCAAATCAGTGGTGAGAATGACAAACAAGGGACCATGAAGCAGAGTGGCATGACCCACAGCCGTGTCTGCTTGCTACTGAGTAAAGAGCATTCCTATTACAGGCCAAGGAGGACTGGAGAAAGAAAGTGCAGATCTGTATGGGGTTGCATTGTGGATGCCAATCTGAGTGTCCTGAATTTGGTCATTGTGAAAAAAGGTGAGAAGGATATTTCTAGATTTGCTGATACAACTGTGCTGCATCGCCTGGGGCCCAAGAGCTAGAATCCGCAAACTTTTTAAGCTCTCTAAAGAGGATGATGGGACTACCCTGGTGGCACAGTGGTTAAGAATCTGCTTGCCAGTGCAGGGGACACGGGTTCAAGCCCTGCTCCAGGAAGATCCCACATGCCGTGGAACAACTAAGCCCGTGCGCCACAACTATGAGCCTGCGCTCCAGAGCCCGGGAGCCACAACTACTGAAGCCCGCGCGCCTAGAGTCCGCGCTCTGCAACAAGAGAAGCCACCGCAATGAGAAGCCCACGCACTGCAACGAAGGGTAGCCCCTGCTCACCGCAACTAGAGAAAACCCCGCGTGCAGCAACAAAGACCCAAGGCAGCCAAAAATAGAAATAAATAAATGTATAAAAAAATAAAGAAATAAAAAAAAATAAAGAAGATGATGTCTACCATTATGTTGTGAGAAGTCCCTTAAACAAAGAAGGTAAGAAACCTAGGACTAAAGCACCCAAAATTCAGCGTCTTGTTGCTCCACATGTTCTGCAACGCAAACGTCGGCATATTGCTCTGAAGAAACAGCGTACTAAGAAAAATAAGGAAGAGACTGCAGAATATGCTACACCTTTGGTCAAGAGAATGAAGGAGGCCAAATAAAAATGCAAGGAACAGATTGTCAAGAGACAGAAGCTGTCCTTGGTCAAAAAGAAGACGTCCTAAGAGTAACAAATAAATAAGATCCAATATCTAAAAAAAAAAAAGAATTATTATTTAGTGGAAGTTTAGCCTAAACTCACAAGAGAGGTTTGAACATGAGCCATCGGTAGCACATAAGAGTCAGTGGTAGCAGAGATTATTTTAAAATGTGGATTTCTGTGGCCCTACCCCAGAGTTTAATTCTGTAGAATCTAGGATAGAGTCCAGGAATCTTCTTTGTTTTATAAACATCTCAGATGATTCTGATGCAGGTGATCTGGGGAACATCATTTCTAACCACTATGATAGATGGTTGTTAAAACCATGCTCTTGAATGACACGACTCAGGTTGGAGGCTGAGGACAGATTCTAGAAGCACTCAAGAAGGATGGAGTGAATATTTGAAAACCAAATATCTGATCAGGGTTAATATCCAAAATATATAAAGGACTCAACAGTATGGTGTTTCCTCAAAAAATTAAAAATAAAACTATCATATGATCCAGCAATCACTCCTGGGTATATATCTGAAGGAACTGAAATCAGTATCTCATATTCATTATAACTTTATTCATAATACCTAAGATAGGGAAGCAACCTAAATGTCCTTCGAGGCATAAATGGCTAAAGAAAATGTGGTATATACATACAATGGAATATCCAGTCATAAAAAAAGAAGGAAATCCTGCTATTTGCTACAACATAGATAAACCTGGAAGGCATATGCTAAGTGAAGTGAGCCAGAGAGAGAAAGGCAAACACCATGTGGTATGACTTTTATGTGGAATCTTAAAAAAAATAAAGCTGATTTCATAGAAATAGACAATAGAATGGTGGTTGCCAGGGGCAGGGGGAGAGGGAAATGGGGAGGTGTAGGTCAAAGGGTACAAACTTTATAAGAAGAAGTAGTTCTGAGGATCTAATTTGTAGCCTAGTGACGATAGTTAATAATACCATATTATACGCTTGAAAGTTGCTGAGAGTAGATCTTAAGCATTCTCACCATTAAAAAAAATAAAAGAGGGAATTCCCTGGGAGTCCAGTGGTTAGGACTCTGTGCTTCCACTGCAGAGGGCATGGGTTCAGTCCCTGGTCAGGGAACTAATATCCTGCAAGCCACGTGGTACAGCCAAAAAATAAAAGAATTAAGTATGCGAGGTGATGGGTGTATTAATTATCTTGATCTTGGTAATCATTCTATAATGTACATGTGTATCAAATTGTCACCTTGTACACTTTAAATATGTACAATTATATTTGTCAGTTATTCCTCAATAAAGTCGGGGGCGGGGAAAGGATGGCATGGTCAGTGGTATCGAATATTGAAAAGAGGCCAAGTAAGAAAAGGTCCGAAACATCCTTTGGGCTTGGCAATTGGACATCCATCAAAGTAAAAGGGTTGCAGACTAGTTTTAGGGGGTCAACTTTTTAGGGCTAAAACTGACCTTTAGTGTTGTTGTGGGACTCAGACACCAGAAGATTCACAGAAATAGAGTGAGGAAGAACTGGACTTGGAGTTCAAATATGTCAGCCTGGTGTCTAGTCCCAGCTTCACTGCTAACTAGCTGTATATCCCTGGGTAGGTCAGTTCACCTTGATGAGCCTCAGTTTATGCAAAATAGAAATAATCCCTTGTATATACCTCACGGTATTATAAGATACATGTGAGACAATGAATGTGAAAGTACTTTTTAAATTGTAAGATAGATTATACTTGAGGTTTTATTGACTCTGTTCTCATAGTTATTAATAAAGCAGATAATATTTAATCAAGGCCAAGAATTTGGGGGAGGACTATAGAAACGAGCTACCCATGCATCCAAGACCTATGAAATCAAGACTTTGGTGGATTTTGATGATCAAGAATAATTAGCTCTTAGATCTTAGATCAAGGCCACCTGGACATTTCTGCTTGTTGTCTGTTTCACCCCGACAGCGTGCCCCACCTGACCTCAGAATTGAAAGCTTTACCCCCTTTAAGTAACAACACAGGTTCATGTGTGTTCCTTGTGTTATGCTGTATTTTTTTAAGTAAAATAAATAAAAGAAAAAAAAGAATAATT